>NC_134575.1:84916150-85614275 GCF_050947875.1 Dermacentor variabilis
AATGTCACGCGTGTTATTCCTAAGAAAGAAACACGTCGGTAGATTTTGCTCCTAAGACATAATAGCTATCTGTCATTTGAAGCTGAGTAAAAGCCAGTCGCACTGCATGCGTCTGCAGTCATTGAAAATTCCTACAAATGAAAAACACGAGAACGTTGAGCGGCTGAATGTATTCATTTTCGCCTATATCCGCCAAGAAAATAGTCTTTATTCCTGCTCAGCAGCCTTCACGCGCCGTCCAAGAAAGTCACTCCCTATAACACTGATTTTCTTGGAATTTTTCGAATCCAATAATCAATTTTCTTTACACTTCAATGAGCTGTGTGAGCATGAATTTTCCCTTCGTTATCTTTAGCAGGTGGATTTTTTTTCCAATTCGAAATGCATGTGGTTCAGGTCACACGTCTGGTTCGGCTATTGCTACGAGTTCTTCGCCATCGCTGCCGCAGTCAAATGTCCTTTATGGCCATGTTGGGTGGCTGGCAAGGTCCGCATCGAGCACGGCTTCCTCTGGGCTGAAAGTGATGCCATGCGCCACCTCACGAGCGAGTTGACTTGCACAATGATACGTTACACACGGAAAAATATGGAAAAAGCAGACTTCCGTGTTGCGTCGGTAGAGCATAGAGCGAAGTATGCTATCGCCAGATGCCACGTTGTTGGGCACCTCCATGCCCTGGAAAAGCACCACCACCGCCGTGGTGTTCTTGATCCGCCCGGCCTCCAAAGTGCCCGGATTTCTAATATTTAAAATTATCGCTCTGAGTTTAGCCTCCCTGACTTCCACGTTGACTCCTCTTATAATTCCCTTCACGGTTTCTCAGGTGGGGCCAGATACGCCGCCACCCCAAATGCGCCTTCGCCGAGCCCGGTTTGCTGCACTCGGGCGTACGCGCTTGCGTTGTTTTTCAAGTGCGGCGTGCACACCACAAAAATGTTCTGAACTCTATTGGGACACATCGTGCCCTCTTCAATTGCCACCGGAGGCAAGGATGTCGCCATGGGCAAGGCTTGCTCTTAGCGTATTTTACTAACCTTGTTTACATTCTGTGAAATATTACGCTCCGAAAAAAAAGTGAAGAAGCCGAAGTTAGAAACGAGCGTGGAGCCGAGTGTGCGCCTGCATTTTTTAGTTGTTTTTTCAAGCGTCCAATAAAGAAGATGTTCTCCGCTTCGGCTCCGCTTCCTGGTATTCAACATATGGTGCCGTGACCAGGATATCAGATCTACAGTTGAAGACCCCTGACGATGAAGCGAGCTACCTGTAGAGGACGACCAACCGACGCGATCAACGCGACGACGCTGCGACAGAATCGAAGAACGATCCACCTCATCACGATGCCTCCGATTCCCGACCTGACGACATGCAAAGACTACGACGGAAGCGTGCTACCGTTCGAGCGGCGGTCACCAGGATTATTAACGACATGACAACTCTTATGCAGACGGAACCAACACCATCTGGTGAGCTCAATGACCATCTTAACCTATTAAAGATAAAGGAAACTATGCTTACGGTGCTTGATAACTAAGTAGAAGAGCACGTTACCGATGATAACCTTGATGAGCTTCAAAGCGTCGGACAATATAACGAATCTATTGTCCTCGCTAAATCCCGCGTTGAACACATTTTATCCCCTGAGCAAACAACGCCTACGCACGCATCTCACGATAACTTTCATCAAGAACGCGCGCACGTTTAGCTACCTAAGGTCGATGCGCCGCAGTTTCATTGTGACCCCATTAAATGGCCAGAATTTTGGGATCAATTTGAGACTACTGTTAACCAGAATCGATATTTCACAGACGTAGATAGAGTGAAATATCTTCGGAGATACTTGATGGGTAAAGCGGATGATGTAATCAGCGGCCTGTTGTCAACTAACGAAATGTATAGCACAGTTATAGAGCTTCTCAAAGAAACATTCGGTCAGAAGTCACTGATTGTTAACGGCCGCATGCGTCGTCTTCTAAACCTACGTAAATTTCGTGCGAAGATTTCGAAGGACTTGATTTCTTGCGAAGATTTCGAAGTGTTGCATGAAGAAGTGGAGACGCGCGTGAGATCCCTGCACAACCTTGATGTCGAAGAAAAAGAATATGGAGTGCTTCTGAAAACTCCTATAATACAAAATAGTCCGCAGGAAATGGTACTACGTTATACTCAGCGTAAATTGTCTTCGACAAATACAGCCGTTACTAGTGACAGGCTAAATGAAATTCCTGTTCTTCTAGACTTCTTAATCCTTGAAGTAAGAAGCCGGGAACTCACTATGATGATGACTTCTGACAACATAGAACAAACGACAACCACAAAACGACAATCCAAAGAACATTTCCAAGGTTCTGCATCAATGCTAACCGTGAAACTGACTCCAGAGTGTTGTATATTATGCGGAGACAAATATTACTCGGTGGATGTCTGCCCAACGGAACTAACAATAGACGAGAAAAAAAGAGAAACTACGCAAATTCGGATGCTGTTTCCGCTGCGGTAGACAATTTCACAAAGCTAAGGAATGCTGAAGCTGGAAGAGACTACGCTGTGCGAAATGCAGAGGGCGACTTATTACCACGATGTGTGGCCCAAAATGGAAGCAGAAGAATAAAAAAAAATGCAGACAATTGTTTCCAGCTCGCCAACGGACTCGCTAAAGTACAGAGTTCATCTGCAGACCGCCCGAGTTTGGGTTCAGGGCACAGGAAGCAAATGCTTTGTAAGAATGTTGATTGATGGTTGCAGTCAACATCGCTTCATCATGGAAGAATTGTCTAGGAAGTTCAAAGCCACTCTGTTAGCCGAAGAGCAACTCACGATCTCGGAATTTGGAAACGTCTCAGCATCACGAAAATATTATCGGAGTGTACGAGTCACGCTGCATAGCCAGTACGACTCAAACTCACTTGAATAAGAGGCTATAGAAGTTCCCGAAATATGCAATGACTTGTCAGCATTGACAGAGACAAAGGTACTTGCAAAGTTGAAACGCAAGAACTTACGTTTGGCTGACGTCAACCTAGTTCAAGTCTTTCATGAGCCTGAAATAAACGTCATTATAGGTGCAGACTATTACTGGCAGCTTAACTACCATCACTGGTAGCTTAACCAGCTGGTAGCTTAACTACCATCAAAACTATCATAGGATGGACACTTCATGCAGATACCAGAAGTCCACCTAAGTTCTACGAGCTGGAAACCGTGAGGAAATTAAACATATGCCCAAGCGGAAGCCAATGTTTTCCAGCATCAGAAGTCTTTGTGGGAAGAAGAACACCTGGGACTTACTAACGAAGACAGACTTTCAAAAGATGACGAACACGTCTTGAAGAACTTCGTGGAATCAACTATTTGACAGAATGGTCGCTATCAAGTGGAGCCGCCGTGGCGCAGCAATATAACGGGGATGTCGCGTTAAAGAGGGTGGAGTCCTTGCAGAGAACGCTACATCGAGAACACAAGTTTTAGAAGGAATATGACACTACCATTAGGAGCTACTATAACAATGACTTCGCTGAAAAGGTCTCAATGAACAGTACGAGTGAACATATCACGTACTATATGCCACACCGAGCAGTAGTGCAACTCGACAGAACTACGACTAAAGTACAGGTGGTATTCGACGCCTCTTCTCGTGCTTTGGACTAACCTTCACTCAATGACGTCTTGTGGATAGGGCCGAATTCAAACCCTGACATCCTGGACTTACTGGTGAAGTTTCGCAGCTTCAAAATTGAGATTTCCACCGACACCGGAAAAGCGTTTCTTCAAGTGTCGCTGGCTGAACACGACCGAGATGCTTTTCGTTACTCCTGGTTTGGAGAAGCGTCGGCCAATATTGAAGAACCGTGCGTGACAAGGGTTCCTTTGGCACCTGCAGCAGTCCCTTTCTCCTTGCTGCAACTCTTCGACACTGGTTCCAACTGATATCGGATAAATCGGAAGCTGGACTAGATAGCAAAGCTCTACATTCGCTACGCGTCGCCGACCTCAGATATGCACTCGAGAAACGAGGAGTACCGAAAAGTGGGAGCAAGAAGGAACTCATTGAGCGACTGAAGCGGCAACTTAAGATGGAGAAACTGCACGAGGAGTCTGTGAAAGCTGAAGGTCTTGTGCCCAACCTTCACCTCCAAGATGAACTGCCCGGACAGAATGACTTTGCCAGGCAGTGCTTGGCAGCCCAACAACAAACATATGCAATGCAACTTAAAGAGCGCAGACTGGCCGAGAAGCAGGCCTGCAGCAGTGTTCCAGAACAAGTGGGTGGTGAAGAGGCTGCTGCAGCACCAGTGGTGCTCAGCCCAGCTGGGTATGAGAAGGGCAGCCACCAAGTGTCTTGCGAGCATCCACGCAGAGGCAGCATCTGCCCATCTTCTATAGATCCTGGAGGGGAGGCTAGCCATAGTTTCAATCGAAAAAAAATTGCCTGTGGAAGCAAATAATGCAGTTGACCCTTGCAGAAAGAGCAATCTGCGCCAGCAGAGGCCATCTCCTGCTAGTCCTGCCAAGAAAGGTCGCACAAAGCCAGCAGGAGCAGGGGAGCACAAACAAAGTTGCCTGCCAGAGGCGACAAAGAGTGTCATCTTTTGCCACCGTGCAAATATGCGATGTGAACCATTACCTGAAAATGCTGCTACATGCCATTTGAACACTTCGTCTACCCAAGTGCCTTGTAATGTGCTGTCAAGTGAACTAGCACTTCAATCATCTACCTTGAAGGATCATCAAACAGACGCAAAAAATACCCAAAGCTCAAGCCCTTTGGTAGAAGCACAAGTTGGAGATGAGCTTTATGAAACGCTAAACAAATTACATATAGCAGAGACGGATAGTAGGAAAAAATAACGGAGACGGATAGTGAGAGGAATGCCTTAGCTCAGTGCACTGTGACAAAATACCAGGATGTGCAAAATCTGAAAGGAGTGCACCCGCTTTGGAGGAACAACAAGATTGGAATCATGAATACTTAAAAAAGGATTCTGATATGGGAAATTACAAAACAAGCACACGGAAATTGTTCGGCCGGGAGCTGTTAAATATTATGCTCCGAAAAACAAGAAGAAGCCGAAGTTAGATACGACCGCGGAGCCGAGCGCGGGCCTGCATTTTTTTAGTTGTTTTTGCAAACGTCGAATAAAGATGACGTTCTCCAGTTCGGCTCGGCTTCCTGGTTTTCAACACATTCAGGCCGTCCAGCGTTCTGTCAACGACGCGAAAAGTGTCCCTCGCCAGTCGAGGCAGCCTCGAAGCAGTGGTCACGCGTCGTATCGCATCGCGCGGTGCGGCGGTGCGGACGTCGTCCCTCCGTCTGCCACAGGTTTTTCCACAATCTTGAGCCGAAGAACATTCTCCCCGGCGCCTGCCGGGCCCGCGGCCGTAGGCTACCTTCCATCCCGGGTCGCATGCCTCTTCTTGAGTAATCACTTCTCGTTCAACAACGTCTATCCTGGGTTCCAAGTCCCACGCATTAGGGAGTAGGCCCAAGCCTACCCTCTCCGTGTTTCAAACACTCACAGAACGGCAGAACGTCCTTGAACCGACGAAAATCCGGTATCCGCAGAGTCGACTTGACTTACCACGTCGATTAAGGCATAAATCACCGGGTTCCGCATGAACAACCACTCGAGGACATTGATGAAAGCAGTAGTTGTCAACGCGTTAGCACTTGTCGACTTCTACCATAGGCAGAGAGGCAACGTTATGTTTAGATAAAGAAATCCCTCGACGAGTCCGCAGTAATTACAGTTGTGTAACATCGTCTTTAATTGTTTACTTAAGCCAAACGACTTCCGCGAATTAGCAACATTCGGCGCATCGCACACGATTTCGATCATTCTAAAATGTTTGTACCCTTAAAGAATGATACTTTGCCGCATACAAAACAACCGCCTCTTTTATGTGCGGTTTACCATGCGTAGGTATAGCAAACAAAAGGTTGATGAGCTTCAATAACGGGGTGTACATCCTCTATGCAAATAAAAAGAAACAGTGCGACGCGATAACGATAAAATTTTCTCACCGAAGGCCGCGCACCCATTAATTCAGGGAAGCTGTGCTCCGAGGGAGAGAATCGAGGCGTGGTATCACGTAAATCTATTTCAATCAACTATTTGACCTCCATAGTACATAAAAATTGCTTGAGCCCCGCCCATACAAGCGGAACCGCGAAGTATGAAGGGGTCCGATGCATTTGCGCGTACGCAACACGCACTACTTGCAACGTCTGGACCATCGCGCTTGAGCTAAATAAGTTATCCAGTGCGGAGCTCACAAAGCCGCTACAAGAAATGTCGCGAACAAAAAAAAAGAACAAGAAAAAGTCAGGAGCCATTCTACTCTGCGAAAGACGACGACCAGCGAAGTTGTGCATCTAACGGCAAATAAGTTACACAAAGTTATGAATAAAGGTATGGACACATGTATAGTCTTCCTGGGTGGTCATCCATCTTAGCAAGAAACAAGCAGCAAAATCCGTCGTCGCTCAATCTCACGTCAAGCTGAGGTCAAATCATTAGGTAAGTCTTGGCATAATTACACCGATCTGCTGTTTGTTTTCACGCTGCTAGGTATACAGACACGGCGCGAAGCCGTAAAACTAGTTTCATTTCTCGGGAGTGTATGGTGCTACAGGATTAGTATTGTTGATGTGTCGACAATGGTGAAACTTTGAAAGCCTAATTGTTGACTACATCATTAACTTACTACCCAGCTGTACATGCCAAATATACGCCGAGCAGACACTGCGGCTCAGGTGGACATATGTAGGCGCAGTCGCCCGTACTACTTGCTAAGGGGGCTGAAAAATAACTGCAGCGAACGCGTATTGGTAAAGCGAAGCCTTGCGGTCGTATTCAGGCAAACGCAGCCTATGCTTACAGGCTTAAAACATTTCTTGCGCCAATGAACCAACCATGGAACATGATGGCAAGCTGACGGTGAACAGGCGACGTGGCGCGAATATGCAAATATCGATGGACATTCGGCCTTCCTTTTGACTAAGAATGCATGTTGCTTCCACAGTGTTTCAACCAGCTTCTCAGATGGATGCCCTCTGTAATACCATTGTGATATGGAGGGTAATAATAAATAAAATTGCCCCAGCGCGAACTAGAGATAGCTTCACTGCAGAAAAGTGGATTGCAAGATGGCAGAACTATGCCCAACTATGGCTCATGTAGAGAGCAATATTTAGAATAACTCTAGTCAGCGCGTTCGCAGAGGGGAGCATAGTGGGAACGTTGGCATGAGCGACATCGGAGCCAGCTGTGGCTGAAGACGAACGCGCGAGCAGTGACACGATCAGTTTCGCTCGGTTTAGCCGAGGGGCGCCAACGAGCCAGCAGTTGAAGAAAAAGACGACGAACGCACGAGCAGCAGCAATAGCTATTGCTGATGATGATGGCTTTTCCCGCACAAGCGAAAATTTCACTCTATCCTAGCCATGAAAAGCTTCGGTGTAAAAAAGGAGGTGGGCTTATAGCATCATTTAGACGCAATCGAACGGCTTCAGTATGTTATAAGGCAGTGAACGAATTGTAATTGCTGACGCTGACCCTAGTCAGGGAAAAGGGGAAGAGTATCTTTGTGGAGTATGAAGCTACAGTCGTCGCACAATACGAGCTCTATTGGTCCTTTGTCATCCTATGACGGACCGATCTGAAAAATTTCTTCGGTAGAAGGCTCCTTAGACGGCGGTTTTTATCTTCAAGAACATAACATAAAATTCGCATGGGGGTTCCTGAAGTGTATTTTAAAGCTGTAAGAACTTTATTTAACATGACAGCCCCCCCCCCCCATCTCAAACTTAACCCTCCGATAAAAGAATCCATTACTGAAAACTGTAATGTATTTTACCATCTGGTGCATCAGAATACTTATTACTAGAGTGTAACAGTGAGAGTTATCGATGCTTGTTTCATGCAGTGCTTGTTTCACAGCTGTCATGTTTACGTCCTGCGAAAACCTGCCAATAAGAGGAACCTCCAGGTTGACAATCAACAGCTTTATTTTAGTTCTTCAGTTTCACGATGTTGGCCATTTAAGAAACCAGGAGCCTTGTAAACTACAGTTCAGCGTTAAAACGTTCGCTCCGCAAATGCGGTTTGGCCGTGTGGTGCAGTGTGTATAATGAAATTGCCACTATAATAGAAACATTAGTCTAAAGCGCTTTGCTTTCTTAAAACTTTCGAACGTCTTCAAAAAATTCGATTCGGTGCGCTTTAATTTGGCTTTCATTTTACGCAGGTACAGTGTGCCTGTATTTTAATGAGACAATCGACAATGGTGTGACAGTTTTCAGAGAATGGCCATGCGAAAAATTACGTTGCAATGTTTCAACCAATGAAGTTCAAGTGTCTGGGTAAGTTACCTTTCAGCTTCTTAATGACATCAGCTGACCAATATTGTGTATGCACACTTATAAATGATTGTCATCGGATGAACGATTGTATCAACAGTTGATTTTAAGCCAATAAAGCATGCAGCTTCATTTTCTTAAGTATCATGATTTTTTTTTCATGAAGCGCGATTGATTGTGCCCTAATTCGGTTTATTCGAACTCGTAGTTCAAATAAACGAGAATTGAGGTACTTGAAATAAAAGGAATTTGAAATGTTCGGACCATAGGTTCGCACTAGTACTGCAGCCCCCTAGTAGCCGGCATTGATAGTAAGCGTCACAGTGGCAGGGCGTAACACTTTTTACCATAACGGCGGCTACACTAAAGATAGACAAATATAGACAAAGAAGCCTTGCTTCTGTTCATCTGCTAAACAATGTATCGATAAATATGAGAAGTGTGACAACAGCTAAACCTCATGAAGCAAAATGGGTAATGAAACAAAATTGGTAATGGAAGCTTTGTTTTTGGTTCTGCGGCTGCAAAACAAATCACAACCTGTCATTTCTATTGTTCTCTGTCATATACTGTTTTGTCAGTCTAGCTATTTAGAAGTTTCATTACGTACGCCACGACCAGTGATGTCTTCAGCGGAACGGGCACTTTCTCAATGGGCCCAAAACCCGTAATTCATTAATAAACCCTTTTCTTTGAGCAGAAGTTATCTTTTTCTTCCAAGCCGTTTTCTTTAAAAGCCACTAATACAATAGACATTCTTTCGTGGAGAGCCTTTTTTGAATGAAGATCTAATGTTGCTTAACGTTATTCATACATTATTTTATTATGTTCGGTGATATTTTCTGAAAGACTGTTTGAGAACTATTCAGTAGAGGCGTTGCACCTTAATACACTAGCACATAAATGTTTATTCTGTAAATACATGCGTCACAGCTTGAGCACCTAATATTCAGCAGAATATTTAATACGAATCATTATAACTCGACTCGCGGTAAAAAATGGTACCACCCATCTCACGATGACTGTCGGTGACTGGTAAAACAGCGACGCAACGTATTGCCACTATGAAAACGTGTTATGTATGAGTTTTGTTTGATGCATCCGGACTTCTCTTTCGTACTTTCCTCAGAACACTCGACGTCATCTAGCACCACCACCGCAAAGTGCCCGCGTATCCTCCCAAGTGCATAGCGCGCCGGTGCGTGCTAACGCTGAGAAAAGCGTCATGTGCCTATTGGTCTCCACTGTCGCGCCCCTTTCTGGACACATCGCAAGACCTACTGGCCCTGCCGAGAAGTCCAGGCGCTGGCCCCGATACTAGAAGCATGGTTCTCCGGTGCTTGCGTAAGCTGGAAAGCACTGCCTCGCTAGCCGCACATCCAGTGCCACATACTCAGTTACCAAAGTAGGGAAAAGTTCCTTCAACACTGGCACATACCCTGTGCATTTACGGCACCGGTCGAAGCACTCTACTCAATGAGGTAAATAATAACATAGAACAGTGGCACCAACACAGGGAAACTCTGGCAAGTCTGCTAAAGCATCGAGTTTCTGTCCTTGACGAACCATTGTGGCGTGCGTACAATCGCGCTCAGTGTGGGAGCAATTTAAAGGATCTCATTTGCCATTCGGGAGTGGCACATTCCCAGTGGCGCGCGCCAGTTACCAATGTTGGCGGCAAAAGAACTCGTTGAAGAGAGGTGAACACTCATTAGCACACACCCACTACCCGAGTTGGCATGAAATCGGTTCATTGAAGACCAGCATAGACCACACGGCACATATCCAGTGCATTTATGGCGAGCCTGCTTAAGTGTCGACTTAATGTCACTGAGTAACCGTTGTGAGTACAACTAACCTCAGTGCAGAAGAAATTGAAGGGATCCTATTTTTCACTTCGGAGTCGTAGATATTCAGCCGCGCATACATATTTACCAAAGTTGTCGGCAAAGAAGCTCGTTGAAGAGTGGTGAACACTCACTAGCACACACTCACTAACCCAAGTTGGCATGAAATTGGTTCATTGAAGAGCAGCATAGACCATGTGGCAAATACCCACTGCATTTGGGGCGAGCCGGCTAAATCGTCGAGTTACTGCCCTCAATTAAACCTTGTGACGTGCGTTCAATTCCGCGCAGTGTGAGAGAAATTTAAGATACCTTATTTGTCATTAGAGTTTGACACATTCGCAGTGGCACATACCACGTTACCAAAATTGGCGGCAAAGAAGCTCGTTGAAGAGTGGTGCACACCCACTAGCACACATCCACAAAACCAAGATGGCATAAGGTTGGTTGATTGAAGACCAGCATAGACCATTTGGCACATACCCAGTGCATTTGTGGCGAGCCTAACACAGAGTCGAGTTGCTGCCCTTTGGTAACCTTAGTGACGAGGGTACAATTACCTCAGTGCGGGAGAAATTTAGAGGATCTTACTTCTCATTGTGAATTGGCACATTCCCAATGGCTTATAGCTAGTTACCAAGGTTGTCGGCAAACAAGCTCGTTGAAGAGTTGGGAACACTCGCTGTCCCACCGCACTACTAACACAAGTTGGCATGAAATCGGTTCATGGAAGACCAGCGTAGGCTCTGTGGCACATACCCTCAACATTCCTGGCAAGCCTGCTCAAGCGTCCAGATCCTGTGCAATGGAGTATCCCTTGCGACGTAGGTACAATTGCGCTGAGTGTGGGAGAAATTTCAAGGATCTTATTTGTCGTTGTGGAGAGAAATATTCTCAGTGGCACATACCTAGTTAGCATAGTTTGCGACAAAGAAGCTCGTTGAAGAGTGGTGCGCAACTTGTGGCAAACACCCACTAATCCAAGTTGGCATAACTTTGGTTGATTGATGACCACCAGCATACCACATGTGGTACATACCATGTGCATTTGTGGCTAATCTGCTAATGGGTCGAGTTGCTGTCTTTGAGTAAGCCTTGTGATATGGGTGCAATTGCGTTCTGTGCAGGCGAAATTTTAGGGATCTCACTTGTCGTTGTCGTGTGACCTTTTCTCATTCCTAGTGGCACATACGTAGACACCGAAGTTGGCACGAAATTAGTTCTTTGAAGACAAGCGTAGACCAGTGCATTTGTGGCGAGCCTGCTAAAGCGTCGAGATGGTTTCCTTCAGTAACCCTTCTGACGTGGGTACAATTACCCTCAATGTTGGACAACCTAAAGGATGTTGTCATTGTAAGAACCTTTGAGTGCTTAAAAACCAGCGAGCTTTTTGTTGGTGCTGCTCGGCAGAGGGATTTGGTCTTCTTCTGTACAAAGGCGCCACCACAATTCTATTTCCCCAATACTGATTTCATTATCTCCCAAATTGATTATTGTGTGTGTCTTGTTAGCACAGGATACACGTGACAGAGCCAAAAGTTATGACGTTTGTTTGCTCAAAAAATGTTAAGCCTTCACAGCTTGGATTTCACAAAGCAGTTTCCTCAACTGGCTATATTTCTGAGTGATATTCACACGAACAGCTTTCCTAGCTTCCACATAGGAGAAATACTTCTTTCATTCGATAACGTTCAACGAGGACCTACGCTGACGTATAATCTGAAACAGCCTCCGAAACCTAACTCCCAAACCTAGCAAGGAAGGAGGAGGAAATAAAAAAAATATGGCAGTGATGTTAGCCAAATATGCGCCTGTCTGGCTACCCTACTATGGGGAACAGGAGAAAGGGAATAGAAATATATAATAGAGAGAGAAAAATAGCAATAAATCTAAAAGTTCCTGTGTCTAAGAATTCTGAGTTTGTTTCAGTTACCAGCTGCACAACTAACATTTGCATCTAACTTTGTTCTTTGGTACGTCATCTTCTTGATGTAGAATAGGGATGTAAATGGTTCGTGCAATATTCTTAGGTTTAATATGTGCATAAATTGTGGAGGAGTTCATCTCAGTACTAAGCAAATCCTACTTCAGGAAGATATTACCAAGTAACACCAATGGTGCGACCTTTGGCGAATGAAACTCTTTTGATAAAAATGCAACTCAATCTCCTTTTTCGTTTGAGGCGACACACTTTCTTACCAATACATAACTAATAACGTTGCCGTGTTAGTTCCGCAGTCTTACAAGTACCGAATGGTTCCTAGATATATTTACTTATTTTGGCGCACACATATAACTAACTTCAGTTGATTAGCAATTACGAGGTTTTCTGAAGTATCGTCCAAAACACACCGCCGAGCATGTTACCTGCCAATAATAAAAACAAATGTAGTACGCGCATCCGCCATTTGAAGTCCACATCAAACATGTTTCATGAACGCGCTCAAAGTAGTAAAAAAACGTGCCACAAGATTCTTACTTTCGAGTTATTCTTTTGACGACAGCAAAGAAATTGCCCTACTACTCCTATGCATGCGTCCGCTAATTTCAGCCATTTCACTTTCGGAGAGATTGATCACAATTCTCATAGTGAGTCACTAGATATCCTCACCATAGCTCAAACATTGGATCAAAGACGCAAAACTTTTGTGCAACGTTGCATTTGTGGCCTCATCGTTTCGCGACAACTGCTAGAGAGTGCAAAAGCCTTCCGCATGCAATCGCTGCTATCATTTGCCCATTCGTGCGACTGTGCGTTTCTTTAGGAGAAAAATCAGTTTGTGCATTTATCTGCACGTGCAAATCTAGTTGTCTTTTCTAATTTGGATTCATGCATTGGCGCCTTAGGTATTAACCATTTACCTTACGTATTTGTTTGTCATTGTGCTAAAATATAAACCAGGCAAATGAATGATTTATTAATGTATTTTTGTAATAGCGCCTGCCCGTCATACATGTTCTTCTAGTTCGCGTTTTGTACCTCTGTTTCTTCTTCAACTATCTATTGATGTATTCCGGCCACATCATGTATTTCCATAAATAATGTGTTGTATATTTTTGTTATAAACTTATCAAGCAGCCTTGAAGCATTTAATGTGAACGGTAGTGTCTACGAGGGGCAGGGAAAGAGGGATGTTACTCCCTAGTGCATCCGCCGTCTTTGTCCTTCAGCTCCGCGTTGACGCCCTTCGGCACCGTGCTGGCATTCCGAGAGCCATGCGTTCAGAAGTTAAACCTGTGACTCGTAGTTTGTGTCGTTATAGGTCTCCTTGAACGTCGCCGTTATGGGAGACTTAACGCCGTACCACACGCGACCACTTGTGCTTGTCACGTCTGTCATACACGTCTAGAGAGGGGAGATGCGTAGGCCGCGCCCGTGTTAGGATGGGCTTGATTTTGATCGTAATTTTGGGGTGCCAAACGCAAGTGGCAGCTTCTGTCCGTTCGTCACGTGGCAAGGATGTGACATTTCTGAGCGGGAAACACGTCTTTGTGGTTTCGGAAACGTGGCGCAGGTCACCGCTGTTCTTGTGTCGCGCAGTGACGATGGACGCTATCGATAATGGAGCACTGGTCACCTGCGTTGAGGCGAACGACGGGGCCTTTAAGAAATTGGGATACTGATAGCGCAGTCCTTACTTTGTCATATGGATGGGAACATAATTTATACCAATAAGGCATCCAATAGTAGTGAACTAAAGGGTATGCTGCACCAGTCAGAACTGCGGGATCTTGAGAGCACCGATATCACAAATTTGGGATGCCAAGGTTGTGGCGTCCCGCGCTTCCGCCATGATTTTCCTTTTTTAATAGACGTGTGGCGTAGCTGAATCGACGCAAGCGCAACTGATGCGAAAGGTTTATTACCGGTAGTGTCCATAGTTACAAATTGAAGGAAATCATATTACACGGTCCAATACATCGATGAACTATATTCAAAAATTGCATGTCACATTTAGGAAATTCCAGTCGCTTTTAAATTGCGACGTGTCATCGCAAAACAGGGTAATCATGTATACAGCCCGAAAGAAGTCTGCGCCCGTGTCTTCGTCATTTTCGTCAAGGTTGCAGACATGCCTAAAGAGAGGCACCGGCTTCAAGGTCACTGTCAGCCGGTTTAATTAGGGGGCCTAATAGCGAAAACTTCTCAGTTAAGCCGCTTGAACAGGTTTAGCGCCACACTTAGCCAGAGAGGCACAGTGAAGTACCTCTCGCAGGTTTTAATTGAATGGTTTAAGTTGCGGCAACCAGCATTAAATTGCGTGTTGAGTCAATTAACTATTTGATTTAGAATGATACTACAGCGTTCTCTCTTGGTGTACTGGTACCAAGCCGCTCTTTATGTTTCACGTCTTTAGTTTTTAAAACAGACGAAGGAAGTTGATGTTGCCAGGGGAGCTGCTGTTGTGGTTGAGTTTTACAGGTGTGTCTTGCCAGCATACGCGCTGCGAAACCTGGGTGGAGATGAAGCACTCAATGCAGACCCCTGTGGTCTTTGCCATCTTACTAGCTCTTTCGATCAGCTTCAGCTGTTCTTCAGGCTTCGAGCAGGACAGCACAGCCTCCCACTGCTCCGGTGTTGGTGTTTTGTGTACTGGCGCTACCTTTGGCTTTTGGCAGGCTCATGTAACAAGGTAAAGCGTTGCGTGTTGCCCGCATAGCGAGCATTTATTGGCATATGTTGCCGGATTGATTTTGCTGAGTAGACTAAGATTGGGATATGCATTATTCTGCAGTTGTTTCCAAGGCAACCGACTGCTCTCTGCTAAGGTCTTTGTAGGAAGGGGGGTAGATCCTCCTTAGGGATAGTTGGTTTTCTGAAACGGCTCCGTAGCGTCTAGTGACTGTCCGGTTCACCGTCGTGGTACGCCCCGCGGTTGCCGAATGCTCGGGCGTCAGCAGTCTGGTTCCCTATCAGTTTCAAGGCCTGGTGTCCACGTAATGAAGCACCTCGAAAAGATTACTTTTCTCCCCTTCAGTATGCGGATGGCCGCAGTGGATATGCGTCCACTTCTGTACCTTCTGCACGCTTCTCACGAGTCCGTAAGTATTGTTGTAGTGGCCTCTTCGTCCTGGTGGGTGATGGCGAGTGCGAATGCCGCTTTCTCATCCTCGAGGATGTTGTTACCTTTGCTCGAAGCGCAATTGTTTCCTCTAAGCTGGGGATCAACAACGCTGACTAAAACCCCGGAGTGTTCTTTGTATGTGGTTGCGTCGACGTATCACACGTTTTTACTTTCCGCGAAATATTTTTTGTGCTTCTGATCATGCCTTTCTTCTGACCTTGTGTATTTTAGGGTGCATGTTTCTCGGTACCTGCGTGCGGAGCTGACCTCAGTCGCACATGCGCAGCTTGTGTCAGCTATGCCAGGATGATGTAGGCCGTCTTCCCACGCTAGCCATTGCACCAACTCCTCCGCACCATCAGCCATTGGAGGTCTCTGCTACGCTGGAGGGCCTCACGAAAAGACAATCCCCATCCTGCGCATTGTACCTGGCATCCGCGTTTCTGTTGAAGGACTGGCTCGACGGACATCGTCTCATATAGACGGACGGCTCGGTCCTTGCAGACTCCGCATCTGCCACTGCCTCCTGCGTTATTTCCTCCGTTCAGCGCTCGGGAGTGTGCCAAGCTCCACCATTGCTGAGGTGGGTGGCCTCCAACTGGCGGCGGACATGCTGGCGGAGGAGACCCCGAATTCTCCGCTTCCGATCCTGTGTGACTCGCGAGCGGCGCTCTTCGCTCTTCATCGACCGGTCACATCCGGCCTTCGCGTTTCCTTGCTGGCGGAAAAGCTTCGCACCATTGTTTCTCGTGCCTTGAAGCTGTCGCTGCACTGGCTTCCCTCTCACGTCGGCGTCCAGGACAACGAGGAGGTTGCAAGCCATGGCAAAGGCAGCACACCATGCCACTGTACCAGTCAGCGCCACTGTAACGGTGTTTGACTATGCAGGGCACACGTTCCAGCAACACCTGACGGCGCTGCACCCAGATCGCCTCGTCGCCAGCGGTCGCCCTCCCCGTACACTTCCTGAACGTGGCCTCACAAGGCAGGAGCGGTCTCTCCTACTGCGGTTCCAGATCGGCTGCTCTTGGACGGCATCCCGGAGATTCAGCAAAGGCCTGGCTTCATCCCCGGCGTGCTATACGTACGGCGAGGATGAAACAATCGACCATATACTTCCTTCCTGTCCCACCTTCTCCAAAGAGAGGGCTTCTCTCTACGTCTCATTCGGACGCTTCGCACTCCCAGCGGTCTCAGCCTCCCAGGTGCTGTTTGCCTGCCGGCACCACGGCTCCGGCTTCAGGCACCTTCTTGCGTTCCTGGAGGACACGGGCCTGTTGTGTAAATTGTGAATGCGCCACATGGCTACGGCTGACAGTGGTACCCAACGGTACCAAGCTCTGGAATCGTGTGGACCTTCTCCCTTTTCTATTTTTTTATTTCATCGTTATGTCCCCCTCAAATTCCCCAAGGCGCATAGTCTAATTCCCTGCACGGTTGCAGAAAATAGCGCTTCTTCCTCTGCACAATCTCTCTCTCTCTCTCTGCACAGTGCTACGTGGCTGCAGAGGCAACAGTAGGCTGGAACACTACGTTGCACAAATAGGTCGTTTCGCATCGTTTAATTCTCTAATTTCAGTATTGCTGTTTTCACAAGTATTATTCCGAAGAATTTGTAGCGCACTCTAAAGTAAACGAAAGCTTTATGGTGGTGGAATATAATTCTATTTACATTAAAATGCCTAAGCATAAATATGAATACACAACGAGAAAACTGCCCGTACGTCCTACCATTGCGTAGGATGATCGCTTTCAAAATAGAGCCAGCTAGCCGTGGAAGAAGACGACGACAGTCTCGCGAGCATTGGCACGATCGCGTGGGCCAGTATGGAAACGCTGGCACGATCAGCGGCATCAGAACTAGTTGTGGAAGACGACAGCTAACACGTGAGCAGTAGCTCGAGCGCGTATATAGGTCCACGTGACGTGTGATCAGTCAAGCACTAGGCACACCTTTAGTAAACAAGTACTTTGGAGCAGACGTGGCTGAACAGTTCGGTGTTGCAAACGCGCGTCCCCGTTTCCCCGTTTTTGCCCGGTCGTCCTCGCAATTACACCAGACGTACCATCACACGACCACTCAACACCACGTGTTTACAACGAAATGCTTACGCAAAACTAACATAGCTCCCTGAGGAGATTCTACGTATATGTTTCTAAAATATTACTGCATGCTAATGAAATTGCGAAATTACTATGCCGTCATAAGTTTTACAGGTTCGTCGAAGAATAATATTCTGTATGAGAATTGTGTCATATAGACGTCATTTACAATTGTTTAGCCAAATAAGTGCGTAAGATTCCTGGTATTTCGCAATAAGAACGCTAACAATAACAATGCTAAAAACACATTGCAACAGGCAATAATTTAGTAGCAGTAAGAGAAACATTGTTTTTGCAAAAGAAATGCTCCAAAGTTGAATATGTTCATTATGCTTGGAATGATGAAACCGTTTATGAGCCATAACGTTCTCAGTTGTACCATACTTTTCAGTTTCCTAACAAAGACACCCACCATTCTTCCTAACTCTGTTATACATTACCCACCATTTTGAAATTAGCGTACCTCAAAATTTTAGCTAACGAAAAGAAGCATTATGGTAGCGCCTAGTCCACTCGAGGTATACTTTTCATTCTACGAAGTCAACTTATTCCTGACTTCCTAAGTCTATCGTCAAAGCTGTCGGAATTCCGATTGTACAAAACGATTGCGTATACAAGCTATGTTTTTCCTTGCAGGTGCCCGCCGCCAACAAACTATTTCATATATTTGGATGGCCCGGGTCGCAAGTGGCCGAAATGTTGCGAAAGAGGGATGTCTATGAAGACTTAAAAATGGCCATCAAGCCTCCTTTATCGTTCACAAGATATCTCGGAAGATCACTTTCCTAACGGGACAGAAATACAGACTATTTATAAAGAAAATGTATTGCCTCTGTTTTATCTGGCTTTAACGTGTTTTAAGGTGTATTAGTGTCTTCTCCAGCAGGTGTCACGTAGTAGTGACGGTGAAGAATGCAGCGAAATTGTTAATGGCAAAACTTGCGATTTATTGGACGAACCTGCGCCGTCGGAACAGGCTACACTGAAAGTACAACGATGGCGGCGAACACAGTCGACGATCGTTGAAAATCTGATAAGCGGGTCAAACTCGTCCGATTTCCTGCATGTGTCATTGAAGGTTCCAGAGTAATCGCTGCTGTTCACGTCTCTTCCAGAAAGTACTACACAGTTCGCGTCGCGCATAGATGCAATGAGATTGCAGAATGGTTAAGTTCGACGACGTTCGCTAGTGCCTTTTATTTCTTAAGTGTAAACGTTGGCGATCTCGACTTTTACCTTTTGTTTGTTTACATGTACGGAGCCATAGGGAGACTTTGCAGAAATGTTAACCATGTGTGTGTGGGCCCGGTGGGGGCGCGTGCTATCAATTAGCAGGATATGTCGTTTGGAGGTGGTGGCAGGCGTCGCCGAGCTGATGCTCTTTGACCGTACGTGCAGGATGTTTCGAATCGGCAAAGATGACAAACGGACGCCGACAAAGCCTTCGCATGCTGGTCGTCACCTCTGTCACGCCCACAATGTCGGGGGAGCTAGACAGTGGATAAAAGGGCGCGTGCCGGCAGCGCTCCTTCTGAGGCTAATCGGCAGATGGAAGTCGCGTGTCCCAGGTGGTCTTCCTCACATCGAGTAGGCTGCTGCGAGACTTCTGGCAATTACACGGCGCGTTCCCCAGCTAGCAGCTTGCTCGAGTGCTTGGGCCAGGTAACGAGTGGGATCAAGAATGGAAGGGAAATGCTGTCCTGGCTTTTGGTCGTGTCCTTTATTGTTGCTGCTTTTATCCGCTGGTTAGTCTGTTTGCTTTGAAGTGAGATCACAATATAAGGAATGGCTGGAGGAAAACGGGAAAGAGGGAAATGAACCAATAGGAGGGGCCAAAAGAAAAGTTTGGGGCTGATTTGAGCTAACTATTCGTGCATGATAAGTGCGTGTTTGAAAAAGCGCTTGCGATTGGTAGTTCGCCGGCCCTACGCTGCCGAGTGACGAAGTGAAATTCATTTTTAATCGAATAGGTTAAAACTGGGAATTTCTGCCTTTTCCTGGGGGAAAGCGATCACAGAGCTGGAGTAGATGACTTAGCGAGCTGTTGGCGGAATGCGTATATGTAAATAGACCTGTACATATGGAGGAATTGTTGCGAGCCTTGTTTGCAACTTGTCGCCTGATAGCGAACGGAGAACTGAGGGCCAGGAGCACCGGTCTTTAAGGGCGCCATAGGGAGCAACGGCCAAGTAACGGCGTGCACTCGGTGGTACCAAACATAACTAGAAGGTTCGGTGACAACGCACAGCCGATACAACCACCGATAACATTCGAGAAACTTCCGATACATGCAGCAGCGTCCAGCGCTGAGCGTTAACATTTGTTAGACGGTGAAATGCGGCCACCTAATAAAGATAAACACGTTCACCTGTCATAGCCGCCCGCCCTCTTAAAAATCGTGTACGATGCCATAAAGAAACACGAACGAAAAAACAAAACCACGCATAACAAAGAAAATACAGTGCCATTCCACTCTATGAAGAACGATGACAAGCTAATCTGTGAATGTTCGTCCCTTAATGGCGAACTTTATCCCCGGCGCGGGTCGGCCCGGTGTTGCACTGTCTTTGGGACCGGCTCATGTATGGGGACCACTTAACGCCTGTTTCACCTCTGCCACGGGTAGGCCCGGCATTCTACTACTTTCGGGATCTGCACACGTACGGGGAGGGGTGCTGCGCCCCAAACCGGCGTGCGCATTTTTCGGGTGCTTCCCCCGAAGCAGCCCCCTTTAACTGCGCGCCGACGGCGACAGGCGTGACCGATGCCGACTGTCACGGCTAAAAAAGCGGCGATCTTAAGCGACCGCGTCCGCGGCCATCCCTTGAGGCGCTAACAAGCGTGGACTGTTTTGTGGAAGGAGCGGGAACGTGGTTTGTCTCCTGTTTGCCTCGTCCTTGCTTCGAAAGTTGGTTATTGGAGGTGGTGCCCGTTGAACTACAGAACACCTCTGATTGACCGAAACAAGGTCATTGAAATCCCTTGTGTAGAGAACTAGGAAAGAAGGACGTTTTGAAGAAGGACCTATGGTACTGAGATTGTGTGGAGGTGTCCTGACGTCTGCAGGCATTTGTGAGTTCTCGTACGAATTGGGCGCCTTGCTTGTATGTGTAAATAATGTAAAATAAACCTTTTTCTTTCGCTCCTACTCCCGGACGCACTTATCCGTATGGCACGAAGGATTCCTTGCCTAAACACTACCCCGAGCCTTAACGGTGCCTAACTCGTGCTTCAGCTCCGCGCAGGTCTGCCCTGCATTGGACAGTCTTGGCGATCATCCAGCGTTATCGCCTGCTTCAGATCCGCCGTGAGTCAGCTAGACATTGCACTATCTTCGGTATCGTCCCTCTTTTTGGAAGCGCTTAAAGCCTCCTTCACCTGCGCTGCGGGTCGGCCCGGCATCGCATTACCTTCGAGATACGCCCACTTATGGGGAGTGCTTAAAGGGAAGCTGAAACGGTTTTCAATTTCCATGAATTGCTGGGGTTGGGAAGAACAAACCTAATAATTTACGGTTCGGAAATTTTTTTCTTCGTTTTGTTAATATAAGAGGCGGAAATCGCTGTCTAAATCACCCCCGCGGACACGCCCCCATCGCTTCCCGGAGCGCCGGGTGAGGTGGTTCCCAGAGGAGAGAACCGGCGAGAGTGAGTCATTAGCGGGGACCGAGCTGCCGGACCGCCGTGCTGGTATGTGCTGGCATGCCTCTTTCCGTCCTGCGCTTTACTGAACGGCGCTACGAGAGATCTGCCGCCGCCGCCGCCGCTCACGTTTGTTTTCTTTTGCGATTTTTGTAAACTGTTCTTTCCTTCTGTGCTGCGTGAGTGCCTACAGCCAAGGGCGCCCAACATGCCCTCCTTCTGTGCACCATTCGGCTGCGCGAACACAGGCGGGCGAGACGATTTGGTGTTTCACAGGTTCCCGAAGGACAAGAAGCTTGCAGCGCAGTGGGTCCGTGCGGTGAGGAGAGATAAGTTCGTGCCGACGAAATCAACTGTGCTGTGCTCGGACCATTTCCGCGATAGCCGGATAGCCTTACGAAAAATGCGCAAGCGCGTTGTTGCTAGCGTTGCTATACTCCGTTTCATACATCAGGTGCAACGCTGTGGAGGCTTGAGATACTTCTTGCAGTGGCTGCCTTCGCACTTAGAAAAAGTTCGGTGTTTCTTGACCCGATTTTTGAGAAAATTTCCATATAGAAGCTTAGTTCTGAATGAAAACAAAAGAATTTACCCATAGAAACAATCCGTGTACTTATACGGCTGCTAACACGTTCTTTTAAATCAATTTTCTTTTCGGCATTTTTTTATTGCAGCGTGTCGCGGCAGCTTCACGTGCATGCTCGCGCGAGCAAACGCCGCTGGTAAGCTGCGAAGCATAGACGGAAACGCGCGCAGTAATAAATTTTGGTGACCAGACTTCGTGAGTAGCTTCCACAGCGTTGCACCTGAGGTATGAAATGGAGTATAGGCTTGCCTAGTTACATTCGACGTACAGTTGCAGTTATCGTGTTTACCACACGGCGGTGATAAACCGCCTAATATCTTTATGTCAACACTAGCATGGAGCACGCATACCGATTCTTGATCGAGCCACAATCGAAAAGTCGTCGAACCATAGTCTGAATATTGCACATATAATCGCCCTGCAGGGACATCTCGATCTGGACATGTATGATAAGCAACTTCCATGACTGTACCTCGCAGCACTGCTTTTGCGCGCTTTGAAACGCAGAACTTATGTTCCCGATCGTGTATCAACACTCAAAAAACCACGGGACTCTAGACAAGCAGCGGCAAGGTGCTTGACATAGCGGAATTGCACCCGTGTTTACAATCTAATGAGAAGTTAGTGCAGCGGCATTCTTCCATCAGCAAGTTCCCAGTGACACTTTAGCGCATTTTTTCTCCCGTCATTGGAACGTGCAGCTACATGAAAAAAAAAAACATACGTACCAGCTAAGATTTCCAACGCGCGAGAAGGTGCACACATCGCTCTCGCTGTTGGCCCACTCAACATCGTCGTTGCCGCCGTTGCCGCCGTTGCCGTCGTCGTTTTCCGTATCGGCTGTCGGTTCGAACCTGTACGGCGAAAATACAAGCTGTCCGTGACAGCGAGATCGTTCCATAACGGTTAGAACTAGGCTATGAAGCCAGAACAGAAAAGAGTGCTACGCTCTGAAACGGCAGCGCCGACCGGCGACTGCCGCGAATAACGTCACAGCGGCACCGACCAATCACGGGCAACAGCGGCTTCGCGCGATGCCCTGATGCGCTGGTGCGCGTTTCCTTGAAAAAACAGCCGCTTGCGTTTGTTTCCGCCCTTTCTGAACCAGATATTAGTGTTCAGGGGACTCAAAACTGTAGAATGCCGCAGACAACTCATTTTTTTCGAAAACTGTTACAGCTTCCCTTTAAAGCCTGCTTCACCTCCACCGCGGGTCTCCCCGGCTAGCACTATATTCAGGATCAGCGCCCTTATGTGCTGTGTTTAACGCCTGCTTCAACCTCACCACGGGTCGGCCCGACATTGCATTAATTACGGGATCGGCCGATGTACGCGTATGGTGAGTGCTTAACGAAAGCTTTACCTCTGCCACGGGTAGGTCCGGCATTGCACTTTTATCGCGATTGGTCGACGTATGAAAAATTGTTGGTCTATGTCCACGCAGACGAGATTCGTGAGAACCTAGCCATAAACAGCTTCGCTGTAAATAAAATAATAACTGGGGCTTAGCTCCGCTGACTCTGCAATACGCAAAGCGAGAACTTGATTTGCCTGGGTAAGTCTTGGTTTCACTTGGTTAACCTTTTATTTAGCTGTAATTATTATAGTTAGGTACACAATTATTGCTAACCCATGTCGACGGCTGTGCCTCGGTCATCGGCTAGAGATGAGTCAGATTAGGTTTGGGTGCACATGCATCGTTCGACGGTGCGGCGCCTACTGTGCCACAGGGAAAGCGAAAGTGCTAGACATCGAAAGAGACGCCGCGAACATGCACAGCGTCGAAGGACAAACGGAGAGAGCGCGAATGCGGTCGCTACATTCACCTCCACGGTGCGACGCCTCTTGCATTCCGCACCCTCTCCATTGAAGCAGTTCGCCGGGTGATATCCGCGGGGTGGACAGACAGCGCTTGGCGACGACGGCTCACACCCTCCCGCTCCCGCGCAAAGCTCAGACAAAACAGCCTGGCCTTGCTCTCATCCATGGCCAAGTCCGCACTGACTGGGCGAGCGCGGCGCCCCTCTCAGGGCCGATTTATGCTCGAGCCGCCCACCGCACCGCGCACTGGCGCACGCGTGTGGTCATGCGCAAGATTGCTCATGTCGCACACTGCTGCAGAAATGTCGGTTTACACTTGGTGCGCACATGTACTGTAAACCGAAATTTGAGCACCAGTATGCGGCATGTGCAGTTTTTCGCAGAGCCGCACTCGTGCGGCAGGCGGGAGTTGCGGTGGGTGGCTCCTGCGTAAATCGACCCTGCGCCGCGAGTCGTGCGGCCAGGCGGCGACCGAGCCGCGGAGAGCGCATGCGCAAAGCGTGCGGCGGCGGTGCAGCGTGTTGCCATGGCTATTGCGCAGCAGCGGTCAAATTAAGGTACACTTGCTGGCGACGGCGAAACCCGGCTCGACGCGGTTAGTAAGGCTTTCGCTTGAAAAACAACATAACGAAGAAACTAAATCCCTAAGTTCCTAAGTCACTACACACGCCAGCTTCAGCTATACGAACTTCCACCAGCTGCTTTCACTTGGGAGCAGGCCGTCGTACTTCGCCAATTGACTACTTGCGAGAAATACGCGCATGCGCAAATAAAGCGGCACAGCAGCGGCCTCAGCTTGGTTGAAAAGCAGACAATGCGGCAATGTCAATATTTCACGGCTGTGCGTTTCTACTCAATGGCAGCGCACTGTGTCGCGTTTAGCTGCGCTGATTACTTCTATGGCAGAGCGGCGGTAAAGTTTTTAGATTTCCGTCAACGAAACACTATACCGAGAAGCGAAATGCTTTGATTGCTACGCTAAAGAGGAAGAATGAAGACGGGTTATTGTGTATATGAACGAACCTTCATGTATTTGCAGCGCGCATTTCATTTAAGGTAAGTGCGAAAACCAACTTCATAGACTTAAGACAAGTTTTTTTGCAATTCACGCGGTCTAATTAGGTACTTTTCTATGCTGTGATGAGCCAGCGAGAACAGAATCGTCTAAGCGAAAAACCATTTGGCCTGGCTAACCAGAGAGATGTGCCGTATCCGCGCCCTCTCCTTTGGCACAGGTTCATGCAAGTATGGCAGGTGGTTTTGCTAATATTTTTCAAAATTGCAGGGCAGCTGTCACCTTTCGTTAGTACGCGCCAAATGTGTTCTGCTACCCGATAACTTCGCACCAGGCTGGTGCCGATCGGCACAGCCGTGAGAGTGAGGCAGTGCGTTGGGTGCGAGAAGCGACCATGCAAGTTTACACTTCTTCATGGTAAGGTGTGTAACAGCGAATCCAAGACAAGGACAACAGAAGGAATAAAACGACGACACTGCGCTGAGTCTCAACTGACATTTTATTTGAAGATATGTCTAACATATATATAGGCGCCATTTGATTACCATGACATGCACAATATAATCCTTGTGTTGGCCTTGTCATGGGTGCGCTGTCACAAATCTTGCCATGATTCCCAACCAACTGGCCCAATTTGCCCGTTCTGATGCATTTACCATCTTTTCTTTTCGCTTTCAACGTCCTGGAGCATCTTATGGTGTATGAGAAATGCTGTAGTGGGGAGTTCTGCACTAATGGTTTTTGACGTTCACTCTTATCAAACTCGAGGACACGCGTTGTATTTCACTTCCATTGAAACGCGGCCTTTGAGGTCCAAACTGAACCCTTGTTTTTTTTTCTGATTGCGGCCAAGCGCCATAACCACTGAGCCACCATGGAGGGCCTATGCAACTTATCGCACTAACTAGTGCTAACCATCGCATGCGCTAGCTTTTCGACGCGGGCATAGAAGTACCATGTGGCTTGTGATGAGGGTATATACATGCTGTGTTTGGTCTCGACCGCTGCTAGGCGGTGCGCCCTGGTTGTGTACTTCTAACACAACTTGGTGTTTGTTCACGGCAGTGATGACAGTGCGCATCATTCTTACGAAATGTAAACATTGGTCCTTAAATTTTTAGAGGCACTTGGCATTGTCAATTCTAGTTTCTTCCTATTTACCTGTCTGTCCATGTTTACCAGTTTCTTTATAAACATCAAGAAGCTTCATTAAAGATTCTGCTTCTACAAAGCAGCAATGTAGCACGAACCTAGCAGATCTGCTTCCTGCCACACCGCAACCTACAGCCCCTTCATTGAACCAATTGAAAACCAGTAAAGGTATACATACATTAAGCCACAGTAGCAAAAGGCTGTCAACGTGTACTGAGGGTTAGCAATATTGTGGCTAAATGCACATAGCCAAAAGCCTATAAGGTTATATCTTTTTCCTTGCAGTGACTTAAACAACCTATGCAAAATGTTTTAGTATTCCTTCCCATCATCCTGCAGGTGCTGGCATGAATGAAAGTGCATCTGTAGCTCAGCCGGAGCTACTTACTGCCACAGAACAGCACGCAGCCTCATCACTGAGTCAAGAGGAAACCAGTAAACTTATACACTCACTATTCCATGTAAATTTAAACACATTTAGGTATACGTAGCATAGGCATTATGGCTGGTAACCTGACAATAATGTTTCCTGTGCTGAATTTACTTCCGCCTCCCTGGAATCACTCTCAACATCACAACACTGCACTTTGTTTTCGGCAGCGACCTTTCTGCGAACATTGCGAAAATTACACCACCAGAAACCGTCATGCGCTTAACTGCGCCCACTTCAGAGCAAAGGCGTTCTCATATTTCTCCAATTACCTTGATCATGTGGTACCTGTAGCCATTTTATTCCGGCAAGCTTCTTAATTTCACACAATGACCTAACATTGTCGCCACCTTCTAGGCTTGCCTTCCCTTAAAATTAGTTCGGTGCCCTAATGACCATGCGTTATCTTGCTTCTTATCACACGCCAGGCTCATTTCTTCTTGATTTCAACTAAGTAACTCGCGTTTGCTCCCCGACCCATCGTGCTGTTTTCTTGTATCTTAGCTGTTACACCTACAATTTTTCTTTCCGTAGCTCACTGCGAAAATCACTTAGGCATAAAGCTGCATTTTCAATATTTTAGTCGTTTTTTTAGCCGGCTTTGGGAAATGTTAGGCTTGACTTTGAAACAAAGCTCGGTCTGTGATTGTTTTCTAACCAGGGCTGAGTCAGCATATATTATCGTAGGTCAATATTAGACGGAAGCAAAAGATGAGATCCCCTTGAATCCAGAAAGATTGTGCTAACATGTCATTACGTTCTTACACCAAATAACTTCAAAAGCTCATTTGCAAGTCAGATGTCAGAATATACTGCGATGAACTACAAGCTGTGAGGCAATAATTATTGCAATTTGAGGGCACTATAGACTTCGAAGATAAACTTGAAGATGTCATGAAACTTGTTTTTAGAAGTTCGTCTTAACAGGAACGCCCCTATAAGATATATGTGAGCATGCTAAGCGTGCCCAAATATTTTACATGAAAACACTGAATAAAATGACATTACAGAAAAATGCAGATGGAGCGGTGAAAACATTTTCTAAGAGCTCAAAAACGAAGAATGTTAACGAGGTGACATCATCCTTCTGAAGCGTTAGTAATTCTTAATCAAATTTTATATTCTTTTATTTTGGAGGATGTGAGCAATCAGATGATGCCTAGCTGGATTGCCATGGGTCTCCATCTTATTGCATTCTTTCCACAGTGTAGCTACCCTTGACTCTTGAGGTACTATCTGGGGTGCGGTTGCTTTTCTTATTAGTGCACCAATAAACACACACACATGCAGCTCTTCACAGTCTTTATTTACAACATATATGTACACATTGCCGACCTGCCAATTCGATGATTGAGTGGGAATGTCTGGCAGTTTCAAGCACCAAGCTTCCCAAGAAGTGCCCAATGTTAAAACATGAGCTGTCTAACAGTTCACCAAGCACTTGGGAGGGAGGTTTGCAATGACATATGTTAGATGTCTATTTTTACAGCGCGACACTTGAACTCATTGCTTAGTTTGTTGCGTAGCGCACAATGCTGTTGCCATGGCAGTTACTTCTTTTTCAGATGATGCTGCCATGATTGCGTTTTTATCTTATGACAACGTGATACCCCAGAAATATGTACTGCAGCATATTTTTGTAGATGGTAAGCTCACGTGCACATGTTAACTTGGATGCGTCCATAAAGTAGTTTGCTACATCTCTAATTCGCGCTGAAATTTTTCACACAATATGCATTCACGGCAATCTATTGCATAAGTTCAGTGCTTACGTCCATAAATACTCTCCTATATCGAAAATCTATTAGATTATCTTACAGTGAACATAACTGCAAATTTTCTATAAAATGGGCAGTAATTCTTTTTCAGAACCTTACTTAACTGCCTGAAACCCCTCGCTAGTGAAATTGCATAGTGGTATTCGAACCAGAAAGGCGAAAACGTCCCCCATGAGCATAAAAAATAGTTAATTATTAAATAGGTTTTTATGACATTGCTTAGGCTGAGAAGAGCTATAGGTGGTGTAGAGCTAGCACGCAACTTCCTAGAATGGGAAACCAAGGTTAGCCGCCAATTCGCCGCATAGGTGAATCAGCTGCAACGAGCGCTTAAAAAAATAAGCAACACTACCTTCTCGGAAAGCTTTGCCGCCGCACCTGCCGAAGTCATTTCGAAACTTTGCTTACACAACGCTGGTCCTCGATGAAACTGAACTGATAATTTAACGATCGTCATCGCTAAGTGCCCAAAGGCAAACATTTTCGCCATAACAACACTGAAACACATATAACGTGCTTGTGGGGTGCAGCCCTGATGTGTGCACCCCACAGTTGTTTCCCAAATTTGTGGTGGGCTACTGTGCGACATGACCATCCTGGAAAGCAGTGGATTACTCGAAGAGTTGCTAGAAGGAAACAGTCATGGTGCACACGGGGTTTCGCCTTCTCCTACGTACCACCTGGAGTGACCATGTTGCGAACCCCATTCCGTCATCGTCATCAAAACAAATGTCACCAGCTGCACTCCATGAAATGCGGCGCATTGCCTGTGCAAAATTGATTCTGAAAACTTTTCGTATACTCACGCGGCATTCCAAATTCGATTATTGATATTGCTGATCACGTGTTTAAAGTGCGCTGCTTTCTCAACAATTTCAGGAATACAGTCATAAAAGGTGAAGCGGTTTTGAAGAGAGTTTCAGTGAAGAAACTGCTGTTTGGTCTGTCAATGCTACTATAATGTGTTGACATGACTTTTCTGCTTTGTAAGGGAACAAATTAATGAAAACGGTGCACAATGCAAGTTATTCCATTGTCAGGCTATTCAGAGAACGCACACATATCAGACAATCAATACTGCCATTTGGGCTGTCCTGTGAAATTATATACAGAGACCACTTTAGCCGCCACGTTCAAATGGCTTGTGAAATGCTGGATTCTTCAATCGGTGTGTCATAAAGGCACAGAAGCAACAGTAACGCAGCATCACTAAACTGCATGAGCAGTAAAAACGTCTGTAAATGCCACTATTACGCACCAAAGGAACGCAGGACAAATACGTACGGTAAGATATATCGTAGCAGCAAAAATTATTATCAATATATCAACTTTCGCGTAGGAAATTACCATTGAATGTCCCGCTACTGCTCCGCAAATTGAACCGTCCGAGCGTAAGCGGAGGAGTTGACGTCGTCGCCCCGTGGCCACCTTCCATGCGGTTGTGATGTCTTTCGTAGACTCTTTATTCAGCTCTATATACGAAGCAAACTGATTGGCGGATGCAGGTCTTAGCTTGCTTGTGTCGTTCAGTGGCTCTTCTTGGGTTCAAGTTACCGGATGCGGTCGCCTGAACCTCCACGGCCCGAGACGGCAGGGTGTGCAATTGCGACGCGTTGCAGCTTTAGTCGTTGTACACAGAAAAAAGTGGCATTTTTTCTGCGCGCACTTTGAGCCCTGCCTGCTCCAGCCTTTCCAGCACAATAATAAGGTGTCCGATATGTTCCTGTGCTTCTGCCTGTCATATCTGTGGTTCTGCCTGTACGCCTGTAAAAGTACTGTGGTTCTGCCAGTCATATCGGAAAACATTGTCTCAAAATTCTTAACGACGGTTTTAGATCAATTTTCTGCTCTTCGTCGAGATCTTGGTCCCTGCCTATCTGCAACACTAAACCCGTTATGGCGGGCCTCTCAGCATTTGCCACGATTCGGATTTCCGCACTTTCTTCTACCGGCATGTTAAAAGTAAAATTTAATATAGCTTAGCGTTGTCCGTACGGTTTCATGAGGTTACTAAGGGAAACGCTGTTTTGCTCGCTCCCCCAGATTCATTTCATAGTTGTCGGACAACCTTGACACCACTTTTGCTGGCCCCACCCAATGTACTTCATGACGCAGCAGCATTACCTCATCGCCTAAGCTAAATATGCATTATCGGGCTCAGTTGTCGTAGTAAATCTTCGACAAGACCTGGACAGCTTTCATATTACTTTCTACCAGGCGCCACGTTTTACTGAGTCTCGCTAAAAAGATCAATCACGTATGCGATGACGTTGGGATCCTCTCCATATCTTTCTCGTGACTCTCGCAGCAGAAGGAAAGGACATCGCAAGCCGCGTCCGTAAACAAGCTCTGCCGGGCTGAAGCCTGGGCTCTTTTTAGGTGCTGACAATATAGCAAATAATGCTGTGGGCACACGGACCTCCGAGTCACTCTTGTGCTCAATGCAAAGACTTTTCAAAATGCGCTTCAATATGTAGTGCATTTGTTCGACTGGATTCGACTGCGGGTGTTGCACCAAACTATACACCAGCTTATTTATGCGGCACCGTTCAAGGAGCGTGTTTGTTAGATAGCTAGGAATTGTCACTTTGAATTTTGGGGGAAAATCCTACACGATAGTATATTGACAACATAGTGTCAACAAGAGCAACTGAATTTAGGTCCCTTAAAGGTGTGGCTTCAGAAAGTTTAGTTGCGGTGCATAGCGCGGTTAAAACGTAGCGGCAACCAGGGGTTAATTATGACAATGGGCCGGCTGAATCGGTTCTATAATAACGGGTACCAGCCTCATGATGACTTCCACTTCTCAGTAGATTTGTCTATTCGCTTACACCTGTAGCATGACCGAACAAACTCCTCCACGGTTTTAACAGCCAGGCCAGTAATAATTCTCAGTTAGCCTAGCTTTTGTTTTCTTGATTCCTAGGTAGCCAGCCCATGCATTGCCGTGCCCCAGATCCAGGAGTTGTCGGCGATATTCTTCCGGTGCTAGGATCCGGTCCTGTACGCGACCCTTGGCATTGGTATACCTTCGATACATAATATCAGATCTCTTGTAGAACAAATGTTCTTTTTAGCAATCCCCTCTTTAAGCGGTTCTTGTAGGAAATTTAGGGACAAATCTTCCCTGCGCTCAGCGTTGCTCAGTTTGTCCCAGTTGTCGTGGCCCAATATACATTGATATTATATCTGTTAGTGTGCGATGCTGTTAAACCATTCGTTTGAGGGTGATATGTGAATGTCGTCTTAAGAACTGCGCCACAAGCTCCGTTTATTTGCTCCTATATAGCCTATAGACTGTCTATAGAGTAGTCTAAAGAAATGTATATAGACTGTCTATAGATTTTCTACAGAAACTTTTGTAAGGCGTCACTACCCTGTTGCCTTTTAAGCGACAGCACGCCCTGCTAGGCGCTATGTTCGTTTGTACGCGGACAGTTTGGAAAGCTGTATACTGCGGCTATAACCCAATATGGCATAACTCAGGGTAGTTAGCTACACAAAGGGTAGCCCTAGCGCCAGGAAAGCAAGAAACAAGTGAGTAGATGACAGGAAAGCTGGGAAAGCGAGAGAGAAAGAAAAAGATCGAGAGGGGGACAAGAAAAGGTGACTGCCAATTTCCTCCAGGCAGGTCACTCTTGAGGTGACGTCTATGTGAAGCAGAGTTCAAAGAGAAGTTTGACCTCCGCCGGGGCCTCAAAGGTCCGAACACCCGGCATCGGCTCAACTCTCAGGATCCCACTTTCCCCAGACACGGCTAAGCCGCACGCGGCTACATGCGGGAGGGTCCGACCCTCATGTGATCGGGTATGTGGTGTCACAACACACCAAACGCGTGCTGACTCAGACGCCCCTGCGGGGCATGTGTCATATATGAACTTGTCTTAAATGTAACATACAGTTGCTGTAGCACCAGCAGCAGTTGGGACTGTTTAATTGTTCATGATGCCATCAAATGAAATATTGCATAATAGCACTGATTTGTATTCACAAACAGCCCTTAGTCATACTTAAATTGCATTGGGTATTGACATAAATGGTATGAGTAAATATATGCAGCTGCTTAATGAACAACGAATGCCCAATTGTTATTTTTGCCTCACATTGTTGCATCTACTTATTTGCCGCATAAATTTGCAGCATATTTGGGACTAATGACAGAAAAGTCAAGGCCAGCGTGGCGACCATGCTTGCTTAGGGGAAGTCTGAGTTTATAACTGTCTATAGATTAATGAAAATTCACCTTTTTAGACAAATTTCCGCGGAATGTTTAGAGACAAAAATGTATAAGGTTATACTGTTGTATTTTTGCAGACTGAAGTCCATAGAATGTCTACAGACTATCTATAGACATTTCATAGACTTCGGTTTACAAAAGGGCAATTAGTGTAAATATCTAGACTCTTTCCATGATGGCATAAGGCATGGATTTCAAAAAGTTCATGTAATATATCGCGAAATAAAAACAGTTCGTTCATTGCGGGTGCACTTGTTTTTTTTGCACTGCATGATTCAGCACTTGAATTCTTTCTGTTTATGCAACATATATGAGTGTACAGCGGGCTCATGAGCATTATTGATCTACAAGCGTAATGCATAAGTGCAGATGAAAAGCAACATTTGCACATGCATAAATACATTCAAACTTTTTTGCTACCTTATGTAAACAAAAGTGTAAACTAAATTGTAGATAGCAGATAGCTATGGACTTATGGCCTTATGCACTCTTTGTAGACATTTATAAATGTCTGTGTCTACAGACTGTCTATAGATGTATGAAAATTTATGTTTGTTGACAAATGTCTGTAGAATGTCATAGAAAAAAGTGTATATGATTATGTAGTTCTGTTTTTGTAGACTGGAGGCTAAGAATGTCTATAGGCAAATGTCTATAGGAAGTCTATAAACATTTGCGCACAGACATTTTCTAGACTTCCGTCTACAAAAGTAGAACTGTAAATAGTTCCATTTTTGCAGACTGAAGTCTATGGAACCTCTTTAGACAAATGTCCATGGATAGTCTATGGACGTTTGCTTATAGACATTTCGCAGACTGAAGTCTTTAGAATGTTTATAAACAAATGTCGATAGATATTCTATAGACATTTGTCTATGAACATCTTATAGAATTCAGTCTAAAAAGTAGAACTGTATACAGTTCTATTTTTATACAGTTCTACTTTTATAAACTGTAGTCTATAAAATGTCCATATATAGTCTATAGCCATTCTAACAACCTCAGTCTACAAAAATACTACTGTATGACCCTATACAGTTTTGTCTATAAACATTCAGCGGATATTTGTCGACAAACGTGAATTTTCAGTAATCTATAGACATTCTATAGACTCAGACTTTTTATAGCATAGCCTATAAAAAGTGTATGGCCCTAAGTCTATAGACTGTCTCTAGACTAGCTTAAAGAAATGTGTATAGACTGTCTATAGACTTTCTATAAAAATTTTTGTAAGGGGTCACTGCCCTGTTGCCTTTTAAGCAGCAGCACGCCCTGATCAGTGCTATGTTCGTAGGTACGTGGACAGTTTGGGAGCGCTGCAATCGTGGCACACAAGCGGGTATGTCACGCGGTATCTTTTTTGTGGGAATCTGCAGTAAGCTGCAAAACTCTAATACTTAGTGGATAGAATGTTAGAAATTGCCTAATGGGACGTTTTGTAAAGTGCTCTACATCTTTCTTATTTGAATATTTTGCCTAACTTTGTTGCTTCAGAAGTTGATCAATTAATATTGACTATATAATTCGGAAAAATACTAAAATAGCGTGACACACTACATGCAAAATTCAGCAACGTGCATTTGGTCGCGTCGTTTTATAGTGTATCGGCATATTTTCAAATTCTGACGAAGTTTAGCTCAAACACCCTGTATAAGAAACAATACACGTGAAAGAAAGAAAAAGGGGTAAGGCGTGCACACACGTTCACTAGAGAAGTGGACAAAACGAACGCCACTTAATTCGATTGTGTGCGTGTCTCTATGCCTTACCCTTATCTGTATTATGAACCCTTAGCAACTAGCTAAGCTTTCTGTCGTTCAAAGAGAGAAACTAGTTTTCCAAGAATTGCACCAACTTTTCTCGTAAAACCTTGTGGCAACCATACATGCCTCTGTCCTAAAGTCATATATATATATATATATATATATATATATATATATATATATATATATATACACTTATATGTGTGTGCGTGTGCGCGCGCAGGGCGTTTTACATAATTTAACATGTGAATGAACAAGTTTTGGAGCGACATGAAGAATTCCCGATGCAGCTTTCGTTTGCTGTATCGTGCCACATAAATATATATTTTCGAGCGTGAATGAAGCCCGCGAATGCACGCAAAGTGCCTCGAGAGGCTAGTCGCGCGGCAGTATTGCGTGCATTTGCGGGCTACTTTCACGCTCGCAAAAAACACTTTTATGTAGCACGTGTTGAGCAACAGAAGGTTGTAACGGCAGTTGTTCATGGTCGCTCAAAAAGTTTCTCATTGACACTATAAATCTAATTATAGTATTTGAGACGACAAAAATTAATTAGGAATAATTATTCATTTAGGCGGAATGAAAAAAAGATAATTTGAGTATCACCAAGGCGACAGCAAACAAAATCATCTTCGTTCTATCCAGCTATGTGGCATTCCCACATTTTTCAGCTCTGGCTAAAGTGAGCAGGGTCACCCGGTATAAGAGAACATGTGTAAATGAGAGAGTTTTTCAAGAAGTGCGTCAACTTTGCAAATAAAACCTTCCTGCAGCCATAAATACCTCTATCAAGAAGTGATATATGCAGGCAGTTTCACGTAACTTGCACCACAGACGTATCTACAAGGTAAACAGAGGGCGCCCAGCCAGCAACGTGAAGGAGGCACATCCCCTCCCCACTCTCTGACGTGGGGGAGGGGCCAACTCAGCTAATTTGAACTGCAGGTGTTTCTACATGGTGGCCAGGGGGCACTGTCCCCCTGCCCACTCGGTAGATACGGCTATGGTTCAAATAACATAAAACAACCCCCTGCATATATGAAATGGCGATGAAGTGATCAATAAAAGAACGTATATGTTCAAGTGTTCTTCACATATACTTCGAAACTCAATATTGCCTATCAAGATTCAATATTATTCAACAATAAGTTAACACTATTTTGTCAACGGCTTTATTGTTGTGAACACTGAACAAAGGCTCAGTAATACTCAATATATTTCAACAATGTATCAACAGAGTTTAGTCAACAACTTTATTGTTGGGAACTACTCAGCATTTCTCAACTATGTTGCAACATCTTTACCTCAGCGACCTATTTGTTCTGAACTACCTATCATCTTTATTGCAGAGTTGCTCTGTGCTTTCAATAAATGTTGAGTTTTTGTTGAAAGGCTATTGAGTCAAAATTCATCAACGATATGCCAACAACATTTCTATAGTCATTTCTATAAGGGGTATGAACTTCCCAAGGACGCCAGTTGCCATGGAATTGGGGCTTTACTTATTCAATGGAAACGTAATGCAAAGCGCGTAATTGCATGCGCCAGCCACCTCCTGTCACCCGCCGAGAGGAATTTTTCAATTTATGGACGAGAGAGCCTGGCGTAATTTTAGGCAGGTGTCCAATTCCGCCCCTACTCCGCACGTTCTCTGTGGTTACCGATCGCCAGGCATTATGCTGGCACTCCTCACTTAAAGACTCCACTGGGCGATTATGTACGTGGGTGCTACGGCTCCAAGGATATCCATTCGATTTTTATACAAGACAGGCCGTTTACACAATGACATCGATTGCAGCTTCCATCATCCTGACGGCCACCCTAAATATGATGCGCATGACATCGACTTTTGCGTCCTGGCCATTTTTGATCTGCACGACATCCGCACTGAGCGAAGGCTTCATGACTGCTTACGTGTTCTCATCGATTTCCTCAAATCTGGACATTCGGAGCACACGCTGCGCCTGTTCCTGTTCCGCGACGAGGCTGTCAGCCATCGCCGCTTACGCCCAGAATGACCGGAACATTTACTTATTGTACGACGCTATTTGCGGACATCAGATCTTGAGCAGTTGCATGACACACCTCCTGCAGGCCACCCCGGCGTTTTGCGTGCTAGCGATCACGTACGGCGCCGCTTGTACCGGCTAGGCCAGTACCGCTCTGTGCAACGCTACGTTGCAGCCTGTGTGCTCTGTCAGCGCCACAAAAAACCTGCTGTGCTGCCCGTTGAATGCCTTCACCTCATCGATGCACCCTCAGAACCATTCTTATGCGTCGGTCTTGATCTGCACCACGCGCATAACGCAGGCTTGTGAATGTGGCACCGAGGGTGACACGGCTTCGCAGGATTACACCCTCCTCGCACGAAATGCCTCACGCGCTACAGTGGAAGCGGGTGCTGCCTTTCGACCGCTCTTCTCCGTTGAAGCGCGCGAGTACCCAGCGTTCCAGCTCAATTGCTAAGATTGCATTCTGTGGGCATGGAAATGCGGTCAGCATGCGGACGTGCCAAGTGTTTGTTTTTCTGATGGAGCTGGTATCTGCATTCTCGTGCACGGCGTTATTACTCGCCGGTGCTTCCCAAGCATCGCCTGACCTGCCATCCATGCGCTTTTCTACCGATTATTCCGACAACTAGCGCTACCCCACACATCCGCCAGGAGGTTCCGTGGTTCCGTACCCTAATGCACTTTTTCCACATGACCTATCGCCAGCAACATCAAGCGTCCGCCTGCCTTTGAAAAATCTGGAACTCTCGACGTGCTTTGCCAGTGGGCATGGAAAGGCGGCCAGCAGGCGGGCTTGCCAAATGTTTGTTCTTCTGACGCAGGTTGGTCCCCGTCTCTCCTTAAACTGCAAACGCGCAAGCGATGTCAATATTCCGCTTGTTTCATACCAAATTCTGCTTTCTTGCATTGCCTGTGCATGCGTACATGTACCTAAACTTTTATTAATATGTGGTGACGTCGAATATGGTCACCGTGCCCCGTAAATCCGACCCTAATACACCTTGTTGAAAACGGTGACCAAGAAAATGAGCAAAAATGGTGCTGAGGTCACGTCAAAGAATAATGTAGTTCAAGAACATCAGATAAACCTACAGAAAGAACTGAATGACCTAAATGGTAGACTAGCAGCACCCCCTCCCCCCAGTCGAAGGAAATATTGAGTAAATTCCTAACATTACTGTGGATGACTTTGCCACTACAGTATCCACCATCCTGGGGACTGAGACAGCTACCCATTCTAGTCGGTTAGATGACGTTGAAGATAGGTCACGACACGAAAATCTCATTTTTCACTGTTTTTCTGACAAACTGTCCGGATCATGGGCTGATGCAGAAAAAAATCCTTCGTGAGCTCCTCTCGTCCACCCTAAACATACAGCTGTCTGATGAAGCAATTGTTCGCCCTCATAGGTTGGGTGAATACGTGCCAAAAAAGTGCCGCCCAATCATTGTGAAGGTTTTAAGCGCTAAGGTCAATCAAAGAGGAATTTTTTTTCAGCATGAAAGAAATGAAAACAAACCGGCATTCGTAATAAAGAGGATTTCTACCTTGCTACACGCACATCCCGTAAACGACTGCTAGAATTTGCAAAAAAAAAACACCGGAGAAGCGTATCCATATGGCCACAAGAGGTTATTTTTGAAGAACAAGTGCTATATGTATGTCGCGTCAATTGATAGCGTGTGCTATATATTTTCGAACAGTAGTTCACTTGTTGCGTAGAGTCATGACATTTTCACAGCTGCTTCAACTAACGCTCATTTGTCATAACTATAATGAAGGCCAAATAGTTCATCTAGTATTTTGTTTTTTCCAATGCTTGCACTGTTGTTAACAAGTGTGATTACATTTTTGATCTAATTGGCACGTGTAATACTGATGTTGTCGTACTTACAGAGACATGGTTATCGTTCAAAGTGTGTGATAGCGAAATATTTGAGTGTAAAATGGTGTTCAAGTTTTGGCGCTTTGATTGTGGCTGTAGATCAGGAGGAGGCGTTCTGATAGCTGTTTCCGATCACATTGTCTCTTATCATGTTCCCACTGAGTCACCATTAAAAATTGTTTGCGCATACGTGCGCATTACCCATGCGATAGAGTTTTTTGCGTTTCCTATCAGCCACCTAACGCTGGGTATAATTTATTTCATTTGCATGATGTTCTGAATACCATTATCGTTTGGTACTCTCGCGTACCCACTTTAATTTCAGGTCACTTTATTTCCTTAACATTGATTGGTTCGGTCCATTTCCCGTTCTCAAAGAGTCCTCAGCTAAAAGTGACGCGAGTGATGATGTGATTTCCACTTCGCTCAATTAGTCACTCGCCCAGCGAAGACTACTTCGTCCAGCGGTATCGTACTTGATCTTATTCTAACAACAGCTCTCGATGTCGTGCATTTATTGGTTTTTTGACAGGACTGGGCGACCTCTGTGCTATTAAATCTTCAATTAAAGCAACAACTAAAAGCCCTACCAGTGAACCAAATCCATAAGACGTTATAAGAAGACTGATTTTCAGTTATTAATAGTGAACTAGCAGGTTTCTATGAAGGCTGCATGCCCTGCTTTTATGTGCGCACTGTCGAGGAAAACTGATCCATGCTTAAAGAATCTAAGAATAAAATATACAGCTCAGCGGGTCATACGTCGCAATCTATGGTCACCTTGGTTTAATGTGTCCTTTAAACGCCTTCAGAATCTGAAAAGCGCTTTTTCGAAAAATAAAGTTCACGAATGGTCACGGTGACGGGAGCGCACATGAACATATCGCCCGCAGATATTAAAATGCGATTCAGGACGCGAAGAAGGCTTTCCTTGGCACTACTTTACCTGCTTTGTTAAATGAGAACCCCACAAAGTTCTGGAGACTTGTTAAGGGTGCACGTGAATACGTATTGTCAATAACTGACGACCGTGGCTTTACCGTTTCTCGTTCGCAGTAATCTTACGTATTCAACAAAATATTACATTTTCAACGAACATGAGCGTGCTGAGTTCCTGGCAGAATTTTTTGACGCGAACTTTCCTACAATAATTCCTGTAGTAATTGATTATGATGGCATCGTTGGCATTGTTAACAATTTAAAGATTTCGTCATCGTAGAGTGTTGATGGCATGAACGCAAAATTTCTGGAAAGTACGGTTGCTTACTTGTCCAGTCTTTTTTTTTACTTTTCGCTCAGTCTTTAAATTTTGGTGTGTTGCCTTGTGATTGGACGGTGGGCAAAGTGATGCCGTTGTTTAAATCTGGCAACACTCTATATGCGCTAAATTAGAGGCCAATATCATTGACCACTGGCCCTTGTAAGACCTTTGAACATGTCATTTATATTACCAGGTTAACTTTCTTGAAGCTAATTATTTTTTCAGATATCGTCAGCATGGTTTCTGGAAAACATTCGCCTGTGAAACTCAATTTCATTTACTGAAGAAGTATTAGTAGCTCTAGACTTGGGATACTAAATTCACTGTGCATTGTTACACTTCTCTGAAGCTCTTGACCTTGTCTACCATGAACTACTTTATCATAAGCTCACTACATTGAATCTTTGCCCCTAACATTCTTGCTTGGGTAGAAAACTTTTTGTTAAGCCGGCCGCGATTTCTATCTGCTAATGAGTACGAGTCTTCTACCTGTCCTCTCTTACCAGGAGTGCCCCAAGGTACTGTCCTTGGGTCCCTTCTTTTTCGCATTTACATAAACGATTTACCCGACTGTATTAACGCTACATTAGGCTTTTTGCACGTGACTGTGTTGTATATCGCGTGATTTCCTGTGAAAAAGACACATCACTACTACAGACTGTCCTTGACAATATTTCTGATTGGTGTAAGCCATTGAATATGAAACGGAACGCGACGAAATGCCAAGTAATGAAAATTTCTCGTAAACTTTCCACTAACGTTTGTAAGTATAACGTAAACAATGTCCCTGTCGAAGAAGTGACTACTTACAAATACCTAGCGGTCCACATTAACTCTAACCTGTCTTGGCAAGCAGACATTAATTCCCCGCAGGTGCGTCGGCGTCAGAAGGCGTTTGGTGTATTGCGACACCACGTACCTGAGCACATGAGTGTTGGCCGCTCCCATATTTAACCGTGCGTGGCTTAGCCGTGCCCGGAGAAAATCGGATCCTGGGGGCTGAGCCGACACTTAGTGTCAGGACCTTTAAGGCCCCTCAACAGAGGCAACACAACCCTTTGGCCTCGTCTTCACGTAGACGCCACCCCCGGACTGACCTACCCGGCGGAAATCGGTAGCTGCCTTTTACTGGCTCTCTCTCCCTCCAACCTTCGTCTTTCTCTCGCTATCTTTCCTGTCTTCTTCTGTATTCCCTTTACTTCCAATTTTTTCATGCAGCAAGAGTTAGCCTTGCGTGAATAGCCAACCTAGCTTATTTCATATTCACTTATTGTGGTCATGTACAACTGGCGTTTGCAGGCCGTGTTTCACAGGTCCTGCAGCGTTCCCTCGTAGGACTCCAGGGTGGGTGGCTAGCTTTACTGCCGAAATTACACTCTTTTATGGCTACTTCCTACGCGCCACTACCTGATCGTTCCCAGAAAAGGGGGCGCGCCGATGATGTCTTAGAATTCTTGCCCGCCGAAAAGAAACTTTCCCTCGTTTCCACGTAGTCCACACCGAACAACCAGACAAACCCGTGCGAAAAATCTCACCATTCCTCGTGTCTAAGTCTGTCGCCCAAGTTTTTGGTACAAGTTATAAAGCATTCAGGAGGGCAAGCCGTGATCTTGTCTTGGAGCTCCGGAGCCAGAAACAGTATGAAAAGCTACCCAATCTAGTATCATTTGGGGGCGCCCAAGTAACCGTAACTCCACATCGTACTATGAGTACCACCCGTGTAGTAGTCTCCGACGATGATCACTTGCGATTGACTGAACCTGAACTCCTGGAGAGCTTCAGTGAGCAGAAAATCATCGACGTCAAATTAATTAGGATGAGGCGTAACAATAAGGAAATAAAGACCAAACACCTCATACTTAATTTGGCAGAAGTATTCTGCGCGAGTCCATCGAGGCCGGGTACATCAAAATTTGTGTTCGGCCATAAGTTCCTAATCCCCTGCGATGTTTTCAATACGACCGTTTCGCTCACAGTTTTACTCACAAATCCACGCGAACAATCTCACCAATCCTTGTGTTTAAGTCTCTCAACCAAGTTTTTGGTACAGGTTATAAAGCATTCTGGATGGCAAGCGGTGATCTCCTCTTGGAGCTCCGCTACCAGAAACAATATGAAAGCTACGCAACGTAGTATCATTTGGGAACGCCCAATAACTGTAACTCCGCATAGTACTATGAATACCACCCGTGGCGTAGTCTCAGGCGATGATCTCTTGCAGCTTGCTGAAGCTGAACTCTTGGAGGGCTTCAGTGAGCAGAACTTCATCAACATTCAACGAATTAAGATCAGACGGGGCAATAAGGAAATCAAGACCAAACATTTGACACTTACCTTCGGCACAAGTGTTCTGTCCGTGTCCATCGAGGCCGCGTATATCAAGCTTCGTGTTCGGCGATACGTTCCTAATCCCCTGGGATGCTTAAAATGCCAGCGTTTCGGCCACAGTTCGCAGAGCTACCGAGGCTGTCAAACCTGAGCGAAATGCAGTGCCCATGAGCACACCTCCGAATCTTGCGAGAACACTCTCCGCTGCGTAAACTATGTCCAGCGTCTCGCAAGAGGCGATGTACACAACGACCAGCCAGACGGCGCCACCAGTGCGTAAGGAGCGACGAGCATCTTTTGATCGCTCCAAAAACAAAACTACCGTCACTGCGCCTCCACAGTGCCCGTGATCTAATCCTCGTCTCTTAAACACACAGCACCCAACACATTTACCATAATGAAGACACAAGTACTACACTGGAACCTTATAGGTCTTCTTCATAACCTTTACGATATTAGAGAATTCCTATACAAACATAATCCAAGGTTGCTGTGTATTCAAGAGGCAGATCTGGAACCTACTAACACAAATTTTCTCAGTCACTACACAATCTATCGCAAGGAACGCAACGAGGCGAGCGTCTCGGCTGGGGGTGTAGCAACAGTTGTTGATAAGTCAGTAGCTTGTTATCATGTCGCCCTTGAGACGCCCCTTGAGGCAGTGTCAGTTCGGGGAATCGTTAAGAATAAATTAATCACAGTATGTTGCATATACCATACCCCCAAATTATCATCTCCGCAAAAGCGATTCTTTTAACCTATTTGATCAGCTTCCAGACCCCTACCGTATCGTAGGTGATTTTAATGCCCACACGTTGTGGGGGAGATTCGCGATGCGACGCGAGAGGACAACTGATTCAAAATTTTCTTCTGACCTATAGGGCCTGCCTGTTAAATAAGAAGGAGCCGACCTATTAAATCACACAACACAAGACATATTCATCGATAGATCCAGCAATAGGCTCTTCTACTGTTTTGCCTCATCTGGAATGGAATGTGATCAACAATTCTATTGGAAGTGACCACTTCCCTATAACTTTATCCTAATAACGCAGCATAACAACCATCCACCTGTTCCCATTTTGAAAATTAGCATTGGCTGACTGGGAGCAATTTAAAGAATTACCTCATTTAAGACCTGATTTTATTACCAACATTAGTATAGATGATGCTGTCGCATATTTTACGGCTTTTATTTGTGATGCTGCTGAAAAGCTTATGCCGCAAACGAACGGTGTTTCACCTAAAAGTAGTGTTTCCTGATGGAATGAAGACTATAGAGATGCGCTAAAGAGGCAGAATAAGGCATGGGGCATATTGCGCAGATCGCCGAATGCAGAAAATCTAATTGAATTTAAACACATAAAATCGCAGGGAAGGCGGATATGGCGTCAGGCGAAGAGAGAAAGCTGGGAGAGGTTCCTCTCAGGTGAAAATTCGTACACATAGGAGGCGAAAGTTAGGAATGGCGTAAGGAGGCTAAAAGGGCAGCAAATAAATCCGTTGCCTCTGATGAACGATCAGTGGAATAGCTTAGAAAATCAGTAATACTTTCTTGGCGAGCACTTTGAGCGTGTGTAGAGCTCAATCCACTATTCCCCATCCTTCCTTAAACTTAAAGAAATAGAAGAACGTAAGCCAATCATACGTAAATGCAGACACAGTTAACCGTATAACCGGCCTTTCAGTATTGCGAAGTTCAGAGCTGCCTTGAACACATGCAAAAGCTCTGCACCGAGACCTGACAGAGCCATGTATGGCATGATCAGAAACTTACGCACTGGCACACAAGTTACACTACTCGCACTTTCCAACATTACTTGGGCTACGGAATACGTCCCATCCACATGGAAAGAAGCGATTGTGGTTCCTGTTCTGAAGCAAGGAAAATACCCTTCTTTGGAGGCAAGTTATCGTCCGATAGTTCTTACAAACTGTCTTTGTAAGCTTTTTGAAAAAATGAGTAATCGCAGGTGCCTATACTTCCTTGATCTCAACAATATGCTCGATCCCTATCAGTGTGGCTTCAGAGAAGGGTGGTCGACAGCCGATCATCTTGTGCACATTGAACGATATATCCGCAATGCATTTGTACCACAACCGTTTTTTATATAGTGATTCCTTGATATGAAGAAGGCGTATGACACAACATGCCGTTACGGGATCTTGCGAGACTTGTCGGGAATCGGCCCCTGCGTAAAAATGCTGAAAATTATACAAAGCTATTTGTCGAATCGAGTGTGGTGTACCCCAGGGAGGCGTCAGTTGCACATTCTTTATCGTTAAGATAAACACAGTTCGTGCTTCTCTACCACCGGCCATTTTTTTTGTTCCGTCAACGTAGCCGAGATACAAATAGGTTTCAAATCTTGAAACCTTACAGTGTGTGAGAGACAGGTACAGCAGGGCTTAAACAAGGTATCCAAGTGGGCAGACCAAAATTGATTTAAAATCAACCCCTCCAAAAAAGCTCTTGTGTTCTCGTTACAAGAAAGACAGGCCTGGTTCCTGATCCTTGTGCAGAACTGGGCGGAGAACAAGTTCCTTTCAACAAAGAGCGCAAATTTCTAGGTGCTATACTTGACTCCAGGCTTACTTTTATTTTACACATAAAATGTATGAACGCACAATGTCTAAAAACTATGAATTTACTTAAAGTTCTATCCCATACAACTTGCGGTAGCGACAGAAAGCGTTTACTGAATCTTTACAGGAGCCTAGTTCTATCACTATTACATTCTGGTGCCGTAGTATATCACTCTGCCGCATCGAGCGCGCTAAAAATTTTAGACCCCGTTCATCTTCTAGGTATCCGCCTGGCCACTGGCGCCTTTAGAACAAGCCCTGTCGAAAGCCTATATATAGACTCAGATGAGTGGTCTCTCCATTTTCGGAGATCATGCATTAGATTCACCTATTTTCTCAAAGTGCGCTCTAATAAAGAACATCCGTGTGTCACAATCGCTAACGACTTGCCCTGTGAAACAGTTTTTCGTAATGGACCCTCTATGAGACTTACTTTGTCACTGCGTGCAAGAGAACTTAGCGAAGAAGTGGATGTCCCAGTTCTCGAACATCGCCTAATGCTTCCAGCTAAACGATTAGCGCCCTGGGACTTGCAGGTGACAGACTGTGATGTATCCTTTTTAGAGGTCACAAAGCACGCACCTGACATCGAAATTGCTATGCATTTCCGTGAACTTCTATCGAAGTACTCCTGCTCCGACTTGTATACAGACGCGTCAAAATCACATGCTGTTGTATCTTATGCTGCTGGTGGCCCCTGTTTTTCTAAATATGACCTATTGAACCCGCTAACAAGTATCTTAACTGCAGAAGCCTATGCAGTACTATCTGCTGTAAAACATATAAAGAAACTAAAATTTGACAGGGCAATCATATTCACAGACTCGTTAGGTCTTGTAAAAGCACTCATTTTTTTTACAAAAGCATACAAATCCGGTCTTCCACGAACTCTACTAGTTCTTATGCAATATTTATCTATCACACAGACGTCTAGTAATATGCTGGGTACCTGGCCATATAGGCATCGAGGGTAATGTACTAGCTGATAAAATAGCCACATCATTCCCATCACTAACCATTATTCCTACGACTGCTGTACCTGCGAAAGATCTAAAGCCTTTCTTACGAAAGAAACTGCGACAACACTGGCAACGCATGTGAAAAGCAGAAATGAATAATAAACTGCACGTAATAAAGCCACAGTTAGGTTTCTGGCCCTCCCCAACAAAATCACGGCGAACAGACGTCATATTCTGTCGTCTCAGAATAGGGCACACATTTAGTACCCACAATTTTCTGCTTACTGGAAATGAACCTCCAGCCTGTGGTACATGTAGTGAAAGGCAGACCGTCCTCTACGTCCTCTTGGAGTGTCGGAAAGCCGAATCTGAGAGAAGAAAACATTTTCCTCTTGCTTATCATAATTGCGTCCCTCGTCACCCGGTTTGTTTCTTGGTAAAGAAACATTTTTTAACACCAAAGCATTCCTCAATTTTTAAATGATGTTTTCCTACTTGTTATAGGCCCATTAAATTCGTAACGTATCCTCCCTCCAGAAAGTGCTGCTGTGATAGTTGCTTCGTATAGCACATGCCTCCAGGCCCTTGTGTCTGAAGGGCTCTGACGAAGCAGTGGTGCTCTAGCGAATTTAGCATCTTACATATTTTTTATATCGTATCATTATTTCGTAATGCACCTAATGCTCATAGTACATGTCATCTGTTATCGCCATAATCTTATTGCATGTACATTTCACGCATTTTACAGTGACTGTTCTTAGGCCCCTTTACAGCCACGTCGCATCAACTTTCTATAATCCATCACTCCACTGCGAAATCACTAACACTTCCGTAACGCTCTTTGGCCATACCTGGCACTTGCGCCAATGAAAAGCACCCATTAATTCATTCAGCCGCACAATAACTATATTGTCAGTAAGGCTAACCGCACGCTTAGGTACTTGCGGCGTAATTTTTCAATGCCCCTTCTGTTAAACTTCTTCATAAAACTTTTGTTCATTCCAAAGTAGAATATGCGTCAGCTGTGTGGGATCCCTTTACTAAAGGTCTTATTAGTCACCTTGAAGCTGTTAATAATCGCAGCGCACGCTTCATTTGTTTCCAACTACTCCCGTCTCTCCAGTCTTCCATCTATGAAAACAGCGTTAGGGCTTCCATCCCTTAAGCAGGAAAATAGCACGTCTCTCCTTATTCAGAAGATTGATTACAATAACCCTCGTCTTAAGCAAGAAATATTTCCCACCCTTCATTCATATCATCTCGTATTTAGGATCGTTATAAACTGTGTGTTCCTCGTTGTCACACTACCAACCACTTTCATTCATTCTTTTCTTTCATGAAACTTGTAATAATAGGAACCACTTGCCCACCTCCATTGTAATTTATTGCGGAACCCATTGACATTAAATATGCGCTTCAATAGATTACCTAATATTTGCTTGGTATCTTTTCTTCTGTTTATTGTTACTATTCCCTTTTGTAACGCTCCATGGGCCCTGAAGTTATTCAAACAAATAAAGAAATAAACGGGTCAGATGAGGCGAGAAAATCTCAAAATTGTCTATTAAAGCTAGAGCATTCTTTGCCACTCCAAAGGTCATGGGTAGACGCCCATAAGGTAGAAAAAGCGAGTAAGCAAAACTATGAAAAACAAAGTCACAGACGGTCCAAACAATGCTTACGCCGTAGTAGAGAAATCTCAGAATTTATTTATTGATTTATTTTTATACATTTATTTTCAAGTACCTTACAGGCCTTCGAGAAGACATTGTGTAAGGGGGAAATGCGGTAACGTAGTAGTATGGAATCCGGTAAAAGAAACATCAGTATGATGAAAGGAATATGCACGCAACATGGAAAATTAATACGATATTAGCAAATACAATATGTAGTGTTGTAACAATAAATGGTAAACACAATAATGCAATAAAATAATAACATTATAAACGTTTTCGCATTTATACAGAAGTAAGCATAGTACAAAATTAGAATCACTGAAATTCTTTTATTGACTTCTAGAAAATAACACAAAAGAAATTAAAACAAGGCAAAACGTGTTAGACGGTTGAAATGGCATATTGCTCGATTAGAAGATTGCAAAATACACTGTGTTTAGATTGGCAAGCGATGTTATCTGGTAGCGCATTCCATATACGGGTCGTACGAGGCAAAGCTGAAAAATTAAAAGAGCGTGTGTTGCGATAAATTCAGGTATAGCTGAACTGATTGTTCAGCCTTTGTGACGTTCCGGATGCTTTCTTTAGGTTTGATAAGGTTAGGCCAACTCTGTGAATGAATCTATGAAATAATAATAGAAGGGCAATATCACGGTGAGCTGTTAGTGCTTGCAACGAAAGATCGACTTTTATTTGGGTTGCACTTGACTGGTTACTATAGTTTTTCGAAATTTCTGTAGCTCTTTCATTGTGTGCTGCTCGTAGGTAGGTAATAAATTTTGCCTTTCAGTAAGCATTATTTGTTCTTTATATCACCACAGAAAAACCACAGCTCACCTAATTCGAAGGTCACAATTTCTAAATACGCATTTCTGAATAGCCAACTTTGCTCAGACGCGAAAAGCAAAACGCAGAGCCTAGTACTTCTTAATAACACATTTTATATTCTTTATCGCACTACCCGCCTCATCACGCTTACTTTTTTCTAAGTTCACTAGCTGCAAAGCATTCTTTTTTAGGGCCTTTCCATTGTGAAGTAGTTAAACTGCTTTCTTTTTTTTTTCTGCGAAATTGCCGCCACAAGATTTTATTCGGCAGGCTGGTAGTATTCCGTTGTCACGAAGGAACACGTTTGCGAGTCGACCGAGTGAAAAGATACGCTCAAGTGGGTTCGGCTGCCGTGATATTAACGACGTAGTTTTATGCGCAACGACCTTTTGATGGTATCGCGACTTCGTGGAAAGGAAGTTTAGTTCGGCAGCATGATTGTTCCGAAATGGATAGTCTCTTCTGCCTAATTTCAGAGTTTCTGTTTCGAAGTAACAAAGGACATTGCGTGGCACCGAGAAATCAGGTTCTCTGCTAGAGCTTGAAACACAAGCGGCATAGTTGTCCATTCCTAACGGCATATTAACGAATTTTAGAAATGACTTTCTAAATCTCGCTAGAGGTTGGCTATTTGACCTTAGAGCTTCTATGGTCTGCATTCTGAAAAAAACGCCGTTACCGGTTTCAGCGAAGCGCGATTCTCCTTGCTGCCACATGGGGCTGCACATGAGTCTCTGTTTGCGATTGCAGAGGGCACCACAAACGCAGCCTTCTCTAGATGATATGGAAATAGGAGAAGCTACGTCGAGCAGCTGCGGGATGTCGCCTCTGTGCCGTTTAAACGGATGTTCAATGCGAGTGTCGGTTAAAGCAGATGCGCCTGTCAGAAATAGGAATAACAAAGAAAGCGTTCGATGAATAAAATACCGGCGGTGGTTGCTCAGTAGCTCTGGCTTTGCGCTGCTAAAGACGAGTTCGCGGGATCAAATCCCGGCCGCGGCAGCGGCATTTCGATTGTGTAGAAATACAAGAACCCCCGTCTACCATGCAAAGGGTGCACGGTAAAGGACTTCAGGCGGTCGAAATGATCTGGAGTATTTCACTACAGCGTGCCTGATAAGGGTATCGTGTTTTTCGCACCTAAAACCCCTGAAAAATTTATGAATAAAAGAAAAGTGCGAAGTGTGGCGCCGGCGCGCCGACTATGGTGTCAGGCCTTGTCTAACATTTATCGCCTGTAACGGCGTTCACCGAGTGGTAATTGTTATCCGATTATCAGTCTATCAGGAGGCACGCACGAGGCACTCTATCAGGAGTCTATCCGACGCGCGGGGCTGGCTTGATGCGCGCTTTACTGCGACACGCTTGATAGGTGCGCTCAAAGGGGGTGGGGAGGGGTAGTTGAGCACGCGGTAACACATCTGGGCATACACTAGGCGGGACAGGAGAGCATCCCCCCTATTATATGAAAGCTCAGCCCTCGTTTATATGGGCATAAATACATATTGCAATAACTTTACGTCATACTGGCCCTCGGGACAGGAGCGCCAGGAGGCTCAACGCGCTAATGCGGGCGCTTCCCTAATATATAGTTCGCTCGCATCGCCTATGAGCATATTTTAAGTTGTTGCACGCCTCAAGCATAGGGAGGGAGACACTGCTCGGCCCGCTCAACCGTATTCCGGTGCACTTTAAATAGAGCCGCCCAAGTTGCCCCTTGTGAACCGGCGATTGGCTGGAAGCGCCCAAAAGTGCAGCGTTATAAGCTCGGTAATTCAGTGCGGGAGGCGCCGTCGCGCACTGTGCGGCATGTGAACGGCTGCACTGCTTTCCGGAGAAGGAATGCACTCACTGTTCCCAGCCACTGTTTACAGTACCGACGCGGAAGCCGTTCTGGCGCACTATGGCGCAACTAAAGATAATCTTTAAACAAGTAGTATTACTCAATTGTGATGTTCGCAACTCTGTCCGTTCTGCCGGTGTGCGCACTTTGAACGAAATATTTTTGAGTAACCTAAAAAATAACCGTATGCTGCAACACCAAACAAAGCGGCAAAAATAAACCTGTGCGCAATCGGACAGCAGAGGGGGACATCGTGGTCGCGGGGCTAAACAGTCGACTATGCACACGTGTTCTAGAATTGGCTCTGCAGCCTCTCAAAGGCAGGGGAACCTTGAACATAACCCCGGTTTTCGGATGTCTGGAAGAGCCCTACTTTCTAGAATATATAAATGTGGCCGGCGTATCTGGGTACATTTCCTGCATATTACGTGTAAGCACTTAAGTGTGCTTGTGCTACGTTAGTGCCCGGCACGACAAAATATTATTCACATATTTTACGTTATTATTGTGAAGTGGCATAACGTTTTGGCACGGTTATAACTTCTGTGAGAGATGACAGGCGCCCATCTTCCATTCAAGTTTGAAATAAAGCGCCGTTGAATTTTTTGAACTTGAATCTGCGCGAACCGAAATTTCGGACAAAAGCACACCATGAATGTTCGGACAACTTTTGTGACTAGGGCCGGAGCCTGTGTTCTTAGCACAACTTGCACTGCGACATCAATTCACGTTGAGTCCAGTTGCCTCGCTTTATTGCTATTCTAAAACGATCTTAGCAATCAAACTGCAAACTCTGTAGTTTGCAGTTTATTTGCGTAACACACACATAAATTCTTCTTCCCAGAGATTGTATTACCGAACTTAGCAGCCATACACATATTCCCCAAATCTAGGGATATTTTTGTCCTAGTGTAGGGCAAACTGCCTTTTGATATTGGAATATACCTAGGGAAGTTGGGTATACGCATCTCTTGAAATCCACCCCACCGAGGGCAGAGGGAGCTCAGTGCAAGCCTCTAGAGCGCTCTTGCAAAAACTAACTTTGCACCTCCGGAAGTGAGACCTCAAAAGTACCGGAAGGGTTCCCAGCATTACTAGCAGAGCAGCAGCTCAAGAAGCGTATTGCATTCGCGGTTATTTATGCGTACCTTGTATTTCTTTTCAATGTAAACGCTATTAATTTTATTCGGACAGAAGTCACGTACGGGCGACTATCCAAACCGGGGTCTTTTTACTGACTGCTTCGCTTAGTGGCTGCTCCGGAAAGAGATGATATCCCATATTCCTAAAGAAACTTGGTTGACTTAGATGAGAATGCTACGCAATGAAATAATTTTCTAAAGTATGCTTACACTGGCCTGCTTGCTTTCTTGTTCTTTCGAAAATCCCACAGCTCGGCCACGGTAATCGCGCCGTACAGAACCTAAAAAGGATACATGGTAGAAACGTTTCTTTTTTGATAATTTAACATATTGCGGTTTTTGCACTACAGCCTTTATAGCATGCGACACGAATGTGCATTTAACTTTCACAAGTGACTGGAATGTAAGAACTGATTTTAATTTAAATTTTAACCTTAGCATTGCCGCTACAGGTGGTGGTTCGTAGGTGAACGTAGTTTGGCAAGCACGCGGAAAGGGTAGTTGCTAAAGATCAACAAAGGTAATTCACACATATTATCCGTCACATCAGTAAGAAGAATATTTCTTGGTCGTGGTATTTAAGGGAACAGCGATTGCTGTCCTTGCCTGTTGCTCGTCTGCTCGGGACCGCTGAACGATAACGCCTGAGCCATAAGCTATTATTTTCCGTGCTGTTGTGAGGTACGTATATGCCACAAAGTGACTTCTGTTCTTGTGATTTCAAATATGTTGATCATTTGCTGCGTGCCTAATTTCCTTCTGAGGCGGCTACAGACGATATGATATTTTAAAAGAGAATTCGGACGAGCATGGGCGGTGTAATGAGATGGGGGAAGCTTTGCTTAGGGTTTTATTTTCTTGCAGCATGTCATAGGAGTGCTGTTCTGCCAGCAGATTCATCTTAAACAAACGGAGCGGAATCCAACGCTTCATTTCGAAAGTATTGGATAACTTATAGTATATAAATAGCAGTCGTAAACCCATATTTTCACATACCCATGAAATACACCATGCATCAACAGAATTACATAATAGAACTTGTGGTGTAAATGTTATAAACAGGGATAAGGTGCCTCATAAAACTGGCGAACATTTCCATAGGGGGACCTATCTTCCTCATAGGCGGCCTCATCGTCCTCAGGCGTCTTAGATTTAACGGGTTAGTAGAGTGACGTCAGGTTCGGTCGTTGTTGGTGGCGGCTGGCTGTAAAGGCAGAGACTGTAAAGAAGATGAGCAATGTCGCCTGACATCCTAAGCGTGATTTCTAAGATGAGCGGACAAGAGCGGTACAGCGGGAGGGTGGGGAGAAGAAAAATAAAAATATGAAGAAAGAAAAAAAGAACGAGAAAATAAAAAGAAGGGCATGGGAAGGTGTTGGGGGAGCGAGAGGTGAGGGAGCATTCAAGGGTGTCGTTAGTTGCGTGCTTTCGTGGCCGTAGAAGAGCCGCTCAGCCAGTCAGTGCGGGAGAAACAAAAAAAAATGAACCTAAAAGAGACAATAGTTGAAAGAATGGCTTGAGGAGCGTAGCACCCATGCGGAGTTAAGATGGCAACAAGGAGTCTGGGGTGCAATGCATGGGGTAGCTGGAAGGCAGCGGCTTTGTCTTTCAGGGGACGTTAGATTCAGTATCTCGACGTAGGCGTCGTCACGACGGTATACAAAAGTGGCGACACGCTGTGTGGCTGGGGCGCGGAAAAAGGTATCCTGATATCCGGATACATTTAGAATGTGCATGGTTAGGCTGTTTCAAAAAAATAAAATGAAATAAGAGCCACAAAAGAGGGGGGGGGCAACCAAAAGCGGAATAACAAATAGGTGGGTGACATGAGTAAAAGCGGGAAGGGAAGGGAGTGTATGCGTAAAAATATGGAAGAGTACAATAATTTGAGTGGTAGGGGGGATACAGGGAAAATTGGCAAATTGAGAAATAGGGGAGGTTAAGAATTAAGGTTAGCTTGTGGCATAATATATTTTTTTCAGGTATTTCGTGGACAAAGATGTACTGTTGGCGTCCGATTTCCGTTCTTGTAGCACTGGCTGTTGGACTACATGCTGTCGTGGTAACGAATGGTACCAGCAGTGACGTTTATGTCAAGACACTGAATGGTGAGACAACGCTCAGTCCTTAAGTAGTAAACTACCTTTGCCAAAGCTGCATTAGTCTATTTAGTAGCATGTTCAATTTTATAAACCAAAGTTAAGTTCTTCATAGTATATCCTATGCTATTGTTTTTCATGCATCCTGATGGTCCACTGGCTTGTACTGTACATCAATCTCTTACTACTTTTTTGTGTAGTCTTGGTTTGTATTTATACACGCTACAAATACGAAATCTACGTATTTCGAGGCTTTGAGGCAGAGGCCGACGTCACATGAATTACTTAGATTTTTATCATGTGTAATTCTTCTTTACTAAATTATATGCGCGTATTATAGAGTGTTTAGTTCCTTTAGTTGAAACACCTTGCTTCGAAACATTCACCTGAGATTACGATACGGAATAATACGAAATTTGAGCGCAGCGCTACACGTGTTTTTGCATTGCGTGGCAATATTTTGTAGTATGATTATATAGATGCATGGTTTATAAGATGAACATAATGCTATGAGTAATTGCCAGCTCGAAGAGTCTGTCTCGTGCGGCACATTGCAAACGAAGCGAAATGTGATGCGACTGCCTCGTTAATCAGGAGATCGCGAAAGTTAACATGTTGGTGACGCGTGGGCGGGAGTACCAGCAGCATCCGCCGACAGACCTCCGCTCATGCCGCACTTTGTTTGCATACAGATGGCTCGCGCAACTCTGGAACCATATCGTAGCAATAGTCGCTACACCTCCCATCTTGCGCGGCACTACGCTTTCCTTCTCACGCTTTCGTTCCAGCAACGACGACCGCAACCCTTTGCCGGGAAATCGTGCTAACAGTGTCAGCGGCGACAACACCTAAGGGAGAATCACATCAAGCCTTACTCGTAGCCGCTTGCCATCACCCCTTGCAAGAGCAGTGTTCCCCGTCACGCAAGCTGGTACCGTCGACGGACCTCAGCCGTTGACGCCGCGGACGAACTTAGCACTCCGTATCTCGGGCTAACTTTAAACCCCCTCCCCCTTGGAAGCGCAGATGCCATCGCCCGCGCAGCTGCCGATGTCTTGGAAGCCGGCAACTAAGTGCATGCGCAGGCCGTCTACCCTCCGCGGCTCCTACGCTTTCCGCCTCATGCTTTCACTGTAGCCTCATCCTCCGCTTTCTTCCTCGTTTTCTGTTCTTTCATCTCCCTTTGTGTTCCACATTCACTTTGTGGTGCTTTCAGACGTTCAGAGCTGCGCCATCATTAATCAAATAAAGTCACACAAATACCTAATCTGCCGACGCAGGCAACATTTGCACGAGTAACCAAAGTAACTGATTGACTAAATAACCTAAATGCCATAGTAAGTTTCAGTGACGGTATTCATGGCCCATGTAATGTTGAACCATTGCAGGGAAGCATCATAAAGTGCACTACCACGTTCCCACATTCAAAGATGAACATCTTCCCCAAAACGCGTGGTGTACATATTTCTTTCAAATTCGCCTTCTTACTGAAGCGAAATTGTGAAACGCTGCTCGCGGTGGAAAGCTTCGTGTGACATGGCCGGGTAGTGTAAGATTCTTTAGTATTTAACGCGAAAAAAGCCGGCCATTTCGCCTCGGCTACGTAATTCACTACGTGTTCAAACGGGACCCCGCAATGCGTCAGCAACCCGTCTACATCAAAGTAGGATAGTGGTCGTTCTTTGGAGTGTGCACCGAAATATGCGTCATCAGGTATGGAGTACGGAGTGTCGCAGTAGGCGCCTGCCATATAATAACCTCCTTTCAGAAGATAGCAGCTTGAGAGGGAGTGAGATTAACATGTAGGGGTAGGAAACTACTGAAAAGAGAGCGATGGTGGGGACGTACAACTTCGGCTGTTGTTTGCGCACGACCGTTTGACAGGACGGTGTTCTGGACAGAATCGTCTGCATAGCACGCGCTAGTCGATGGGCCATTTTCTTTCTGACTATAGCTGTCTGACCGGAGATTCAGTGCAAGCTCAAATCGTGCCCTTGATAATATAGATAACATAATGACCCTACATAGCTTGTGGGGTCATTCAACGACAGCGTTATTAGGGTGAACGTACTTGAAAGATCAAGAGACATGTCCAGAGCCCTTAAACTCTCTGCGGTGTTGCTTAGTGTCTCTTCAGAAATTGAGAGCAACGGTCTCTACATGCACAGCAAAGTCTCTTATGAGATGCAATTCTACCCAAGAAGTGTGAACGGCATGTCTCGCTAGGTGGTGTTTGCTTCCCCATTCGATTGCTTCCAAATTTACGCTGTTGTACAAACAGGCTTTTCCTCTGGTCCTAAGATAGATGCATTTACATAGACCATGTGAAAGCTGGCGGAATGGCCGTCGTCTTCCCACAATGTCTGTGTGAATTTCGCTTGGTATTTCGCTTGGCGCTCTTGCGGACTGACTGCGTCGTATTTCCGTCGTGGTTTGGACCCGCTAGTGGTATTTGCTCCCGAGGGAAACATGTGTGTGGAAGCGTAGGACGGTTATAAATGTCGCACCATATTTTAACCTGGGTGACCCTCTGAACGTCCGTATCCGTTACAGGCATAGGGAGAGGTACAGGATAGAGAAGTTTTCAGGAAAAAAAACAGATTCAAGAGATTTATACAAAACTACTAAAATGAAATGCACGTATTGCATACCTGTGTAACTCAAGCAGGCTAGGTGACTGTTTATCACTGCCTCATTTCAAATGCGATACTAATAAATCATCGTCATTATTTGGAATTGAGGCATGTCATCTACATAAAACCCCGCATTAAGGTGATCTCGGAGATGTCCCATAGAGTACAGCAGGCTTTGAGTGCATAGAGAGGCCCGTACCTTGACAGTCCTACTACTTTGCTGGCCTCGTTGTTGAAGTGCGTCTGGGTATGCAGATGTGCTTGGTTTATTGGGAGGAAAAGGGACGCCATACAGGATATAGAATTGTAAGACAGTCTGCACAAAGCGTCTCGAATCTTTGTAGCCCCTCACGCGTTTCGAAATCCAGCAGATATTTCCGGTTGCTAGCACGAGTACATTTAGTGGTTGCTTAAACTAAGTGGTTGCTTAAATTAAGAATATGCACTGCTCGTCCAAAAACATTCCGAGTGTGCGCATAACCCGCTTCCAGAGAAGTGGTGTCTGTCCGACAGAAATGGACGCGGACTATTTATATGTCGTTTGACAGTTAGCATCTCAAATCGTGCATAACAGAAAACTTACTTCCGGCGATAGCGCCTGCCCTATCTCCTATGTAAATCATTCGATGTCAATTTACGGCAGCTGTCGGTTTAACTCATGTTTTCACAGGCAACCTCGCGAGAACGATTGCGTCACGTTATCTATGTAAAACACTTACTTAAGCATGCGGTTTGTCTAGCTTTAGAGGAGGAACTGCTAAGGCAGCGATGGTTATTAAAGGGCAGATTACAATTCCCCGCCGGGCCCCAACCAGGTTTTAATAGTAGAAGCCCAGGTAGATCCCAACGTGAACGTGAAGCGTTCTTGTCTGCAGGGAAGCAGCAATGAAATTTTTTGTGTTCACTTTAACGTCCATTTCTTGTATGTCTTGCATGAAAAGTGTGCGAGGAATGTTGTCAAAAGCCTTTTATACGCTTACTATAACGATCCGGGCGCACGAGGACGAAGTGTTTAACACTCCCTTCCTTAAGTTATTCATAATAATAGCGTAGAAAGCCCATGATGAGAATTTCTACTCAGTGTGAAGCAGAATACTATTTTCCTCTAACTGTCGCAATATTTTGCGCTCACTGTGCTCGCCAAGCATTTTTACAGATGTGGCGTGAGACAAAGGGGCCTTAAGAAACGAAGGCATTCCGGCGGTTTCTTTTGCTTTAGAAAAACTGGAAAATCAGGAGGAGCCATTCCTGAGGAAGTGTTTTCTCTTTTCATTCATTCAACACTACTTTTTCATTCAACACTACCACAACAGTTATTTTACGTTCTTCTGTAAGGTGGTTGTCGGGCGCTGAAGTGCGTACATCAACCATTCGAGCGTCACGGCTGTTCATTCTCAGTAGAGTCTTCGAGCACGCTTATCGGGAAGATCGTCGTGTCCGGCTTGATCAGGGTTACTCGCGTGTGGTCTGCAGTGGTACCATTTCTCTGCGAAAATGTGTGCCCCTGTCTTTGAGTTTGGCATTCGGGATGCCTTCCTTCAAGGCCACATAGGCTGTGAGGCAGTATGTTGTACTTTGCATCAGAAGTGATCTCATAATATCGCATGCTTTGCTTGACTACGTCAATCCGTTATTTTTCATTCCGCACCTGTATCCATTCGTGTGGGGCTAGCTCGCGCGCATATTTCGTCTTTTTTTGATGAACGGAGCGCAGTTTTGCTAGTAGCGTCGGCGGGCGCCATTTCTTTCAATAACTGTAGAATAGTCCGAGGCTAACGGGCTGGTGGGGATCAAGATATGGGTTGTCCATGAAAGCCACAGAGCCTTCGTTGCTGCGCGCTTGGCATACGTAATAGGCTCTGGGAAAAAGTCAAGATTTATAATTCGGCCGTTTTTTTTTGTAGTGGATTTATGTGGTTATTTCCGTATGTAATCGCACATCATCGTTTTGAAGAAGACATGTAGCACTAGACATCTTTTTTCTCAACGTGATGGTAATCGCAAGAGTTCACATTCTACAAGAAGCTTCTGTTGGTACAGTGTCGGCCCGCGTATCCTGTTACGTCTTCTGTTGTGTCTGCGGGCCATGTGTCCTGTCAGAGGTTCGAATGAGGTACTTGAGGATCAGGGAGTGCTGACCCGCAATAGTCAAACTCTTCCCTTAAGCGACCACTAGGTCGGCTGCATTTCTCAAGGTAACAAGCGGCGTGTTGATCATTGCTTTGCGCGTGTTGCGCAATAGCTGTGTTTGTAATGGGGAAAATAGTGAGAAGCGTGTACAAGAAATAGGAGCATCAGAATTGTGACAATGAAAGGGAAGGGTTTCAGGTGCATAGCTAATTCAGCGAGAACAATTGCATAACATACATGAAATGAAATTGAAGTCCAGTCGAGCTCTTACCTTGTGTAAGCATCCGTATGTATCAGTGGTTTCTTAGGTATTTATTCACAAATAAATGCGGTCCCACCACAACATAATGATTTACTTTGCCTTGAACACGAGAAAGGTAGAGCTTAAGCACAATTAAACATTGCAGAGTATTTTATTATTACGGATGCACCACATCACTCATAAACTAGTGCATATGAAGAGTGGTACCACTGTGTTCGAGACTTGTGTTATTTCAAAATCAAATAATATTGGACATAAGCTCCACACTGAGCTTGTAGTAAATCGATATACATTTCGGAAAGCTCAACTGCAGCTGAATTTTTGTTTTCCAATTTTCCTACGTTTGTGTACCATTGGTCAGGGATATTTGTATGTTGTTTGAATAACTCCAACTTGACCCGTGCAATGCTTATGTTTCCCTAAGAAATCTGCTCGATGCGATGAATGAGTAGCAACAATTTCTTGAGCCGCATATAAAGTTTAAGAGGACGTCCACAGTGAAATTATATCAGGCTAACTCCGGGCTCAGTATATCATTGTGAAGCGTTTCAGTATGCTAAATGTGTCCTTCGTAGTGCCTTTCTTGAGGAAGCCAACATTTCAGTTTTGTACCAAAATTAACAAGCTATTAACAGAGAATGGCGAATATAAGAAAGGGTGTACAATGTCGTGACGGATTATTCCGAACTACAGGGAGCCGATTAAAAATGAGAAGTGAGGTACCGCCAGGTGTCGGAAGCCACTTATTAGCACTCACGAGAGATACGTTAAATTAATAAATGAACACGGTTTTCGCGCCCTATATTGAGAAGCTGCTGGTGAAAAGTGGAGTGAGCTTATATAAGGTGGCTAGAAATATTTCTCGCCGACCAACGAGTAATAAGTGGCGGATATATTATGCAGTCACTTGTCACACGAGGGACAGTTCGTAATTTAACAGAGCGAAGAAGTGGGATTGCTAAGTGCCTCGCCGGTTGGTATTCTCGAAGTCTGCTGCAACAGATGGAAGCAGATTTTCTTTTCGTTCTACGGCAACAAACATTTGTGAACTTATATAGACATTAAAGATGTTCCTTCTACGTTTTTACTGCGGAACCCGAAATTCAACCGAATCCTGCTCATACTCCGCGATCGCTTGTGCTTGGGACGCACCCCCTTTTATCTCTGCAAATATGGCCGCCATGGCTTCACTGGACCCCGATGCAGATAGGGCGAGTGATATCTGCATAGATAGATATCTGGGCCATCCTTGGCAATTATCAACAAGATCTAGCAGTGAACGTTGAAGAGCTTGAGGCTTAATACTCCACCTTGCGGCCAATCTTTTGCTGGTCACATGGTATCATCACATCCTATCATCGGTAAGCCCAAAGATAGATCTATCCTCCAAATAACCATGAGTGTTATTTAATGCATGGTCACCAATGTGAACATTACCCGATGCTTCGAGGATAGCTTGGTGTGCTAAAATATCATATATGATTTTGGCATCAAGAAACATTGCCATCGTTAATCTCTTTATGCTCTCTTGATGTCGAAAAGAGGTCAGTTAGCCGAGCGCGTTATCCATGGATAACCGTCCGCGTCGGAAGCCCGCCATCCCATGCCAAAATGTCTCATTATATTCTAAGTACCAGTCAAATAAGTACAGTACTAACCTACGGGGCAGAAACCTGGATGCTTACGAAAAGGGTTCTACTTAAATTGAGGACGACGCAACGAGCTATGGAAAGAAGGCTGATGGGTGTAACGTTAAGGGATAAGAAAAGAGCAGATTGGAGGAGGGAACAAACGCGAGTTAATGACATCCTAGTTGAAATCAAGAATAAGAAATGGGCATGGGCAGGACATGTAATGAGGAGGGAAGATAACCGAAGGTCATTAAGGGTTACGGACTGGATTCCAAGAGAAGGGAAGCATAGCAGGGGGCGGCAGAAAGTTAGGTGGGCGGATGAGATTAAGAAGATTGCAGGGACGACATGGCCACAATTAGTACATGACCGGGGTTGTTGGAGAAGTATGGAAGAGGCCTTTGCCCTGCAGTGGGCGTAACCAGGCTGATGATGATGATGATGATGACCAGTCAAATGATGTAGGTTCCCTTCTCTCTATCAGGCTTCGAACGTAATTTTCAAGATGGATGCGACGGTACGATTAGAACTCTATTGGAGATTTAGGATTGTTAGCCAAAGGTACTAGACGGCTGAACTTCGAACAACGAGGAACGAAAGTTATGCATGACTATAGGACCACCGTAGGTACCTGGCCCTATAATATAAGAAATATTTGGTGATCACTATGATGCAAATTTATTTTATTTCTCTAATTCTGTAGGGCAATATCTGAAACCTCGTGCAATATTGGTGAGCTTTTACTTAGTGGATATAATTGTTTCTTAAAAAGCTTCGTTTCCACAGTTCCGCCATCTACCATAACTTGAATATAGAACTAAATATTCGTGATTATCGGTAATATCTGTCTGAGCATTGGATTTTCTTGCAGTTGGTGACCGGACAGTCCCTTCTTAAAATTTTAAAGGTCGGAATGGTACCATACCGACACGTTTACATATTTCTCCTTCCCTGTGTCTGCGTTTCACCCGCTAACAACTTAAAATTATCGCTGAGCGCAAGACACACCCGCATTAATTGGAACGAGCTCGAATATTATGGTTCATTCTGTTTCCTTCCGTATGCTCTTGCCAAACATTCTCTAATGAGAACATACACGCGGCACGAATTATGTAGTACTTTCTGGAAGGCTATCAGGGCACAAGCGATTACGCTGGAACGTTCGACGAGACATGTATAAAAACGGAGCAGCTTGACCCCTAGATAATATTTCCGCTCACCGCGAAATTTAGCTCGCCGCTATCCTGTGCAAGAGTGTTAGTGTTGTGCTGGGAACACGTTCCCCCACTAGAGATCTAACTTTGAAAGTCGCACTTTGACACTGTGTCGTTCTTGTCCGTCACCACAACGTGTCCATATCCCCCTGTTCAGTTTAAAACAGTATGTTCGAAAAAAAAATAAGAATATTATGTGGTACATCTTACTGCATACACCTTCTAGCGACTCAACAGAACTTTCGTTGCACTTTTTTTCCACAACTTCAGTCTTTTCGCCCCGTTGACAGAATGGCAGTAACCCAGGGAAAATAATATTTTTCCAATATCCGAAACAAATTGATAAATTCCCTTTTCCTTCTGTTTAGATTGCGCTGATGTTCCTCAAATAAATCATCTGGCATATCCGCCCGCAAACATTTTGAGACCTGCCTGCCGTACAGGCAAGAGACCCTTGCTTCTTTACTCAACTTAAAAAAATAGAGTTGAATACTGGGATCCCGTAGGGAAGGTCCGATAGAACGAAAGTAAAATGCCGCCTTTATTTTAGGCAGTTGTATGCATGACTATGCGTATGGACAGAAAACAAAAAGAGTATAGTAGTTCGAATGCTGCTTCCTTTAATGATCAATATCAATGTGCTGCGTTTCGATCGTCTCATATTTCAGGTTCTTGTGTTTACCATAACTTGACCGTAGAAGATAAAAAAGACGTCACTATGGAATGGCCTTGCGCAAGAGTTTCTTGTAGTCTGGAAAAGAATATGGTTACAGTAAGCGGGTAAAGTCTATTTCTTTTATTTATTTAAGATAATATGCAGACACTCTCCGGTGATTACCGGTGTCAGCGAATAGCGGAACTCTTCTTTACCGAAATGATGTACTCGAAGGCCTACATTTGTTGCAGTGCGGATATTTAGGCGAGGTTGGTTCTTTCATTGGGTAATATTGTCGGGAAGCAAGCCGCTAACCAAGTTGTTTATTTGTGTTTTAACTTGAACAACGAATCCGTGTTAAAAAGCTAGAATAGTTACATTTAGCGACAAACTGGCTATGCAACTGAACTAAAGCGCAAGAACAACTGCCGTTTTCGTCGGCGGATTTCTATGAACGCTGGAAGCCCAAGCAGGACCAACATGCAACAATCTGCAAGATGAGCGTAAATACTAAATAGCACTGCTGGCTTTGTTACCATTTCTTGGCAAACGCGACACACAAAGGAAAACAATGGCAGTGAACAGAGTGCATTAGTTAATGTGCGTTCTTACGATGGCAACCATGTGAACATTCGATGTGCGTTGGCGCTGTCATTACCGTCATTGTTTCACACCATCGATGGCGCATGCGCCATCTCTACCGCGGGCGGTTATTCCACCGGAGATACGCAGTGCGTTTGACTGCAACGTCAGTGATTCCCAAGACGGCGCACCGTCACGTTCCGCTTAGTCAACGCTGCAGGAACAAAGGCTGCATTCTGGGGCGGACTCTAATAACGGTTCGGAAAACGAATCGTTCACTTCGCCGCTTACGTCACTAAATGTGCCACTCCCAAGCCGGTGGTGCAACAAGGGGAGGACGCGACCAATAGATGAGAGGTTGCCACCTCTGAAGTGTACACCCTTATATGACGCATTAATCGAGGAACTACAGAGTGTTTCTGCTTGCTAAATAATTGCAAAATGTATATTAAATATTATACGGCACGTTCTGAAGTATAAACGTGTGGTGCCGGGCGTTTAGGCAATGCAGAGGCAGTTTAATAATGTTTGTCTTTCTCGTTTTCAGCCGACAGACTGTATCGCAAGCGTAAATGAGCTGGCAGAGGCAGCGCTATGTCGTCGGCAAGCAGGAGCTTGCACGATGCACGCAACAGGAATGCACTGTCAGCACTTCCTATGTAGCGAGTGCAACAAAACCTCGAACTGGTTCTTAGGGTAACTTTTGCTCGCCGACTCCATCAATTTTCCTTCTTTTTTCGCCCTTCGTCATCGGCTCAGACATGACTCGCTCGCCGCCGTGCAGCCGCTGTTGCTGCGATCTGCCCCCGGCGCATCCCGTGATAGAAGCAATGGAACTTTAAATCGAACATTACGATATACGGGCCCTGCATTGGCTGCGCGAAGAAAAAACGAAGAGTGTAGTGCTGATGATGTGCGCTGCGCCGTGAAATTGAGGAACACAGTGTGGCACTCCCGGGGAACTAGATAAAAAGGGGAGCCAAATAAGAGATGTCCACAATATCTTCCCGTCCTGACTGCATAGTTTTATCTGTCTAACGAAGGAAGCGCTGGGCCAACGTGGGTTCAAGCCTTCGCATTGCTGAACGGCCATCTGCAAGCTATTCGCTCTTCCGATAGCACTGGGAATTCGATCTCCCCATGCAAATATCTCCTTGCTGTTGGCTTTGAAGCGGAGGTCACGAGAAAGTTAACCGAGCCGTTCTACCGGCCAGGACACAATTGTAAGAGGAACTTTGTGGACAGTGCCGGAAGCTGAGCTCTAGGCCATTCCAATCAATGCTTTGCGTCCGATCGACCTCTGGGAGTTGTCGACCGGTGGATATGAACCGCAGCGCGCAATTCCTTCCTCTGCGCGGAATAACGACTGGTATGCTTGCACCTGAGTCTCCTCCAGTTGTTAGCATAGCCTGCAAAAGGTCTACTTAGAAAGCCGGAGTGGCGGCGCAAATAAATATCCGTCATCTCTTCTAACGCGTGTGGCACTTCCAGCCGCGGTCGACACAGAAAGAGCAATGCTAAGCAGACGGCGAAAGCAAGTAATAGCCTCCGAAACAAGCAACGCGCGCGCGCGCGACCGGCGCGCGGGGCGATGGTCGCGAGCCAACAGCCAAACCAGAGCAACGTAACCCAAACCGCACTGTACTTTCGCCGGTTCCGCTCTTAGCAAAACACGGGTTTGCCTTGGAAATGATTGACAGCTGCGTGACGTGATCGTAATTTGCGGTGCTCGCCCCGATGTCTCTGACGGCCTCTGATGCAAGCAAAACTTTGACTAATAAGATGAGACCAAGTGAACAGGTTCCTTTCCAAACCATTATAAGATACGGCCTTGCTGGCTACTGCTGCTGGCAACATTGTTGTGGGTACACACAGCGTGTCTGCTCTGAAGCTGTGAGCGTGAAGCTGGCTCTCGCAAAAGAGTCGTCGACCTCAACCTTTGCAAGTGGATCGAAAGAAGTAACGATCCGCGGTCGTGGGCACACTGTAGAAACTAGCTGAGGCATGAGGAGCAATAAATATGCAGATAGACGCCCCGGTGTGAACCACTTGTCTTGGTATCCCCATGCCCTGACGACGACACATGCTATGCTCTTGCGAAGCAAGCCAGAAGAGTGTCAAAGTGGAGAACAGCGTACGTATGTGAAGTGGGAAATCGGTCACGTTGTAGAGTCACAGAGGGAATGACAGAGCTTACAAGATCTATTTCTATGAATATAATGTATTAGTAAAAGTAAAAATTAAATAAAAGTATTAGTGACGTTTCTAAAGAGTAATTGCTGCTAAAAACTTCAGAAAGAATTACTACACTTTGCTTGCAGAGAAGTAAGCCCACATCAATTAACTGAAAAGTCGCCGTGTGTATTTTGTGGGGAGACCTCAGAGCTCCACAGCACACAGTTCTGAATATACTGTGTAGTCACAGACTTTATGCTAGATTTCCTCGTTTAAAGTTTATTAACCCGCTTAAATAATAAGTACACGTTAGCAATAGGCTGAAATCATAACGAGAAAAAAATAAAGACGATTCTTACGCCGTTCCTGTGGAATACAGCACGTCCTTCATCCGATTGTTAAGGGTTTTATTACAGTACAGTAGTGTTTTCAGTACAGTGGACATATTTAACAGTGCTCACGTTGCACATAAAACAGAACCATAATGGGTATGCATGTGATTCAGCTTGCCTGAATCTTAACATTCCAGGTTTTTTACAACACGTAAACACAGGCGAGTGCAAAAATATGTACACCCATGCATGAAGAAATTTCTGGCCCCTGTGCTTTCAAACGGCCCCTTGCAAGGTCCGAACATCTTAAATAGAGACGAGCTTCGTGTAAATGACGCGCTCACGAATCACGTGCTGACGAGCCCCAAACTTTACGCTCATTTCATCTCGAAGAAACTGCGCCTGAAGCCTGAGAGGCCAAGGTAAACGCGCACAAGTTATTCTATTTATAACGCACTGCTAACAACGTCATTCACTATGACACGTAACTTCGCTAAATCATCCGAATCACAAAGCTCAATTCTGCCACAGAAAGTGTGCGACGTGGTAAAACAAATTCCGCAAGAAACTATCCTCGATGAAGTTCTAAGTAAATGCGAAGCATTTCTTCCCTGCGCGTGCAGCAATGAATGAACAAAATAACGTCCTATCACGGAAACGCTCACTCGAGGACCGCCACGTGCGTGGGCCGCGGCAACCTGACGACGCATGATCGGAACCAGGAGCAGACGAAAAAGCTACACGTAACACCAAATTGGTCTTTGACAAATTGCGTCTGAAAGTGCGCGTGGTTTCAGCTGCCCGATCACGAACCGTTTGCTTGGTGCTGCGCTTGTATTAGGCCGCAAATCGTTTTTGGTCTTGCTCGCTCACGACTGCCTTGCGTATCTCAAGGAACCGTGATTTCGTTGGCTGCCTCGTTGCAACGGTACGCATAGCATGCTTGTGTAGTCTCTAAGAGGTATTGCACTGCGCTTACGCTCTTCTTTTGCTTTATACTATCGAATATATATTATGTTCAAGTAGAGGCCCACGCAAAACATAGCGTAGCTAGCGCAACCGAGTCACGTCTATTTATGGCGTGCACACCGGTATCAGGCGAGTGGAGCAAGGAGAGGCGACGCTAAGCGAGTAACGGCGCGCAAGCGATTGCGGGAGAAAGCGCACGCATGCGCGGTGAGCAAGGAGGGGCTGAACCAATAGCGGAGAGCGAGTGGGAGCATGCAGCAACGCGTACATCGGCCAAAAATTCTCTGACGTTGGAATGCCTTGCATTTTATTTGATTTATGCGCCGATTGAAATCTGAAGACCTGAAAACCGGAAATCTAAAAGCGATAACTATGTTTACAACTTGGTTTCGTGTTCCGCCAGCGTAGCAAAAATATGAGAACCATATTGTACTTTTTCGGTTTGTGCTGCCTGTGCAATTTACGTATATTCGCCGCAATCATCCCGCAAACGAAACTGGTGCCAAACTGGAAAAACATTTACGATTGTGAAATTAATAGAATAATGTTCTCTTTACGGGCGTACTTGTGTGTGGTTCCCTGTCTTTGAAGTATTTCTTGCTGCATTTTCTATCCTCGTAAGCTTCTGAGGATGTTCGAGTGGAATTTTATGTTGTGCTCAAAATAGCCAATGTTCTTGTTTTATTTTTTATGTCTGCTAAACACCGGTATGAAACATTTGGCTGAAGTTCAGATTCTCTCGTTCAATTGAGTAAATGCGTTTGGTGAATTTGTGTTGTTACAAATCCTACATATTATTTAATTGCTGTAGATAAGAAAAATATTTTACCTCTACTTTATTAACATATAGTGTTTCGAAACCGCAGACTTTTGGCTACAGTTGCTAATATTGCTTATTAAGTCTTAATCTTCTTCTATATAGGTGCCCACTTGAAGATTACTATACTCAAACTATACTAGGTCACCCGGGCACAAAGTGGCCTTTCTGCTGCTTCAGAAGGAAGCACTTAATTCTACCTGGAACAACAACTACAGCAACAACTACAACAACAACTACAACAACAACTACAACAACCACTACCACACCACAGCCTACTACGATTAGTACTGAATCCACAGAAGCAACAACAACTGAACCAAACTCTACTTCAAGGACTGCTTAAACGACAAGAACTACCACACTAGAGCTTACTTAGACTAAAAGTAGTTATTAAGTACTCCTACTAGTAAAATTATGGTACGTGTCCTCGCGATACGAAAGTCGGTTCCAGTGAAGTGTGGTATTACTACACAAGCAAATAAATTTTTTCTATACAATATCTATCTAAGTGAATATGAAGCTGCCCACTGAATAAATAGTGCAGAGCCCTTCCGCTTTGTGAAGGTGGAAGACGACAGAAACTGCATATAACGGTAAATAAATTAATATACAACAACAAAACAATATTGCACAAGTATGAACATGTTTGTTGATTTGTATTAAAGTATATTCCTTACCACAATACTACTACTACTACTGGCGACACTACCAGGACGACTCTTTTCTTCCGGGTGCCCTCTTGCTTTTTGTTCCACATCACAATGCGTGGCGCTTTCTGAAAAGCAATTTTTTTTACAGTACACAAATCTATAACACGTCTATCGCTATATCGCTGTCGTCACGTGCGAGATAATGCGGTCCAGTCACACAACGTCGTCTGTTCCGTTGATCCATGAGATCGCCCATGTGACGTCATACGTCAAGCTTTGCCACCCTCCCGCAGCCTCTTCTTAAACGAGCTATGATTGCGCAAAATCGAATGCAGACATGTTTTAGATTGCCAGTGGCGCTTCCCTAATGTTAGATTTCGGACCAGCCTCTCGACTCAGGATGCTATGACCAGGATTAAGCATCAGCTCCTTGACAGCCGGACAAGGGATACTAAGGCACTAATTGGACTTGATGTGTAAAGAGTTTTCAATAAAATCCGACGCTCATTCATTCTACGGGAGCTATCGGACTTGAATATGGGGTAGCGTCTTTTCCAGTTTTCAAGGTTTTCCTGATGTATAGAAGGACATGTCTCAGGTTTGAGGAGATAAAGTCGGAAGTCTTTCAATTGGGTTGCTGTGGTACTCCGCAGAGATCTGTACTCTCGCCTATGTTATTCAATCTGGAGATGTCGGAGTTGGCTAATAGACCGGACACTGTCCAGGGTATTGACTATTCTATCTACGCAGATGACGTCACTAAATGGGGTGCCGGTGATAGTGATGAAGAGCTTGAGGCTAGGCTGCAGAAGGTGGTAACGCTTACAGAAGAGTACTTCGGTCTTATGGGGCTCAATTGCTCCACTAAAACGTCGGAGTTATTGATCTTCACATCTAAGAAGCTAGGTCGTAGGACGAAGGGCTGGGTACCGGAAGTTGAGCCTTGCATTAGAATCCATGCTAAAGAAGAGCCGCTGATACCTAAAGTTGAAGCAATCAGGGTCCTGGGTTTTGTACTTGAAGCGAATTGATGGAATATTAAAGCCATTCAGCGTATTACCAAGACGATGGAGGAGGTCATAAGACTTATAAGAAGGATCTCTAATAGGCATAGGGGTTTAGGAGAAGAAAGTGCGATCCGGTTAGTTCATGCATTTATTATGTGTCATTTCTCGTATGTGGCAGCCATGATAAATTGGAATAGGAGGGAGAAAAATAAATTGGAAGCTTTAATCAGAAAAGCCGTCAAGGCTGGCGCTTGGTCTGCCTGTGACTACGTCAAATAACGATGTGTTGTTACCACGGCGTTTGCATAATACTTCACATGAAATTGCCGGAGGTCAGCGTACGGCACAGAGGAAGCGAATGCTAGGTACACCAGCGGGAAGGTATATTTTAGAGTCAGTTGAAGAATCGGTGGCTGTGCCGCACGATAGGCCGCCCCTACACGAGGAACGTCAACCTTAGAGCCATGGTTCGTCCGTTTCCGCGGAATGTGCAACCCGTGCACAATGTAGGGAGGCGGTTCGCGAGAGCTAGGGCTTTGTTGCGAGAGGCAAAGGATAATGAGGAGGAGTCTGCGTTTGTTGACGCCGCATGGATTAATGGGAAAGGTGCTTATACGGTAGTGGTGGTAAATGGCGAAGGTAGCGTTAGAAATGCCGCTTTCATTTATACCAAAGATGCGGGTGTCACCGAGCAAGTGGCTATTGATCTAGCGCTAATTAATTCAAGAGAAGTTTTGGCGTTTAGTGAGTAGGGATATCAATTAGCATAGAGTTACTTGGTTCCCGCCGCTCATGCGGTCAGTGGAGGGAGCTCCGCGTAACCTCAACGAGGTGGCGCACAGGGAGGCATGAGGATTAGTGTGCCGCGTACTTCCTGACGGGGCTGAATCTCCCGCTCCTGCGTTCAGAGACCAACCGTTAACCTACAACGAGATCACCAAGCACTATTACTTAGGGCGCAGGGCGTTCTCCCTGCCACATTCTAAATTAAGCAGGCCACAGGCGGTTACATTAAGGCTTCTGCAGACATGAACGTACGCTAAACCGGTCATCACGAATAAAATTTATTCGCGCTGCGTGGTTTCAGTCTATTGCAATAAGTGTGGGGGTTTGCTCGATCTCGAACACATGCTTTCGCGCTGGTTGGCGTTGGCTGGTAATGGTTCTCGAGGTCAACAGTGGAGGCAGCGGACGCTGCACAGTGAAGTGCTGGCGGACCAACTCAGGGCTGTCCAGAGGGCCCGTGTGACGGCAGAGGGGCTCGGCCTCTCTGTCCCGACGTGAGAGCGGCCCGCATCAGTCCCAGACTGATCCCTCGGGAACCTAAATAAAGGTATTTATACCATACATCACATTTGGTGGCAGTTTTCCAGTTACAAGTAATCTTACCTATTCAGTACAATTGCCATCGTCGTTTTAACCTACACCAGAAAGTATAGACCTAGGTACGATACATTCTCGAACACCTAGTTGTGGATTATGTCAATAACCATTGTTGTGACGCCAGTTCAGTACCTATGAATAATAAAAAAAAACCAGTCGACTTGTTGTATAAATTTATCTCGAACAGTCACAATAGGAATCATTCCGTGGTCGTCATACGAACGCCGTCCCCGTCGTCATCATTTTGTCGCTCTTGTCATACGCACTGCTATTCAATTTACCCAGACGTGTTTGTATGTGTTCATGGTACTTATGGGTTATATTTGTGGTATATTGTATGGTATATAACCTTAAACAACAACAGGCAGCGGACTGCCTGCTAAATGCTTCGCATGACATTGATTTTGGCGATGTGAGCCTCTTTCCGTTCTTTTGATGCATTACACAAGCTTCCTATTGAAGGCGCGGTGTCCTCGCCGAATAAAAATGTCAGATGTTTATAGCTGTTGAAAACTAAACTCAAAGTATGTGGACTGATGATGACATTTACAGTGAATTACGTATACAATTATTCCGCAACATCTAAAGCGTATAAACAAGCAACTTGCAATTTATCTCAGAGCATTTCGAAAATTATCAATGCCACCGATACCAAAATGTGAAAAACGGTTGATGGTCATGTTCTCTTGACCAAAAATATGTTAGGCTAAACTACACACATCGGAATAAATTTCAACTTATAGAAATAAGTGTTTGCCGGAGAGGTTTGAAAGTCTACAGCTATAGCAAGTTGCGATTTAAAAGCACAGTTTTTTAAGCTTCCATATGAAATTCTTGTTGCAGCTGCTCGTATTCAACATCTTCATTTAATTCATTGGGTTGTGCTTAAGCCTGGCTGAACACTTCTGCTGTCTCTATATTGCGTTTTTTTTCCAGGACTTGCCTTGTGTTTCTAATCGTATCTCGTTCTTATTCTAGAAGATATACGCTGATAGCGGCTACAGTTCTGTGGGCGTTCAAGCCGCGAACGTTGCAGTGCTGTTGTTGAAATACAAAGAAAATAAATTTGCTATCGTCAACTTAAATCATATGCTGGCTATGTCCCTCCTAACTTAGCTACCTTCAGTGTCTTGGTGAATAAGAATGCATAATTAAGCAGATATTACTAATAATCTATACAAGAAAATGAAACTGCAATTTAAAATTAAAAAATAAATAAACCCTTTGAAAGATTGCTGTGTTTCTTACTTACGTTCAAAGTGCAAGTGAATGTTAAAATAGACGAGAACAAGTGGCATTTGTTGAACCTAGTCGCTCTAGTCAATTCCGTCGCGAGTGCGTCATCATTCAACCTGCATCAACTGTGTCAAATCACATAGAGGCTATGTAGTGTAATAACCTCGGCTATATGCATACGAACGGAACTTTAGTCTAAACAAAATTGATATTAGTAGTTAAACGTGCCTTAGCTATGGTCTGAATATCAAGTACGCCGCAGTGAGTGACCCTCGATTATTCTCCACCTTGAGTTCTCTAACGCGCACCTAATTCAAAGTGCAGGAGCGATTTATCTTTCGATCTTTTGAAGAAAATGCGCAGCGCACATTAAGCGGCTGCTGAGGGCATCTTTTCCTTCTGCCTCCTTGTAATGAAATAGACAAATCGATGGGATCTTCACATTTTCTACGGTGTCCACTCACCGAAAAGTTTTGACTCGATCAGATTGTTCTGGAGCAGTGGCTAAGACTCGCGTACATTTGACATTGCCGAACACCACTCTCTTCACGCGTTCAATGCTTCAAGCAGTACTTCTCGCAATGCAGAAACTTTGGCCATATTAAGTTGGCTTTGATAAAAACTTAATTTGCGCGCCAAGCGAGCGTCGCGCGAACTCATGACGTTTATAATCGAATGGACGGATGATAAATCGCGACTGATAGAAGTACAGGGCGAGTACTGAAAAACACAGGTGACAGAGAGGTTCTACATGATAAGCCACAAAAGAAAAAGAAATTACATTTCCAAAGAATAAGCTAGAACTTTTTTTTCCGACAGTGGTCGAAGTTCCCGCAATGAAAGTCTATGATAGGGATTAAAATTCATACATATATTTTTTTAGATAAACGGGCTTTCTATTAAAGCCGCGAAAGCTATCGTAATAGGCGGGACGGCATATGTTGTGCGAAGACTCAGCCGTCAATTGATGCCTCTGTCGATTCTACGATCTTACCGTAACACTCCTCCCGAAAGCAATTTTTCAAATACAGTCCCGAGGAAGACGAAGTGCCTTTCAGGCAGAACACCGAGTCTTCCAGCTCTACTTATTTTGTGGATTTTTTAGACTTTGCCAGTGAACTGCTATTTCCTCCTTAACTGCGATGGAGATGGAGTCTCACGCGCGTCCGCCGGAGTCGGCAGTGCCCGCGGCGGCTGCCTCCGGGAAGCGCAACGGCAAGGAGAGCGACACTGACAGCGACGACACCATGCAGTACTATGTCAGCGGTGAAGAGTCTTGTGACGAGGCCTTCGAGCTGGTGCGTAGTCGTAAAGCCAAACGAAGGTTTCTCAGCGCATCCTCGAATTCGAGTGAGTCCACCGTGAGATCTTCGTGGAATACCGAGGAGCTCACCATCCTGTTCACGCCATTTCTCGCCACTGACAACCTGAGACGCCTCAACAGGCAAGCCGTGTCTTCACATCTAGAGGCAGTGGTTCCGAATGAAATCAAAGACATCAGAGTGAACACCCGTAAGAATGTCCTAGCGATTGAAGTAGAACACGCGGCTGCGTTGGATTCTTTGCGCAATGTCACGGAACTTGACGGATGAAAGTCCGCCATCATATTCCGCGGGGCAAACAAATCAGTAGTGGCGTAATTTACGGTGTTGATGAGACCATTGTCGACCCCGATCTGTCGATCTTAATCAAGCCAGCTACACAAAACACCATCATCACAAACGTGTTTCGTCTCGGCACGTCACGGTGTGTCAAAATCATATTTAAAGGCGAATCGCTACCATCGCATGTAAAAGTGGGCCACTTCCGACACGCAGTTCGCCCCTTCATACCAAAACTGCTGCAGTGCTGGAAGTGCATGAAGTTTGGGCATGTGAGTAGTGCGTACAAAAACACTACCGTCTGTTCTCGCTGCACTGGGCCCCACACCACTAACACGTGCGAAGCCAGTGTGCTGAAGTGCACATACTGCAGCGGCCCTCACGATGCCTCCTCGAAGGAATGCCCTTTAATTCGCAGAGAAATGGCAATATTGACGAAAATGGTTAGAGACCACTCGTCTCACCGAGAAGCAGCAACATCTATTAGGCGGCGACGATCGCGTCGCCGACGTCGATCACGAACCTCCAAAGCCTCTGTAGAGCGCCAGCCGCGTACACTGCCACCCACTCTTCCGCCCAGGCCAAACGCAGTCAGCACAAAGGACAAAGATGCAACGAACAGCCCTGCTGCTGACGCGTGTCCTGCACTCCCGAGGCTACATGCTCCTACTGAGTTAAATCAGACTTCTACAGCAAGGGACACTTCGACTGTTCCTGATAGACTGACGGACCAATATCACCAAATTGTTGTCATGATCAGCTCTAAGGTGAGTGTTATTCGTGTTCTTCTGGACAAAATACAGACACCAACAGCTCGAAGTGCGTTGCAAGTGCTGGATGCCATCAATCCGGTTCTAGCGAGCCTTCAGAAGTCCAGTGCTTGAGAACTTCTACAGCTGAACCATGGCTCATCGACAGCAACAGCAATCGTTCCGGGATGATGTCAGAACTGCCTCCATATTCCAATGGAATGCGAGATGCCTAAGGTAACGTATTTCGGATTTTCGACAGTTCGTGTTCGACTACCACTTTCCTATACTGGTGATCTGTGAACCCAACTTATCAGCCTCCATAAGACTATCAGGTTATTAACCTTTTGTTTCAACAACGTGTGCCCGTAGTAGTAAGGTTCTGGTTTACATTTGCAAGGACCTAACGTATTTTTCGCAACCCGTAGCGCCACACGACGGTAACCAATACGTCTGTGTTAGCGTGGAAAAGAAGAGGCTGTCTTTTACTATTATTGGCGTCTACCTATCCCCAACAAGTCAGTTTGACAGCAAAAGACTAGAAGATATTATGGCTACTACTCCCAGTCCTTGGATAATAACAGGGGACTTCAACGCTCACCACCATATATGGGGAAGCTCCAGGATAAATTCGAGGGACAGGTCATTAATATCCTTTGCATCAGGCCACAACCTGTGTCTTCTAAATGACGGAAGTCCGATATTTCTGCGAGGAACAGCGTACAGTAGCTGCTTTGACTTGACTTTGGTGTCACGTTCCCTGACTTCGAGCGTGCAGTGGTTCTCTGATATTGAAACCCATGGAAGTGATCACATTCCGACCTATGTGGGAATCAATGGTCTAGACGCCGCATTACCGGATGTATCTCGCCAAATCGATTGGTCAGTGTTTCAAGATCGAGTAGAAGACACCTGCAAGAAACATATCGCACGCAGATTAGAAGACATAATTGCAGACGCAATGCAAGATTGCACGCGTTGCTTCACACATTCGAAAAAGCGTACAGAGAATGACTTTGAATTGGAAAAGCTTCGTACAATACGTCGCCGTGCTGAAAGGAGGTACAGGCGCACAAAGTCGAATCTTGATGTCAGAGAAGCTCGGCCCACGCAAAATAAGATAAGACGCCGAATTGATAAGCTAGCGGATCAAAGATGGAAATGCTTCAGCGAGTCACTAGACCCCCGCAAGCCATTGTCCTGTGTGTGGCGTACCCTACGAGGTCTTTGCTCAAGACCCCAGCAACGACACCCTTTTAACGCCCTCACTCTCTATCAAAACCGCCGTGAGATAGACGTTGCAGAGGAATTTTGCGCGCAAATCGCCGGCGGCACAGTTTTAGTCCCCGACATGGCTTTAAGCGACATCCCCGGTATGGAGGCTACCAGTATGGAGGCTCCATTCTCTATGGAAGAGTTAGAAGCTGCTATGGCGCTCTGTAGGTGTTCGTCTTCACCAGGGCCCGATGGCATAACATTTACTGCTTTTAGGCCGAGAAGCACGAACAGAACTCCTCAGCCTTTTTAATAGTTGATGGCAAGATGGTGTCGTCCTACAGGAGTGGAAACGCAGCCGCCTGGTACCGCTACTAAAAGCAGGAAAGTCGCCGCTCGAACTGGCATCGTATCGGCCTATAGCACTTGCCAGCTGCGTCGGGAAACTCATGAAACGCATGATCCTCATGCGTTTCGAATGGTACCTAGAGCACCACAAGATCTACAATGATTCTATGGCGGGATTTCGACGAGGCCGTTCGTCGATTGACAGTGTCATCGATTTAGTGTCATCTGTAGAACAGCAAAAATCTTCGAAACGATTATCAGTAGCGCTCTTTATGGACGTGAAAGGCGCTTACGACAACGTTTCCCATCAACCCATTCTAGACGCACTTTTGACAATTGAACTAGGAGGGCGAGTATATCGATGGATCAGAAACTACTTGGCACAAAGGTCCTTGTTCGTACGTACGGAAGATGGTCCGACTACCGACCACTACATATGCCGAGGAGTTCCCCAAGGTGGGGTTCTAAGCCCTATTCTTTTCAACCTCGCACTTCTTGGGCTGGCCGAATCCCTACCAGAAACAGTGAATGTCTCAATCTACGCCGACGACATCTGCATCTGGTCATCAGCGGTCACTCGTCTGCAGGTTCGCGCAAGGCTGCAGAAAGCAGCAACACAGGCATCTCACTATCTTCACACACAAGGCCTTACCATTTCAACAGAAAAATGTGCGTTAGTCGCCTTTACACGAAAACCAATGTCTCGTTATCCAGTATGCAATAATGGACAGCCTATCTCCTACAAGAAAAACCATTGGTTTTTGGGTGTCATTGTGGACCGGGACGTCACTTGGAGCCCTCATGTTGCCCACTTGAAGAAGAAGCTCACATCTATTGTTCATGTCTTCAAGTTTATCGCCGGGAAAACATGGGGATCGTCAGTGGGCTCCATGCTAAAGTTATATAGAGCACTTTTTATCAGATTGCTACGTTATAGTTCTCCCGTGCTTGCTAAAACATGCAAGTCAAATCTTCGAGAACTACAGAGCGTGCAAGCACAGGCACTAGGTGTTTGCCTAGGACTTCCGCGGAGCGTCTCAACAGCAGGAACCATTATAATGGCTCGAGACCATCCGATCACGACTTACATTAGCATCGACACGCTTAGGGCCCATGTTCGTCATGTTTCACGCATGCAATCAAGCTGTCTTGCCTGCCTGCCAGAACGACGACCACAGGCATCCTTCTCCAACGAGGTCAGCATCCATCGTGCCTGTCTACCATCGGGCTTCACACCCTCCGCACGTTCAACCTCAGCTTTGTGGTGTTTAAAACAACCTCAAGTGCGTCTCACAGTTCCAGGGATAAGAAAGAAGACCGACCTGTCTACCTTGGCCCTGAAGCAAGCAGCTCTGGATTGTTTGAACACTTTCTACTTTGACCGAGTCCACATATATACGGATGGCTCTTCGACTCAGACCAGCTCCACCGGCGCAGTGGTTATACCATCACGATCAATTAGCGTCCGATACAAGATTTCTCACATGACAACATCGACCGGATCGGAGCTTGTTGCCCTCCGAGGTGCCGTTGATTACATGAACAACCAACCCGCTATTCGGTGGGCAATATTCTGCGATTCGAAGGCGGCCTTACAATGTCTTCTGTCACCTTTTCTTCGCGGGTCGTGTGAACAACTAGTGTCGGAGATACGAGAAATGCATCATCGTATGATAGCGAAAGGACACGACGTCGTGTTTCAGTGGCTGCCTGGCCATTGCAGTATCTCCGGCAACAACCTCGCTGACGAAGCTGCTAGGAAAGCACACGAAGGAGCAACCCTTGTTTCTGTAGCTTTATCGCGGACCGACGCAGCCCAACACCTAAGCAAGGTAGCACACCGTATAACATTAGAGAAGTGGCACACACCTGAATTCACCCAAGAACGATTGCATTCCCTCGACCCCTCTTTGCAACTGCGGCTGTTACCAGGGCTTCTGCGAAATTAGGAAACAATACTGTGCCGCTTACGCTTGGGCGTCGCATTCACCAATGCATATACGTTTTTGATTGGAATGACTGATAGCGCCGACTGTAATGCCTGCGGTGCCGAGGAAACTATAGAACATCTACTGTGCTACTGCCCATCTTTTCGAAACCAAAGACATGACCTCTGCACAGCTCTCAATCAGCTAGATAGAACACCGTTCACCTTGAAGAAGATCTTGGGACCATGGCCTCGCATATCGCAGCTACAAAAGGCCACAAAAGCTCTGCTGCGATATTTGAAGGCTACTGGATTGAATCAGCGTCTTTGATCTGGACTGAGTGACCGAACGATATACCCAGTAGACTTTCTTTTCTTCTTTTATACTTTCTGTCCCCTTTTCCCTTTTCCCAGTGTAGTGTAGCCAACCGGGCTCAGTCCTGGTTAACCTCCCTATCTTTCCTTTATCATTTGTTCTCTCTCTCTCAAATACAGTCCCGCTACTTTAGGTGACAGCTTGATAAATCCAAGTCCGCCATTGCTGAATAGTCCGTACCAGTGTCGGAATGGCTTATACATGCATATATCTCGCGACGTCATGCTGACAGCTGTTCGCTACAGTGATCCGTCATCTTTTTATCTTCAGTCACATAAAACTTAGTACTGTTGACTCCCAACCAGAGGACAGGAACCAGAAACTAAAGCTTACGCATAAATCTTGTTTTTCAGTGTTGCTCATCAAATATTGAACTTTGGCTTTCCGTTCGCGTAACATACTATTTCATTGCTGATTTGTTAGGTCTTGGCTGTAATATTATTCTTTGATTCCACCGACAACATAAGATGAAGCTGACGCAGGTACTTGTGCTACGTGAAAATAAAAGAGGTTTCGGGTATTCGTGGATGTATTGCACCGTAAAAGCAGTGCTTCGGCGGGTCGCGTTAATCGAGCCCTGCTTATAGGCGCCTCTATAATAGCTCCTCATAAGCTAAATAATAAACTTAGGTTTTATGGGCAGATAGAGTTGAATGCGGAAAAGGCAAGTAAGAAAGTAAAGGCATCTAGCTATTGTGCGGAAGGAAAAAAAAATTAGAGACCAGTCCTAAGTTCAACTAAAGTCACTGAATACATGAAAACCTGCACATGTGTGGCGTTCTTCAAGCACCGGCATTCACGCCCGACGTAGGTCACATTAGATAGGGGACTGGGTAGGTACCTTTGCTCAAGGACCACTCTTTGACGCGGACTTGGAGCACGGCATGTGCGCCGCTCGTTCTCTACTGATCATCAATGAAGCTCTCTAATTCCACCTTGGCTGTGTATGTATGTGCTATTAAGGGTGTACCCATCTTTACTGAACGGCGTTGACGCCTTCAATTTCGGTAACTGGGCATGTGCCAACGGTAATTTCCCGTTCTACAATGACGAAGCTTGAGCGGGATCAAACCAGTTTTGGAAGGAGTCCTCAAGGGCAGTAACCCAACGCTGTAGCATGCTGCGAAACATGTACACAGCGTATGTACCGCTTTTCCATGAGCCTCTTTCGCGCCAACGCGTCAGCGAGCCGCACGATGACTGCACTGGGTATGTGGCGCCTTTCAATGAACCTCTCGCCAACAAGTGGTTGTGTGGCAAGCGAGGGAGCAATTCTCAGGGTTCGCAGGCACCAGCGGGATATGCTTATTGATTCAGAGACTATACGCCACCCGTCGGCAGCATCTCAAGATGTCGCATTGTGTCCAGAAAGGAACGGGAGAGATGAGCCTCGTTGTCGCATGGCGCGTTTCTAAGCGTTCCCACGCACCGGCATGCCTTGCATTTCGGATACCACACGCAGGCTTAGCGGTGGTGACGCTAGATGGAGCCGAGCATGATTGCGAAGAAAAAGGCCTACAGGGATGTTTGCAAAAATGCGGCAATGGAAGGCTTGTGCACCATACCTGAATAACTCAAGCACACTAGGTGACCATTTGTCACGTCCCCATTTTAAAGAGGATGCCAAAAATTATCATCATCGTCGAAGCGCGAAAGAGGAATCCCGCTGCAGTGCACGGTTTATACATAAGTTGTCTCCGCCGCGGTAATATGTCGCGTAGGTAAATTGATTCACTGATAACGCGTTACCGTCTACCTTCATCAGGGAGTGGGTTCCACCACATTTTCATTCATTTCTCACGCGAATAAGCTACGCATGTAAATCATGCGTAGTACGTGTACGTATCTTTTTTTCTATACGCCCGTTTCACACGCAGCGCACCATTTCTTTATCCCGTGGCCTATCAGAGTTGCCGTTCGCATACTGGCGCCGCGTACACAAGATTGAAAGGAGCGAAAATCAAGCTTTTCCTTTATATTACGTACGTGCAACAGAAGTGGTACAAAGTCGGATACGCTTTATTGTTGCAATGAAATGCTTGTATATTGATTACTAAACTCATGCTGCAATTCTAAACTTCAATTTTTCCCCGTTCCTGTGCTTTCCATTCCTTCACCCTATATGATAAGAGCGATGTGCGGCTGCAATGATCTTGCGCATGCATTTTTGCAGTGTACATAAATTCATGATAATTGAAAGTGGGAAAGCGAACAATTGAAAACTTCTAGAGAGCTATTCTATAGCTTGGACATGTGATCAAATATCACACGGCCAGCAATATTAAGAGACGTGGTCTTTCCTCTTAATAAATATCTCTAATTTTCTTTTTGCTCTCGGCATCGTTCTTCGGGGCAGTATTGCATATTGACAGGGAACAGAAGATGACCGTTTTCTGCCCACTGCAGGCGAAGAAAGAATGTTCAGTAAAGTTTAGATACTACCTTGTCTGGGAAACCAAGGTACATGTGACAAAGGAATTCGCACGTGGTAAGCCACTACTGTATCACTGCCGACAAGACGGTGCCTGACATGTTCGACAAATCATCACGTGATCGTTAACTTTCGAGGTTTCCTAATGGTGAGGGATGCCTTTTACTCATCTGCCTTCTTTCATTGTTTCTGTTGCCTCCTTTCTTAAGAATAGACAGGCGTAGTGCCCCTTCCGGTGTGATATGTCCTCCTGCTCCTCGCTTCCTTTATCCTGTCAAATGTGTATGTTTTAAAAGCAGATAATAATGGTAATTATAATAATAACAATAATAAAATAATAATTGTGATGAAGCAGACGCGCCTCTGTGTCGAAGGACCCTGCCTTGATCGCGAGTGAGCCCCGTCTTACGGACAGCTCTTGCAGTGCCTTTACCTAGCGTTACACAACGTTGTGAACGACAATACACCTCCTAGCATTTGGTGGAGGTGGCTGAGATCCTTCTCCTCATCCTGCAGCTGCGCACTCAAACCCCGACCACAAGATCGCCCTGTACTATGCCTGATCCCACCACCTCGTTGCCTGCACTACCAGCTGCCACTGTCGTCTGCGCCGCCGTCCCTCGTCAACGCGACCCACCCATTTTCATTGAGACCACCGAACACGACGTTGAAGACTGGCTGTCATCATACGAACGTGTAAGTGCCCCTAACAAATGGGATGACTAGTATAAGGTGACCCACGTGCGTTTTTACTTCGCCGACGTAGCCAAACATTAGTTCTTCAACCACGAATCCGACTTTACGAGCTGGTCCGCGTTTAAAACTCTTTTTGCCAAAGTGTTTGATCGCCCAGCTTTGCGTAAGCTACGCACTGAACAGAGCCTACGCCAGCGCGCACAGCAGCTTGGAGAGACATTCCCCAGCTACATCGAGGATGTTCTCGATTTGTGCAAGCGGGTAAATCCCAGCATGCCAGAGAATGACAAGATCAAACATATGCTCAAGGGAATCGAGGACGGCGCATTCCAGATGTTGCTGGCCAAAAGCCAACTAGCCTATCTGTCCTCATTCACCTCTGCCAGAGCATTGATGAGCTGCGGCGCGAACGTCTCATGGCCCGGCATAACATTCAGAACGCCGATTCCGTCTCGAGCATCGCGCCTTCTCCCAACATGACCAACTCGAACCTCCCACAGCATATCAAAGATTTTATTCGTGAAGAGGTGGCCAGGCAGCTATCGCTGCGGCCTCACAGCGGCGCACCTACCTTTGCCTCCAATTCTGCAGCACGCAATCCGGACTCAGATATCCGAAGCGCTTCCTGCAGCCCCTACAACCCCCCACACAATCCTATGAGTGTGCCGGCTATCCGTCCCATACCGACTTTGCCACTCATCCTACGGCGCTCCCGCTCAGTTATGCAGCCATGGTGCCCGGCCATCTGCGCCGACAGCTTCCTTTTCGTCGCCCGTGCATCCGGCTTCATTTCCAGTTGCCGGACCGTCACCACAGTTTTTTCGTCCCACCGAGACGTGGCTCACTATAGACAACCGGCCTATCTGCTTCGCCTGCGGCATTGCTGGCCGTGTGGCACACTTTTGTCGTCGACGCACCCCAACTACGCGTACCACTTCAGACACGCCATGCTACGTGCCACAATATGCCGCCACGCCTCCATTCTCACCGCGACGTCTAGATACTGATCGCCTGTCAGAAACTCGGCGTTCCCCTGCCCCTCGTCGCCGTTCGATTTGACCCCTGCGTCGTCGAGCTCCCAGTGAAGAGGGAAACTGACTGCTGCAGTTCCCGAGGCAAGAACTACAATTACATCGACGTTTTCAAGACCTCATTCTTCACCGCAAGATGATATTACCGTTTTTTTGTAGAGGGAGTAGCCGCAGTGGCACTAGTCGATACAGGAGCAGCCGTGTCCGTCATTCACGAGAACCTTTGTCGCAAATTACGAAAAATGACTACAGCGCCCTCTGGCCTGGTGCTCGCAACTGCCAGCGCGCAGCGAATTCACTCTTCAGCACTATGCACGGCCCGTGTCGTCATCAACGACGTTATCTACATAATTGAGTGTTTCGTGCTACCATCGTGCTCTCACGAGCAAGTCATTGGTTGGAATTTTCTGTCACGTCACCACGCTGTCATTGACTGTTCGCGTGCAGAAGTATTGCTTTTACCATTATATGAATCACTGCTGACCAGCTCTCATCCCTTTGCCGACAAACTCATTGTTCATGCCGACACAACCATACCCCCTGAGTCGTCGATGGCTGTTGTTCAGTCGTCTAATGCCGAATCTGACGCCACCGTAGTGCTCACACTGTCCGATTTGTTTTCTCAGCGGAAAGGCATTGTTCTTCCGTTTGCCGTGCTTACTATAACATCTCGGTCAACTATTATTTTGGTCACCAACTACTACCAGTACCCGATCAGCCTACTGTGTGGAGAGACCGTAGAATACTTCCAGGTGGTCGACTACGTTGACGATCTCGATGTTCCTACCTGCCCCCTCCGTCACGTCGATGCCATCGCTTCGGTCTCAGACTTATCACCTTCAGGGGGTTTTGACAACGCCATCGACTCTGCTCTTACCACATCTCATCGCCGCCAATTTCTCACTCTCCTTCAAAAGTTTCCCTCTTCTTTCGACTGTCATCAGACGTAATTGGACCGTGCCACCGGACCTGCAGAGCCATACGTTTTATACATACTCGGCGTCTTGGCACTATGCCGCAAAGTTGACAATGCTATGTCTGAAGCAGATAAAGTGGCGCATGTGCTAAAAGGCATCGCCGACGACGCTTTCAATTTACTTGTTTTCCGCAAAGTTTCGACTATCGACGCCATCATAAAAGAATGTTGTCGCCTTGAACAAGCGAAGAGCCGCCGTAACTCACACCACATCACGTAGCTACCCAACACTGCTGCGTCGACATGTGAAGGTCGATCGCGTCAGACTACCACCTGTGACGATGTAACCCGTATTTTTTGCCGCGAACTCGAGGCCGCCTGTTCGCCAGCTTTCATAGCGACGCCTCTCGATCCACAAGCGACCACGATTGCGATGATTCAGGCCGTCGTCAGACAGGAATTTGCGAACATGGGTCTGTACTCTGTGTGTTCAACTTCTCAACCCAGTGTTCCCCAATTCTCTAGCGGCCCTCTTCGTCCACGGCAGTCATTTTCAGCCACATCTCTCCGCAACCCATCCGAATGGCGTACCCCTGATGACAGGCCGATCTGCTTCCACTGCTGTCGCATCGGCCACGTCGCTCGTCACTGCCGAAACCGATGGCCACCACTTCCTCAGACATACACCGGCGCTTATTCCCGCACATTTTGATCTTCTGCTTCATATACTACCCAACATGAACCCACTGCCGCTGATGCTCCGGCTCCGAACGTTCACTACCGCCGCTCGACCTCACCTCGACGCCATCAATCTCGTTCGCCCCAACCCCGTCACTTCCGTCCGCTGCCTATCGCCTCCCGGGTCCAGCCGGAAAACGGCCCTGCAGCTTCTGGAGGTGAAGTTGCGTTGACGACCCTGCCCTCAAATTCTCTGCTCACGTTACCTACGAACAAAAACCATCTTGACGTTGACGGCTATCCTGTCACAGTACTCATCGATGCAGAAGCACATCTTTCTGTTATGAGTGTTGCCTCCAGACGACGACTGAACAAGCTCCTCACCCCAGCATCGTCACGCGTCGTCCGAGTTGCGGAAGGCGGTACTGTGCCTATCATCGGAATGTGTACGGCACGTGTCAACATCGCCGGCCGCCACGCTCCTGTGCTCTTCACCGTGATTGTTCATTGCCCCCACGACTTAATTCTCGGCCTCAATTTTCTCTCCGCGCATTCTAGTCTTATTGAGTGGTCTGCGAGTACCCTTCGCCTTGAGTTACCGATTCTCGCCGAAACTTCTGAGGCAAACCAGTGCCGCTTATGCCCCACCGGCTTTCTTCGCCTGCCGCCAAAATCAATACTCTATATTGAACTTCCCCACCAGTTCCTGATGGCGAGTGCCTCGTCACTCCTCTGCCCGACATTCCACTACATTATGACCGTTACCATGCCTCACACTATACTTACGCTTACTGCGGACCGCACTCGCATACCTATCTTTAACTTTGGACTGGCAAAGCAAATTCTACCGCAAGGTATTTGCCTTGCCAACGTTAATTGTCTCGGCGGCCATCATGTGGCAGCGTTATCGAACGCTGGTTCTTGAGAGCTTCGCAGGACCCTCGCGCCAGCCTCGGGCGCCGATCCCAACATAAAGAAGATCGTTGCGATGGACCTGTCATCTGCGCAGACTGAATACCTTTGCCAAGTATTATCGTCCTAACGAGATACTTTCGACTTCGGCGATCACCCTTTAGGCCAGATGCTCACGCTCAACCATCGGATTCTTACTGGTGATGTTACACCTATTCACCGACGACTGTATCAAGTTTCTGCGTCGGAACGCCGAGTACTCCAAAGTGAAGTGAGTAAAATGCTAGATAAAAACATTGTTGAGTCTTCTTCGAGCCCCTGGGCGTCACCTGTGGTGTTGGTTAAGAAGGATGGCACATGGCGCTTCTGTGTCGACTACTGTCACCTGAACAACATTACCTAGAAGGACGTCTACCCGCTCCCACGTATAGACGACGCCCTTTACTGCCTGCACGTTTCCAGCTATTTCTCTTCTATTGATCTTGGTTCTGGATATTGGCAGATTGCTGTTGACGATATGGAGAGAGAAAAAACCGCGTTCATCACACCCGATAGCCTATACCAATTCAGAGTAATGCCGCTTGAATTATGCAACGCCCCTGCAACCTTCGAGCTTATGATGGACTCCTTGCTCCAAGGTTTCAAGTGGTCCATGTGCCTCTGCTACCTCAACGACGTCATCGTATTCTCGCCAACGTTCGACACTCACAATGAGCGTCTAACAAATATACTTGATGTTTTTCGAAAGGCGAAGCTGCAACTTAACTGGTCGGAACGTCGTTTTGGCCACCGCCAAATTAATCTTCTTGGCCATCTCGTTGACACTTCCGGAGTACAGCCTGATCCGGAAAAAACTAGCGCTGTTCGAGACGTTCCGGTTCCGAAGACAGCCGCAGGCGGTCGATGTTTTGTGGGACTATGCTCGTACTTTGTCGTTTTGTTCAAGATTTTACGGGAATTACTGGGCCCTTCACTAATCTGTTGAAGAAAGGCTTACAATTCTCGTGGGGTACTGCAGAAGCCGACGCCGTCTGTCGTCTCGTCACTCTTCTCTCGTCACCACCTATTCTCGCCCACTTCGACCCTGTTGCCCCTACGGAATTGCGTACAGATGACAGCGGTCTTGGCGTAGGTGCCGACTTAGCCCAGCGTCAGCGCGGCCAAGATTGCGTTATTTCTTATGCAAGTTGCTTCCTAGCACCTTCGAAGCGCAACTATTCAATTACGGAACGAGAATACGTTGCTGTTGTATAGGCGTTTGCCAAGTTCCGTGCTTATCTTTACGATCGTCCTTTTTCCGCAGTGAATGACCATCGTGCTCTCTGCTGGCTCTCATCGCTAAAAGATCCTACAGACCGGCTTAGTCGATGGGCTTTGAGGCTACAAGAGTTTTCATATTCCATGGTGAACAAGTGTGGTCGCCTGCTCCAGGACGCTGACAGCTTGTTGCGTTACCCTGCTGACGACTCTGACTCCTCCAATATTACCAGTGCTGCTTGCGTACTCTCTGTATCACAGCTGCTTCATCTCGCCGACGAGCAACGTCGTGACACCTACATCAGAGCACTCACCACCGTTTTGAACACTCTCCGGCCGATGGTACTCTACGCTTCTCCGTCCTCCGCGACGGCAGTCTGTATCGTCGTAACCTTCATCTGGACTGCTCTGAGTTCGTACTTGTAATACCTAAACATCTGCACGCCACCGTTCTAGAATAGCTTCACGACGCACCAAAGGTAGGCCACCTCGGCATATCTCGAACCTATGGCGGTGTACGTCGGCGTTCTTTTTGGCCGGGCCTTGCCCGTTACGTACCACGTTACGTCACCGCTTGTGAACTTTGCCAACGAGGCAAGAAGCCTTCCCAGCTCCCCTCTGGTTACCTGCAGCCGCACGTCATCCCTTCCGAGCCCTTCCATCGTGTCGGCTTGGTCCTTCTCGGCCCATTTCCGGAATCTACATCAGCAAACAAGTGGGTTGCATTCGCGGCGGACTACGCGACCCGCTACGCCATAACCCGCGCTCTTCCGACCAGTTGCGCAACTGATGTTGCCGAGTTCCTCCTGCATAATATCATTTTGATTCATGGAGCTCCGTGTCAATTGCTAACAGACCGTGGCCGCACGTTCTTAGCCAAAGTCATTGACGAAATAATGCGTGCCTGCTCAATACAGCATAAATATACCACCTCCCACCACCCTCAAACGAACGGCCTCACTGAGCGATTGAACCGCACCCTTATAGACATGCTATCCAAATACGTTTCAGACGACCACCGTGACTGGGACCAAGCTCTACCTTACGCTACCTTTGTGTACAACTCTTGCCATCTCGAAACTTCGGGCTTTTCGCCTTTTTACCACTTGTATGGCCGTGAACCGACGCTACCGCTGGACACTGTGCTTCCGTCCACCACAGCTTCAACTAGCGCTTATGCCCGTGATGCTATCGCCCATGCTTACCATGCTCGCCAACTTGCGCGCGCTCGTCTTCAAGTCTCTCAAGGCAAACAAAAGAAACGCGACGACCTCCGTCACCGTGATGTCCATTTTGCGCCCGGCATCCTCGTATTGCTTTGGTCACCATCGCGTAAGTTTGGCCTTTGTGAAAAACTGCCTTCCTGCTACACAGGCCCATATCGCGTGCTTCGCCAAGTGACCGATGTCACCTACGAAATCGTTCTAGCCACGCGCACTACGTCCTCCGCTGTGACAACCAGTGACATTGTCCACCGTCGCCCGACACAAACCCTACAACTCTCCCCGCGCCTTGGATGTTTAACAGCACCGTGACGGTGCTTTTGCCGCCGGGGGGTAGTATTACGATGTCATCGAGCGATGCTCGAGGGACGAGCCGTCGCGAGAACGACAACGAAGTGGGTCTGTGCCCTTGGCGCGAGCGAGTGTCGGCCTGGCGGTCTGGCTCAAGTGTAAAAAGCCTGTGTATAGCCTCTGTCATTTGTGTATTTCCACACTTAACAATATGTTTCATTTTGACACCGAAGGCAATTGGTTAAAGTTGCTAATATTGACACGTGTACTCATCTTTAAGCGGCGACCACGTTTCTCCGCGTAACAAATGTTATCGCGCAGCGCGGGACGTGCCTGCATGTATCCGAAGTTTCTGGAAAGTTATCGATGCTTCTATTCGCTGTCTGTTGTCACCGAACCTTATGTTATCTGATTTCATCGCGTGACGCGAACGGTGTAGAACTTTTTGGAAGGAACGCGGGTCCCAACGATTAGTCTGGAACATTCGACGCTTGATGTGTAAAAGCCGACGCGCTTGAACCGTTTATTTATTTATTCAAATACCCTAAAGAACCTCTTGGAGAGGGTATTACATAGGGGGGGCACACGAAACACACTAATAAGAATATGCGAGAAAAAAAAAGTAAGAATAAACAATTCCGCAAACATAGTAAGAACACCACAAAATACTCATACACCAATATTGGAAGGGGATTAAAGTTCGAAATAAAGATAAGAATGAAGTGTGAAAACTGAAACACCGGGGGTTCAAGGATAACACAAAAAGAGAAAAAAAAAACTGCAATACGATTTCAAACAAGATGCAAAGGTATTAAATTAGCCCTGTAAAAAAATAGCTAACACCAAAGACGCACAGAGACGTCAAATTCTGATATGAGTCCACAGCATTTGATGAAATTGATCTGTGTTCACTTCAGTGGCAATATCAGATGGTAGGTTATTCCAGTCAGCTATGGCTTTGGGGATGAATGATTGTGCGTAATGGGCCGAGTGGCAAGCTCGGCGTTTGACTTTGCAGGGGTGATCACAGCGAGGAAAAATGACAGGGGGTGACTGAAAGAAGTTGTCGCGCAAACGATCATGATGATAAAGTTTGTGAAAGGGAGATAGGCGGGCGTGTTTCCGTCGTAGTGATAGCGGAGGAAGTTCGGCACGAATTTTTAAAGATGTAACACTGGAATACGGAGAAAAATCTGAAAAAATGAAGCGAGCAGCACGGCTTTGCAGGGATTCAATGTTACGTATAATGTAGTCTTGGCTCGGGTCCCAGATGGCACATGCATATTCAATTTTAGGCCTTATTAACGTGGTGTACGCGAGTTTCTTTAGGTGTGAAGGCGCTTGCTTTAGTCTGTGTTTCATGATTCCGAAAGTACGGTTAGTAGATGCAAGAGTAACGTCGATGTGATGACGCTATGTTAGATCCGATTGCAAGTTGATTCCTTAGTATTTGTACGTGGTAGTAAGTTCGACAACATTGTTACCTGTAAAGTATGAAGTTGGAATACGGGAAGAGGAGTGCGTAAATGATATGCACTTAGTTTTAGTATGATTTAGGGTCATTTGCCAGTCTTAACACCATGTGTTTATTGCGTTGAGGTCTGACTGCAATGCTTGATGGTCAGTGTCAGTAGAAATGGTACGGTAAATCACGCAATCATCGGCGAACAGTCTTACTCTGGACGACTTGCAGTTAGGCAAGTGATTAATATAAATTAGAAAAAGCAAAGGGCCAAGCACGCTCCCTTGTGGAACGCCGGACGTGACAGGAATAAAAGGGGAGTTGCAATGATTAATATTTGTGAATTGAGTTCGAAATGACATGAAATCTTTTATCCATGCAATGACTTGTGCGTCAATGTTAAAATGTTTAAGTTTCAGTAGTAGCCTGTGGTGAGGAACGCGGTCAAAAGCTTTGGAAAAATCTAAGAATATCGCGTCGACTAGGTTGCCAGCGTGAATACATGAAAGCAAGTCATTAGTAAACCCTGCAAGTTGCCCATCGCATGAATATCCCTTGCGAAAGCCGTGCTGGTATTTGAAGATTATGTTATGTTCTTCTAAGTATTTTACGATTTGAGAATGTATGATATGTTAGAGTAGTTTGCAAACGGTGCTAGTTATCGAAATAGGCCGGTAGTTAAGCAGTAATGAGCGATCGCCAGATTTAAAAATTGGTATGACCTTGGCTGTACGCCAGTCATTAGGAATTTGGCCGGATGACAATGACTGTGAAAAAAGAGCGCACAAGATTCCCGAAATGCTTTGCGATGTCCTTTTAAGCAACTTGTTGAACCCAACGTGGTCAGATGCAGATGATACCTTACGATTATTAAGTAGTGATATGTTACCGGACTCGGTAATATTTATCTGCGGCATAATGATATCGGAAAGTGTACCTATGTTTGGGCATGAAGTGACGTCCTCGCGGGTGAACACAGACGAGAATGCATTTAATATTTGTGCATACTTTGACTCGGGAACCGTGGCGCCTGTGGGATCGGTAAGCACAACATCGGGGTGATTGCTTGGATTTATTACTTGCCAAAATTTACGAGGATTGTTAGTCAGCATAGATGACAGGTCGTGGTTGAAAAAGTGACGACGACTAGACTTAAATAACTCTTGGTATTCTTTGTCGCACTGTTTGTATTTAAGCCACGATGGTGCAAGACTGGATTTCTGGGCTTGCCTGTACAATCGCTTTTTTTTGTTGTTTAGACGCCGAAGTTGCTTGTTGAACCATGGCGTAGAGCTCCTACTCCTAATTGTTATGGACGGTATATATTTGTTAACGACGTCAGTAAACATATTTTTGAACGCGACCCAGTTTTCTTCAACTGTACGGGACAAGAAGTCATTAAGAAACTGGTCTGCAAAAAGAGATAATTGTGCATTCATTCCATCAAAGTTAGCTCTGCTATAGCATCTAATTTTTTTTTCAATGATCTTCCTACTGTTATGCGGACAAACAATGTTCCCAGTAATGACGTCATGATCGGAGAGCCCATCTAGGTGACTAATGTTGGCGCAAATGTCAGGAATATGAGTAAGGATTAGGTCAAGAATACTGGAGCATGTGGCAGTGCGCCGTGTGGGTTGCATGATAAGTTGGAATAATGAAACATCTAGACATGACTGAAGAAATGCATTCGATTCTCTTTCACTCTCCGTGACAGATAGAGTTGCCCAATTGATGCGTCGATAATTAAAATCCCCAAATATTAATAACACACAATTAGGAAATCGGTTACACACTTCACGCAAAATGCGATAGAACTTTTCAACAAAAGCACTGCCCATATCAGGGGGGCAATAAAAAACTCCAATAAGTATGTCAGTCCTGCTACCGTTTAACAACACCCATACACATTAAAGAAACGTAGAAATTATGATGGGTACACATGATAATTCTTTTTCTATTGCCAACAGAACGCCACCGCCTCTCCGATTTGACCTGTCGCAGCGAAATATGTTAAACGTCGCCTCGGTAACAAAAATGCTGTCGTCGGGAACATTGTCCGTGAGCCACGTTTCCGTGAACGCGATTAAGGATGCAGAGCATGAATCGATAAGCGAGGAAATGGGAACAGCTTTAGAGAGGATACTTCTGGTATTTGTATAGAGGAAAGTTTATTTATTTATTTATTTATTTATTCAAAAGAACCTTACAGGCCCTATGGAAGGGCATAAAGTAAGGGGGGCACATTAAACAGTAAAAGGTATAAAAAGTACAAATTTCTAATAGGAACAGTGCTATAAAAAGATTACCATGTTACACAATATTGAAGGCTCTAGGAATACAAAGCAATATCTGAAGGCACACGAACACTTGTTACTGTTAACAGAGCAAAGGAATACCGTTTATGAAAATGACATACAACATGGCGAAAATGCACGATAACATACACTAGATTGGTCACTCGTTAACGGTATTAAATGGGAAAAGCATGAGTAACTGAGAGCGGAACGTGTCGGGATTAGATATGGAGGCTATGTTATCAGGGAGGTCATTCCAGAGACGGATGGCACGTGGTATTGCCGATGAATTAAATGCATTTGTTTTACCGTATATGCGCATGAAACTGAACAGATTATGTAATCTGCGTGAAAAAGAGTGGGGTATTTGTAGTTGCAACCGGGTTCGTTTATTAGTGTAAATATATTTGTGGAATATATTTGTGGAATAGTTAATGCGTTATTATGGCAAGGCTTATGGACTGACGGCAAAGAAGGGTTGATTAATTGAGCTGAGGCAGGAGAATGATTGTGTCATTCGTCAGCACTTCCGTGGGCGCCGTCGTCTACCTCTGGCGCGTCATTTCCAGATGTTTGTAAACGGACTACGCAGTTGGCATCCATGTCCCAGACGTAAGCGTCATCATTTAGAATGAGCTTGGTGAAAGCAAGGCGGGGACGATCACCCTCCTTTTTCATTGACTTCGAGAACTGCCAAAGCTTTCGGCGCTTATCGCGCACGGCAACAGAGTAGTCCCGTGCTATCCTGAAATCTGTTTCCTTCAGCTTGCTTCCATTGCTGAGCAGAGTCACGATTTCTTTTTCATTGTAGAATTTAGCTATTATTGGCCGATTTTTCTCGGCTGAGAACCGACCCAGGCGGTGGGCCCTGGCAATAGACTGTACTGAAACCCCCAGTTTATTTTTACAAAATTCTCGAGCTATAGCTTCGGTACTGTCCCACGTTTCTGAATGCTCGGTGTCTGCAATGCCAAAAAACAGTGCACTCGATCGTCGTTTACGGTTTTCGAGGTCATCAATTTTCTCTTGGAGTTTGCGAACGTTGCTCTCACAGGTTTCTGGAAGTTGCGTTGGAGGCATAGGTACACATTTAGATTCAAGGTTGTTGACGCGTTTAGTTAGCGCGTCTAAGTCATTCTTAAGGATGCTATGCATTTCTAGAACTTTATTTACAGATTCTAGAAGGCTCGCGTTATTTGTCTCGAGACGCCTAATTGCATCGCACACTAAGTCAAGCTTCTCCTCCTGCGCCTTTGTCATCGGACCAGGGTTCAACTCAATATCACCACCTAAGAGCAAACGACGCCACAGGTGCAAAGCCGAGGAACGAAAACGCTTGCAACAATCGGGTGGCCACGACACTGCAACAAGAAAGACATTGTTATCACGAAAGGCGTAGGAATCGTAGTAGCTAACCTGTACAAATGCAAACGATGAGAACAACATCTCAAATGCGGTGGCGTGGCCCGACGTGTCGAAGATGTTGGCGCCCTTTTCACACGGCGGATCAGCTGACAATGTTCCATGTTGCCAAACGAAGGGTGCTCCCGTGTCCAGAAGTGGCGGTGTAGGTAGCGGCAGGCTCGAGGGTAGGACGCACTGTTCCATTCCAAGGGCGGCGGTCCTAGTTGATGCGTCAGCACACCATCCGTCCTTTATCTTGAAGAGCCGAGTCGAAGCAATAGGCGTCAGCAGACCAAGCCCTGTCACCAGCGCCTGTACAAATGCAAACGGTGAGAACAACATCACAGCTGCGGTGGCGTGACCGTTGATCAGATTTTCGACGATCGCCGACCGTGTTCGCCGCTATCATTGTGCTATATGTGCAGGCTGTTTTGTGGCCACAGGTTCGCACAATAAAAGTTAGTTTTGTCGTTCACAGTATTGCTACTGTGTTCTTCAACGTCACCACCACGTGACATCTGGTGTAGGTGCTTTACGTTCATGTACCGGACGCCCCCGACAGGCCGTAATCGAAGCCCGGACCGCAAAAACAACACCAATGTCGTCCAAGAACACCGAGCAAGCCGCCGGCTACAGCAGCGACCCCCGGAACACGGTCTTCTACCAGATACGACCAAGAAGACAGTCCAAGAAGACATCCCCAATGGCAGCCGCAGTGGCCCCAATTATTCTTCAGCAGCCTAGGGAACCACCGACATTCCGCGGTTCCACATTTCAGGACTCGGAAAGCTGGCTGGAAACGTATGAGAGGGTGGCTACGTTTAACAGCTGGGAAAGGGACGACAAGCTGCGACATGTCCATTTTGTTCTGGAGGACGCCGCCAGGACGTGGTTCGAGAACCGAGAAGCCACCTTAACGACTTGGGACCTATTCCGAAGCGCCTTCCTGCAGACATTCGCAAATGTCGTACGCCGAGAACGAGCCCAAGCGCTATTAGAAACCCGGGTGGAGCTACCTAATGAGACAACCACGATCTTCACGGAGGAAATGAGTCGTCTATTCCGCCACGCCGGCCCTGAAATGCCCAAGGAGAAGAAGGTCCGCCTACTCATGCGTGGTGTGAAGGAGGAACTTTTGCCGGAATGGTACGAAACCCACCGAAGACCGTCGACGAATTTCTTCGTGAGGCCACCAGCATCGAGAAAACACTCGAGACGCGAAACCGGCAATTCGACCTCCGCACCAACTCTATAAACTACGCCGGAGTTCAATCACTGGCCTCTGAAGACCTGCGCGAGGCTTTCAGGGCAGTCATACGAGAGGAGCTTCAGAAAATCTTCCGGTCGGCGCAGCCTCAAGTGGCCTCGACCGCTGACATCGTAAAAGATGACGTTCAGCGGTCGCTTGGAGTTCCGGAGGTGCAACCTCAATTACCGCAACCCCAGCCAGAAGCGATGACCTACGCCGCCGTCGCACGCCGTCAAGGTCCTCCTCCGCGACCGCGCCAGGGCCCTTTAACGCCGCAATTCCGACGACCACTGCTACCACCGCCGCCACCAGCACGCCCACCCGTCGCCCAGCGCAGCTACCCGAGGGAGACAGACGTTTGGCGCGCTCCTGACAGCCACCCGCTCTGCTACCACTGCGGAGAAGCAGGTCACGTCTACCGTCGATGCCCATACTGGGAGATGGGACTGCGAGTTTTCGCCGTCAACGCTCCGCGCCGGCATCAAGGTAAACGCCCTCGCGATGTCGCTGACTACCACGCCGCTACTCAGTGGAGCTCTTCACAACCGTCGCGTTCGCCATCACCAGGCCGCTACCTGTCGCCGCAGCGCCGACAATACACTGGCCCAGCCCGGGGCCTGTGAGTGAGCCCATATCCGGAAAACTAAAAGCAGCAACCGATTGAGGTGCGGTTGCTGTTCGTCGAACTGACGAAGATCGTGTGCCGCCGACGAAGACGCCGAATAAACTACCTCGACGACATAACGACAAGCCGCCGTCCCGACGAAGTCTGGAAGCAAAGAATGCGACGACAAAAGACGACCTGACGACGTCACATACCAGCCACAGGTCGACGCGACGCAGTCGTGATCCGACGCCAAGACCGAACCGTAATGCAAGACAAAGAACCACCGACCTTGACGTGCTTCTCGATGGCCACGCAGTCACCGCCTTAGTCGACACAGGGGCTTATTACTCCGTCATGAGTGGACACATCGCCGCCGAGTTGAAGAAAGTTAAGACTACGTGGGAAGGCTCTCAAATTCGGACCGCTGGAGGACACCTCATAACGCCGACTGGAATGTGCGCGGCAAGAATTACCATTCAAGACCGGACTCACCCTGTCACCTTCGTTATTCTCCAACAGTGCTCACGAGACGTCATTCCCGGCATGGACTTCCTCAACCAACAGGGCGTAGTCAACGACCTGAAGTCGAAGTCAATAACGCTGTCAGAAGAATATGCGATACCGCCGGAGAGCCTTCCTAGTCACCGCGCCTTCAGTGTGCTCCAAGATCAAGTGAGCATTCCGCCTCGCTCGAGCATTGTTATTTCGGTCGGCACCGAAACACCCCCTGACGTAGAAGGCGTCGGCGAAGGCGACCAACGTCTACTCCTCGACCGTGAAAGTTGCGTCGCAAAGGGATCGCTCGACTGCACGGAGGAAACACGAAATTGTTGCTGGCAAACTTCAGCCAGGAGTTCAAACACATCAACAAGGGCACGACAATCGCATACATCCGGGAAATTCTGGAAAACAGCAATGCGTTTGTCCTCTCGGATCCTGCCACATCTACCCCGACGAGCGTAGTTCCCGAGCCACAGTACGACATTAATCCAAGTCTCCCCACGATTAAGCAACAACAGCTCAGAAGTCTACTTGGACAATACAAAGAGTGCTTTTCGACGTCATCAAGGACTCGAGGAACCCCAGTCGCAAACCATCGCATAATAACCGAAGAGTGCACTCGACCTCTCCGCCAGAGCCCCTACCGAGTTTCCACACGAGAACGTGAAGCTGTAAGGCACCAAGTCGACGAAATGCTGCGCGACGACATCATCCAGCCGTCCAAAAGCCCGTGCGCACCTCCTGTAGTCTTGGTGAAAAAAAAGGAGGGAACGCTACGTTTCTGCGTCGATTATCGTCGTCTGAACAAGATCACAAAGAAGGATGTATACCTCGTCCCACGGAAAGACGACGCATTGGATCGCCTCTGCAACGCTAAATACTTCTCGTCGATGGACCCCAAGTCTGGCTATTGGCAAATAGAAGTCGACGAAAGAGATCGCGAAAAGACGGCCTTCATCACCCCAGACGGCATCTACGAGTTGAAGGTTATGCCATTCGGACTTTTCTCAGCGCCTGCAACGTTCCAGCACGTGATGGACACGGTTTCAGCAGGATTGAAGTGGCAGACCTGTCTCGTTTTCTTGGATGACGTCGTCGTCTTCGCCGGAAATTTCGACGATCACCTGAGGCGGCTTGCTACAGTACTAGAGGCCATCAAGTCATCAGGGCTCACTCTGAAGCCGGAAAACTGCCGCTTCGCTTGCGATGAGCTTCTGTACCTAGGCCACGTAATCAGCAAATCTGGTGTCCGCCCAGACCCGCAAAAGACAGCTGCTATCCCACAGTTTCCGCAACCCATCGACAAGAAGGCAGTGCGTAGATTCCTTTGCATGTGTGCCTACTACAGGTGCTTTGTCAAGGACTTTTCACTTATTTTTCCGAGCGAACCTCTTTTTTAGTCTAGAAGATATTTCTTGCCGGCGGCTGCAATTCTGTGGGCATTCAGACCATAAGCGTTGCACTCTAGCTAATACACTACAACGCTATTATTAACTGAATTCATATGCTCACCTTGCGGCTGCTAACTTCAATAATATCAGTTTCTTGGTGCATGAAAATTTCGACGTAAGAAGCTATACTTCATAATCTATGCATGAAAATTTTGTTAGGCTTCTGTGACTCTTATGTTCAAAGTAGTATGTTTTGAACCTAATTGCCCTATAGTCAACTCCATCGGCAGTGCGTCATCGTTCTGTCTGAGACAACTCTTTCAAATCGCAGAGACCTGAAATAGTGTAATAACCCTGGTTATATTCGAATGACCTGAACTTTGAGTGTAAACAAAATCTATATCCGTGGTTTAACATACCTTAGCTACGCTGTGAATATGATATACGCCGCAGTGATAGACCCTGGACTGTTTACCACCTGGAGTTCTCTGACGCGCACCTATTGCTATTTGCAGGAACGATTTCGCCTTTTGCCCTTATCATAATGTGGCAGCGCTCACTAAGCTACTGCAGAAGGTATCTTTGACTTGTCTCTCATTATAGCTGCGCAGGCAAATCGACGGAATAATCATATTTTCTTCGGAATCCTCGCCCCGCAAAGTTTTGACACCATCATTTGACCCTGGAGTAGGCGCGAAGGCTCGCGCAGATATAGTACTGCAAACACCAAGCAAGCGCTAAATGTTATAAGAAATGATTCTTGCGATGCAAATTTAGAGAATAATCTTCGCAAAATTGCGCTTTGTTGCGCACGCAACACCTTGTGCGACTAGCGGCACGGCGCCAAGTGATCGCGTTTTTTATTGAACGAACCAATAACGAAGTGCCAATAATGAAAGTACAATGCGAATACTGAAAAAGTCAGGCGACAAAGAAGTTTTACGGGACAGCATGAAGCAGAAGATATCTAAAATTTCCAATAAAGAAGACCAGAACTTTTTCGTATTTTGATAAATATTTCAGAAATGAAAGGCAATGGAAACGATTAAAATGTTTATTTCATTTTGAGATAGACCAGTCCGTGTAAGAAAACTACGGAACCTATTGTAATAGTCGAGACGCCTTATGCTGGGCGAGGACACAGTTTTCGATTGATGCTTAGAACTCAATTCATGCCTCTGTCAATTCTGTGGCCTTAGCCTAACCCGGTTCCCGAAAGCAATATTTAAATAGAGTCGTGCTACCTTCCGTGGCAGCTGGATAAATCGAAGCATATAGATGCTGAATAGTCGGTACCAGCGTCTCAATGGTTTAAACACGCACATGTCGTGCGACGTCATGCTGACACCTGTTCAGTAGAGCGATCGGTCATCTTTCTTTTTCAGTCGCACAAACCTTAATTCCGTAGTCTTCCAACCAGTGATCTGGATCCAAAAACTCAATCCAAGTTTTAATGTTTTTCAATGCTTCCCATCAAATAATGCATTTTGGTTCTTGTTCCCAAAACGTAGTATTTCATTTTTCATTTCCTACGGTTTTGTTTTGGTAATTAATAAGGTTTGATTCCATTCACAGCCAAACTTAAAACTGCTGAGGGCGTCTGTGCTCAGTGAAAAAATATTTAGAGTGTATTCATGCGCGCAATGCAGCTAAAACGCACAAATTTGGCAGGCCATGGTAATCGAACCCTCATTATAGATGCGTCTATAATTTCTGCTTATAACCCTAGAAACAAGCATAGTGTTATCGGCAGGTAGTGTAGAATGGGGTGAATGCAAGTGAGAAAGCGCATCTAGTTGTTGTGCTGAAGGAAAAAGGTGATAAACGAGCCTTCAGATCAATTATATCACTGAATACATGAGAACCTGAATAGATATGCCTCTATTTCACCACCCTCATTCTTGTCGACGTCGGTCACCAGTGCTCAAAGTCCACTCAATGACGTGGAGTTGGAGCACGGCCTATGGGCCACTCGGTTTGCGCTGTCTTCAGTGAAACACCTTGATTCCAACTTGGGTCAGTAGGTATATGCCAGTAGGTGTGTGCTGATCTTCAATGAACGATGGTGACGCCAACAACTTCCGTAACTAAGTATGTGCAAATGGTAATGTGCCCCTCTACAATGTCGAAAAAGATCCATTAAGATTCTCCTATGCTGAGCGGAATCAAGCCCATTTCGCCAGGCTTAGCTCAAGGACCGTAACGCGGCGCTGTAGCAGGCTGCGCCACAAATGCACCGCGTATGCGCCACTTGTCAATCAAGGTCTCTCCAACTTGAGTCGCCGAGATTGTGCGAGTGTTTGAGCGGCAAGCGAGGCAGCAATTCTAGCTTTCGCGGTGTTAGATTGCCTGAAGATGTGCACCTTATTACAGTTCCGCCAGGAAACCTTTTCAAGCTTCACAACATCTAGCCACTGGTTACCTTAGGATGTCTGGCACATATGACCGCGTGGGCTGCCATTTCTGTTCCCCTGGCCTAGCCCACCAAGGGGGGGGGGGGTTGCACCTGTGCCCGTGTGTTCTGTTACAGTTAAAGAAGACCTCTAATCTTTCTTCCTCAATGTTTACTTCCGACGTTCCATGTTAGCCCCCATTAGTCATCATCATCAACAACAGCAGCAGCAGCAGCAGCAGCCTATTTATGTGCACTGCAGCACGAAGGACTCTCTCTGCGATATCTGATTACCGCTGTCCCGCGCCAACCGATTCAAGCTAGCACCCGTAAATTTCCTAGTTTCGTCGCACCACCTAGTTTTCCGCCGTCCTCTACTGCGCTTTCGTTCTCTTGGTGCCCATTCTGTCACCCTAATGGTCCAACGGTTACCTAACATGCGCATTACATGACCTGCCCAGCGTCATTTCTTTCTCTTAATGTCCATTACAATATCGCCTATACCCATTTGATCTGTGATCCAAACCGCCCTCTTTCTGTCTCATAAAGTTATGCCTAGCATTCTTCGTTCCATCGCTCTTTGCGCGATCCTTAATTTGTTCGCAAGCTTCTTTGTCAGTCTCCAAGTCTATGTTCTCATGTCAGCACCGGTAAAATGCACTGATTGTATACTTTCCTTTTCAATGACAATGGTAAGCTCCCAGTCAGGAGCTAACCATGCCTTCCATGTGCGATCATACCCATTTTTGTTCCTCTGAGAATTTCCTTGTCAAGGTAAAGGTTTCCTATGATTAGTTGACCTAGGTACACGTACTCCTTCACAGACTCTAGAGGCTGACTTGCGATCTTGAACCCGTGTTCCCTTGCCCGGTTATTTATCATTATCTATGTCTTGTACATATTAATCTTCAGCCCCACTCTTACACTCTCCCTGTTAAGGTCCTGAAATTTTTGTTGTGACTCGTCCATAGTGTTGCTGCATAGAACAATGTCATCGCCAAACTGCATGTTGCGGAGGTATTCGCCGTCGATCCTTACTGCTAAACCTTACCAGTTTAATAGCTTGAATACTTCTTCCAAGGACGCAGTGAATAGCATTGGAGAGATTGTGTCAGCTTGTCTGACCCCATTCTTTGTGAGTATCTTGCTACTTGTGTAGAATTAAGGTGTTTGCGGAATCACTGTAGATATTTTCCAAGGTATTTACGTAAGCGATCTGTACAAATTTATTACGCAATGCCTCTATGAATGCTGGTATTTCTACCTAATCAAATGTTCTTTCGTAATTTATGAAAGCCATAAAGAGAGGCTTATTAATCTCTGCGGATGTCCAGATGACTTTATTAATGACAGGGATGTGATCCATTGTACAGTAGTCTTTCCTGAAGCCAGCCTGTTCCTTTGGTTGGCTAAAGGCCAAAGTTGCCTTTATTCTATTGGAGATTAGTTTGCTAAATATTTTATGTAATACTGGGAGTAAACTAATGGGCCTATAATTTTTCAGGTATTTAACGATGTCCTTTATGTGGATTAGTATAATGTTTGCATTCTTCCAATTTTCTGGGACCCTTGCAGTCAATAGACACTGCGTATAGAGAGCCACCAGCTTTCCTAGAATTATCTCTCCTCCATCTTTGATTAAATCGACTGTTATTCCATCTTCTCCGTCCGCGTTTTCCCAATTCATGCCTTCCAAGGCCCTTTCCACATCATCTTTAGGTATAGGAGGAGTTTTTGTATACCGTTCATTATTGCTTCGAATAGAATACAGTTGATCATCTGGGTACTGTACAGTTCAGTGTAGAATTCTTTCGTTCCCTATATTTTACCTTCGAGGTTGCGGATGATATTATCCTGCTTATCTTCCAGTGCATACATCTTGGTTTGTCCAGTGCCAAGTTTCCTTCTCAGCGATTTCAGGCTGCGTCCATTTTCTACGGCTTCTTCAGTCTTTCTCACGTTATAATTTCTAATATCGCTTATTTTTGCTTTGTTGATCAGTTTTCCCAGTTCCACGAATTCTAACTTATCTCTTGAGTAGGACACTTTCATTATCGGACATTGCTTTATCAGGTACTTTGTTCCTTGTGAGCTTACCCAATGGTTGCCTTGGTGTCTTGCCTCCAACTTCAATTGCTGTCTCTGAAGCCAGCCTCGTTACGGTTACATGCATTACGTCCATCATCATCATCACCATCATCATCATCATCTCTCTGTTCTAAGGCTGCATATTTGTTTGTAAGCACAAGCCTAAATTTGTCTACTTTGACGCTTACTGCCTCCAAGTGGACCTGTTTTTTCTTGAGCAATATTACTTTTTATTTGTTCAAATTGAGATTAATCCTTGTCCGGACTAACCTATGCTCACTGCACTTTACTCTACATAACACTTCTACATCCTGTACTATGCTGGGATCGGCAGAAAGTATGAAATCAAACTTAGGACATCAAAGTTCAACTTCAGATTAAGTGTGAACAACTTAATGTATCGTGAGGTCATATCCCTCAACAAGACGCGCAGACGCTAATCATAGCAGCTACGCGGCCTCTTGATTATTCATCCCTTACAGTCGCCCACTGTCCGAGACGCTGTATAAGCATTGCTCGATGGCTGAAGGCGCCTCCTCTGATAGCCCGGAATTATCGGAAACAGAAAATGCAAGAGGCCCACTGACAACTTTATTCGAGTGACAGCGACATACACTATATGTGCCCTTCCCAAAGTGCAGGGGCACCATTCACCTTGAGCAGAGCGCAGTGGGTGATTGCCGTAACTACCAAGATCACTGAAGACTGTGACACGTGCAAATCAATGAAATCAGCGATTTTGACCAGATATGCCACAGCTCTGACGAACTTTCTAATTCGAGACATAGTTGCGATACCTGATGTTCTGCTCTTATTCCTGACCAAATGAGGCGTCAACTTTTCTTCTAAATCCATAGCATACATCCTGCGCTTGCTGCTTGTTCCAGCTCAAGTTCACCGCATCGCCCCATTCCGAGACCAACAGACTCATCATTCTCCTCAGCATTACCTTTACTAACATTCTTTCATGATCGTATCCGCTAACTACCGCGATAATGCGAGCAATTCGCGTTTAATATTTCCTAAGTGATACAATTGGACACTCCATCTCAAAATTTTTTCTACACATCTAACTTGAAGTTTAGCGTTGCATATTTTTGTCGCTGCAATCTGTGCTAATTATTAGGGAAATCAGACCTTTGCATGGCCTCTACGTACGAGAATGCATCCGTAATATGCATCCGTGTTTCAAGACAGCCGGAAGCAGCTTTACGAGCAGCATGCTGTAGCACTGATTAGGGAAGCCAAACCTTCGCCTGGGCTCGCTACGTTCGAGAGCTTACCCTTATCCGAAATATGCAACGGTATTCGAAGAGAGCCAGAAGCGACTGCACCACCACCAAGCTGCACCAGCGATCAGTGAAGGTGCACCTTTTTTGCCTCGGCACGCCGCTAGCGGCACCTCCAGGACGACCGCTTTCTTCCGGCTGCCCTCTTGTTTCTGTTCCACATACCGATGCGGGCGCTTTCTGAAAAGCCATTTTTTACAGTACACGAACCGATAGCACGTCCTTCACCATATCACTGTCGTCAAGTGCGAGATAATGCGGTCCACTCGCACTAAGGTGTCTGTTCCATTGACCCATATCTGCTCTCATGTGACGTCATGCGCCAAGATTTGCCACCCTCTCGTCTACTCTTCTTAAACGTGCCGTGATTGCGTCTATAGCGCCACAGGTTGTGCAGCGTGATGCTTGAAAAAGACATTGACCACTGCTTGAACTCGAGACGAATGCAGAGAGGTTTTAAATTGCCGGTGGTCCGTCCCTAATGTTACGTCGAGCATCAGAATTGGTTGTAATTTTCCACTTACTAATTATCTTAGCCATTCAATAGAATGACTGTCGTTGTGATAGTCAATAGAATATTGCGATATGAATAATAGAATGTTGCGATAGTCAATAGAATGACTATCGATGACATAGACCGTGGGTTCGACGGCAGCCCATCTGGTCGGGATGAAGCATTGAAAAAATATAACGAAGGACACCGACCAACCGAACTGCTAAAAAATGATTAAATTTATAAGACGTTTCGGCGTCGCTGCGGAAGCCTTGTTCACAATGTAATGATGGAAGGTTCATGGAAGCTTATGTACACTTCAGAACGTGACGTAAGCAGCGCGTGTATGACGGGGGGAGGGATCCCTCATTTCGATTGAGTGTGTGGCCTGTTTTTTTATCTCCAGCCATTCCAGATACAGCCGCGATTTCAGGTTTCTTTCTTTGCCGATAATCCTCGAGCGATCCCAGTCGATCTTGTGGCCCGTTGCATCCGTGTGCTCTGCAAGGGCATTCGAAACTGTACCTTTCTTTCCGACATCTTTCTCATGCTTCCTCAGTCTGTTTGAAGTTGCCCGATTCACCGATGTATGCGTAGTCGCAATCTGCGCAGGGTATCTTATAGACCACGCCGGGAAACGATTCTCTCGGAAGCCTGTCCTTACCGCCGACGAGCGCTTGCCTCAGCTTCATCATCAACATCATCATCATCATCATCATCATCATCATCATCAGCCTGGTTACGCCCACTGCAGGGCAAAGGCCTCTCCCATACTTCTCCAACAACCCCGGTCATGTACTAATTGTGGCCATGCCGTCCCTGCAAACTTCTTAATCTCATCCGGCCACCTAACTTTCTGCCGCCCCCTGCTACGCTTCCCTTCCCTTGGGATCCAGTCCGTAACCCTTAATGACCATCGGTTATCTTCCCTCCTCATTACATGTCCTGCCCATGCCCATTTCTTTTTCTTGATTTCAACTAAGATGTCATTAAGTCGCGTTTGTTCCCTCACCCAATCAGCTCTTTTCTTATCCCTTAACGTTACACCTATCATTCTTCTTTCCATAGCTCGTTGTGTCGTCCTCAATTTGAGTAGAACCCTTTTCGTAAGCCTCCAGGTTTCTGCCCCGTAGGTGAGTACTGGTAAGACACAGCTATTATATACTTTCCTCTTCAGGGATAACGGCAACCTGCTGTTCATGATTTGGGAATGCCTGCCAAACGCACTCCAGCCCATTCTTATTCTTCTGATTATTTCCGTCTCATGATCCGGATCCGCCGTCACTACCTGCCCTAAGTAGATGTATTCCCTTACGACTTCCAGTGCCTCGCTTCCTATTGTAAATTGCTGTTCTCTCCCGAGACTGTTAAGCATTACTTTAGTTTTCTGCATATTAATTTTTAGACCCACTCTTCTGCTTTGCCTCTCTAGGTCAGTGAGCATGCATTGCAATTGGTCCCCTGAGTTACTAAGCAAGGCAATATCATCAGCGAATCGCAAGTTACTAAGGTATTCTCCATTAACTTTTATCCCCAATTCTTCCCAATCCAGGTCTCTGAATACCTCCAGTAAACACGCTGTGAATAGCATTGGAGATATAGTATCTCCCTGCCTGACGCCTTTCTTTATTGGGATTTTGTTGCTTGCTTTATGGAGGACTACTGTGGCTGTGGAGCCGCTATAGATACCTTCCAGTATTTTTACATATGGCTCATCTACACCCTGATTCCGTAATGCCTCCATGACTGCTGAGGTTTCGACTGAATCAAACGCTTTCTCGTAATCAATGAAAGCTATATATAAGGGTTGGTTATATTCTGCACATTTCTCTATCACTTGATTGATAGTGTGAATATGGTCTATTGTTGAGTAGCCTTTACGGAATCCTGCCTGGTCCTTTGGTTGACAGAAGTCTAAGGTGTTCCTGATTCTATTTGCAATTACCTTAGTAAATACTTTGTAGGCAACGGACAGTAAGCTGATCGGTCTATAATTTTTCAAGTCTTTGGCGTCCCCTTTCTTATGGATTAGGATTATGTTAGCGTTCTTCCAAGATTCCGGTACGCTCGAGGTCATGAGGCATTGCGTATACAGGGTGGCCAGTTTCTCTAGAACAATCTGTCCACTATCCTTCTACAAATCTGCTGTTACCTGATCTTCCCGAGCTGCCTTCCCCCTTTGCATATCTCCTAAGGCTTTCTTTACTTCTTCCGGCGTTACCTTCGGGATTTCGAATTCCTCTAGACTATTTTCTCTTCCATTATCGTCGTGGGTGCCACTGGTACTGTATAAATCTCTATAGAACTCCTCAGCCACTTGAACTATCTCATCCACATTAGTAATGATATTGCCGGCTTTGTCTCTTAACGCATACATCTGATTCTTGCCAATTCCTAGTTTCTTCTTCACTGTTTTTAGGCTTGCTCCGCTCCTGAGAGCATGTTCAATTCTATCCATATTATACTTCCTTATGTCAGCTGTCTTACGCTTGTTAATTAACTTCGAAAGTTCTGCCTGTTCTATTCTAGCTGTAGCTGCCTCAGCTTACACGCGGGCAAGTGCGCCATCTCAACGTCATAACTGCGTAGAATGCGAGACAAGGTTTCGCTTATCTCTGGAACCTAAAGTATGGCAGCACGCTTTCCTGGTCGGGGATTAGCCGGACGAGCTGGATTGGACAGACGGCGTTCCACAGCACTCAAAAAGGATATGGGATAGCCGCTTGCCGAGAGATCACCTCGCACGTGGTCCCAGTCAAATGAAACGACTTTCTGCTGTGGTGCAAATGCGGCTAGTACGGTTGAGCAGTGAGGCAGCAAGCGACCTTTTGTGAGCGTCTGGATGAGCGGATTGAAAGTTCAGGTAGCGGCCAGTGTGTGTGTCCTTACGGTATACGCTGAACGAGAGCCGTCCATCGCGTCTGGTGACAAATACATCTAAATAAGGGAGTCTGCTGTCAACCTCTGTCTCAACTTTGAATTGGATGGCCTTTTCATAACTGTTTAGGTGCGCAGTGAACGAATCCAAAGCACTGCGCGAATTTTAGCACTTCTGTTGGTCGGTGTCCTTCGTTTTATTTCTTCGATGTAGGCCTACGTACGGTACATTGTACAACGCGTAGTTGGGGATAACTTCAGAAACAATTTTTCTTACGGCCGTTCCATACCTAGGAGGAAAAAACCAGTCAACATGTCATATAGATTTGTGTCCAATAGCCACAATAGGAATCATGCCGTGGTCGCCTTGCGATTCTCGTAACCGTCATCATCATCCTGTTGCTGTGGTCAAATATACTGCTATTCAATTTACATTTACGTGTTTGTATGTGTTTATGGTATATATGGTACATAACCTTAAACAACAGCAGGCAGCCAACTGCCTGCTAAGTGTTTTGCATGAAATCTATTTATGTGATCTAAATATTTGTTCCTTCTTTTGATGTATTACACAAGCTCCCTATTAAAGACGCGTTATCCTCGGCGAAGAAAAAGGTGAGGTGTTCATAGCCGTTGAAAACTCCAGGCACGGTATTGCTAATACTTCGCCTAAACTCTGTGTGGAGATTTAAAATCACATTTACAGTGAATTATCTATACAATAATGCCGCAACATTTAAGCCGTATTAAGGAACAAATTGTAATTTATCTCGCAGCCTTATGAAAATTATCAAGGCTACCGAGAGCAAAATGTGGAAAAAAATTGAAGGTTATGTTCTCTAGACCGAAAATGTGTGTGTCTTATCTACTCACATTGTAATAAATTGCAATTTAGAGAAATTATTATCAATCAGAGATGTTTGAATGTCTACACTAATATCAAGTTGTGATTTAAAAGGGTAGTCATCGCACATGCATTTGAGATTCCTGTTGCAGCTGCTTGTATTAAACAGTATTACTGAAAATAATGTTGCACTTCAGCCAGGCTGGACAATTCTGCTGTCTCTATATTTCGTATATGTTTTCCAGCACTTGCCTTGTGTTTCTGATCGTATCTCGTTCTTATTATAGAAGATACACATTGCCAGCGACTACAATTTCGTGGGCGTTGAAACGGCGACCGTTGCCTTCCGGCAGTTGAATTGCGAAGAACAGAAATTTGCTACCGTGAACTTAAATCATACGCTGACCATGTCCCTTCTAACTTATGTACCCTCAGTTTCTTGGTGAATAAGAATGCCGAATTAAGGAGATACACTTCATAATCTGTACAAACGAATGATACGGCTACATAAAATTTTAATATGAATAGACGCTTTGAAAAAGTGCTGCGTTTCTTACTTATGTTCAAAGTGCAAGTGAAAGTAAAGATATATGATATATGAGCACAAGTGGCATTTGTTGAACCTAGTCGCCCAACTCTTTTCCGTCGGGAGTGCGTCATCATTTAATCTGCATCAACTCTTTCAAATCGTCTAGGCTAAATAGTATGATAACCTTTTCTATATGCAAACGAACGGAACTTTAAGTGTAAACCAGATTGACATTAGTAGTTGAACCTGCCTTAGCTACAGTCTGAAAAGGAGGTACGCCGGAGTGAGAGACATTGGATTACTTACCACCTGGAATCTCTGACCCGCACAAATTGCTATTTGCAGGAGGGATTTCGCCTTTCGCCCTTATCGAAATGCGGCGGCGGGCAAAGGGCTTCTGCGGAGAACATCTTTATCTTCTGTCTCATTGCAGCTGCATACGTAAAGTGATCGGATATTCACATGTTCTACGGAGTCCACGTACCGAAAAGCTTTATCGCCATCAATGTTTTCTGGAGAAGTGGCGAAGACTCGCGTACATTTGATATTCTGAAATGCCACTCTTGTCACGCGTTAAATGTGCTAATCAGTTGTTGTCGCAATGCACAATTAGACGATAATGTTCGTAAATTTGGCCATATTAAGCTTTGTAAAAACGTAACACTTAGCGCGCCATGCCTCCGCCCCGCAAATTTATGATAGAACGAGCGGATGATAGAACGTTTATGATAGAACGAGCGGATAATAAAGCGGACTAACGAAAATACAGGGCGAATACTGAGAAAGGCATGTGACTGGAAGGGTCTACATGACAAGCCACTTAAGGAAAATAATTTAAATTTTGAAAGAAAAAGCCAGAACTTTCTGCCGACATTGGACGAAGTTCCAGCATAGAAAGACTATAATAACGATTAAAGTGCATACATATTTTTATATAAGCTGTCTCTCCAATAAAACTGCGGAAGCTAGCGTCATAGCCGGGGATACGCATGAAGCGGGAAGACTCAGCCTTCAGGTGATGCTTCTTTCGATTCTATAGTCCTATCGTAACACTGTTCCCGAAAGCAATTCTTCAAGTATAGTCGTGCTACCTTACGTGGCAGCTTGATAAATCCAAACTTAACATTGTTGTATAGTCGGTACCAGTGTCTGTAAACGAGCATATCGCACGACGTCATAGTGAGAGCTGTTTGCTACAGCAATCCATCCTCTTTTCCTGTTTAGTCACGTAACACTTTGTACCGCTGACATCCAACCAATACTTGGATAAGCTGCGAAATTATTCAAATGAAACGCAATGTAGCGCGCTTTAGGAAGAAAAAAATACCTTGTCCGCAACGGTTCCAGGTTCTAAAAGAGGAACTTGCCTATTAGTTAAATAGAGCAAAGTCCCATTATTTTTATACGACAGTCCCCGAATTTATCAGAAGTGATCCCGTAAAATTTTCGAATTTTCTAGGTCACAGGACTGACCACTTGACCAAAATTTGAGTTAATAACAGCGTTGTAATGGACTCCGGGATCATAGTGCAAGGTTTTAACTCGTACATTCAAAGCGCGTTCCTTATGGAAGGGGCAACCACAGCTAGAATTCCAGATGACGATCCTGGTGACGTACCAACTATCTCTGTCAACGGTTTTGTGTCTATGCTGCGTAAACTCGCAGATATAAATCTGCGCTACCCGATGGGCTTCCAAATGCCTTTCTGAAGCGTTTTGCAGCCCAGGCATGTATTTTCCTAAAGAGAATCTTTCAAGTTTCATTACTTTCGGGTGATGTGCCGGAGGACTGGAGGGTGGCCCGCGTTGTGCCTATTCTTAAAAAAGGGGACAAGCTAACCATTTCTAATTATCGATCGATCTCAATCCCTTCCTCTTGTTGCAAGTTGCTTGAACACATAGTTTCTGGTTATCTTAACTCCTATCTTGCTGAAAATACCATTTTATCACCCGTGCAAGATCGCTTTCGGAAAGAACTGGCCACTAGGACGCAGTTAGTTACAATTCATAATTTTTCTGTTGTGCTTGATAAATCAGGGCAGATTGATGTACTTATTTTAGATTTCTGCAAGGCATTTGACACAGTTCCACACAGAAAACTTATTTATAAACTCGAAAGTATTGGCGTGCCAATACCTTCGTAATTACCTTCGTAATTACCTTTGTACCTTGGTAATTGGAATAATGCTTATTTAAAACACAGGACACCGAACGTAGGGGCTAATGGTTGTAAATCTGAAGTGCTTCCAGCTACGTCAGGTGTACCTCAAGGAAGCATTTTAGGCCCGCTGCTCTTTTGAAAATATATTAATGATATTCCGGCTGCTATTTCCGAAAATGCCTCTGTCAAGCTTTTTGCAGATGACTGCATTATTTTTAAGATCATAAATGAGCGTAATGATCATTACCTCTTACAAAACTCGCTATTAGCTGTTCATCAAAGGTGCCTCAAATGGAATATACAACTTAACATAGATTAAACTGTTTTCTCCTTTCTCTAATTCACCTTTCTGTTAGAGAAAGGTTTCTCCTTTCTCTAACAACCTTGTAAATCATTCTGTTGTGGAGGTCACACATAATAAATACTTAGGGGTTAAAATAACAATTTAGCCAGATCTTAGAATATTGCAGACATTTGTTCCTCATCATTTTCTAAACTGTGGTTTCTGAGGCGGAAGCTTAGAGGCACTCCAAGTAAGCTTCAACGTCTTGCATACATATCACTTTTAGATCAAAATTAGATTACGCGTCAGTCTTATGGGACCCGTTCATAAAGAGGGACATTTACAAGCTTGAGATGGTTCAAAGGAAAGCGATTAGGCTTATTTGTAACAGATACAGAAGGCTTGATTCACCAACGACACCGATGAAAAGAAATCACATCCAACTACTTAAAGTACGTACGTAAATGTCCGTTTGTTGTTCATGCCTAACCTTTTAGCACCTAAACTAAACATTTCGCATCCCACAGTACTTAAACAGCTATCGTCTAGACGAAAACACCACACAGGAAGTCATTTACTGGAACCCATTTTTGCAAGCACTGAAACCTTCAATAACAGTTTTTTTTCCCGAGGACAGTTTCCGACTACTACTTTCTTCTGGGGGCCAATTCCCAGTTCCCTAATTTCGTTAAAGCTCTAGAAGAGCATTCTTTTGTGGGAATGAGTGCTGTATATGTGCGTATATGTGGAAATATGTGTAAATATGTGCGTGTCTATGCATATTTGTCTGCTTGTTTATTAGCGGCAATCTCTTAAACTGCCGTTTTTCTTTTTCCTTTTACGTCAGTGCATTTCCATGCCTTGTATAGCCTCTCCTGCATGGCCCATACATGTTGGCCTGCAGTATTCTGAAATAAATAAATTCTAAAGGTGTTTATTTGGCAGAGCTCGGGAGCAGCGCAACTTCGACGGGCAGGGCAGTCACAGCTTCCAAGCACGAGAGCCGTTGCTGAGCAGGAGCGCTCAACCCACTAGCGTTTAGAGCCGGTAGCGCTGAACCCACTAGCGTCTCTTCTACAATCTCTTCGCTACAATCACCCCCGGGAGCGAGAAGGGAGCCGTCCGGCGACCTAACAGCTCGTCACGATCAGTGGGTCGAAGTAACGCTTTAAACGGTCGACATAGACAATGTCTCGTCCACGGCGGCGCATGTCTTCAGATGGCTCAACTGGTTCGATGACATAGTTTACAGGAGATGCGCGTTCGAGAACACGATAAGGGCCTTCATACTTAGGGACCAGTTTTGATGAGAGGCCAGGGGCAGTTAAAGGGGACTGAGAGCCACACGAGCGCTCCCGGATCGAAGGTGACCGTGGCAGTGGCGTCACCGCGAGTGCTCCTCTGGCGCTCTTTATCATTGGAAGTAAAGGCCCGTGCGAGGTCGCGGCACTCTTCTGCATGTCGGACCGTGTCAGAAATAGGGACGTACTCGGATGCATCCGGCCGGTACGGAAGAATGGTGTCGATGGTGTGCGAAGGGTGTCGACCATACAGCAAGAAATAGGGTGAAAATCCAGTGGTGCTCTGCGTAGCAGTATTATACGCGTAGGTGACGAATGGCAGAATGGCGTCCCAGTTCGTGTGGTCGGAGGCAACGTACATTGAAAGCATGTCGCCGAGCGTACGGTTGAAGCGTTCTGTGAGGCCATTCGTTTGAGGGTGGTACGCCGTAGTCGTACGATGAACAACGTGGCACTCTTTGAGAATCGCTTCAACTACTTCCGACAGGAAGACGCGTCCGCGATCGCTGAGCACTTCTGGGGAGGACCATGCCGCAGGATGAATCGGCGAAGCAGGAATGATGCAACATCGCGCGCTGTAGATGCTGGGAGAGCGGCGGTTTCAGCGTATCGTGTAAGGTGATCAACTGCCACAATGGCCCAGCGGTTACCAGCCGACGTCAGGGGAAGTGGTCCATACAAATCGATGCCAACGCGCCCGAACGGTTGGGTAGGGCAGGGTAGAGGCTGCAGGCCAGCTGGCGAGAGGTGGCGTGGAGGTTTTCGGCGCTGGCAGTCGGGGCATAAACGAACAAACTTTTGAATGTAGTTGTACATTCCTCGCCAGTAGTAGCGTCGTCGGAGGCGCTGGTAGGTTTTGAAAAGTCCCGAATGCGCACACTGTGGATCAGAGTGGAACGATGCGCAGATTTCAGAACGCAGGCTTCGAGGTACAACTAATAACCACTGGCGGCCGTCAGAGGTGTAATTGCGTCGATGAAGTAGGTCGTCGCGAATGGCGAAATGGCGAGCTTGACGGCGCAGTGCACGAGTGGTTGGCTGCGATGACGGATCAGCAAGGCAGTCTATGATGGAGGCAATCCAGGGGTCCTTGCGCTGCTCAGAAGCGATGGTCCCAATGTCGACGGAAGAAACGTCAAGCTGGGATATTGCGCAGCAGGCATTGTCATCTGGCAAGGGAGAACGTGAGAGGGCGTCAGCATCAGCATGCTGGCATCCGTTGCGGTACAGTACGCGGATATCGTAATCCTGTAAGCGAAGTGCCCAGCGGGCGAGACGGCCTGAGGGATCCTTCAATGACGACAGCCAGCATAGTGCATGGTGGTCCGTGACGACATCAAATTGGCGACCATACAAAGAGGGCCGGAACTTGGTAAGCGCCCAGATGATCGCCAGACATTCTTTTTCCGTGACGGTGTAATTTGTCTCGGCTTTAGTAAGCATACGGCTTGCATATGCCACAACATAGTCAGGAAACCCTTCTGTGCACTGTGCTAAGACAGCGCCGAGGCCAACACCGCTGGCATCTGTGTGTACCTCAATAGGTGCCGTTGGATCGTAGTGGCGCAAAATGGGAGGAGACGTGAGCAAACGACGGAGCTTAGTGAACGCCTCGTCGCACTCGGACGACCACGAATGGAGAGGTCCGTTGCTGCCAAGGAGCTTCGTCAGGGGTGATATGACGGCGGCGAAATTGCGAATGAAGCGCCTGAATTAGGAACACAAACCTACAAAACTGCGCAGTTCTTTGACAGACGTGGGTTTAGGAAATTCAGCTACGGCACGAAGTTTGGCTGGATCGGGGAGGATTCCATCCTTCGCGACGACATAACCTAGTATCATGAGCTGCCGCGCTGCAAATCGGCACTTCTTTAGGCTCAGTTGAAGGCCAGCGTTCGCTAAGCAAGTCAAAACATGCCGTAGGCCTTGAAGGTGCGTGGTGAAGTCAGAGGCAAAAACAACAACGTCGTCGAGATAACATAAGCACGTGTGCCACTTCAAACCGCGGAGGACTGTGTCCATCATGCGTTCAAAAGTTGCTGGCGCATTACAAAGTCCAAACGGCATGACGTTAAATTCCTATAAGCCGTCGGGTGTGACAAAGGCTGTCTTCGGCCTATCGACGTCAGCCATGGGTACATGGCAAAAGCCGGAGCGTAAATCTAGAGATGAAAAGAATTCTGCTCCTTGTAGGCTATCGATGGCGTCATCAATTCGCGACAGCGGGTATACATCTTTGCGAGTGATCTTGTTCAGGCGGCGATAGTCTACACAGAACCGTACCGAGCCATCTTTTTTCGTAACAAGGACGACAGGGGATGCCCATGGACTGTTCGAGGGTCGGATCACGTCGCGGCGAAGCATATCATCCACTTGCTCATTAATCACACGACGTTCCGTGGCAGAGACGCGATATGGTCGTTGCCGCGATGGCGGTTGGGAGCCAGTGTCAATATGGAGCGTGACAGCAGATGCCCGGCCCAAGGAAGCTTGCTCGACATCAAAAGAAGAACGAAATTCTTCTAAGATGCGCAGAAGCTGCGAACGCTGAGGTGGGGTGAGGCCATCGGCAATAGATGAATCGAACACACCTGTGGGCAAAGGGTCGGACGTCGAGAGAGAACCGAGCGTGTTGTAACTGGCGCAGGACGTGTCTTTGGGAACATCCGTAATTTGTATGGCGTCGATCACTTCCACGTGGCCAAGACATTCCCCTTGAAGCAGCATCACAGGGTATGAGAAGGGGTTATAGACAAAATAGCTGTGGAGCCCTGTTTGACGTTCACAGTCGCAAAAGGCAGCCGCAGACGTTTTCGAGTGTAAAAGCGGCCTGATGGAGAAAGTAGTGCGATGGCGTCAGAGAGGCTGCTGCAATGCATTGATACAATCACTGACGAGTTGGGAGGAACGTTGGTGTCGTGCCTGACGAGTAGTTTGTTTCCAAAAGAAGCATTATCGGCAAGCGTCATATCTGAGATGGGCGACAGTTCGAGTTCGGCCCGTGCACAATGAATGACGGCATCGTGGCGGGCGAGAAAGTCCCACCCCAGGATAACTTCGTGGGAGCACGAGGAAATCACAATAAATTCGACGGCGTATACAACGTCCTCGATGAGAACACGAGCGGTGCACGCCGCAATCGGGTGAATACGCTGAGCGCCTGCTGTGCGGAGGGCGAATCCAGCAATGGGCGTCGTAACCTTTCGAATGAACCGACAAAGCTTTGCGTCCATAACTGATACAGCGGCTCCGGTATCCACGAGGGCATATGTGCGCACACCGTCAACTAACACGTCTATCAGATTGGTCGGGCTACGTTGAGGACTTCCGCGTTTCGACGCCGTCGCAGCCCTTGCCTCATGGACTGCGACAATTAGTTTTCCTCATCCCGAGCTTCGGGACGAGGCCGCATCGGTGATGGGGAGCGTCGGCGTGGAGAAGTGGAGCGGCGGATGTTGGCGGACCGGCGGAATGGTGGTGACGCAGCCTGAGGTTCGTCGTCGTAATAAGGGCGCAGAGAACCCGCCATAGAACTTGGCCCGTAAGGTGTAGCACTAGGTGACTGCACGCGACTGCAGTAGCGTGCGACGTGGCCTGTATAGCCGCACGCAAAACATATTGGTCGATTGTCCGCTGTACGCCACCGAGTCGTTGCGGCAGGTCCCTTCCATGTGGAAGGGCGCGTTGGACGTGGCGTCTGGTGAAGAGATTGCATAGCAGGGTGTTGTCGGGGCATAGCGAGGACTTCGGCGTACGTGAGAGGTCCCCGTTGAGGGAGTTGCTGAGGCTGGGTGACGACTTCCGCGTAGCTGAGTGGCACAGCCGTCGGGATCTGTTGGGGCCTGGCCATGACTTCGGCGTAGCTGTGAGGCGCAGCCGCAGGAACAAGCTGGTGGTGCTCAGGCAAAACCTCGTGCAGTTCTTGCGCTATGACGCGGCGAAGCGGAGGCGCAAAACTAGGCGTAGGCGCGTGTACCGACTGCGGCTGTGCAAAATCCATCAACGAGAGTTGCCGGGCGACTTCCTCGCGGACGAACGCCTTCATTTATGCGAGCAACGCTGCCTGGGTGGACATGGCAGCCAAAGCAGCGAGGTGTTCGTCACGCGGTAGAGATCGACGGGTCAGTGACCGCTGCCTGCGGAGTTCTTCATAGCTCTGGCACAGTGTGACAATTTCAGCCACAGAGCGTGGACTTTTGGCCAGCAACATGTTAAAGGCGTCGTCTTCTATGCCCTGCAGTACGTTTCGGATTCGATCAGACTCCGCCATGGTCGAATCGACTTTCCTGCATAGATCCAGGACATCTTCGATATAACTGGTGAATGTTTCGCCTGGCTGTTGAGGTCGTTCTCGCAAACGTTGCTCGGCACGCAGCTTGCGAACAGCAGGGCGACCAAATACATCGGCGAGGGAAGTCTTAAATTCCGACCATGTCTGGAACTCTGCTTGATGGTTGTTATACCACAGGCTTGCCACTCCAGCGAGGTAGAACAGAACATGGCTCAATTTGGCTGCTTCATCCCACTTGTTATGGTCGCCTACCCTGTCGTACGCCGTGAGCCATTCGTCCACGTCAGCGTCGACCGCTCCAGTGTAGATAGGAGGGTCGCGATGACGAGGCACCCCGGAACACGCAGTGGGTGCAGGAGGAGGCGTTTGCTGGGAGGCGTCTTGGGGCATGGTAGATGGTAGGGTACGGGACCGGAGTTCCAGGGTGATCGTCTGAGGTTACCCCGCACACTCCACCAATTCTAAAGGTGTTTATTTGGCAGATCTCGGGAGCAGCGCAACGTCGACTGGCAGGGCAGTCCCAGCTTCCAAGCACGAGAGCCGTTGCTGAGCAGGAGCGCTCGACCCACTAGCGTTTAGAGCCAGTAGCGCTGAACCCACTAGCGTCTCTTCTACAATCTCTTCGCTGCAAAATAAATAAATAAATAAATAAATAAATAAATAAATAAATAAATACGAAGTCGGTTCCAGTAATATATGATATAAGATTAGAAAAAAGCAAATAAATTTCTCTCTGCATATTTTTCTCAGTGAATATGATACTTCCCTATGTACTCTTGAAGTGAAAATATGTGTGGCTCAAATGCCAGCATTGTAATAAATTAGAATTTATGAAAAGCATCATTTCTTGGAGAGAATCGAAAGTTATATGACATTGCGATTTGAAAGTGTGCTTATGTTTACAGGCAACCGAAATTCTTGCGGCAGCTGCAGGTATTAAAAAACTTTATTGAATAACTAACGAGGTTTAATAATTCTTTTAAACAGCCTCGGAAAAGAACAGCAGTTTACGATAGGTAGCGAAGCACTAGAAGTGGTAAGGCAACCCATCTACTTAGGACAGGTAGTAGCTGCGGATCCGGATTATGAGACTGAAATAATCAGAAGAATAAGAATGGGCTGGGGTGCGTTTGGCAGGCATTCTCAGATCATGAACAGCAGGTTGCCGTTATGTCTCAAGAGAAAAGTGTATAACAGCTGTGTCGTACCAGTAGTCACGTACGGGGAAGAAACCTGGAGGCTTGCGAAAAGGGTTCTACTTAAATTCAGGACTACGCAACGAGCTATGGAAAGAAGAATGATAGGTGTAATGTTAAGGGATAAGAAAACAGCAGATTGGGTGAGGGAACCAACGCGAGTTAATGACATCTTAGTTGAAATCAAGAAAAATAAATGGGCATGGGCAGGACATGTAATGAGGAGGGAAGATAACCGATGGTCATTAAGGGTTACGCGCTGGATTCCGAGGGAAGGGAAGCGTAGCAGGGGGCGGCAGAAAGTTAGATGGGGGGATGAGATTAAGAAGTTTGCAGAGACAACATGGCCTCAATTAGTACCTGGCCGGGGTAGTTGGAGAAGTATGGGAGAGGCCTTTGCCCTGCAGTGGGTGTGACCAGGCTGATGATGATGAACGATTCTGTTGTCTCTGTATTTCGTTTTTGTTTCGTAGCACTTTCCTCTTTTTTCTGATCGTGCTTCTTTTTTTCTCTAGAAGATACACCTTGCCACCGACTATAGTTTTGTGGCCATTCAAACCACAAACGTTGCACTCTAGTTACTCACTACAATGCTATTCTTAACTGAATTCTTATGCTGGCCATGCATGTGAATTCAGTTAACTTGAATTCAGTGCTAACTTAAATCATTTCAGTTTCTCGGTGGATGAAAATTTCGATGAAAGGTGCTATACTTTATAATCTAGACATGCAAATTTTCAATAAGTTCTGTGATTCTCATGTTCAGAGTAGGGTTTGTTCAACCTAATTGTCCTATAGTCAACTCCGTCGGCAGTGAGTCATCGCTCTGTCTGCGTCAACTCTCTCAAATCACAGAAAGGCTAAAGAGTATTATAACCTCGGCTATATTCAAATGACCTGAACATTTAGATCAAATGGAATTGATATCTGTGGGTTAATGTAGCTTAGCTACGCCGTGAATATGAGGTATGCCGGAGTGAGTGACCTTATATTGTTTACTACCTGCAGTTCTCTGAGGCGTAGCTATTGCTATTTGCAGGAGCGATTTCGCCTTTCGCCCTTATGAAAGTGCGGAGCGCTCACTGAGCTACTGAAGAACGCATCTTTGACTTGTCTCTCATTGTAGCTGAGTAGGAAAATTGATGGAATAATCACATTTTCTTCGGAGTGCGCGTCCCGCAAAGTTTTGACTACGGCAGTGGAACCTAGACCAGCCGCTAAGGCTCGCGTATATGTGATACTAGTGAACATCAGTCACGTCACGCCTTCAATGTCCTAAGAAATGATTCTCGCAACGAAAATTTAGAGCATAATCTAAACGAAATGAAGCTTTGTTGCACGCGTAGAACCTTGCGCGCGAAGCGGCACGGCACGAAGTTATCACATTTTTAACTGAAGAAACCGATAATAAAGTGCCAATAATATATGTACAGTGCGAATACTGAAAAAGCCAGACGTCACAGAGGTTTTACAGCAGAAGATACACGAGAAAAAGTCCAAAATTTCTGAAAAAAAGGCCGGATTTTTTTTTACATTGGTCAAAGTTCCAGCAATGAAAGTCGATTGAAGCGATTAAAATGTTTACTTAATTTTTGTGTTAAAGAAGGCCATGTAAAAGAACTACGGAAGCTATTGTAATAGTAAAGTAAGGTTAGGTTGAGCGAAGACTCAGCTTTCAATTCATGCTAAGAATTTTATTGATGGCTCTGTCAATTCTGCGCCTTTAGCCTTGCATTGTCCGCGGAAGCAATTTTTTAACTAAAGTCGTGCAAGTTTACGTTGCAGCTTGATAAATCCAAGTATATCATTGCTGAATAGTCAGTAGCAGTGACTGAATGGTTTATACACGCACATATCGTGCGACGTCATGCTGAGAGCTGTTCACTACAGCGATGCGCCATCTTTTGTTTCTTTTCAGTAACCTATAACTTATTACCGATGACCCCCAACCACTGGACAGGAGCCAGGAGCGAAAGCTTAGGTTTGAATCTTCTTTTCCATTGTTGCTCATGAAATAATATATTTTGGCTTTCCGTTTCCAAAGGTATTTCGCTGCTCATTTGCCAGGTCTTGGCTTTATTAGCATTGTGTGATTCCACTGATAACATAAGTGGAAGCTGACGCAGGTTATTGTGCTAATTGAATAAAACGGTTTCGTGCATTGATGGTTGTATTGCACCGTAAACGCACAGCTTTGGATGGTCGTAGTGATCGAACCCTCCTTACAGAGGCCTCTCTGATAGCTGCTCATTACCTAAATAACAAACGTAAGTTTTATGGGCAGGGAGGGTGGAATGCAGCGAAGGCAAGTAAGACAGTAAGCCCATCTAGCTGTTGTGCTGAATGAGGAATAGTTAGAAACCAGCCGTTCATAAGATTAAGGTCACTGAATACGAGAAAACCTGTACATATGTGGCACTCTTCAAACAACCCCATTCACGTCGGCGTAGATCACATTAGATACAGGACTGGGCAGGTAGCGTTGCTCAAAGACCACTCTTTGACGCCGACTTGGAGCACGGCATATGGGCCACTCAGTCTGGGCTGATCTTCGTTGACGCTCTCTAATTCGAACTTGACTCAGTACGTATGCGCTTTTAGGGGTTTACCCATCTTTAATGAAAATCGATGACGCCTTCCACTTCGCTAACTTGGCATGTGCCAGAGGGAATGGGCGACACTACAGCGACGAGAAAGATCCATTAAGTTTCTCTGATGTTCAGCGGGATCAAACCAATTTCGAAATGGGTCCTCAAGGACAGTAACCCAACGCTGTGCCATGCTGTGCCACAAATACACCTATGTGCCCCTTTTCCATGACCGTCTTTCACGTCAAAGCGTCAGTGAGCTTCACGAGGAATGCACTGGGGATGTGGCGCTTTTCAACGAACCTCTCACTGATAACTGGATGCCTGCCTAACGAGGGAGCAGTTCTCAGCGTTCGCAGGCACCAGCGTACCATGCTTATCGTCTCGGAGACTATACGCCACGCGTCGTGCAGCACCACTAGATGTCCCATCGTGTCAAGAAAGAAACGGGGCAGAGAGGAGCCTCGTTGTACATGGCGCGTTTCTAAGCTAGCTAACTAGCTAATAATTAGCGGCCGAATTGGGCAATCCACTGGATGACTCGCACAGAATACCCCCCTATGTTTTCATCTACTCAGTGAACTTAGTGAAACTAACGGCTGGTTGCTAACCTTTTTATTTTTTTTGCTTCTCACAAGAGCCAGATGCCCTTACTTTCTTACTTGCCAACGCCGCATTTCACCCTACCGGCCTATAATACCTAAGTTTCTGGTTAATGTAATGAGCAACTATTATATATTCCTCTACAAGCAGGGCTCGGTCAGCACGACCGGCCAAAGCTGTGCCTTTACGGTGCATTACATCCACGAAAACACGAAACATCTTTTTTTTCACGTAGCACCAAGACCCGCGTCAGCTGCCGCTTAAGTTGTCGATGGAATCAAACATTAGTATTAAAGCGAAGACCTAACAATGAGCAGTGAAATAGCAGGTTTCAGAACTGCAACGCAAAATATATTTTTTCATGAGCAACACTGAAAAAAAGATTTATACGTAAGCGTCAGTTTCTGGTTCCTGCCCTCTGGTTGGATGACAGCGGTACTAAGTTTTATGTGACTAAAAACAAAAAGAGGATGGATTGCTGTAGCGAACAGCTGTCAGCATGACGTTTCGTGATATGCGCGTCTACAAATCATTTAGACACTGGTGCCGACTATTCGACAATGATAAGTTTGGATTTATCGAGCTGTCACTTAAGGTAACATGACTGTACTTGAAAAATTGCTTTCGGAAGCAGTGTTACTAGAAGACTGTAGAATCGACAGAAGCATCAACTGAAGGCCTGAGTCTTCCCGCTTCATGCGTAGCCCCGGCTATTACTCTAGCTTATCCAGTTTTAATGGAGAGACAGTTTATCTAAAAAATATGTAAGCACTTTATTCGTTATTGTAGACTTTCATTGCTAGATCTTCGTCCACTGTTGGAAGAAAGCTCTGGTTTTTCATTTCAAAATTTAAAGTTTTTTTTCTTAAGTGGCTTGTCATGTAGACCTTTTCTGTCACCTGCCGTTCTCTCTGTTCGTGCTGTACTTTTATTAGTCCGCTTTATTATCAGCTCGTTCTATTACAAACATGATAAGTTTTCGCCGAGGTCTCATGGCACGCTAAGTGTTACGTTTGCTACAAAGCTTGACATGGCCAAATGCTGCGGACATTATCATCTAATTGTGCATTGCGACAACTATTGCTTAACCCAATGAACGCGCGACGAGAGTGGCGTTCTGCAACATCAAATGTACGCGAGTGTTCGCCACTGCTCCAGAACAAATTGATGACGTCAAATGTTTGCGGTACGTGGACTCCGTAGAAAATGTGAATATCCGATCAGTTTGCCTATGCAGCTGCAATGAGACAGAAGATCAAGATGTCCTACGCAGAAGCCTGGGGCTTGCCGCCGCATTTCGATAAGGGCGAAAGGTGAAATCGCTCCTGCAAATAGCAATCGGTGCGCGTCAGAGAATTCGAGGTGGTAACTAATCCAATGTCTCTCACTCCGGCGTACCTCCTATTCAGACCGTAGCTAAGGCATGTTCAACTACTAATATCAATCTTGTTTACACAGAAAGTTCCTTCCGTTTGCATATAGCCAATGTTATCACACTATTTAGTCTATGTGATTTGAAAGAGTTGACGCAGATTGAATGTTGACGCACTCCCGACGGAAAGGAATACGGCGACTAGGTTCACCAAATGCCACTTGTTCTGTTCTATCTTAACTTTCACTTGTACTTTGAACATAAGTAAGAAACAAAGCACTCTTTTAAAGCATTTATTCATACTTGAATTTTATGTAGCCGTTTCATTCGTTTGTACAGATTATGAAGTGTATCTCCTTAATTATGTATTCTTATTCACCAAGACACTGAGGGTACATATGATAGAAGAGACATGGTCTGCATATGATTTAAGTTCACGGTAGCAAATTTCTTTACTTTGTAATTCAACTGCCGGAATGCAACGGTTGCCATTTGAACGACCACGAAATTGTAGTCTTCCGCAACGTGTATCTTCTATAATAAGAAATAGATACGATCAGAAACACAAAGCAAGTGCTGGAAAACATATACGAAATATAGAGGCAGCAGAATTGTCCAGCTTGGCTGAAGCGCAACATTGTTTTCAGTAATGTTGTTTATTACAAGCAGCTGCAGCATGAACCTCAAATGCATGTGTGATGACTACCCTTTTAAATCGCGACTTGATATAACTGTAGACATTAGAACCTCTCCCGTTAATAATGATTTCTCTAAATTGCAATTTATTACAACGTGGGTAGGTAAGATACACACATTTTTGGGCAAGATAACATCACCTTCGATTTTTTTTCACATTTTGCTCTCGGTAGCCTTGAAATTTTTGTAAGGCTCCGAGATAAATTACAGAGCTGTTTTTTAATACGCTCTAAATGCTGCGGTATAGCTGTATAGATAATTCATAGTATATGTGATTATAAATCTACACACAGAGTTTCGCGAAAAATTAGGAATAATGTGCCTGTAGTTTTCAACAGCTATGAACATCTCATCTTTTCTTCACCGAGGATAACGAGCCTCTACTAGGGAGCTTATGTAATACATCAAAAGAAGGAACAAATGTTTAGATCACCAAAATCAATCTCATGCGAAGCATTTACCGGGCAGTTGGCTGCCTGCTGTTGTTAAAAGTTATATACCATAGATACAATGAACACATACAAACACGTTAATGTAAATCGAATAGCAGTATATTTGACGACAGCACCAAGATGATGATGACGGTAACGAGAATCGCAAGGCGAACATGGCATGGTTCTTATTGCCGCTGTTCAACAGAAATTTATATGACATGTCCATTGGGTTTTTTTCTTCATAGGTACGGAACGGGCGCAAGAAAAAAAAATGATTTGTGAAGTTATCTACAACTACGTGTTGTACAGTGTATTGTACCTAGGTCTACACCATCTGGTGTACAGTAAAACGACTATGGTCATTGCATAGAATGGCTAAGATAATTAGTAAATGGAAAATTACAACCAATTCTGATGCTCGACATAACATTAGGGATGGGACACCGGCAATGTAAAACCTGTCTGCATTCGTCTCTAGTTCAAGCAGTGGTCGATGTCTTTTTCAAGCATCACGCTGCAGAACCTGTGGCGCTATAGACGCAGTCACGGCACGTTTAAAAAGAGTAGACGAGAGGGTGGCAAACCTTGACGCATGAGGTCACATGAGCGCAGAAATGGCTCAATGGGACAGACAACTTAGTGCGGCTGGACCGCATTATCTCGCACGTGACGACAGTGATATGGTGAAGGACGTGCTATCGGTTCGTGTACTGTAAAAATGGCTTTTCAGAAAGCGCCACGTATCGGCATGTGGAACAGAAAGCGGCAGGGCAGCCGGAAGAAAGCAGTTGTCCTGGGGATGTCGCTAGTGCTGAGCCGAGGCAAAAAAGGCGCAGCTTCACTGATCGCTGGTGCAGCTTGGTGGTGGTACAGTCACTTCTGGTTCTCTTCGAATACGGTTGCATATTTCGGATGCATACTACGGGAAGGTCCCGAACGCAGCGAGCCCAGGTGAAGGTGTGGCTTCCCTAGTCACTGGTAGAGCTTGCTGGTCGTAAAGCTGTTTCCGGCTGTCTTGAAACAGGGATGCATATTAGGGACGCATTCTCGTACGTAGTGGCCATGCAAAGGTCTGACTTCCCTAATAATTAGTACAGGTTGCAGCGACAAAATTATCCAATGCTGAACTTGGGATTGGTTGTGTAGAAAAAAAATGTCAGATGCAGTGTGCAATAGTACCACTCAGGAAATATTCTACGCGAATTGCTCGCATTATCGGGGTAGTTAGCGGATACCATCATGCAAGAATGTTAGTAAGGGTAATGTTGAGGAGAACGATGAGTCTGTTGGTCTCGGAATGGGGCGATGCGGTGAACTTGAGCTGGGACAAGAAGCAGGCGCAGGATGTATGCTATGGATTTAGGAGAAAAGTTAACGCCTGATTTGGTCAGGAAGAAGCGCGGCACACCGCGTATCACAATTACGTCACGAATTAGAAAGTTCGTCAGAGCTGTGGCATATCCGGTCGAAATCGCTGATTTGATTGATTAGCACGTGTCACAGTCTACAGTGATCTTGGCAGTTACGGCAATCGCCATTTGTACTTCGCCCAAGCTGAATGGTGCCCCTGCACTTTGGGAAGAGCATGTATAGTGTATGTCGCTCTCACTCGAATAAAGTTGTCAGTGGGCCTCTTGCATTTTCTGTTTCCGATAATTCCGGACTATCCGAGGCGGCGCTTATAGAAATGCTTATACAGCGTCTCGGACAGTGGGCGACTGTAAGGGATGAATAATGAAGAAGCCGGGTAGCTGCTATGATTAGCGTCTGCGCGTCTTGTTGAGGAATATAACCTCACGCTACATTATGTTGTTCACACTTCGTGCGAAGTAGAAGTTTGATGTCCTTAATTTGATTTGATACTTTCTGCTCCTCCCAGCATAGTGCAGGATGTAGAAGTTAGAAGTGTTCGGTAGGGTAAAGTGAAGTGATGATAGGTTAGCGAGGCCTAAGATTAACCTCAATTTGAACAGAAAAAGAGCGAAATTGGTCAGAAATAAACAGGTCTACTTGGAGGCAGTGAGGGTGAAAGCAGGCAAATCTAGGCTGGCATTTGCAAACAAAGATGCAGCCTTAGAACAGAGAGATGATGATGATGACAAAGACGTAATGAATGAAACCGTAAGAAGGCTGGCTTCAGCGGCAGCAATTGAAGTGGGAGGCAAGGCACCAAGGCCACCGGTGGGCAAGCTCTCCCAAGTAACAAAGGACCTAATAAAGAAAGGACAAAGAATGAACGTGTCAAACTCAAGAGATCAGATAGAATTCGCGCAACCGTGAAAACTGATCAACAAAGTAAAAATAAGCGATATTGGAAATTATAACGTGAGAAAGACTGAAGAAGCCCTAAAAAATTGACGCAGTCTGAAATCGGTGAGCAGGAAACTTGTCACAGGACAAACCAACATGTATACATTGAAAGTTAAGCAGGGTAATATCATCATCAATCTGGAATGTAAAATATATTCAGTAGAAGAATTCTATACTGACCTGTACAGTACCCAGAGGATCAGGTGTATTCTTTTTGAAGCAATAACGGTATACAGAAACTCTTCCTATAACTAGAGATGAGGTCCGAAGCGCCTTAGAAGGCATGAAATGGGGAAAAGTAGCCGGAGAGGATGGAATAACATTCGAAATACTCAAAGATGGAGGAGAGATAATGCCAGGAAAACTGGCAGCTGTCTATACGAAGTGTCTATCGACTGCAAGTGTCCCAGTAAACTGGAAGAATGCAAACATTATACTAATCCACAAAAAGGGCGACGTAATATAACTCAAAAATTATACGCCCATTAGCTTACTCCAAGTATTTCATAAAATATTTACCAAAATAATCTCCATTAGAATGCGGGCAACATTGGACTTTGCCCAACGAAGGGAACAGGCTGGCTTCAGGAAAGAGTACTCTACAATGAACCACATCCCTGTCATAAATCAAGTTATCGAGACATCTGCAGAGATCACGAAGGCTGTCTTTATGGCTTTCAGAGATTATGAAAAGCTTTTGATTCAGTAGAAATACCAGCAGTCATTGAGGCATTGCGTAATCAATCGGTACAGATCGCTAACGTAAATACCGTGGGAAATACCTACACAGATTCCGCAGCCACATTAATTCTACACCGGAAAAGTAGTAAGATACCTATAAAGAAAGGGGTAAGACAAGCAGACACAATCTTTCCAATGCTATTCACTGCGTGTTTGGAAGAAGTGTTCAAGCTGTTAAACTGGAAAGGTTTAGGAGTAAAGATAAACGGTGAATACCTCAGCAACCTTCAGTTTGGCGATGAGATTGTGCTATGCAGCAACACTGTGGACGAGTTACAACAAATGTTTGAGGACCATAATAGGGAGAGTGTAAGAGTTGGGGTGAGGAATAATATGTAGTAGGCCAAGATAATGATAAATAACCTTTCAAGTCAACACGGGATCAAGATCGCAAGTCAGCCTCTAGAGTCTGTGATGGAGTACGTGTACCTGGGTCAACTAATCACAGGAAAATTTTACCTTGACAAAGAAATTCTCAGAGGAATAAAAATGGGTTGGATCACACATGGCTGACATAGTTAGATCCTGTCTGGGAGCTTTCCGTTAACACTAAAAAAGAAAGCATACAATCAGTGCATTTTACTGGTGCTTACATATGGCGCATAAACTTGGAGACTGACAGAGAAGCTTTGAAACAAATTAAGGATTGCGCAAAGAGCAATAGAACAAAGAATGTTCTGCATAACTTTAAGAGAGGGAAAGAGGGCGCTTTGGGATCAGAGATCAAATGGGTAGAGACAATATTGTAATAGATACTTAGAGAAAGAAATCGCGCTGGGCAGGTCATTTAATCTTCCAATCATAGTCGCGAAGGCAATGAAAAAGTACGGTCATGCCAGATCAACGCTAGGACACTAGAAATATTCCGGCATCATGTTATTCAAACCATGTTATTCAAAAGGATCCTAACTTGGCATATAACGTATTCATGTCGAAACTAATAAAATGTTATAATGATGCATTCCCGGTATCTGTAAGGTACGTAAAACGGCACGAAATTAGAGAACTCTGGATAACTAATATCCAACTTACGAAAAGAATAGCATGTACCATGAATTTGTAAAAACACGCGACAAAAATTTATTTATTGAGCTCAAAAAGTACAGAAACCAGCTAAATGTTGAATTAAGGTGTGCAAAATGCAGATATTATGAGAATCTATTTTGTAAAATAAATAATGATGCCAGGAAAATTTGGAACGAGGTTAGAAATCTTTCCAGTCGAATAAGGCAAAACCCCGTCCCTAGCATTCTAGCTAACCCTTGCGGCCTTGGCTACAGAGAGGTTGCAAATGAATTGAAAGTTACTTCGTTACTAGTTGTGGTTACGATGAGATATGTGTTGACGATGATCCCAGAATATCAATAAATGACCGCGATTTACCTAACTCTATAGTTTTGCATTCAATCATGTCGTGGGAATGAAGAATTATAATCAAGATAAAAAACAACTGTGCGGCAGGACATGATACCATCAAACCTATGCAAATAAAACACGTTGCTGATGTGATATCGCCCGCGCTCGCATACATTATCAACTTAACTTTCCCTACTGGCGTTTTTCCTGATCAAATGAAAACAGCTCGTGCTTGTCCGGTCTTTAGAGGTGACAATAACAATGAAATCGCAAATTATCGAGCAATACTCCTACTTCCGGTGCTGTCGAACGTGTTGGAAAGGGCTTTTAATATCCGAGTGCAAAAATTTTAATAAGTATATTATCTTAACAATAGGCCTACTTTGGCTTTAAAAAGGGCAAATCCACCGTGCTTGCGTTACTCGACATTAAAAGTGAGATGCTAAACAATTTTGAGGGAAAGCTTTACACGCTGGGACCGTTTGTAGATTTCAGTAAAGCATTCGATAACGTGTGTCATAGCCTTCTTCTACAAAAACCTAATGATTGCGGCGTCCGTGGTATTGCCAACAGGTTACTACAATATTACTTGACAGACCGTTACCAATATGCAGTTATTAATCAGGAGACATCCTCGCATGCTAAGGTAAACAAAGGTGTCCCACGAGGATCTCTACTCGGTCCACTGCTCATAATTTATGTAAATGACATGTGTCGCATTCTGGATTCCCCTAAAATAATTGTGTATGCCGATGACACTAACATGTTTTTTGCTGGTGCTTACGTTTCTAACCTTGAAGGTTGTGTAAATAAATATGTCGTGTTGGCTTAAAATCAAGAAGTTACGGCTAAACGCGAGTAAACCTAAATACATATTGTTTGCACCTCTCAATGAGCCACGGAAAATGAGCCTGAATGTTTCTTTTCAGGGCCAGACGCTTGAGCAACTTAAGGTTCAAAAATTTTTGGGCGCATGGCTCGAGGAAGACCTGTCATAGAATGGACATATATATAAAGTAGCATTAGAAATAAATAAAAGTGTTGGTTGTATGTAGAGAGTAAGTCGATCATTACCACTTTGGCTCAAGAAAGCGTTATATTATACACTCTTCTATTGTAGAGGCATATACTGCGTGTTGATCTTGGGCACAACGACAGCACAGAATTATACCACATTACTAAAATTACAAAAAAGGTACTACGAATATTTGAGGGATATTATAATCACCGGAAAACTCTCAACACGTGTCCGCTATTTTCAAAAGATCTCATATTACAAGCTAACCAAACCTATTATCTTAAGCTTTTTTTGCATATCCAAAATAAAAAACTGTACCCCACGTACAGTTTTTTTTCGATGTGTTCAATACTGCCTCCGTACACAAAGTACAACACCAAAAATTAGAACTGCCTATGGTCGGCAGCATATTCTGCACCAAATACCCAGTCTGCTTAATAAACTTGAAAACTTTCTTGACCCAAATAAACAAATTTCCGAAACTAGAAATAAACAAATTGTTCTAGAAAACTGCATTCAATATGTTAAGGTACTCTTTAAGTGTTGATTACAACTTCCATGTGTATTCACCTTTTAAATTGCTCAACGTTTACTGTGTGTTTTATTTCTGAGCGCACATTATTTCTTTTTGTTGCTGCTCATAGTATATGTATGTTCATTTGCTGGTTTTCCTTACCCTGTGATATTTCTTGTTTTTTTTGTTTTTTATATTTCTATAAAGAAAATTTAGATTGTGAAATGATTATCTTATGTTAAATATTGTATATTGTTGCTGTTTATCGACTTGTATTATCACTCTGTGCTGAACTGTATCTAGGAGCAAAAGCATCTGTCAGGCTGTGTAGCCTTTTGCTTTTGCTATGATTTCTGTTTATTTACAAAAGAAAAAACAATAAAAATGTGGTTGATTGCTGGAAATCAGGGGTACAATCAGGACTCGATAGCAACCGAAGGTGAGCAGGACGTTTCGCATTGGGCGTTCACGGGAAGACTACAAATGAAGCTGTGCAGGGCGATATGGGCTGGGCACGCTGTGAAGTGAGAGAAGTTCACAGTGAAATTTATTATAAAGAGCGACTGAGGTATATATGTAAGAAAGTAAATGAACTTCTCAAGTTTGCAGGTATTTGTAAAGGAGAAACATCATAATCAGCACCATACAAATAACAATACATCTATTGCCACATTTCGTGGGAACCCAATACTTTTTTTCTGTGCCCGACTTATGTCCTTTTTTGTATGTTTCACAGACGAGCGGTGTATAGTTTCTGAGAGCTTGTTCGAAGTGTTACCTCATTGAAATACTTTAGCCTCCAATGAGTGTTACACCATCCATGTCATCACTCTCGAGGGGTACCAATGGGCCATTTAGAGGTGGCTTTCTGGCCTATTGTTTTGGTATATATTTTACCGTGAGGGATTTTTATCGACAGGCATAATAAACATACCCTTAATTTGGCCACAAAATACTGTCAGTCCAGCGTCTATGCAGCCAACATATCTTTGAAGCAACACCACTTAAATGTCACAGAAGATTACAGCTGCACGCTACTTCCCTACGTTAGCGATTTGTGTACCAATTGTGAAAGAAAATACATTAGTTCGGTGTACCATACTTGATCCTGAGCACTAGAAAAAAAAAAAGAAAATATGTGTCGCCATAAAGAGGAGCTGAGAGGATTTAATTGGTAATAACGGCGCCACAACAGCTTAGAATATCTCCGGTCTTTAAGTCTGCATTGAAGGCCTCGGAACTGCCTAAGGTATGGCCTACCTAAGGCAAATTAAATTACTGTTGCACCATACATGACCGCGTAACACGTATCAGAAAAAAAAGAAGCTTGTTTGAAAGCCGAGTACAGGATTTGTTTTCGTGTCTAGCCAGTGTCATAAAAAGTTCGACAACCATGCTGGACTTCTTTTTTTCTTTTCATGATGCCAACACACTTTCCATTATTTCACCGCAATCGTCCGGATGATAAAACTTGCAGAAAACAAGAGAAAAAACATACAAACATCAGGAATAATGGAATAACGTACCCTTTACGTGTACCTGTATGTCCTTCCCCCTCATTCAAATATTTTTTCGTACAATTTCTGCTGTTTTGTTGGTATGTGAAAGTAGTACTAAGTTACCTTCGTAAACAGTGGCTTTTCTGCTGTGAAAGAAAGAATAGGTTCATTGTAAGTTCAGAAACTACCTCACCAGATCCTACTTCAAATGGTAAGGAAATTTGAAATTCTAGTAATGATTAACTACCATTACTAGCGAGTTCACAGTACGTGTCCTTAAGATACGAAAGTAAGTTCCAGTAAAATGTGATATGCCATTAGAAAAAAGCAAACAAATTTTTCTCTGCATATCTTTTGTACGAGTAATTATGATACTTCCCCATGTTCTCCTGAAGTAAAAATATGTGTAGCAGGAGTACAAACAATGCAATAAATTATAATTTATGGAAATACTAATTTGTAGGAGAGGTTGGAAAGTTATATGGCGTTGCAATTTCGAACTGCTTTTTTACAGGCAACCAAAAATCTTGCTGCAGCTCCTGCCATTAAAAAGCCTTATTGAATTATGAACGAGCTACAACAATTATGTTGTTTCTCTATTTCGTTTTGTTTCGTTGCAGTTTCCTTTTTTTGTGATCGTACTTTTTCTTTACTCTGGAAAATATACCATGCCAGCGACTGCGATTTTGTGCCCATTCAAACCACAAACGTTGCACTCTAGCTAATGCACCACAAAGCTATATTTAACTGAAATAATATTCTGGCAATGCGCCTGTTAAGTTAACTCATTACACTTTCTTTGTGCATGAAGATTTCGATGTAGGAAGCTGTACTTTATAATCCAGGCATGCGAACTTTGAGTAGGTTCAGTGATTCTTATGTTCAAGGTAGTATTTGTTGAACATAACTGCCCTATAGTTAACTCCATCGGCAGTGAGTCATCGTTCTGCCTGAGTCAACTCTCTGAAATCGCAGAGAGGCTAAATGGTTCAATAACCTTGGCTAGAATAAAATGACCTCAACATTTTGTTTAAACAGAATTGATATCAGTGGTTTAACATAGCTTAGCTACGCTGAGAATATGAGGTTTGCAGGAGTGCGAGACCCTGGACTCTTTATGACGTGCAGTTCTCTGACCCGCACCTATTGCTATTTGCAGGAGACATTTCCCCTTTCGCCCTTATCGAAACGCGGCTACGCGCTCTAAGCTGCTGCACAAGGTTTTTTTTGTTTGTCTCAAAGTGTATCTGCGTAAGCAATTGATGGAATAAACACATTTTCTTCGGAGTCTACGTCCCGCAAAGTTTTGACACCATCAGTTGGCCTTCGAGTAGCCGCTAAGGCTCACGTAGATGTAATACTGCAAGCCACCAGTCTAGTCACGTGTTCATTGTGCTAAGCAATGCTTTTCTCCAATCAAAATTAGACGATAATCTTCTCGAAATGAAGCTTTGTTGCATATGTAGCACCTTGGGCGCCAAGCGGCAGGGCGCGAAGTAATCACATTTTTAATTGAACGAACCGATAATAAAGTGCAAATAATAGAGGTACAGTAGAATGCAGAAAAAGGCAATTGTCATAGAGGTTCCACAGGAGAAGATACACGATAAAAATTCTAAAATTTTGAAAGGAAGAGGCCAGAAGCTTTTCGTACTTTGGTCAAAGTGCCAGGAATGAAAAGTAATGGATGCAATTAAAATTTTTACATATTTTTGGTTTAAACCAGTCCCTGTAAGAAAACTACGGAAGCTATTGTAATTGTCGAGATGCTTTATGCTGAGCGAAGACTCAGCTTTCGATTGATGCTTAGAAGAACCTAATTGGTGCCTCTGTCAATTCTACAGCCTTAGCCTAACACGGTTCCAGAAAGCAATTTTTGAAATACAGTTGTGCTACTTTCCGTGGCAGCTTGATGAATCCAAGCACATCATTGCTGAATAGTCGGTACAAGTGTCTCAGTGGTTTACGCACACATATATCGTGTGACGTCATGCTGACAGCTGCTTACTACAGCGATCTGCGTCTTCTTTTTCACTCACACAAAACTTAGTTCCGCTGCCTCCCAACTAGTGAGCTGGAACCAGACACGGAAGCCAAGGTTTAACGTTTTTCATTGGCGCCCATCAAATAATGTACTTTGGTTCTTGTTCCCAAAATGTAGTATTTTATTGCTCATTCCTTAGGGCTTCGCTCAATTAGGTAATAGAGTTTTATTCCATCCACAACATAACTGAAACCTGCCGTCCCGCTCCCGCAAGCCCACCGCCATTAGAAGCAAGTTCACGCTCTCCTGGGCCGACAAGGTTCGAGGGGGACGTGAGGGTCGAAGACGTGACGACTCGCCTCGCGATTCGCAACACGCACCCGAGCTCGAGGAGTTGCGACAAGTTAACGAGCAGTTGAGGAAAGAAAACGCGCAGGTTAAACAAGAAATGCACAGGATAGCTGCGGAGATGGCGGAGATTAGGAAGCTCGCGCTTTCACTCTCCTCGCCGCAACCCGCTTTGGCCCCAGTCGCCATGGATACGTCCGAGATATCCCACGCGGCTCGCCCGCCCAAGCGTCGAGCGGTAGAGAACAGAGAGGAAGACGAGACTATAAAATTGCTCTCAGAACTCAAGAATGCCTTCTCCAGCATACAGGCTAGCTTATCAAAGGTCCAGGAATCTATAGCGCACCTAAAAATGGGCTTAGGTGCACTCAGTGAACTGATAAGCAAACTAGAGGACGTCGATGCCAAGAGAGAACCCAGACCCGCTCCTTCGCAGGTCGCAGCACGACGTCATGTACTAGCACCACCGATGGAGGGCGCGATTCTCAGGGCCATTCAAGCCTCCTCTCAGCCTACCCATGGATAGTGCGGACGAGAACTTTAGTATCTGGCAATGGAACTGCGGAGGGTTTCCCAACAAGAAGCCGCTTCTGCAGCAATATTTATGATCTCTCACGGTTAAGCCCCAAATCATCGCTATTCGGGTACTTGATCGGCAATATGGAGCTCGCGTGAGTATGCGCCACGTAGACGGCACACAGTCGGTGCACCTGGCGCACATGCAGCGGTAACGGGGTCGATTCAGAAAAATGTTCATAGCACAATGAAAAGGAGGTGTCTACAGAGTGCTGGTAGCTTCTCGGATCGATTGATGAAAAGTTAATGCACACTTCACAACAAAATGCTGAAAATCATTTCTCGAACACGGAGCCTACGCGAGCACGTCTACAGTCCTCGGCGATCGCAGCGCCCCCTCTAGATTGAACAGAGCGAAAATCAAACTGTGCCTTTATATTATACTCTGTTGCATACATAGCAGCAACGCTGTGGAAGCTACGCAAGAAGTTTGTTCAAGAAACGTTATCACTACGCGCGTTCTGTGCGTCCCTGGGCGTCAACAGCGTTCGCTGGCGCGAGCATGCACGTGAGGAGTCTCGCAAAAGGTTGGAAATAATAGAACCCGAAAGAGCAACAAAAATAAAGAGGATCTAAAGCAAGGCATTATACTATACTATATATACTACAGTAGTATACTAAAGTAGGTTTATTTCTATGGATCAAAACTTGTTTAAAACAATACTGAGCATGTATAAAAAACAGTTACGCCGAAGTGCGGTAAAAAAATGTCAAACTATTTCCGAGTGCGGGCGAAGCGACTGCAAGGAGTCTCTCTACTCTACGCAGCGTTGACTGCTATGTACTAAACGCAGTATAGGTACACGTGACGTAACTGGCAGAAAAAAGATAACTTTTGTTTTGGAATGCAATGTTCCTATAAAGATGATTCTACACATGCTGCATTTGCATTCTCTCCTTTTTCAACTTCCTGCGCGGGGCATACTTTCGTCGTCGATGATAAGAGCCACGTGCGTTTGCAATGGCCTTGCGCACGTATGTTTTCGATGAGCAAATTGTCGAGTTCGTGCTGAATAGCATGTCGCACAGCTCCAGACACAAAATAAGGAGGCCGTGCGATGCAACTGGCGTCTACAGTATGATTCCAATGAGTGACCACCACCCCTTTTTGGCTAGACATCCTTCGTATAAGTCAAAGATGTTGCGATGAGATATCAACAGGTGCCGGAGATAGGCAGCGTAGGCTGGGACGAGGTCACTCGCTATCATCTCGGCAAAACTGGCATCGGCATTACGGTACGAGGTGGTGGCCGCAGCGGAAGAGGAGGAATCGCTAGCAGCGAATGGAGAAGTGATATGCACATCGGCAGAAGAGGCGTTGGCCAGAGCCATGCCCACCGGGATAGTTTGCGTGCACGAGCTTAAGTTCAAGATGGACAGTGACGAGTGCGTCGGAGACGGCAGTATTTCGGCCCAATAGAACATCGCATATTGGAGTCGTTTAAGTAATCACCATCCGAAATAGCAGGCATAGACTGAAGTCCACGTAAAAACAGCGGGAGGCGGTAGTCGAACATGACCGATGGAGCACAAACGCGGTTGACATGCGGTGTTGAGCTAATGGCACCACTGGTGATGCACAGTAAGTAGTGCAATCGTAGAGCGTTCGCCAACATTGATGCATACTGAACACATTCTGAGGGCAGGAAGTGTTTAACATCGGTGACAACAGAAGCCTGATAAAGTGGTTGGTATGATATCATGACCTTCTTTACGCGATGAGAGATATCTGAACATATCACACATATCTGCATGCCCGTCTCAACAAGAGCAGCGATGAGTAAACCGTCGGATTGTGCCTAGTCGGCAGTGCCATGTTGCCTTACTATAAACGTGTTGTCCATGTAACGTACATCGTTAAGGGCTTTTAATGGGTAGGATTTGAAGCGGTCTGCTTCAAGCTGTCCCAAAAACATGTTCGCATACATGGGAGTGAATGTTGTTTGCACGTAGTGAATAGTTTGCACGTAGTGAATAGAATTGAACTCACAATAGCTGAGCTTTAGAACTAACCTATAGCGCGACAGGTAAACTTCAGGAGTGTACGCTTAGGATTGACTTCAGGGATTTCAATATGGCTTAAATTCCTTGACTCATAGGTACGTTTGTGTAAAGGACAGAGACACCCAAAGTGACTAAAACAACGCGGTCGGAAAGGATTTGGTTGACGTTGAAGCCGTCGATAATTCGAAGGAAGCGCGGCGTGCCTTGAATGAAAGATGAGGCATGGTGGGGATGTTTGACAGGTGGTGATGTCACAATATATATAGTTACTCGGAAGGTGTGTTGTTATGGGACACTATCGGCCTCCCTTGATTTCGGCAATAAATAATTCTTCTACAGGAAAGCTGTGTATCTTAGGAAGACAATCACAGTGGCCTGCTTCTTTGTTCTTGGGCATCCTAAAGCGATATTAAGATTCCGTTATTCTTTCGCTGAACAGGAGCTGAGCTCTGCGTTTGCGCTTTGCACAGTATTGCTGCTGTCTGAAGTTGGTTAGAGTCTAGGTTTTCGTAATGGGTGTTGTTATTCCTTTCTTTGGAGGTCCCATTATTGTACTTTCCCAAAGGCGAGATGACGATACTAAAGCCATCAGATAAAGGCCGCCGCCTCGTAATGTGGCCTATAGAAAGGCACAAGAATGACGCCTACACACCAGTGAGCAACAATACCCATTGCAGAAAACTCGACTCTTCGAATGTGAAAGTTCGAATGCGATTTATATGCTTGAGTGTTCTTTCTGTAAGAAACAATATATCATTGACACGGGACAATTATTGATTTTCAGATTAAAGGGATATCTCGAGGACACAGCTACAAAGCTTCCCAAAGCCGTCGCCGAACATTCCAACCAATGAGGTTGTAAATTTAAGGAACTTAAGCTCTGGATCGTACAGTCAAAGTTGTGTTCTGAACGGCAAGGAAAATACAGAGAATCACACCTTATTTATAAGTTCAGGACATTGCAGCCAATAGGCACAAACGTTACCAAGGGAGCTTTAAAATGTATTCGCTGTGCTAAATCGCAAGCTATAGGCACCAACACTTATTGTCGTTGCGTTGTGTTGTTTCCCTCCCTTGCTTTCTTTTCGTTTTTTATTTATACATTCATTCTATTTCTACAATTATTAATAATTTTTTTTCACGAGCACCGTTTTCTGCCGCTCCTTTTATTATATGTTTTCAGAGACTCGATAGCCCACGACTACCAACGAAGCAGGTAATAGAGGGGAGCTGTGCACACGACTGTTGACACGCCAGCTGAAAGACTGTCGTGTTATCGGCCTTGTACACAGCAATCCTTTATTCTCAATTCTATACCATCACCTCGAACACACCTTCTGTCATTGGCGCACTCACCAAATTTACCACCTCTCCCGTTTAGAAGAAGCCTAATATATACTGTGCCGAGTAAAGCATGTGTCGCCTTAGAAAAGACAAGTCCACTTTTCTAAACGTTGGTTCCCGCTTTTTTCTTGTTCTCGATATACTGATCGTACCGGTGTCTCGGTTCACGAGTTTGAAACATGACGCTGACATTTCTGACGGCCACTTTCGCCTTGGCACTGACTACTTTGGAATCCCTGAATGTCAAAGGCGCTTTGTGCCAATCGAGTTAATCGAATATCTTTCTATCTTTCTTGTATTATTTCCTCAATGACTCCGCCAGCAGTGTAACCTATGGGCTGATACTCTAATTGTGATTACTTGCACGAAAAATAGGGCGGTCTCTTGGCATATTGCAGGTAGTTATGATCAAAGTGACATTCGTTTGCAGGCTTGCGAAGTTCATTCAAGCTCTCTAGATTTGGCTGGTCGGTTCTCTGATTTATTGTAAACAACCTATAACTTGCTGCGTTGTCATTGTGTTTAGGCCCATAATGCTTGCTGAGACACGACAATGCATTCTTGTAGCTCAAGTCATTTCGTTTCCGACGGGCACAGCTAACAACTAGCAGGCTTATTGCTCGAGCGGCTATGGCATAAGACAAAGTTATCTCTCTTTTTCCTCTCTTTTATGTCATTAGCCTCGAAAGAGGCTTCAATGCGGGTCAAATAAATGTGCAAATTATAATCGATTGCGTCGAAGCATGGAAAACAAGTAGCTTGGAACCATAGCGCGGATTGTCGAACAGGCACACACTGGTCCTAAAAGCAGATCAGAGGCGGCTGTAGACCCCGTCACCACGGGAGCAATGGCGGACAGTTAGGCCGAGCCATTTTATGGCAAAACACAGTCTGTTTATTTGCAAGAGAAAACAAATTTTGATAGGTATGTTACTTCGTGAAGTAATGTGAACCAACAAATCCTAGACGACACGTATCAGCATGAGAACTAACAAATTATGAGAGAAGCCACCAGAGGTGTCGAGGTATTGCGAGATTGCCCACAATTTCCAGATTTTTTAGTTGGGCAATGAATATGCTATAACACTTGGCTGACAAAAAAAGTATTCTTATGAGTAGTATCAGTTGCACATTCATGCGAAAGACATGAGAGTAGCAGTTATTAAAAATCTAACCGAAAATCGTTAACCGAACGGAATGTTTGAAAAAAAGAATGTAGCTTGGCTGATGAAGCAACTGTTAGTGCACCTGTTATTCTATTTCAGTTTCAGTTTCAGTTTTCAGTTTCAGTTTGTTTATTCAGACATACATTGCCTGGGTTGAGAGGACTAAAGAAGATGAACTCTGCCTGACTAAGGTCCCTCCACCCATACATTTTGTACATGTAATTTATATGGTAATCTCGCTCTGACTATTTTAGGATGGTGCTTTCTGATGTGTTTATTGCTGGTGGTTGCTGCCTAAGTTTGACTGCTTCTAGTACTTTGACTCAACACTCATACGAGAGGCGGCACACCTACAATTCGCCGTGATGGCGCATGTCAAACGCATGGAATTCTGTTTAATCTTTCATCGTTGTTAGCAGGCAAAAATATTTTCATGTACTTGCGAAGTGTATGTGACTCGCGCTATAATAAAACCCTTTGAAATAATGGAATCAAAAGAGCTTGCTATATTAAGCAAGGTCCTGGGCAAAAAAAAAAAAACTAAACTTCATTTCTCCCATTGCAGATGGTACGTTCAGTAGCACACATACGTGCTAAGGTGCTCATGAAAGCTGAGTATTCGTGAAGTTAAAGCTAGCGCGTTACTGGTGTGAATCTATTACAGTGGGTTCATTCCGTGAAGAGGGATAAGCAACCACATACTCGGTATGACCAAAACAAAGAATGAAAAATGACCTCATTGATTTAATAGAACATTGCTCTTGTGCACAAATAACCTACCGAACATTTGATTTACCCTCGTCATCCTGAATACAATCAGGAGGTGCGATGGACGCCATATATGAGTGCCCGAGGTATAACTTGGCCACTGAGTGCTCTCATAGCGTAACTAATTCTATATAAGCGAATGTGATAGCCCGCACAGAAGTGCGGCCGCAACCGCCAGGAACCAAAAGAGGCGCTCTTTATAACATTCTACCTGCACGGTTGGTGAATGTCATTACACAAATGTTTAATCTGCACGTGTCGCAGTCATAGGTTTTACCAGTAACATGCGTCGTCGCTAGTTATTTTCTTTTCGTTGTCTATGCGCTTGGCTGTCCTCAATGTTCATGAGTGATTAGAACGCTGCTATAAATCTTGAATACCGCAAAGAGCACTTTAGGCTATTGGCAAACAGAAATTTTTAACCAAGGAGGCGTCCCTTGAATATGCCGATTGCCGAGGTCATCAAAGATGTCGACAACCTTTTCATGCAGGAAGATCGGCGCAGAAGTTCGCAGGAAATGTAATGAGCGCCGTACAACAATAGCTAAGCTAGCGGATTATTTTTTCGTTAACTTGGGTCTAGAATTCACTGAAAGCGTATTTAAAGAGGCAGTGCCAGTCTCTCAAGTTGTTTTTATTTATAAGCGTACAAGATTATATTTCCTGTTCAACAGTATGAGCGTCCTTTGCCTGTCGTTCATAAGTGTAGCTCTAGCCACATTTTGCAGAGTTAGTTCAATTACTTGGGTACCAGTACCGCTTGTTAACGGTACTAACGGTAAGTTTATTGTACCGTTTGTCATGATTGTCAAACATGTGCTTAAAGCCCCTGTCACATGGAGCATCTGTCATTTCTAACTAATGACATTTCGTGAGGTTAATGTCACCATCACAGCGCGCTGCCACAAGACAGAATTTATTGTCGTTTTATAGGAATAACATTGACGATAGTTCAATGGATATGGAACCAGGAACAGCTTCTAACCAGTCTTTTTCCGATAATTATCTTTCAATTATTGTACATTTCCTTGAAATATGTATTCCTCCCTTGAAATCTGCGCTTTTCGATAACTGACCTGTTCACGCGGCCAACAAAGTCAAGAGAAGCAAATCGAAGATCAGGCTACCAACACGGCGGAAACCGCGAACGGCGCTGGCTTCGCCTGGTCCGTCGTGAAGAAATTCAATAGGACATCGGAAAGTTCTATATTGTGAGTAGCTTTTTATAACTTATGGACCTCTTGGATGGCTTCTCTATTGCAAAATCTCTATCAGCCGAGCATGCTTCCGACCTTTACATATATAAACGGTGATGAGCATTCTTCATGTGTTTCTTCCACCTTTTCGCGTTAAAGAATAAACTACAGACCGGCGTTAAACTGAACTATTTGCCGCAGTTAGCATTCGTGTTACTGAGAGCTCAACAACATTTGTTATGAAAAACATCTCAGCAAACAGATCAAATTAAATGTCCGTATTCAAGCTGGTTACAGACTGCTCCTGATGGTTTACTGTTGATCGTGCCGGTTTTACGCAGGCACAGCACCATACTTTTGGCTTTGGTGGACCGTCGGCACCTTCAGATATATATATATATATATATATATATATATATATGGGAAGATAAGAGAGATTTCACGATGGAAGTGTTTGCGGCCACACCAAGCTCTACCACTTGGTCGAAATTTAAAGTGCACAAAAGCGGCCCTTACACTAATCCGCAACCAGGTGTTCCCTTTGAACCCAAAACTCCTCAAGCAATTTGCAAATGCTGTCTCAAGAATCCATGAAGGAGTTTTCAACTACCACTTACCAAAAAACGAGAAGAATAGAAATGCCTTGAAACAACTACAAGATCATTTTAGAAACACATCAAAGGGGATGGAGGGCAAGCTCTGGACAACAAAACAAGCCATCTCAGTTCCTTTCGTGCTGCACCACATCGATCAAGTGCCCCAGGAACCCATTGAGCAACAACAGGAGCAAGCGCTTGAAGACATCAATCAACACTATCCCCAGCCAGTGCAGAGAACTGATACTGTTAGGGGTTGAAGGCTGAGAAGTGGGGGCCTCGCTGGCACAGTAATTTTGGAAACTTGCTCACTAGCATGATCACAATCATGATTTTGGAGCAAACGTTCCACTCGATGACGAACAGCACTAATTGACAACATGGGCGCTATAAGCGAAAACTATTCCAAACTTTTCTATTCCAATACTGCTATCAGCCCACCGCGATTGGTCAAAAACTTTTTTAGACCACCCCAACTTCACCTGTCTGTCATGCGACGTGTCGAAAACCGCGATAGCTCCCCATCTGATTTGACATGTACATACTGATTATGCATAACTTGACCGAACAAAACAGAAATAGCTTTTTCTATTAGACGCCTTTTTCCATTAGCCCTCGGCTACTGGTCAAACGTTTTCTGGCTTCACCCAGTTCACCTGCCTCTCACGCGACGTCACAAAACCGCAAAAACTTACTGCGTCAAAGTGACGCGTACGCGATAAAGATGCAATAATATACCGAACAAAACTGAATTTTCTTCTGAATAGCCGCAGGCTGTCCCGTTCCGAAATGAATACAAGATGGCTGCCTCGGATCGCTCCGGCAGTAGCTACTCGCCACTGCTGGAGAGCATGTGCTTATTCGCATGTAATAAAACTTTTTGCACGGCCATGGAACGTTTTCGAGAACTTTCGGCACGTTTACGCCCTCGTTTTGCTAACTCTTCTTTGCTGAGGATCCGTTTTCGCGTCATTCTTAAGCTGCCGATTGTCGATGCTGCCGCGATTGTCGACGAACTACCGCAAGCTAAGTAAGAGAAAGCGGACCAATCGCAGCCGCTGGTACCACCCTCTTCATCCGGTTATCGGTATTCAGTGCAGTGGTGCGGCCCCATTGAATTCCTCTCCACTTGAGCATGCTCCTCGCGTCTTGTGAGCCAATTAGATGAGAGAAGCCGCTCAGTACAGGCAATGTTATTCGTTTTTCAAGCAAACAAAAGTGACCTCCTATGAACGAGAGGAACATTTGGTTGGTTTGTTCAGACAGCCCAGCGGGTGACCGCCCGATGCTTACGTCGGCGGTTACGCAAATTTGACGTCAGAAGATTGGAATAGAAAAATATTGGAATAGCTTTACGTTATATGGCCCCATAATAGACAAGGCAGTATAGAAAAAAGTAATCGTTTTAAACATTGTGATGACAGCTAATCCACCGTCCATGTCAAGGTCTGCAAGGATACAATGTTACATGTGCTGCCACGCTGTCAAATATGCATCTGTGGTATGTCTGGTGCTTGCGACCTGAAGTCGCATTTTGAAATACCAAGCATAAACTCTCACTGGTAAACGTTATATCAAAATAGTGGCATGAGGTGTGATGCATTGTGAAAATCAGGGTCATGCAAATATTCAATTTTATTACATTCATTCCCAAATTCGCCCAAGTAGAAATGTAACCTGCACTCATCACATAATATTAACTATTTGGAAGCTTTGTTTTTAATGTGAAGCATTCTTTTCTCATTATTGGCACTGCGCGAGAGTTAAACATATTTTAGATTTTTTTCTCACGTCGCTTTCATAAAAAGAAAATAATGTTTACCGGATGGGAATCAAACGTCTGCTGTCGGGCACAGTAGCCCAGTACGCTGATCACTAGGCCAGAATCGTTGCGCAATTTCTCATTCGGAAACTAGCTAGCTTTGTGAAACATTCAGCACATGCAAGCCGTGCCGATTTCTAGTATTCGATCCTCGTTGACAGCTCTCCACATTGTTACGTCGTAGAAATAGGCCTCGTATATATGGCGCCAATTTCTAGATTTACGGAAATGCTCTAGTCACCTTGGCACCACTTTGAGGAGTGCCAAACAATGCGACAAAGAGAGCAACCTGCTTAATGCATCGCCTAACATTGTTTCCCAAAGAGCGTGGGTAATTTTTTTTGTAGTAAGTAGAAAACATTCTATTGTGCTTTGTGTAAGCAAACGCCAGCCTCAAATGTTTGTTTTCTAGATTGCTGTATCAGACAGGCAACCATGGTAACGGGCAGTTTTTAACCTGTAATTGTCACAATCGTGCAGTCTGCTTTCTTTCTGCATGGCTGTTACACTTTATGATAGACCAATGGATCTACTGGCTATACCGATTGCATTGAAGGTGAAAGTTACACAATAGCATAAAAAATTTGGTGGACGGGCAAGCTGCAGCAGCCCGTAATGCGAATAATCTTACGAACAGAAAACACATAGTTTCGATTTGGTGCGTGAAATACGTCGAAGTAACTCTGAAAAGCAACTCTTTCTCGCGATGTGCTTTCACGTGTATGCCACGCGGGTTATTATTAAAAAAGAACCACGTTGGTACATTTTGCTCCTAACATGATAGCTATTAGTCATATGAAGCTAAGTAAAAGCCAGACCCATAGCATGCGTGTACCGTCATAAAAATTCCTGCAAATGAAAAACACGAGAACGTTGAGCGGCTAAATGTAAATATTTTCCCCTATATCCGCCAAGAAAATAGTCTACATTCCCGCTCAGCAGCCTTCTCGCACCGACCAAGAAAGCCACTACAGATAACAACGCTGTTTTTCTTATAATTTTTCTAGTCCAATCAACAATTTTCTTTGCTCTTCAATGAGCTGTGCGAGCATGAATTATTCCTTCGTTATTTTGAGCAATTGGATTTTTTCCCAATTCCAGAAGCATTCGGTTCAGGTAACCCGTCTGGTTCGGCTATTGCTACGAGTTCTTTGCGGTCGTTGCCACAGTCGAATGTCGTCAATGGCCATGATGGATGGCTGGCAAGGTCTGCTTCGAGCACTGCTCCCTCTGCGCTGAAAGTGATGCCATGCGCCATCTCATGAACGAGTTGACTTGCACAATGATACCTTACACACGGAAAAACATGGAAAAATTCAATTCTTCATCCGCCTGGCCTCCAAAGCACCCGGATTGCGACGATTTACAATTCTCGCTCTGAGTTGTGCCTCGCTGACTTCCACGTCGACTCCTCTTATGATTCCCTTACACGGTTTCTGGGGCCGGGCTAGGTACGCCGCCACCCCAAACGTTCCTTCACCGAGCCTGATTTACTGCGCTTGCGCGTACGTGTCTCCGTTTTTCCCGTGCGGCGTGCACATCACAAAATTGTTCTGAACTCTAATGGCACACATCGTGTCCTGTTCAATTGCAACCGGAGCCAAGGATGCCTCCATGGCCAAGGCTTGCTAATAGCGCATTTTACTAACCTTGTTTACATTCAGGCCATCCAGCGTTCTGTCAACGATGCGAAAAGTGCCCCTCGCCAGTCGAGGCAGCCTCGGAGCAGCGGTGACGCGTCGTAACGCGTCTCGAGGTGCTGCGGTGCGGACGCCGTCCATCCCTCTGCCACATGTATTTCCACCGTGTAGAGCCGAACATTCTTCCCTGCGCCTGCTGGGCCGGCGGTTGTAGGCTACCTTCCATCATGGGTCACATGCCTCTTCTTGAGTAATCTCTTCTCCTTCCACAACGTCCATCCTTGGTTCCAATTGCCATACGTTCGGGAGTAGGCCGAAGCCTACCTTCTCCGTGTTTCAAACACTCACAGAACCGCTGAACATCCTTCAACCGAGGAAAATCCGGTAGCCGCAGAGTCCTCTTGACTTGCCATGTCCATTAAGGCATAAATCACCCGATTCCGCATGGAGAACCACTCGAGAACATTGATGAAAACCGGAGACGACGTCAACACGTCCGCACTAGTCGACTTCTTCTTCTACCCTAAACAGAGAGACAACATGATGTTTACGTAAAGAAAGCCCTCGACGTGTCCGCAATCATTACACTTGTGTGAAATCATCGTGTATTGTTTACTCAAGCCAAACGACTTTCGCGAATCAGCAAAATTCGGCGCATCACACACGAGTTTGACCATTCTAAAGAGTTTATGCCTTTACAGTTTGATACTTTGTCGCATGCGTAACAACCGACTCTTTATGTGCGTTTCATCATGCCTAGGTATAGCAAAGAAAATGTTGCTGAGCGTCTACAACAGAGTGGAGATCGTGTCTGCAAATTATAAAGACAGCTACGCGAAGCGAAAATGATAAAATTTTGTAGCTGTGCCTGGAGGGAGAGAATCTAGGCCTGGTATAATGTAAAACTATTTCAATCACCTATTTCGCCTCCAGGATACTTAAAGAACACGTGAGTCCCGCCCACACAAGCGCCACCGCGCTGTATGAAGGGGTCCGATCCATTGGCCTCTACGGATTGGGCACTATTTGCAACGTCTAGACCATCGCACTCAAGTTAAATCAGTTAGCCGGCGTGGACGTCACAACGCCGCCACGAGAAATGTCACAAGCAGAAAAAAATGATGAACTAAATGTTATGAGCCATTCTACTCTGCGAAAGACGATGACACGAGAATTTGCTCAGCTAACAGCAAATAGGTGAAAGAAAGTTATGAATAAAGGTATGGAGACATATATTGTCATGCTGGGTGGTCATTCATCTTCGCAAAAAACAAGCAGCAAAATCCGTCGTCATTAAGTCTCAGGTCAAGCTGAGGTCAAATCATTAGGTATGTCTCGGCATAATTGTAGAGATCGGCTGTTTGTTTTCACGCTGCTAGGAATACAGACACGGCAAGAAGTCGTACAACTCGTTTCATTTTTAGAGAGCATATGGCACCACAGCATTAGGATTGGTGATGCGCTGAAAGTGCTCTATGATAGCCTAATTTTTCACTACATTGTTAACTTACTACCCCGCTCTAGTATGGCACGTGACGGCGGTAGCCTGCAAACGCCAAGTACATGCCAAATAGACGCCGAGCAGACACAGTGACTCAGCTGAACGTCTGTAGGTGCATTCGCCCGTAATAATTGCCAAGGAGGCTGAAAAATAACTACAGGGAAATCCTATAGGTAAAGCGAAGCCTTGCTGTCGTATGCAGGTAAACGCAGCCTATGATTACGGGGTAAAAACATTTCTTGCGCCAATCCACCTACCATGGATAATGTAACATGATGGCAAGCAGACAGTGAAGAGGCTACGTGGTGCGAATGTACCCATATCAAGGGACATTCGGCGTTCGTATAGACTAAGAATGCATGTAACTTCCACAGTGCTGCAACCAGCTTATCAGATGGATACCCTCTGTAAAACCTTTGTGATCTGGAGGGTATAATAAATTAAATTGCCCCCGCGCCAACTACAGATGGCTTCACTGCAGAAAATTGGATTGCAAGATGGCAGACCTATGGCCAACTATAGCGATATGTACGATAACTCTAGTCAGCGCGTTCGCAGAGGGGAGCATAGTGGGAACGTTGGCATGAGCGACATCGGAGCCAGCTGTGGATGAACACGAACGCGCGAGCAACGGCATGGTCACTTTCGCTCGGTCACGCCGAGGGGCGCTAACGAGCCAGCTGTTGAAGAAAACGACGACGAACACGCGAGCAGCAGAAAAAGCTATTGTTGAGGACGATAGCTTTTCTCGCACACACGAACATTTCACTTAACCCAAGCCATAAACAGCTTCAGCGCCAAAAAAGAGGTGGGCTTGTCACATCATTGAGACGCAAACGATCTGCTTCAGCATGCTATATGGCAGGGAAGGAGTTGTAATTGCTGACGCTGACGCTAGTCCCCGAAAAGGGGAAGAGTATCCCTGTTGCGTATGAGACTCGAATCGCTGCTCAATAACAACATGAAAGTCGTATTGGTCCTTTGCCTTCCTATAATGGATTGATCTAAAAAATGTCTTCGGTAAGAGGCTCCTTAGATGGCGTCTTTTAACTTCCAGAACATAACATGAAGTGTATTTTAAAGCTATAAAAATTTATTTCACATGACAGCCATCTCAAACTAACCATCCGATAAAAGAAGCCGTTCCTGGAAACTGTAATATATTTTATCATCTGGTACACCGGAATACTTTTTACTAGAGTGTAATAGTAGCATGATGCTTGTTTCATGCAGTTCTAGTTATAATATGCCACAGCTGCCATATTTACGTTCTGCGAAAACCTGCGAGAAAGAAAATCCTTTAATGTGACAATCAACAACTTTATTTTAGTTCTTCAGTTTCACGGTTGTAGCCATGTCACAAACCAGGAGCCTTTTACACAACAGTTGAGCGTTAAAGCGCTCGCTCCGCAAATGCGGTTTGGCCGTGTGGTGCAGTGTCTATAATGAAATTGCTACTATATTAGCAACTTCAGTCTAATACGCTCTAGTTTCGTAAAACTTTCGAACACCTTTAAAAGTTCCGGTTAGGTGTGATTTTATTTGGCTTTTATTTTACGCAGGTTCAATGTGCCTGTATTTTAATGAGACACTAGGAGATGGTGTGACAGCTGTCAGTGAATGGCCATGCGAAAAATTAAAGTGCAATGTTTCGGGCAACGAAGTGCAAGTGACTGGGTAAGTTACTCTTTAGTTGCGTAATGACATCAGGTGACCAATATTGCTTATGCACACTTAAGCATGAATGTCAACGGATGAATGACTGTACCAAAAGTTGATTTTAAACCAATAAAATATATGCGCCTCTATTTTATTAGGCATTAAGAAGATTTTTTCATGAAACGCCATTGGTCGTGCCTTGAGTCGGTTTATTCGAATCCGTAGTTCAAATAAAGGAAAATTTAGCCAATTGAAATAAAAGGAATTAGAAATTTTCGCACCATTGGTTCACGCGAGTACTGCAGCCCACAAGAAGCCGGCATTGATAGTAAGCGTCACAGTGGCAGGGCTTAACACTTTTTACCATAACGGCGGGTAGATTCAGGATAGACGAATATTGTTCTTGAAAAAAAAATAGAGGCAGAGGCATAGTAGAAACTCAGTAGGTATATCACCGTACGTGTCGTGCTTAACTACCTTTCGGATTGCGCAGTTCCAGTTTCGCTTTTTCCCCTGCGCTTCGATATTTTACAGGGGTAAGAGAATTTTCAGAGCTTCGAGCTCTAATTCGAATACTTACCTTGAATGATTCATTTTTGCTGAAAAATCCGGCATTCCGTATTTTCGAATACTCCTAAAGAAAGAGAAACGTTGCAATAGTTGACGGTATAAGCCTGGATTCGGTTATTCATCTGTTAAACAATGTATCCATAAATATGAACGTGTGGCAACAGCTGAACCTTCCGATACAAAATAGGTAATGAAACAAAATTGGTAATGGAAGCTTTGTATTCGGTTCACGGCGGAAAAACAAATCACAAGCTGTTATTTCTTTATTGCTCTCTATCATATAGTCTAGGTATGTAGAAGTTTATCCTGTACACCACAACTAGTGAGGTCTTCAATGGAAGAGGCCCTTTTTCAATGGGCACAAAACCCGTAATTCCTAAAGAAACCTTTTTCTTTGAGCAGAACTTATCATTTTCTTGGCAGCCGTTTTCTTTAAAACCTACTCATGCACTAGACATTCTTTCTTAGAGAGCTTGTTTTGAATGATGTTATAATGTTGCTAAATGCTACTTATACAGTATTTTATTTTGTTCGATTATATTTTTAAAGACTGACTGTTTGGAAACAAGTCAGTACAAGCATTGCACCTTACTATACAGAAAATGAAAGTCCGTTCTGTAAATACACGCGTCTGAGCTTGAGTACTCAGTATTCAACACAATATCCAATATAAACTATTAGAACTTGATTGACGTTAAAAAAATGGCACCAACCATTTCACGATGGCTTGAGTTGAGTTCAGTTGTTGTAGGCTACTGGTGGGATTAGCCTTGCAGTTGCTGCCGGCAATTGCACGATGACTGTCCACGGTAATGCGATTAGCATTGAATACAAAGAGCGACGCAACTTATTTCCACCGTGAAAACGAGTTATGTATGAGTTGTGCATGATGCATCCGGACTCCTCTTTCGTGCTTTCCTCAGAACACTCGACGTCATCTAGAACCAACACCACGAAGTGTCCGCGTAGCCTCTGAACTGCATAGCACACCGGTGCGTGCTAACCCTGAGAAACGCGTCATGCGCCTATTGGTCTCCACTGTCGCGTCACTTTCTGGACACATCGCATGACCTACTGGCCCTGCGGGAAAGTCCAGGCGCGGACTCCGATACCAGAAGCATGGATCCCCATTGCTTGCGTGAGCTGGAAAGTGCTGCCTCGCTAGCCGCACGTACAGTGGCACATACTCAGTGACCAAAATAGGGAGAAGTTCATTGAACACAGGCACATACCTATCAGCGCAGCGGTGGTCCTCCGCCCTTTCCGCCTGGACCTGGCAGTCCACACACTCCCCAACAATCAACATGGCTGTAACAACCAATACCACCTATCACGTTTGGCAGTGGAACTGCCGCGAATTCAAAAAGAAGAAGGCCAACCTTCCCCAGCATGTTAATAACACGCACAGCAAGAATCCTACAAACCTGATATCATAGCGATTCAAGAAGTCAACATGGAAGCTGGCCTCTCCTTTTACTGGGCTTTCCACTGCCGTAACAACTCCAAGAAAGTCACTACGCTCGTTCACCGAGAACAGGTGATGGCGATCCACGACATCGAAACTTCTCCTCCTGCAGGCGTACCCCATGTATTCGTGGAGATCATACCAACGCGAACGTCAGATCCCAGCCTATTCGTCCTCAGCGTATACGTCGCTCCGCGAGAAGACCCGAAGCTCGATGCGCATTTTCGCTCGACCTTGAAAGTCAGCTACGATTGCCCCTGCTCATCGATGGGGACTTTAACGCCGGTCGTACTCTGTAGGAAAACCTGAGTGACAGCAGCAAGGGTAGAAATCTAGCTGAAGCGCGTAAGAGTTGGGCCTCACGCTAACTAACGATACTACCGCCCACACCAGAATCAGCAGTCGAGGTCAAGTATACACCAACCCAGACCTGACGTTCATCGTCCATTCGCAAGACTACGCCTGGACGAACACGGGCGAAACGCTGGGAAGCGATCACTACACCCTTCAGACGGAAATCTGTGCACGCGGCAAGAGTCGCCGGAAGCATCGCTTCTCGGTTACAAACTGGGACAAATTCTGCGAGTCCAGAAGAACGCGAGCCAGTGAGGGATCCATCGCCAATATCTCCTCCTAAACGAGCCAACTCCGGGGCGATGTGGAAGAGCATACTGAAAATCTTCACCCGGAGGACGTCCCAGAAACCTCCAACGTCGACAGCGGGCTGCTGCACATGTGGCAGGCAAGATCGAGCATGCTTCGGCGTTACCAACAGCACGGAATAGATAACCAAGCTCTCAAGGAAAGAATCACTCGACTCAACGCAGCGATCTCCGATCATGTGACCGAGGTCACCCGGCAGCAGTCGTTCCAAATATGTGATCGCATGAGAGGACACCTCGGTGCAGCCCGCACGTGGAATCTCCTACGCCACCTCCTGGACCGCGACACCAGTAGGGCCGAAGGCGGAAGAAGCACGGTCAAGTTAATCCACAGGCATGCTCAGGACCCGGGGGCGTTCCTGGCCGAGGTGCAGGACAAGTACGTCGGCCCGTAATTCAAGACACGGTTACCTGCGGCCTACCGTGGCCGGCCGAACGTGCACATAGACACAGACCTCACGTTCGCTGAGGTGTTGCCCGCCGCCTTCTAGTTGAGGACGAACTTGGCGCCGGATCCGGACGGCTTGAACAACAAGATCATGCGCAGCCTGGAGGAGGCCTCGATGGAGCAGCTCACCGAGTTCATGAACAAATGCTGGAAGACAGGCGCCATCCCGGAAGAGTAGAAGACGTCCACGATCGTCTTTATGCCCAAACCAGGCAAACCACTCTATGCGGACAACCTCAGGCCGATTTCACTCACATCATGCGTCGGCAAACTTATGGAGCATGTGGCCCTGGACCATATCAATAAACACATAGAGGACGTGGACGAGCTCCCCCACTCCATGTTTGGTTTCATGCCACACCTGTCCACCCAAAATGTACTCCTCCAGTTAAATAGTCAGGTAAGGCAACCCCGAAAGTCCGACGGACGCTAGCCGGTTCCGGAGCCTCCTCGGCCTCTACCTGAAGAAGGCCTTTGACAATGTCGCCCATGGAGCAATGCTCGAGGGCCTGACCCAACTGGGGCTTGGGAAGCGAGCATACCAATACGTCCGAAACTTTGTCACCGACTGTAAGTGCCGCATCCAAGCCGGTGAACATGAAACTGACATTATAGAGCTGGGGAGCCGAGGCACACAGCAGGGATCAGTCATCTCCCCTTTTTTCTTTAACTCGGCGATGCGCGGGCTGCCGGAACTGCTGTGCTCTATGCCCGGGCTTCACCACAGCCTCTACGCTGATGACGTGACGTCATGGATGGCAGCAGACAATCCACAAACTCTTCAAAAGATCATGCAACGCGCCATTGACGTCGTACAAGCTTATGCGGAGTCAAAGGGCCTGACGTGCTCACCGGAAAAATTCGAATACCTCCTCATCAAGCCCGGCAGAAGTAGCTGTCCCGGTGGATTACCACCGCAGAGGCGCTTCCGTGAACTTAAGGTCGGAGGACTTACCATTCCGGAGCCCCCCAGTATCAAAATAATGCGGCTAGACTTTCATTGCGGGCTGCGCTGCGGGCTCATGTTAAAGAAATTCCAGAGGGGGACCAATTACACATTACCGCTCATTCGCCGGATGGCTAATCGGTACCAGGGCATGGACGAGGGCGAGCTGCTTCGACTTGTGCAGACATACATAACCCGCAGGAACAGGTACTCGACACCATATGTCAAACTCGCAGCCACGTACTTAGCTAAATTAAACACAATGATCAAAAGAGCCTCAAATGTAGCCCTGGGCCTTACGGACCACGCAGCCACCGCAAGGTTAGATGCCTTAGCCATGCAGAACACGATCGAGGAGCTCTTAGACGCTCACCACAGTTCCAAGTCCGTCGTCTCTCGCTAACACCGGCTGGCCGCACAGTCCTCTCGAAGCTCAGACTCGATACCATCCCCGAGGTTACAGACTACATAACGATTCCGCTAAATGTCAAGGGGCATATTTATGCCCCACCTCTACCCCGCCACATGGACCCCGAGTTTCATCAGGGCATCGGCAGGCCCGTAGTGAAGCCATTTGGTGACGCTACGGCTCGCAAGAGGAGTGGTGTACGCGACGCAGCGAGACACCCTCGCGGCGACCTCATGACCGCAGTGGTAGCGGATCACAACAGAGGATTCATAGAACATACAACAATCATGGCTGACCGAGTGGTGTAAACGGCGGTAACTGCGATTGCAATTGCCAGCCATGCGGAAGCGAATACCATCATCAGCCATACCAAGCAGGCCATCGGCAATTTCGTCCGCGGTAGAATTTCCAAACAGGCGTACCATGTCCTCACACGGCGCCTCCTAAGCGGCTTGAAAACCCTCGTGTGGACCCCCAGTCACGCGGTTGTGCCCGGCAACGCGTCGGCCTACAGCTTGGCTCGAGATATCGCGCGCCGAGCCTCGTGCGCTGATGCGGACAGCGTGAACGTCGAGGAGAGACGCGAGGAACCCTGTTAGACTTATCACGAAATAGCCTATAGGCATCACTTGAGACGTCGCGCGCTGCCACCACCAGCGAAGCACATGTGGGAATGAATCTCGCTCCCGTTTTCTCATCCCCCGTCGGCAGCGAAACTGACCAGACAGCCTGGCTCAGTTTCGCGGACGTCGACCGACAGCTTGAACTGGTGGACTGGGCGGAGAAGGCCTAGCAGGTCCAGGGCCTCGCTTGAGCCTGATCCCTCAGTCACCTCCCCCTCTCCCCTTCCCCTTTTCAATAAAGTGCACGACCACGACCACCACCACCCAGCGCATTTACGGCGCCGCTCGAAGCACAGTGCTGAATGAGGTAAATAATGTTACTGAAAAGCGGCAAACACATAGGAAATTTCTGGCAAGCCTGCTAAAGCGTCGAGTTTCTGTTCCTGAGGAACCATTGTGAGGTGCCTACAATTGCGCTCAGTGTGGCACAAATTTAATAGATCTTATCTGTCATTGTGGAGTGACAGATTCCCAGTGCCGCACACCTAGTTACCAAAGTTGGTGCCAAAGAAGCTCGTTGAAGAGTGGTGAACGCTCATTAGGACACAACCATACCCCAGTTGGCATGTAATTGGTTCATTTAGGACCTGCATAGACCATGTGGATCATATCCAGTGCATTTGTGGCGAGCCTACTAAATTGTCGACTTACTGTCCTTGAGTAAGCGTTGTGACGTGGGTACAATTAGCCTCAGTGTAGAAGAAATTTAAGGGGTCCTATTTGTCACTGTGGTGTGGCACAATCCCAGCGGCACATACCTTGTCGCCGAGGTTGGCGACAAGGGATTTCATTGAAGAGTCGTGCACAGCCATTGGCGCGCACCTGCTCACCCAAGTAGGCATCCACTTGGTTCTTTGAAGACCAGCATAGACCGTGTGGCACATATCTTCTGCATTTGTGGTGAGCCTCCTCAAGCGTCGAGATGATGTGCTTGAGTAACCCTTATCACGTGGGTACAATTGCGCTCAGGGTGGGAGAAATGTAAGAGACTTTATTTGTCATTGCAGTTTGACACATACTCAGTGGCACAGACTTAGTTACCAAAATTGGCGGCAAACAAGATCGTTGAAGATCGTACACACCCACTGGCACAGATTCACTAACTCAATATGGCATAATGATGGTTCATTGAGGACCAGCATAGACCATATGGCACATACCCAGTGCATTTGTGACGAGCCTACCTAAGGGTCGAGTTGCTGTCCTTGAGTAATCCTTGTGACGCGGGTACAATTACGCTGAGTGCGGGAGAAATATGAAGGATCTTGCTTGTCATTGTGGATTGACACATTCCCAATGGCACATAGCTAGTTACCAAAGTTGGCGGCAAAGAAGCTCGTTGTAGAGTGGGGAGCTCTCACCGTCCCACCACACTACTAACAGAAGTTGGCATGAAATCGGTTGATAGAAGACCAGCATAGTCTATAACAAGATGAAAGGGGGTTAACCGAGGGGTCCGTTTTCATTAGTGATATGATAAGAAGCCAACAAACACTGACACCAAGGACAACATAGGGAAATTACTTGTGCTTTGCGAAGCGCGAAATGAGAACGTTGTGGGATCGTTCCCCACCTGCAGCAAGTTGTCTTTTCGTCCACTTTCATTTACATTAATTTATCATTTCTTTACTACATTTATTAAACCTATGTTGTCATTGGCGTCAGTTTTTGTTGGCTTCTTATGGTAAAGCATAGACTATGCGGCACATACCCACAACATTTGTGGCGAGCCTGCTAAAGCGTCGAGTTACTGTCCTCTTGAGTATTCCTTGTTACATAAGTACAATTGCGCTCAGTGAGGGGAGAAATTTCAGTGATCTTATTTGCATTGTGGAGTGAAACATTCTCAGTCACACGTACCTAGTTACCAAAGTTAGCGGCAAAGAAACTCGTTGAAGAGTGGTGCACACACTGAGGCACACACCGACTAACCCAAGTTGGCGCAGCATTAGTGGATTGATGACCACCAGCATACCACATGTGGTACATACCCGGTGAATTTGTGGCTAGCCTGCTAAAGCGTCGAGTTGCTGTCCTTGAGTATGCCTTATGATGTGGGCACAATGGCGCTCACGGTAGACGAACTTTAAGGGATCTTACTTGTCGTTTTGGAGTGACACATTCTCATTCCTAGTGGCCCATACGTAGTCACCGAGGTTGCCGGCAAAGAGTCTCGTTAAAGAGTAATGCGCAACCACTGACACACACCCACTAACCGATGTTGGCATGAACTTGGTTCTTTTAAGAAAAGCGTAGACCATCGGGCACATACCCTGTGCATTAGCGGTGGGCCTGCTAAAGCATGGAGACGCTATCCTTGAGTAACCCTTCTCACATGGGTACAATTACGCTCGATGTGGTATAAACTAAAAGATGTTGTCATAGTACAAACCGTTGTGTGCTTAAAAACCCGCGATCTTTGTGCTGATGCTGCTCGGCAAAAGGACTTCGTCTTCTTCTGTACAAGGGCGCAACCACAATTCTATTTCTCCAGTACTGATTTCATCATCTCCCAAATCGACCATTCGGAGTGCCTTGGTAGCGCATTAGAAACATGACAGCGCCAAAAATTTTGGCGTTTGTTTGCTTAAATAAACATGTTGAGCCTCCACAGTGTGGCTTCCACAAAGCAGTTGCCGCAAGTGGCCATATTTCTGAGTGATATTCCCACCAAAAGCGTTCCTAGCTTCCAATATGACAAATACTTGTGTCAATTGATAACGTTCAACGAGGTCCTATACTGACGTATATTCTAAAACAGCCTCTGCAATTCGTTAACTCCCACACCTAGCAATGGAGGAGGAGGAAATAAAAAAATATAAAGCAGCGATATTAACCAGAAAGGCGCCTGGCTCATCTACCCTGCTCTGGGTGACTGGAGAAAGGGAAGAGAAAGATAAGATAGAGAGAGCAAGCGCAGAAATATATTTAAAACTTTGCGTGTCTAAGAATTCTAAGTTTCTTTCAGTTAACAGCTGAAAAACTAACATTTACCTCTAACTCTGTTCTTTGGTCCTTCCGCTTCTTGATATAGAATAGCGAGTTAAATGCGTCGTGCAATATTCTTATGTTTTTAGTTTCCGCATAATGTGTTTAGTAGTTCATCGCAGTCCTAAGCAAATGCTTCTTCTGGAAGATGCTAGCTAGTAACAGCAATGGCACGACCGTTGGCAAATGATGCTCATTCGATAAAAATGCAACGTAATGTCATTTTTCATTTGAGGCGGCACACTTTCTTATGAATACATAAGTAATAACATTGCCATCTTAGTTCTGCAGTCTTACAGGTACCCAATGGTTCCTATATATAATGAATTATTTTGGCGCACACATGTTACTAACTTCAGTTGATTGGGAATTACGTGGTATTCAGAAGTATCGTCTAAAACGCACCGCCGACCATGTTACCTGCTAATTATAACAACAAAAGAAGCACGCGAATCCGCCATCTGAAGTCCACATCAAACATGTTTCAGGAACGCACTCGAAGCAGTTAAATACGTGCCACATGATCCATTCTTTCGAGTTATTCAGATGACGACAGCAAATAAAAAGAAAATTCCCTTCTACTCCGATGTATGCCAACCCTGATTTCAGCCGTTTCACTTTTCGGAGAGATTGATCGCAACTCGCATAGTGAGTAATTATATATCCTCAGCGGACAGGCCGCCACTGAAATCTGAACCTGGTAACGTTTCACGATAGAACGTTATCTAGTGAGGCAAGTCTAGCAGGGCTATTGGAGGAATTAGATGGCCGTGAATGGGATATAATAGGGCTCAATGAGGTTAGGAGAAATGAGCCATTTGGAGTGCTAAAAAGCGGGCGCGTCCTGTGCTGCCGAGGCGTAGCGGAGAGACAAGAATTAGGAGTCAGGACTCCGGAATAATTAGAATATATCTGGTAACATACACGAATTCTAAAGAATTAACGAAAGGTGACAGGTCCTGTTGTTAAACTTAATAAAAGGTACAAATTGAAGGTCGTAGAGGTCTACGCCCCTACATCCAGTCATGATGACCAGGAAGTCGAAAGCTTCTATGGAGACGTGGAGTTCGCAATGGGTAAAGGCAAAACAAAATACACTATACTGATGGGCGACTTCAATGCCAGGGTATGCAAGAAACAGGCTAGAGACAAGTCAGTGGGGGAATATGGCATAGGCACTAGGAATACCAGGGGAGAGTTATTAGTAGATCTTGGAGAACAGAATAACGTGCGGATAATGAATACCTTCTTCCGTAAGCGGGATAGACGAGAATAGACGTGGAGGAGCCCGAATGACGAGACGAGCAATGAAATAGACTTTGTACTCTGCGCTAACCCTGGCATCATAAAAGATGTGGACGTGCTCGGCAACGTGCGCTGCATTAACCATAGGATCATAAGAACTCGAATTAGCCCAGACTTGAGGAGGGAACGAAAGAAACTCGTATATAAGAAGCCGATCAATGAGTTAGCGGTAAGAAGGAAATTAGAGGAATTCCGGATCAAGCTACAGAACAAGCATTGGGCCTTAACCCAGGAAGAGGACCTTAGTGTTGAAGATATGTACGACAATCTTATGGGCATCATTAAGGACTGTGCAATAGAAGCCGGTGGTAACTCCGTTAGACAGGATACCAGTAAGCTATCGTAGGAGACGAAAGATCTGTTCAAGAAACGCCAATGTATGAAAGCATTTAACCCTATAGCTAGAATAGAACTGGCAGAATTTTCGAAGTTAATGAACAAGCGTAAGACAGCTGACATAAGGAAGTATAATATGGATAGAATTGAACATGCTTTCAGGAACGGAGGAAGTCTAAAAGCAGTGCAGAAGAAACTTGGAATTGGCAACAATCACATGTGTGTGTTAAAAGACAAAGCTGCCAATATGATTACTAATATGGATGAGATAGTTCAAGTGGCTCAGGAGTTCTATACAGCTTTATGCAGTACCAGTGACACCCACGGCGATAATGGAAGAGAGAACAGTCTAGAGGAACTTCAAATCCCAGAAGTAATGCCTGAAGAAGTAAAGAAAGCTTTGGGAGCTATGCAAAGGGGAAAGGCAACTGGGGAGGGTTAGGTAACAGCAGATTTGTTAAAGGATGGTGGGCAGATTGTTCTAGAAAAACTGGCCACCCTGTATACGCAATGCCTCATGACCTCGAGCTTACCGGAATCTTGGAAGAACGCTAACATTATCCTAATCCATAAGAAAGGGGACGCCAAAGACTTGAAAAATTATAGAACGATCAGCTTACTGTCCGTTGCCTACAAAGTATTAGTAAAGTAATCGCCAATAGAATCAGGAACGCCTTAGACTTCTGTCAACTAAAGGACAAGGGAAGATTCCGTAATGGCTACTCAACAATAGACCATACTCACACTATCAGTCAAGTAATAGAGAAATATGCGGAGTATATCCAACCCTTATATATAGCTTTCATTGATTACCAAAAAGCGTTTGATTCACTCGAAACCTTAGCAGTCATGCAAGCATTACGAAATCAGTGTGTAGACGAGCCGTATGTAATAATACTGAAAGATATCTATAGCGGCTCCACAGCCAGCGTACTCTTCCATAAAGAAACAACCGAATCCCAATAAAGGAGGGCGTCAGGCACGGAGATACGATTTTTCTAATGCTATACAAAACGTGTTTACAGGAGATACTCAGAGACCTGGATTGGTAAGATTTGGGGATAAGAATTATGAAACACCTTAGTAACTTGCGATTCGCTGATGTATTGCCTTGCTTAGTAGTTCATTCGATATTGGATCAATTGCAATGCATGCTCACTGACCTGGAGAGGCAAATCAGAAGGGTGGGTCTAAAAATTATCTGCAGCACACTAAACTAATGTTTAACAGCCTCGGAAGAGAACAACAGTTTACGATAGGTAGCGAGGCACTGGAATTGGTAAGGGAATGCATGTACTTAGGGCAGTAGTGGCCGCGGATCCGGAACATGAGACTGAAATACTCAGAAGAATAAGAATGGGCTGGGGTGCTTTTGGCAGGCATTCTCAGAACATGAACAGCAGGTTGCCATTATCCCTCAAGAGAAAAGTGTATAACAGCTGTGTCTTACCAGTACTAACATACGGGGCAGAAACCTGGAGGCTTACGAAAAGGGTTCTACATAAATTGAGGACGACGCAACGAGCTATGGAAAGAAGAATGATGGGTGCAACGTTAAAGGATAAGAAAAGAGCATATTGGGTGAGGGAAGAAACGCGAGTTGGTGAAATCTTAGTTGAAATCAAGAAAAAGAAATGGGGGGGGGTGCATGGGCAGGGCATGTAATGAGGATGGAAGATAACGGATGGTTATTAAGGATTACGGACTGTATTCCAAGGGAAGGGAAGCGCAGCAGGTGGTAGCAGAAAGTTGAATTGAATTGAATTTTATTTCTCGTTCATTTAAACGAGGGTAGCCTGAGACAAAGGCATAAAGCCTGACAAAGGTCTCAACCCCCACGAACGACAGTTTTGACAGCAGATCACACACATATGCACAATTTTGCGCGTTACAACTGCGTTGATTACTGTGAAAATTCATGGTAGCAATGTCCATGGTCATTTGATTCTTCAAATGTATAGTACAATGTACAGCAACGGCTAAGTACAAAAAAGCATTTGAGATTCTGATGACATGCTAAAATTGTACAATTATACACAAAATAAACGTCACCAAATTTATGGAGGAATATACAGCAACAACATGCGCAAGAAAGAACATCATAATTGTGTGCCAAAAGCAATAAAGCATTGTGAACAGTACGTGGACGCAAACATATTTGTGTTAATACCAAACCCAACAATAGATAATAAATGAAATCATACGTGAATCCTGAAAAGAAAAAAATTAGTAATTAATGCGGAAACATTTTTCATTTTATTACAGGCACTTATTCAATTTTCAAGTGTATGTCTTCCCTATCTAACCAATATCATATTCCTTCTTTAAATGTCTGTGAAGAAGTGTTTAAGGATACAGATGCACTGTAACTGTTCGTTATTATTGTGGACTGATAGAAAAATGTTTCTTTCCCGTAATTGGTCGTTGCTTTTGGTGTGTGTCGAAAGATCTTTCGCAAGGAGTATCCGGAGAGGTTACATTCACTACATTGAGCGCTTGGATTTCCCTTTCGGATTTCTAGAAGAATTTTCACGTAAAATATCTTGTCCGCACGCAGCATATCATATTTTTGGAATAGTGTACCGGTTATTAGGTCAGAAAAACGGCCATAGTAATTTTCATATAAGCGCATAACGCTTTTTTGTAAGGTAATCAATTTCGTGTAATTCGTTATCGTTTCTGCATCCCAAGCCAATATCCCGTAGCAAAGATTTGAATAAATAAGTGCACTATACAGTGGTTTTCTTAGCCATGGAGGTATCAGGTGTGCAATTTTATAGATTACACCGATGTTTTTTGACAATTCACCGCAAAGGAAATTTACATGTGCATTCCATGACAACTCTTCACTGAAATGTATTTCCAGAAACTTTTGTTGTTTGACTTGTTTAATGAGGTAGTTGTTAAATTTTGCTTGTACTCTATTAATTCTTTTATTAGGCGCCCTAAATATACTGTAGGTTGTTTTAATTGCGTTTAGTTTGTTGGTCGCCAACCAGTCAGATAACAAAACTGTATATTCATTTACACACTACTGTAATTCTGTTGTGTTATCAGCTGTAAAGAACACATTTGTATCATCTGCATACATTGTCGACGTTTGTGAACCTGGTAAATCTGTAATATCATTAACATAAATAAGAAATAGTAATGGTCCTAACTTTGAACCTTGGGGGACACCTTGATGTAGGGTAAACATGTCAGATGCAGTAGTTCCCAGCTGCACGAACTGTTTTCTATTAAATATATAACTTTTTATCAATTCATTTGCAACGCCTCGCACTCCCTACCTTTCCAATTTTTTAAGTTAGGATACAGTGATCAATCGAATCAAACGCCTTTCTCAGGTCCCAAAACAGGCCGAGCGTTAACTTCTGTTCGATGTTAGCAATTATCCGATCTTTAATATCCAGTAAAGCTTGCTCAGTTGACCTATTTTTTTGAAAACCGTATTGGCATTGCGCAATAACGTTTTCTTTCGTAAAAAGAAATTTGATAATCTTGCATAGATAACACCATCAAGAAGTTTTGAAAATACCGTGAGAACTGAAATTGGCCTGTAGTTCGACAATTGGTCTGCACTTCCCCCTTTTTAAATTGGTGTGGCACGCGCTATCTTAAGCTCGTCTAGAAAAACGCCTGTGCTCAGAGAGAAGTTTATAACATGCGCGAGCGCTGGCCCTATTTCGTGTGACACATATTTAACCAGAATAGGACTGACACCGTCTACAACAGCTGAAACTTTATGCTTTAATGCCTTGATAAGATCACGTACTGCAGTCACGCATGTCTGTTTAAAAAAATGTGAGTTTGATACACGTGAGTGAGTGAGTGAAGTAACTTTATTTTGGTCCAGAGAAGACGCAGGGAAGACCCCGCGCCACCCGGCTAGTCCCACGTAGGGACCGCCAAGCCCAGCTTGACGGCCCGATCGCGGGCACTCTGGACGGCCAGGGTTTGGTCGTTCAGTTCGGGGCTGCCCAAGAGCGCAGCCCACCTATCTTCGCTGAAGGAGGAGCCGATGGCTTCACACTCCCACAACACATGGTCCAATGCTGCCCTTAGTCCACAGGCAGGGCAGTCCGCACTGGGATATCTTTCAGGGTATATGGCATGAAGAACCGCGAGGTTAGGGTATGCACGGGCTTGTAGAAGTCCAAGGGTAACCACCCGCGCCCTACATAAGGCGGGGTGCGGGAGGGGGAAGACCCGTCGTGACAGATAGTAGTGCGTGGTGATCTCATTAAACGTAAGCAAGGGTTCCCCGCGGGGCTGGGCGACTGCTGAGGCGGCGCGGTCAGTGAGTCCTCGCGCGGCCTCGTGTGCGCCCTCGTTAGGGTTAGAGGGAGAACCCTCAATCGACCCCAAGTGAGCGGGAAACCAAACGAGAGAATTCGGAGAGATACTTTTGGCGCTTTGGAGAATGCGGAGGGCCTGGGGGGAGACCATACCGGTTTGGTAGGCCTTAATGGCTGCCTTGGAATCACACGTGGTGTCGAAAACCTGTGATCCTTTCCGATTGCAACGTGTGCAGGGTTCATACCAGTAATAGTAAAATGGGTATTCATGCAGCTAACCATTTCCGCATGTTCTATTTCTTGTCCGTTTAAGCGTGTCATTTGCGGATGCGTGTTTGGATTTTTTCCAGTTATATCATTAACGGCATCCCATATTCTTCTCGGATTGGTTCCTATATTTGAGAAAAGGCGCTCATAGTAATCACATTTTGCTTTCTTTAGATCACCTTGTACTTTATTCCTAAATGTCTTGTACGTCACAAATAGTCAGGCTGCCGCGTGCGGATGAAGGTGTGATAAATAGCATCTTTCTTTTTGACGCGTTCGTACAATTTATTGTCGACCCAAGGTTCGCGCGCCTTTCTATGTTTTTTTCCAGAATCCGCGGGCTGTAATGGAAAAGCCAAATAATAGCGCGCAAGCACATTTCGTTGAAATAGAGCAAATGCTCTATTTCAACGAAATAGAGCAAAACAGTTTACATCTGTTTCATTATAGATTTCTTGCCAGTCTACGCACTGGAGGAGACATCGGAATTGCTCTATAGTATTTGATCCTATTATTCGACGAAATCGCTGTTTGCAGTCATTGTTTTGTTTGTCAGAGTCTTTAGGTATAACACAAAACGCAGGTAAATGGTTACTTACCATCTGCTATTAGCACTCCCGACTTGACATCGCATTCATTTAAGTTCTAAACGCATATGTCTAACAACGTAGCACTATTGTTGTTACCCTTGCTGGTGCTGTTATGTAATTACTGCAGCCATAACAAGAAAACAATGTTTTGAGTTCTAGCGACCATGCGTTATCAGTGATTATGTTGACATTCACATCTCCCATAATTACACAAGTCTCACTAGTTGATCGAGTCAAAAGCAGTAGCCTTTCCATAAAACTACAAAATGTGGCCTTGTCTTAGTTAGATGGACGGATGAGATGATGGAATTTGCAGGGACGACATGGCCGCAATTAGTACATGACCTGGGTAGTTGGAGAAGTAGGGGAGAGGCCTTGGCCCTGCAGTGGGCGTAACCAGGATGATGATTATGATAGTGATGATTATGAGATATCCTGACCATAGCTCGAACATCGCATCGTAGACGGAAAAGTTTTGTGCAATGTTGCATTTGCTTTCTCATTGTTTCGCGGCAACTGCTAGAGAGCGCAAAAGCCTTCCGCACAAGATCGCCACTATCATTTATTTGCCCATGGATGCTACTGTGCGTTTTTAGGTGAAAAATAAGTTTGTGTATTTATCTAGTTTTCATTTATGATTTGGAATCATGCATTTCTGCCTTAGGTATTGACCACTTACCTTATGTATTTATTTCTTATTGTCCTAAAATATAAATCAGGCAAATGAATTATTGCTTATGTATTTTTGCAATAGCGCCTGTCCGTCGTACATGGTCTTCTTCTAGTACACGCTTTGTAGCGCTGTTTCTTCTTCAAGTACGTATTGATCTTTACGACCCCATCATGTTTTTCAATCAATAAATTATTTATTGTGTATTGATGTTATAAACTTATCAACAAACCTTGAAAGATTTAAAGCGAACGGAAGTGTCTACGTGGGGCACGAGAAGCGGGGTGTTACTCCGTAATGCATCCGTCCTCTTTGACCTTCAACTCCGCGTTCACGCCCTTCGGCACCGTGGTCGGGTTCTAAAAGCGACACGTTGAGAACTTAAACCTTTGGCTCGTAGTTTCTGTCCTCATAGGTATCCTTGAACCTCGCCGTCATGGGAGACTTACCAACCACACGCAACCAATTGTGCTTGTCTCGCTTTTCGTACGCGTCCAGAGAGGGAAGGTGCGTAGGCCGCGCATGTGTTAGGATGGGCTTGATTTTGATCGCAATTTTCGTGGTACGGAACGAAAGTAGCCGCATGTGACCCTTCGTCACGCGGCCGGCATGTAACGTTTCTGAGCGGGAAACACGTCTTTTTGGTGTCGGAATCGTGGCGCGCATCACCGCTGTTTTTGTGTAGCGCAGTGGCGATGGGGCCTTTCGACGGGGCCTTTCAAGGAATTGTGATAGTGATAACGCAGTCCTTGCTCTGCCTTGTGTACGGGAACATAATTTCGACGAATAAGACACCCGATAGTAGTGAACCAAAGGACATGCTGCACCATCCAGAATTTCGGTAGCTTGAGAGCGCCAACATCACAAATTGGGATGCAAAGGTGGTGGCATCCTGTGCTTCATTCATGATTTTCCTTTTTTAATAGACGTGTGGCGTAGTTGAATTGATGCAAGCGCAACAGATGCGAAAGATTTACTTGCGGAAGCGTCCACTGTTACAACTTGAAGGAAATCGTATTACACGGTCAAATTACATTCATGAACTATATTCATAAATTGTATGTCACACTAGAAAACTCCAGTCGCTCTTAAATTGTGACTTGTCATAGCAAAACAGTGTCATCTCGAAAACAGCCCCAAAGAAGTCCGCGCCCGTGTCACCGCCGTTTTCGTCAATGTAGCCGACATGCCTAAAGAGAGACACCGGCTTCATGGACACCCTCAGCAGGTGTAATTAGGAGACTTTCAAGTGAAAAGTTGTCAATTAGGCCGCTTCAACAGGCTTAGCGCCACACTTAGCCAGGGAGGCACAGAGAAGCAGCAATGGCACGTTTTAATTGAATGGCTCAAGTTGCAGCAACCACCAATAAATTGCTTGTGGACTCAATTTACTATTTTACTTTGAATGCTACTACATCGTTCTGTCTTGGTGTAGTGGTACCAAGTCGCTCTTTATGCTTCGCGTATTCATTTTTAATAACCGGTGAAGGAAGTCGATGTTTCCCGGGGACCTGCTGAAGGCAACCGAAGGTTCTTGTTGAGTTCTACACGTGTGTCTTGCCACCATACGTGGTACACAGGTTGTATGTGGAGCCGACCTCGGTCGCGCATGGCCAGCTTGTGTTAGCGATACGAGAATGTTGTAGGCTCTCCTCCCACGCCAGCCATTCCACCACCTCCTCGACATCATCAGCCATTGGAGGTCTCTACTACGCTGGAGGGACTCACGAAAAGGCGATCCCCATCCTGTGTACTGTTCCAGTTGTAGGCGTTCCTGTTGAAGTACCAACTGGACGGACCTATCCACATCTATACGGAGAGCTCGGTCCATGCAGACTCCAGATCTGTCACTGCCTCTTGCGCGATTCCGGCCATTTGGCGCTCGGGACTGTGCCGGCTACCTTTCACGCCAGATTCCACCGCTGCTGAGGTGGCTGGCCTCCATCTGGCGGCGGACATGCTGGCGGAGGACACCCCGGATTCTCCGGTTGTGATCCTCTGCGACTCACGAGCGGCGCTCCTTGCTCCTCATCGAGCAGCCACCGCCACCCTTCGCGTGGCCCTGCCGGCAGAAAAGGTTCGTGCCTCTGTTTCGGGTGGCTTGAAGCTGTCGCTGCAGTGGCTCCCCTATCACGTCGACGTCAAGAACAACAAGACAACGAGGACGCAGCAAGCCCTGGCAAAGGCAGCAGACCATGCCATTGTACAAGTTAGCACCGTTGTAACAGTCTTTGGCTATGCAAGGCACACGTTGGAGCGACACCTGATGGTGCTTCACCCGGATCAGCGCGTCACCAGCGGTCGCCTTCCCCGTCCACTTCTTGAACGCGACCTCACATGGCAAGAGCGGTCTCTCCGGCTGCGGCTTCAGATCGGCTGCTCTTAGACAGCATCGCGGAGGTAAAAAAAGACCTGGCTTTATCCTCGGCCTGCTCAGAGTGCGGCGAGCACGCAACAATCAGCCATCTACTTTGTTCCTGTCCCGCCTTGTCCAAAGAGAGGGCTTCCCTCCACGTCTCATTCAGAAGCCTCAGACTCCCAGCGGTCTTGGCATCCCAGCTGCTGTTTTCGTGCAGGTACCATGGCTCCGCCTTCAGGCACCTTGTTACGTTCCTGGAGGACGCGGGGCTGTCGCGTAAATTGTGAATGGTCCGCACGGCTACCGCTGTCAGCGGTACCTAATGGTACCGAGGTCTGCAATCATGTCGACATCCTCTCTCTTCTCTTTTTTCTTTCGTCTTTATGTCCCCCTCCCTTTCCCCAAGGCACTGAGTCGGGTTCCCTAAAGGGCTGCAGAAAATAGAGCCTCTTCCTCTTCACAATCACAAAAACACACACACACACACTCTCTCTGCACAGGCTACGTGGCTTCACAGACAACAGTAGGCTGTAACAGAACTAATAGTTGGGCGAGTTGGTACGAATTCATAGTAAAATATTTTTGCTCGCACAATTGACAAGCACACAGTGTCCTTCACTGTGTCCTTGTCAATTGTGCGCGCAAAAATATTTCACTATGAGTGGGCTGTAACACTATGTTGCACGAATGAGTAGCTCCGCATGGGTGTCGCGTTCAAATTCCCTGATTTCAGTATTGTTGTTTTTAGAAATGGTATTATTCCGAAGACTTTGTAGCGCATTATAAAGTAAACAGAAACTCTTTGGTGATGAGATATACTTCTCTTTATTTTAAAATGTACAAGCATTTATATGGTTACCCAATGAGATTTTGTCCGTACGTCCATCCATCGCGTAGGACGATCGGTTCCAAGATAGAGCCACCTAGCTGTGGAAGAAGACGACGACAAGTGCGCGAGCAGTGACACGATCGCGAGGGCCAATATGGGAACGCTGGCACGATCAGCGGCATCAGAACTAGCTGTGGAAGACGACAACTAACACGCGAGCAGTAGCTCGAGCGCGTCTCTATGTTCACGTGACGTGGGATCAAACAAGCACTAGGCACACCTTTAGTAAACAAGAACTTTCGAGCAGCCGTGGCTAAACAGTTCGGTGGTGCAACCACGCTTCGCCGTTTCACCGTTTCGTCGCGGTCGTTGTCGCTATTATACCAGACGCACTAGTACACGACTACACAACACCACACCGTTAATACGATATCCTTACGCATAACTCATATCTCCCTGAGGATATTCTATGTATATGTTTATAAAACATTAGTGCATGATAATGATATTGTGAAATTACGATGCCATCATATGTTTCACGAGATCGTCGAAGAATGTACGGAACTTGTGGCATATATGTCATGTACAATTTGTTAGCCAAATAAGTGCGTAATATTTCTGGTATTTAACAGTAGAAACGCTAACAATAATGCTAACAATGCTAAGAACACAATGCAAGAGGTAATCGTTTAGTAGCAGTAAGAGAAACGTTGTCATTGGAAAAGAAATGCTGCAAACTTTAACAAGTTCATTATGTTTGGAATTCTGAAACCATTGTTTCAGACTTCACGTTCTCAGTTGTACCATATTTTCAGCTAACGAATAAAGACGCCCATGATTCTTCGCAATTCTGTTACACACTACCCACCATGTTGAAATCAGCGTACCTCCAAATTTTAGCTAACGAAAAGTAGCATTGAGGTAGCGGCTTCGCCGCCCAAGGCATACTTTTCATGCTATGAAGTGAACTTATGCCCGATTTTCTAAGCCTATCGTCAAAGCAGCTGGCATTATGATATGAGAAAACAATTGCGTAAACAAGCTACGTTTTTTCTTGCAGGTGTCCCGCTCCACGAAACGCTTGGACATATGTGCCAAACTCTAGCTATTGGCCGAAATGTTGCGAAAGAGTGGAGTCTGTGTAGACTTAAGAATCGCCATCAAGCTTTCTCTGTGATTCACAAGATATCTCAGAAGGTCACTTTCCTAACGTGACAGAAATATATACTCTTTTTAAAGAAAATATATTGCCTCTGTGTTTTATCTCGCTTTAAGAAGTGAGAACGTGTAGTAGTGTCTTCTCCAGCAGATGTCCCGTAGTAGTGACGGTAAAGAAAGCAGCGAAATTGTAATGACAAAACTTGCGATTTATTGGGCGAACCTGGGCCATCCGAAAGAGGCTATACTGAAAGTATAACGACAGCGGTGAACACAGTCGACGATCTACGAAAATCTGATAAGCGGGTCAAGCGCGTCAGATTTTCTACATGTGTCATCGAAGGTTACAGAGTAATCTCTGGTATTGACGTGTCTTCCAGAAAGTACCACAGAATTCGCGTCGCGCATACATGCAATGAGCTTGCAGAATCGTTAAGTTCGACGACCTCTACTTGTAGCTTTCATTTCTTTAGTGTTAAGGTCGGCGGTCTCGACTGGTACCTTTCGTTTGTTTACACGTAGGGAACCATGAGGAGACTTTGCAGGAATGTTTCCATATGTGTGTGGCCCCGGTGAGTGCGCGTGCTATCAACAAGCACGATATGTCGTTCGGAGGTGGTGGCGGGCTTCACCGGGATGATCGTCGTTGACCAAACGTGCATGATGTTTCCAATCGGCAAAGCATGAACATTTGTTAGACGCTAAAAAACGACCACCTGATAATGATATACACGTAGACCTCTCACAGCCCCCTCTTAAAGTATCTTGTACGATGCTACAAAGAAACACGAATTCAAAAATAAAACCACGCATAACAAGGAAACTTCCGTGCCCTTGCACTCTGTGAAGAAGGATGACGAGCGAAGCTGCGAATTTAGGTCCTTAATGGCGAACTGCACCTCTGTCACTGGTCGGCGCGGTGTTGCACTGTCTCTGGGATTGGCTCATGCATGGTGAGTATTTAACGCCTACTACACCCCCGCTGTGGTTAGGTCCGGCATTGCCCTATCTTCGGAATCAGCCCACGTATGGGGAGTGCTGACATGCGTGAGCTACGCCGACTGTGATGGCTAAACAAGCGGCTATGTTAGGCGCCTTCCGCCCTCCCTTGAAGCGGTAACAAGCGTAATCTGTTTTTTCTTTCGCTCCTACTCCCGGATACACTTGTCCGTATGGCAGGAAGGATTCCTTGCCTAAACACTACCCCGAGCCTCAACAGTGCTTAACTCGTGCTTCACTTCCGCGCAGATCTGCCCAGCATTGGACAATTCTTGCGATCGGCCTACGTACGGGGAGTGCTTAACGCCTGCTTCACGTCCGCTGTGAGTCAGCCAGACATCGTACTATCTTCGGTGTCGTCCCTCTTATGGTACGCGCTTAAAGCCTGCCTCACCTGCGTTGCGGGTCGGCCCGGCATTGCATGAGCTTCGGAATACGCCCATTTATGGGGGGTGCTTAAGGCCTGCTTCACCTCCGCCGTGGGTCGGCCCGGCTTACCCTATCTTAGGCATCAGCCCACATATGGGCAGTGGTTAACGACCGCTTCAACTCTACCGCGTGTCGACCCGGCATTGCATTAACTACGGGATCGATCCATTTACGCGTATGGTGAGTGTTTAACGTCTTTTTCACCTCCGCCGTGGGTCAGCTCGTCATTATTTTTTTTCGCGATAGGTCGACGTATGAAAATTATTGTTCGATGTCCACGGAGACGAGATTCGCGAGAACCTGGTCATAAACAGCTTCGCTGTATGAACATTAGCTGCGGTCTAGCTCCGCTCCCTCTGCATACGCAAAGCAAAAACTTCATTTGCCTGGTTAAGTCTTGGTTTCATTTGGTTAACCTATCATTTAGCTGTAATTATTATATTTAGGAAACAATTATCGCTTAGCCGTGTAGACGGCTGTGCCTCGGTCATTGGCTAGACATGATTCTGATTAGGTTTGGGTACACTAGCACCGTTCGATGGAGCGACAACTGTTGTGCCACAGGGAAAGCGAAAGTGCTAGACAAGGAAAGAGACGCCCTGAACATGCGCAGCGTCGAAGCACGAACGGAGAGGGCGCGAACGTGGTCGCTACATTCATCTCCACGGTTTGACGCATCTTGGATTCCGGACCATCTCCAGTGAAGCAGTTCGCCGGGTGATACCCGCGGGGTGGTCAGACGCCGCTTGGCGATGACGGCTCAAAGTCTCCCGCTCCCACACACAGCTCAGAGAAAACAGCCTGGCCTCGCTCTCATCCATGGCCAAGTTCGCACTAACCAGGCGAGCGCGGCGCTCCTCTTAGGACCGATTTACGCGCGAGCCGCCGGCCGCACCACACGCGTTCGGTAGTGCGCAAAATTGATCATGTCCCGCACTGGTACACAATTTTCCGTTTGCACTGGGTCTGCACATGCAGTGTAAACTGAAATTGTTGCACCATAACACGACATGTGCAGTTTTTCGCACGACCGCACGCATGCGGCAGGTGGGCGGTGCGGCGGGCGGCTGCAGCGTAAATCGACCCTTAGCCAGGCGCGCCGCGAGTCATGCGGCAAGGCGGCGACAGAGCGGCGGGAGAGCGCATGCACCAAGCCGGCGGTGGCGGCGGAGCTCGACGCCGAGTCGGTCAAATGAAGGTCAAATTGCTGGCGACGGCGGAACTCGGCTCCACGCACTTAGTAAAGCTGTCGCTTTAAAAACAAAATAAGAAATAAACTAAGTCCCTAAGCTCGTCAGCGGGCGTAGAAAAACTTAAGAAGCACCACGTGGATGACTTTAGGTCTTTTCCCTCTCCTTACATATTGTGAGGTTACACAGCACTACACATGCCAGCGTAAGCTATACGGACTTCCGCCAGCTGCTTTCACTTGGGAGGAGGCCGCCGGACTTCGCCAATTGACAACTTGCGGAAAATCTGCTCATGCGCGAATAAAGCGGAAAAGCAGTGTCCTCAGCCTGGTGGGAAAGCAGACAGACGGCTTCCCGCCAGATGACGTTGAGCCGCCAATCTCGATGTTTTACGGTTGTACGTTTGCACGCAATGCCAGTGCACTGTGTCACTTATGGCTGCACTAATTAATTCTATGACAGAGCGGGGGCAATGTTTTTGTTATATTTTCGTCAGCCAAACTCTATACCGAGAAGCGAAATGCTTGGATTGCTACGGTAAAGAGGAATAATGAAGATGGGTTTCTGTGGTAGCCGAACGAATATTCATGCATATACAGCGCGCATTTCATTAAAGGTAAGTGTGAAAACAAACTTCATAGACATAAGACAAGATTTTGGCGATACATGCGGTTGAGTTAGGTAGTTTTCTATTCTGGGATGAGCCAGCGCGAACAGAATCGACAAAGTGAATAACGATATGGCCTGACTGCCCGGATGGATGCGCCATATCCGCGTCATCCGTCCGTGGCTTCTTTGTTAGCCCTGTCCTTTGGCACTGGTTCATGCAAGCATGGCAGTTTCGTTAGTTTTGCCAATATTTTAGAAAATTGCAGGGCAGCCGTCAACTTTCATTAACCAGCCAGATTACGCCCCAAATATCTGCTACACAAGAACTCCATATCTGGCTTACGCGGATCGGCGCAGCCGTTGCCTGAAAATAAAACGAGGTAAATACAAGGTTTGATTTTCTATGTATTGTTTTCTTTTTTGTAGGGTGAAACAAATATTGAAGTAAGCTAGCACGCACATACGCACGACTGAGCGTGGTGTGTGTTTCAGAAGCCGCGCGGAACGCTGCAACAACACGTTTACAATGGAGCAGTAACACAAGAATAGCAAGATTAAAGAACTGCACAGGACTGTTAAAAAACATACAGCTCATTATTATTGTTTGGCTGTGCGCTTCGTGGTCATTTCAGGGTAATCAAGGCAGCGTGAGGCAGTGCGTTGGGTGCGAGAAGCGACCGCACAAGTTTACACTCCTTCATTTTCGCTTTCAACCTCCTCGAGCAACATATGGAGTATGAGAAATGCTGTAGTGGGGAGTTCTGCACTAATATCTTTTGTCGTGCACTCTTATCAAGCTCGGGGATTGGCGTTGTATTTGACCTCCACTGAAACGCGCCCTTTGAGGTCGTGACTGAACCCTTGTCTTTAGAATTGCGGCCAAGCGTTATAACCACTGAGCCACCGCGCAGGATTAATAACACTTATCGCGCAAACTAGTGCTAAGCATCGCAAGCTTTGACTTTTTGACGGGAGCATATAAGTAACATGTGACTTGTGATGAGGATATACTCATGCTGAGTTTCGTCTGGACCTCTGCCACGCGGTGCGCTCTGGGTGTGTACTTCTAACACAACTTTGTGTTTGTTCGCTTCAATGATGAGAGTTCGCATCAATATTAGAAGTTGTACACAGTCGTCTTGACATTTTAGAGGCACCTGGCTTTGTGATTCCTCGTTTCCGCCTATTTAACTGTCTGTGCCTGTCTGTGCATGCTTTACCAGCTTTTCTCATTAACATCAAGAAGCTTCATTTCAGGTGCTGCTTCTACGAAGCAGCAATGTAGCAATAACCTAGCAGACCAGCTTCCTGCCACACCGCAGCCTACAGCCACTTCGCTGAACCAAGGGAAGGCTACTCAAAGCATGATTACATTAAATCACAGTAGCGAAACGCTGTCAAGGTATACTCTGCGTTAGCATTATACTGGTTGAGTGCACTTAGCCAAAAAGCCTGTAAGGTTACAAGGTTTTAGCTACAGTGATTTAACAATCTATATAAATGTTTTGGTATTCTTTCACTTCATCCAGCAGGTAGCGGAATGAATTAAAGTGCATCTGTAGCTCAGCCGGAGCTACTTACTGCCACACAACAGCCTGCAGCCCCATCACTGAGTCAAGGGGAAACCACTAAAGGTATATACTCACTTTACCTCGTAAGTATCAAACAATTTAGCTATATGTAGCACAGACATTATGTCTGCTAACCTGACATATATGTTTCTGGTGCCCAGTTTACTTCCACCCTCCCTGGCATCTCTCTCAACATCACAATGCTGCACTTTGTTTTCGTCATAGCCCTTTCTGTGAACAATCAGAAAATGCAGAGTCAAAAATAGTCATGAGCTTAACTACGCCTACTGCAGAGCGAAGGCGTCTCCGTTATTTCTCCAATGAACTTGATCCTGTGCTACCTGTATCCATGTTCTTCCGGCACGCCTATTAATTTATTCCACCTACCTAAGATTGACGCCCCCTGCTATGTTTACCTTCCCTTGAAATCACTTCGGTGCCCTTAATGACCATCGGTTATGTTGCTTCTCATGACATGCCCGGCTAATTTCTTCTTGATTTCAGCTAAAATGCCATTCACTCGCGTTTGTTCCCCGACCGTTCGTGCTGTTTTCTTGTCTCTTAATGTTACACCTACAATTTTCCTTTCCATAGCTGGCTACAGGGGTGCTATGCAGGATGCGCCGAGTTTCTCGTTCACCCCAGTTTTACCCGAGTTTGCTCGACGGCAGTCAGTGAACGGAGATAGCGCGAAACGCGCCGAAGGTGCAGGCAAAAAAATATGTAGACAAAAAGCCGCGTATGACAACATGAGCGCACCCTGCGCGGCACGCTGCTTCCACGTTTTAGGCGCAGAAGGCTGCACAACGAAACGCGTCAGCGCCGCGTATTGTTATCAACGGATTATCGCAACTTAGCGATACCTTGACTGTCGCACTGTCTGTCTGCACACTTGCCGTGAGCCGCTTGCCACGCCTTTCCCGGCCGCGCCAAGAGCGTGCCTCCTCTTTCGGGCGCTATCTTTCTTTCCACCATCGAATGCGAACAGGGTACATGCGGCGCATTCTTGCACCTACATTTTCACTCAAACGAATACGTTAAAATACAACAAATAAAATAACGAACATTTTTATTTCTCTAAGCATCTGTTTTTTGTTTTCAACGCTAGAAATTTGTGATGACAAACGGAGATCGAGCAAATTATTAAATTTTGCACTTCTTGCCGCGAATGGCGACAGTGAGGCGAAAGCTTAGAAGCAGTACATTGGAGCGTGTCGCACGCACGAGGGCGTTCATACGGTGATAAGTCGCCTAGGGGCGCTGCAGAGCTATGCTCAATAATGTCGGTCATGATCCATGGAAGGTCATGGCCACTCTTTCTCTGTTAGGGGAATAGAAACGCAACGCCGCGGTACGGCTGTTCATCGCAGGCGCTTCACTAGGCCATTAAGGGCCCCCGCTTCATCAACTAGAGACCATACAAAGGCTGTCGCTGCGAAATGGTGGTATGTTATCTTAGAGTGCGTAGTGACGCAGTTCAGTGAAAATGTACCAGTTTATCTTTATGCGCGAAGCCTCTGCGATACATTGCGAAAAGTGCGTGCTTCCCCAGCGACACAATTCATCGCTTGTCATCGCTTGCCCAGTGAAGGTGCCTCTGAGCGCATGTACGCAGTGTATGAGTGTGTTGTGCAGTCGAAGGTGCTTGCGTATTACCTCTGCTGGAGCCAGCAGCGATCGCAGATGGATATCGTAACGACACCGCAGCACTCGCATTTGGCAGGTGAGGGCTCTTGTGTGCAGTTATGAAATCAGATTTCGAACGGAGAGGGGTGTTGGAACTGTTGAGTGCGCAGTGCTTGTGATGAAGAAATGCCATTGCACTGGGTCCAGAAGAGCGAGCGATTCTCGGACGCTGATCGTGTTTACGACGCTGTGGCTCCGTTTCATCACCGATGACAGAGCAGCCATCTCAAACGACTGCTGCAATACGCACTCCTCAGCATCGTCGTCCCCCTCGCCGCATCGACGCCTTGTGAGCAGCTACAGTGACGTGCCGATAATTATTTACTGTGCGCTACGCGCCACAATGCAGGCAATGAAACCGTGTTGTGCGGCCATCTCAGCCCGAGAAGATGTATGCATAAGCCAGCGACAGTCAACGCTTTGTTTTTGATAGTGGTGCTCAGTACATCACCGATGACAGTGCGTTGTGCGCGTTTTATGTCGGCGGTCAAGATTGTTGATGCCTCTCAGCTCGACATCGCGTCGCTGTTGCCGGAAGATAAGTTGGGCGTGGCCCAACTGTAGTGGGTGCGCGCACAAGAGTTACATGCCTCGCGCGGGGCGTGACCTCGGGTTTTGATTGACAGGCGAACTCGTGCTAAACTCGTACATCGCGAAACCCCCTCCGAGTTCAACTCGGAAACATGGCGGCGGCAGCAGTAGCCTGTTTCATTGCATCCAGCGGCAGCAAGCGTCAGTATGACCGTCCGGACCCGTTCACCTACATGACCGACGGGGATTTTCTGCGTCATTTTCGCCTGTCGAAGACATCAGTGCGCTGGCTGTGTGACGAGCTAGACGAAGTCTCGTCTGCGGAGACAGCCTGGCGGGCTTCATTCGCTCACCATCGTAGAGCAAGTCATCTGTGCGCTCCGTTTCTACGTGACTGGGAATTTTCAGAGAAGCGTCGGCGCCGAGCGTTACATTGGACGCCATCAAACTACTGTTAGCCACTGTGTCAGAGATGTGTCTGACGCGCTTATCGATGCGGCAGTGCGTAAGCGGTGGCTAGCTTTCCAGAATACTGCGGCTGAGCGGGCATATATAAAAGAATGCTTCCTACTTCTTGGGAACATTACGAACGTAGTCGGGTGTGTCGACGGAACGTACGTAGGAATTAAGGCGCCTTCAATGTCAGCATTACTGTGATTAACATTGAAGCAATGTTTAGACACGCCATATTGCCAAATTTGTCACTTCAGTGTAGCCGACTTAAATTTTGTGTTAGCGACATCTCACATGCGGCTGCTTATGATACTGATTTTTTCGCTGGTTGATGACTTTTTGCCGATTGTTCTACTTGTCTGTCGGGGTGCCTTCCAAACGGCTCACTTTCTTGGGAAAGAGGTTAAGTATAAATAGATAAATGGATATCACAAATTGTGTGAAGTAACCTATGAATCCTAATCTCATAAAGAACTTGGGGTTCTTCATTGGTGAAGTTAGTATGCACAATGCTGAATTTTGGTCATGCATAATCTATCGGCCGCACTATGAAACAGCGAGGCATTGCACAATTTGTTGCAGCGCGAGATGTGGATGTTGCGCCAAGCCGGTTGTGCCTGTGCGTTTGTGGCGAAATGAAAATGCATTGAGAATCTTAGTGTGTTGGCTTGCATGAAGAAAATACTTCAGATTGTTTGCTCTGTTCACCGTCGATGCATGTGCCAGAGGTTCAGTGTATCTTGTTTTTTTTGGGGGGGGGGGGGCGGCGTTATTCTGGACGGATAAATTGTATATTTTCGTCTCATAATGGGGCTCCAATTCTTAAGCGGTAGAATAATGCACATCCAGTGCTCTGCAGAACTCTCTGTACGTGAAGATGTCATGAACCACCAAGGCAAAATTACATATCGGGAGAAATGGGGTGCAGATGCCAATGAAAAGTGGGTCTTTAACCCACCATGATGAAAATAAAAATTGCAGAGCAAATAGATCATTTGTACAGCTTTAGAGCAATGATCATACGAAACGTGATATGCTCAAATGTGTAAACGCTTGCCGCAATGCCAAAGTAGGCTGAGCGACATGCACCGTATATTGGCATTGAACATGTCTCGTAACCGTTATTTTTATTGTAAGCCCTCGCTGTCACACCTTTCCCTCCGACACTCCCTTTACTGAAACGTGGCACTGTCTTTCCATTGGTGTCATGATGATAATGGTAACGGCAGCAGCAAAGCTGGTTAATGCTTGCCCCTTTGATTCCTGTGAGTTTAGTGGTAAAGAATATGGCACGTGCATACATACAGCTGTGCTGCAAAATTTAACATTTGTGATTTTTTGGAGAGCTAATTTGTGTTGGGAAATTTCAAAGATGTGCACCATTGTGGCCTAATAACTAGAGCATTGATGAGGTTGAAGACGGTGTATTGATATAGAAGCTTGAGGTTTAATTGCACAACAATTCGACGGGACACAAAGAGAAATACACACAGCAGAATGCTTTGCTTGGTGTGTTACACTTCTTTGTGTGCCGTTGAATTGTTGTGCGATCCAACTTCAGATAGAGCATTGGGCTTCTTTGGTGCAGGACCGAGGAAGTGTGAGCTATTCGACAACATGCCAGTGCGTTGCCACACAATTATGGAAGTTGGAAGGTTTGCAAACAAAGCTTTGCTTTCAAATTCACCTGCTCATGTTATACAAGCACTGATTGAAAGAACCATCATACAAAAATAATGGTGAAATCAATGGCCTGTGAAAAGTGTAATTTGTATATTGACACTGTTGACATAATAGGTGCCATACCGGCCTCAAAATTGTACTGGGCAGAGCAGTTTGTTTCCTAAGTGAAGCGCAACCTCCCATTACATGCTGTGCAGACAACCAAGCTCAGTTTGTTTTGACGTGCTACACAACATTCACTGTAATCTGTTATTGATTCTAAAGAAGTGCCAAGCACCACCTCTTTTTCAAGGACGTCATGGGAATATTTGATGAGACCTTTTGCAGCCCCTCATAATGCAAGTGTGGCCAGCCAGCTTTGCTTGGATGCCTTTATAGATTTCTGCTCCTGATCATTGTGTGCTATCAAGTTGCAGAAGTCTATGCAACTGGTGCAAGGCATTAATTACGTGTTTCTGTAGTCGGATACAACTTTAGGAGGCTGCGGAATCTGCACTTCAAGGCAGGTGAACACAAGCCTGCACCAATGGGCACGCACTCTAGACTGACATTGTGCCGCCGGACAGACTAATACCTGCTCGTCGGAGAAAGACTATTTCTTTAGACGTGGAGGCAATCGGCTGCTGCGCTTTGGTCATCTGGGCGGGGCCTCTCCTGTCTTCCGAAGTTTTTTCCGACTGTAAAGGATGCTGCTTTTCATACAACACAAAAGGACAAAGTGTACAATTATTTGGCCTATGAAATGAATACATCAGAAGTGTGCTGTGCAAGGGCTTAAGATGTGTGAAATATAGTAAATGCAATTATAAGACAATGTTAAAAATATGTGGTATCGAACATGCATGTAATGGCACATTTGAATCGGGGTGTGTTGCAGTCATATGCACATTCTAAAGGTGATAGCATTATTAAGCTCCTGCTGTTTCCTGTCTTCATTGTGAATTACACACACCGTTCATCTTGTGGCTAATCAACACGCACTGTATTCTTGCACATAGAAAGAACAAACAGCACGATGACATGTATGCTGCATTACTGTATTTTTTATTTACATGGTCCAAGAGTGGCACAGGTTGTCTTACGTTTTTGCCTATTTTGAAGGGACACCAATGCATGTTACAAGTCTCCTAATATGCACAGCACAATGTTTACTGCAATAATTTTATTCATGTTCTTGAATAATAAACAAAATATTAAACTGAAAGCTCCTTTATAAGGTGCCTTCTGTGGGCTCGACAGGAGTGCAGTGAGGGCACCGATACTACTGTTGCAGAGCAGCCCTCTGGACCTCTGCCACACTTTCAAGAGCACGTGCCTGGCGCTTGCCTACTGCCACCAGGCGGTTGAGTGCCTCCCGCAGCAGAATGTTTTGCTGCAAAAAAGTGTATTGGAATGAATCAGCCGCGTACAAATCATTATTTACAAAGAAAAATGCTCGTTGCACTATTAGTACTAAGTGCCCTTAACTGTGGAAACCTCTAGTGTAGTATGCATAATTAAACAATGCGTTGCGACAACGTTGCTTTATTTTTCATAACTGGGGTTTTCTTTTTCAGAGCCAATTGTCATGTTGATTAATGTGCCAGCAGCTAAGGTGGCCCCGCACCTTCACGAGTCTCTACTGTCAGCACCACAAACCTATTTTTGTTCGCTGCAAAACAAATGCCTCACCCTACAATCCCGTCTTATACGAGCTGATTGCATCCTATGCCTACAAAATCATATTTTTGTCCCATTACGCAATTTTCTACCATCCTCGGCTGTAGTTCTCTCTCCTTGACATCCATTCTGTCACGCTTATGTAATCACCTTTTATGAATTGGCAACAAGTGATCGATTACGTGCATGGCCTACCTGCCGCTCCCTTTTTTTTTCTTAATGTCAACTCGCATATCAGTTGCCACGGTTTACTACGCCACTGTCTTCCTGCCTTAATGCTATCTCCAACAATTTTTGTTACTTCGCTTTCTGCACACTCATTGACATCTCAAGTTTCTTTGTTGGCCCCCAGGTTTATGTCCCATATTGCATAACCGGTAGAATGCAATGATTCTAAACTTTTTTCAAGGATATCGGTAACGTGGCGATCACGATTCGGTAATGCCTTCCATGTGCTGTTCAACCCATGAAATTTTTGTATAACTTTCCTGCTTTATATCAGTACCTGCTATTGATATTTCACCTGGATAAAGATACTCTTCCATAAATTTTGCGGGCTTAATGTCACTCATGAATTTCTGTTATCTCACCAAGTTAGTGAAGGTTACCTTCATCTTTTCCATATTTTCGCGGGCCCACTTGCATGTAGAAGCACGAACACTCATTGGTTCTCGCTGCCTTCTTTAAACTGCTGGACATTCAGTTCGTTACTACGAAAGCGACTTAATCCGTGCACTCTTATTATGCTAAATATGAAACAGTAGAAATATACTTATCTGCAGTCTGTCGATGTCTCCTTCACTGTGTTGGTAGCGAGATCCATCGTCGGTACCACCTCCTTGTCGCATCGTAGCTATATAGGATGTCTGCCTTTTGCCCACACTATGTAATGTTCGTGACGCTCGCAGTCACGCAGAGTGGAGAAACTCTGCGCACTCGCAGAAGCAGCACCGGACAAGTTGTTTCTTCAGCACTGCGCCGTGAACAGTAGGTGCGCGTTGCGATCTGTAAAATCGCCGAAGCTATTGGCAGTCTTTCGGGGTGCACGGAAAGATTGCTCACGCAGGAACATAAATATCCAAGAAATAGTGGTCATCGTCGAGCCTGATCACTACGTCGCGCACTGCAAGCTCGTTGTACGAGTTTGTTTACACTGGGCGCATCCGATGCTTAGCCGCCATGCTCGCCCGGTGAATGGATGTGATGGCGCCACCACAGCGTTCCCTCGTGGTATAATGCGAAGCGTACTAAATTACAAATTATTCTAATCCACATTCAGTGTACATGTTGTAAGCTTTATAATGCTTCTAAACCACGTTAAGCTAACTAATATTATTGTACTAAATGCGTTTGTTTTATAACTCGCTTGTGCATGTAATGCACTCGGTGGAACGACAAACAAGTGAAAGAAGGCACGACCATGCACCGACGGTATGATCACGTGAGCCCCAGTTTGTCGACCGCCCAGAAGGCAACGCCCAAGGAATGATAGCCAGCCAGAGTGAATCTAGATAAACCAATGAAACTGGAGGCTTGGCGAAAATAAACTGTGTCTTGGTACCATTCGTGCTTTCATCTTGGGGTGTCGCCAGAGCTCGTGAAGATCCCGAGTTTCGCCAAACTCGGCGCATCCAGCATAGCACCCCAGAAATCGCTTTAATGTGAATCTGCACTTCCAACATTTTAGCAGTTTTTTTAGCGGACCTTGGCAAATGTTATGCTGGACTTTGAAACAAAGTTGGGTCTGTGATTATTTTCTAAACAGGGTTGAGTGAGCATCAATTATCGTAGGTCAACATTATACTTGAGCAAAGGATGAGATCCCCTTGATTTGAGACACACTGTGCTAACATTTAAGTACGTCCTTACAGGACAATCAATTCCAAAGCTCTTTTGCTGCTCAGATGTCACCTACTCTGCTTTCAGAATATACTGCAATGAGTCACAGGTTGTTAGCCTACTGCTGCCATGTGAGGGTACGCAAGCGGAGCAATAAGCGGAGCAAGCGGAGCATTAAATTCGCCGGATGCAACACAAAACCGTACAAAACAACCAAATTCAGTTAATAGGTGCTCAGGACAGTGCGTACGCGAACGGGGGGAACTGCATACATTAAGTATAAACAGACTCTCACTGCATTTACCTTGCCGAATTATTTCTCATACTTGAGAGATCTCAATGGGAGTCGTAGGCATGCGGCTAGTAACAGGTTTCGGAACTAATGCCCCCTCGGTAGGAGAGACACCCGAGACCGTGCTGTAGCCGGGTAATAAATGCAGTTCCTGTAAGATGATGACACCGGGAGCGTTCGTGGATGTGGATACTGCTGTAGGGAACCTCGTTCCATACGGATTCCCCTAGAAGTCGACGGCCACACCAATAGTTGCTCCACGTCACGCGGCGCCATCTATAATCGTGAGAGGAAGCAGGGGCGGTATTCCGTAAGAGTCCAGCTAGTGGACTGTCCATTTCGGCCGCTGCTGATTCGATGCAGCTGTACGAGAGAGGAGGAGACGAGCGGCTCAAGCCAATCAGCAGCTGCCTAGAAGGACCGTCGACAAGGTGAACTCTTACAGAATAGCCGCCCCACCCCCAGGAGGTCATGTATAGGGATGCGGGCGCCGGGTGCCCACGTTTGAAGGTTGCGGCCGACAGCTTGGGTCGGGCAGCCCGCTTTCATTGTAACAGCTATGCTCAGAAACTTGCACTCGTACCGAAGTGCACTCTATACATGATTTGACTTGCTCCGTAATCCCTATTCCAAGGTCCTCCATATGTTGTTCTGTCCCGTCCCGGGCCGCCTGTATGCTAGTACTCATATCAGCTTCCAGCGCGTCCATCTGTTTTTGCAGGCGTTCAGAGCGCGCCTCCATGTCACGACCTAGACGGGTTATTTCTGTTAGAGGATCGGGAATCGATAATGAATTAGTAATAGAGGAAATGGTCGGGACAGATTTCCGGCATGGACCTAGCTGTGGGGGACCCTCCGCCCGACCTAGCTCCCGATGCGCCACCGTAGCTGTTTTCTTCTCCGGGTCCGCTACACCCCTGACGGAGCTAGGGTCACCTTGGTTTTTTGCCAAATATTGTGGATTGGATTGTGGCTGTAGATCAGGAGGAGGCGTTCTGATAGCTGTTTCCGATCACATTGTCTCTTATCATGTTCCCAATGAGTCACCTTTAAAAATTGTTTGGGCATGTGTGCGCATTAAGTACTACGATATATATATATATATATTTTGCGTTTGCTGTCCGCCACCTAACGCTGGGCATAATTTTTCTTTTGATTTACATTATGTGTTGAGTGCTATTATTGTTCGGTTCCCACACGCACCCACCTTAATTCCAGGTGACTTTAACTTTCGCAACATTGATTGGTCCGGTCCTTTTCCTGTTGCCAGAGAGTCCTCAAGTAAAAGTGCCCGCTTCGTGAAACCATGCTGTGATTTCAAGTTCACTCAATTAGTCACTACTTCAACGAGAAATACTTCATTGAGTGCTATCGTACTTGATCTCATTCTATGAACAGAATAATAATAATATTTGGGGTTTTACGTGCCAAAACCACTTTCTGATTATGAGGCACGCCGTAGTGGAGGACTCCGGAAATTTTGACCGCCTGGGGTTCTTTAACGTGCACCTAAATCTAAGCACACGGGTGTTTTCGCATTTCGCCCCCATCGAAATGCGGCCGCCGTGGCCGGGATTCGATCCCGCGACCTCGTGCTCAGCAGCCCAACACCATAGCCACTGAGCAACCACGGCGGGTTCATTCTATGAACAGCTCGTGATCTCGCTCATTCACTTGCTTTTTTACCACGACTGAGCGACCACTGTGTCATTACCTTTTCAATTCAAGCAACTGTTAAACGCCCTACCAGTGAACCAAAGTCCATAGGAGATTATAAGAATAGTGATTTTCCAGTTAGTAATAGCGGACTAGCAGCCTTCTTGGAAAGCCGCATGCCCAGCTTTTATGAGCGCACTGTCGAGAAAAACTGGTCCATGCTTAAAAAGAAAGGTCACTGCCTAACAAGGAAATATATACCTCTGCAGGTCACACATGCAAGTGAAGGTCACCTTGCTTTAATGTGTCATTAAAGGACCTCCAGAATCAGAACAAAAAGCTTTTTCGCAAAATAAAGTTCAGGACTGGTCACGGTGACTGGAGCACCTATCAACAGATCGCCCGGAAATATTAAAATGCAGTAAAGGATGCTAAGCACACTTTCTTTGACACTAATTTACCTGCTTTCTTAATAGACAACCGCAAAAAGTTCTTGGGAGCTGTTAAGGGTGCACACGAAAACGTATTGTCAATAACTGACGACAGTGGATTTACCGTTTCTTGCTCGCAATGTTCTTACGTATTCCACGAAGTATTTTCAAAAGCATTTTTAGATGAGCGTGCTGAGTGCCTGCCACAATTTTGTGGCAGGCACGCAAAATTTTTTTAGAAGCACGGTTGCAATATCGTCTATTTTTTTCTATGCACTTGTCGTTCATACTTTCAATTCTAGTGTGTTGCTTTGTGATTTGAAGGTGGGCAAGGTGGCGCAGTTGTTTAAATCTTGTGACGCTCATTGTGCACTAAAAAGGCCAATATCATTTGCCAGTGTCCTTTGTAAGATTTTTGAACATGTCCTTTCTTCTTACGTAGTTGACTTTCTTGAAGCTTATTCTTTTTTCACATCTCGTCAGCAGGGATTCAGGAAGACATTAGCCTGGGAACCGCAACTAATTACATTTAGTAAGAAAGTATTAGTAGCTCTAGCCATGAAATTTTTTATTGATTGTGTATTATTAACTTCTCTGAAGCTTTTGACGTTGTTTGCCATGAACTCTTTTATCTTAAGCCCACTAAACTAAATTTCGACCATAAATTTTTGCTTGGATAAAAACCTTTTGTTATACTGACAGCAGTTTGTATCTGCTAATGGCTACGATTCTTCTCCCTGTCCTCTCCTTTCAGGAGTGACCTAAGGGTCTGTCCTTGGGCCAACTTCTTTTTCTAATTTACATAAATGATTTACCTCATATTAGAAACTCCTCTATTAGGCTTTTTGCAGGCGACAGTGTTGTATATCATGTGATTTCTTCTGATAATGACACATCGCTACTACAGACTGACGTTCACAATAAGTCTGATCGGTGTAACACATTGAAAATGAAACTGAACGCGACGAATTACCAACCAATGAAACTTTCTCGTAAACTTTCTACTAACGCTTGTAAGTATAACATAAACGGTTTCCTTCTCGAAGAAGTGACTTGTTACAAATGCTTAGTACTTGCGCCGTAGGGGCCTGCAACTCCCAGCAACTGAGCGTGCAGTGCTGGCATTCACGCGCAAATCAATGTTACGATATCCTATCGTTGTCGACGGAACGGCGCTCCATTTAGTCACCCACCAAAGATTTCTTGGCGTGATAATAGACTGCAATCTTTCTTGCACTAAACATGTTACTGTGCTTAGGGCTAAACTGACTAACTTCATATGCGTTCTTTGTTTAATACCTCGACTGAGATGGGGCCCCTCTGAGCGAAGTTTGCTCCAAGTGCACCACGCATTTCTTGTGAGCTACATATGCTACAGCATGCCTGTGCTATCTAACATGGGATCATCTTGTATACGCTGGCTGGAGAGCTTTCTGGCACAAACCCTGCGGATATGCCTTGGCTTTCCACGCTGGAGGTCAACTAAGGGCACTATAGCGGGAGCAAGAGCATGTCCAATCGACATATAGAGGTCTTGTGATCCTGTGCGAAGCTATCATCGCCAACTGACCAGACATTCACAGCTTGACTGTGTTTTTTTCTAAAGCAATTGCATGTCACGCAAGCATTATACATGCAAAGTGCCAGGCCACCAACATCACCAAGACACCTCCATGGACATTGCCAAGACTACTAGTGAGGCTTCAGATATCCAGATTTATGAAGAAATCCCACGTTTTCTTCATTGGCTTGAAGTACTTCACCCTGTCCCATATGTTTACATTATATAGTGGGATTGTACAAGTTTATACCGATGCTTGGATCATGCCAACTGCCGCAACATCCGAAATTGTCATGCCATAAATTAGTATTACTCGGCGATTTCATGTAGTCCACAAATCGACATCTTCGGCTGCGGAACTTGAGGGAATACGGGAGACTGTCCATTTTGTGAGAACGCAGACACCTCATAAATGGACGGTAGTGTGCGATGCTAAATCAGTGCTAAAGGCGCTAAAATGCCTTTTAAAGACGGGATCATACTACCTGCTCGTGCTGGAAATCGCCAAACTTCATCACATTACATAGTTAAGTGGCCATGTGATCAGATTTAAATGGGTGCTTAGACATTGTAGTGTGATTGGCAATGGACTCGCTGATGGTGAGGCGAGGTCGGCCTTCTCTTCCTCTGATGAAGTATGGAGTGCCTACTTGCGACTTGACACGAACTCCATAATCAAGGCACTCATGCAGGACCTCACAAAGGCATGCCGAGCCCACGATGACAACATTCCTAAACGCCTACATGTGATCAGCCCAGACGGTAAATTTTGTTTGCCCCCGAAGGTTACGCGGAGCAAAACGTCCTTGCTGCACAGGATTCGGCTGGGAGTTGCTTTCACCCATCGCTACGCACACTTCATCGGCTAATCCAACAGCCATGATTGTGAACACTGCCAGATGCCTGAAACACTGGAACAGATACTGCCCAGCATATCTGCAGGACCGAAGGACGTTAGAAAGTTTCTTAGCCAGCGTTGGCAGGCGACCACTGTGGGAGGAAGCTATCCTAGGCCCATGGCCTGACACTGCAAACTCAATGCGTGCAACTAAAGTGTTGAAGTTTCTGCAGGACACCAAGCGCGACGAGCAGCTCTAGCAAGGCAACTGTCTCATGCATAAGAACTCACCACATCCATTATCATCATCATCATCATCATCATCATCATCATCATCATCATCATCATCCATCTCTATTTTCACTCCGCTTCGCTCTTCCCCAGTGCACAGCCGCAGACTAGAGCGCACCAGCTGAGGTCGACATCTCTGCCTTTCCTGTCAATAAATTATATTCTATTCTAATACTTAGGGGTCCACATTTTTCGTAACTTCTTTTGGCAGCCACACATTCATTCTGTGTTTAGTAATGCTAACGACGTACTTGGGTACCTGCGCCGTAATTTTTCAATGGTCCATTCTATAAAAGTCCCTCTTCGTCAAGGTTTTGTTCGTTCCAAATTAGAGTACGCAACAGCTGAATGGGAAACCAACGTGGTTGCTCAGTGACTATGGCGTTATACTGCTGAGCACGAGGTCGCGGGATGGAATCCCGGCTACGGCGGCCGCATTTCGTTGGAGGTGAAAACATGCGTGTACTTAAATTTAGGTGCACGTTAAAGAACACCAGGAGGTCAAAATTTCCGGAGTCTTCCACTCTGGCGTGGCTCATAATCATAAAGTGGTTTTGGCACGTGGAACCGCCTAATTTAATTTTTATCTGAGTGGGATCTATTTACTAAAACTCTTCATAGTCTCTGGAAGCTCTACAAAATCGTAGTGCACGCTTATTTTTTCAAACTACTCCCACCTTTCTAGTGTTTTATCTATGAAAACAGCGTTACGGCTTCCGGCCCTTAAGCAGGGAAATAGCACGTCTCCCGTCATTTCAAAATATTTACTATCATACCTCTCGTCTTAAGCAAGAATTAGTTTCCCACCTTTCTTTCACATAATCTCGTATTTAGCATCGTTATAAAGTGTGTGTTCTTCGTTGTCACATTATCCAACACTTTCATTCATTCTTTTCTTTCCTGAACTTGTAACTATAGGAACCACTTGCCCCCCTCCATTGTAATCTACTACGTAACCCGGGGACCTTAAAAACGCGCTTGCAGATGTTACCTAATATTTGCTTTTTTTTCTCTTTGCTGTAACCACTCCCTTCTTTATCGCCATATGGGCGCTGAACCTATTAAAATAAACAAGAAAAATAAAAGGGTTGGATGCGGCGAGAAAAGCTCACAATTATCTTCTAAAGCTAGAGCATTCATTGGCACTGCAAAGGCCATGACTAGACGCCAATTAGCTAGAAAAAGCAAGTAATCAAAAGTATGGACGAACAGAGGCACAGACGAGTCAAGCATTGCTTACGCAATAGTAGAAAATTCTCAAAATTTCTGTAGCTTTTTCATTCTGTGCGGCTCATAGGTTGGTAATAAATTTTCCCTTTTAATAAACATTGTTCTTTAATTGACCACAGGAAATGCAATTTTTTAGAGACATCATTTGGCAGCAGTGACAGCATCAACTGTGCATCTGATAAGCGGTTCCTGCTTCACATTGCAGATTTGCCGCATACGAAAGCCGGAAAACCGTATCAGCACCGCTGGCGAACCGGCCTACGATAAAGGTGACGAACAACTGAGCTGGGCAACTGCGCAAAGCCGGATCGTTCCTATTCCAACGGCGCTGGACACCAGAACCTCGTGACCATCTTACAGCTTATAAAGACTGCAATGCTCCGGAGAGACATTTGACAGCAGTGACAGCATCGACTGTGCATCTGCTAAACGGTTCCTGCTTCACATTGCAGGTTAGCATTCTTTTCTTTTGCCTCTTTAAACTTCTTCAGAAGTTTTGCTGTCACTGCCGCCACAGTGTACCACAGTGTGTCTCTATAGTGTTTACCACGGTTGCGTTAAGGTTTGCAAGTGTGCCTAATTAACTCTAGAAATGGCTTCTAGCAAGCCTGATGCTCTGTCGGATATTGCTTAAGCCTTGGTTGAAAAGGTGCCAGCTAGCATTAAAGAAGTATCGAAGGTGCTCATTGAGATGTCCTCTAAGTTTGTTGAAGCAATGGGTGACATAAAAAAGGAGATGAACAAGATTGATCCGACGAATAACTCAGTGAAAGCTGAGCTCACTTCCATCAGACAATCAGTAGGGTACATGAACGAAAACTTTGAAGATTACCGCAAAGAAATAAAAAGCCTTCGACTTGAGCTTACCGAAGTGAAAAACCAGGGCCTGGAATGCAAAAAAGAGAACCTAAAACTAAACAAAGAGCTTCAGGTAATGAAAAAGCAGCTTATTGAGTTAAAGCAGTACAGCTGGCGCAATAACCTGGAATTAAGAGGTATAACAAAGGCTGACAATGAAGACGTCCTCGGAACAATCGGAAAAGTAGCATCTTCCTTGTGCGTCCAGCTTTTTGATGGTGACATTGACGTAGCTCACCGCGTCCCATCGAAGAACATTACGCCTCCAAACGTAGTTGTGAAGTTCACATCCAGATCAGTTCGTGACAAACCGTTGAAGGCAGCCAAAAAGAAGCGACTGATAACATCCATGCTGGGTCTTCAGAATAGCGATCGAGTGTACGTAAACGAACACTTGTGCCCCGAAAACAAAAACTTGCTGGAAAAACTCATCCTACAAAAACGAGAGAAAGGATGTAAATTTGCATGGGTTCCTGAGGGGAAAATACTAATGCGGAGATTCGAGAACTCCAAAGTAGTGCACCTTCGGCACTGACCTACGTTGACCTCGTGTCATCCCCTCCAGTCCCCGACGGTCACTACATCGCGGCTCCTATGCAAGACGTCCTCCTTACACACGGGTTCACTGTACCTCATACAGTTTTATCTATTACGGCGAATTGCGTCTGCCTGCCAGTGGTCAACTTTGGCTTGACGACACAAGTGCTGCCACGCGGGATGTCTCTGGCCCAGCTTTGCTCATTCGAGGATCACTCAGTAGCATCCATTGCAGTAGACGACACTTCATCCGATACTCCTCTACGATCGCAGTCGGCAAATTGTACCATCGCTGACTTACAGAAAATGATTGCCCCCGACTTGCCGTCCGAGAACGCTCGTGAACTCTACCGCGTTCTGTTTTTCTACCACGATATTTTTGACTTTAACGATCGTCCTTTGGCCCAAACTACAGCTGTCAAACATCGCACTAATACCGGCGATGCCCCTCCTATTCATCGCCGCCCGTATCGAGTGTCACCAGCTGAGCGTCAAGTTATTCACGCAGAAGTTCGCAAAATGCTTGCCAACAACATTATTGAACCATCATATAGTCCATGGGCGTCACCTGTCGTACTGGTCAAAAAGAAGGATGGCTCATGGCGCTTTTGCGTGGATTATCGGCACCTTAATAGGGTTACCAAAAAGGACGTGTATCCCCTACCTCGGATTGATGACGCCCTTGACTGCCTCCACGGTGCTCGCTATTTCTCCTCTATTGACCTTCGCTCCGGCTACTGGCAGATTGCCGTGGACGATCTCGACCACGAGAAGACTGCTTTTGTCACACCCGACGGTCTTTATCAGTTTAAAGTGATGCCGTTCGGTCTATGTAACGCCCCTGCCACTTTTGAACGCATGATGGACTCCCTTCTTCACGTATTCAAATGGTCCACGTGCCTGTGCTACCTGGACGACGTTATCGTATTCTCCCCAACGTTCGCTACGCACCTGGAGCGCCTTTCAGCAGTCCTGGACGTTTTTCGTCGAGCCGGTCTGCAACTCAACGCATCCAAGTGCCAATTCGGCCGTCGCCAGATTACCGTCCTTGGACATCTCGTTGACGCGAACGGAGTGCAACCGGACCCAGGCAAGATCCATGCTGTTGAGCACTTCCCTGTTCCGAAGTGTGTCAAGGATGTGCGCAGCTTCATCGGCCTTTGTTCGTACTTCCGCCGTTTCGTGCGAAATTTCGCCGCCATAGCACGACCACTAACCGAGCTTTTGAAAAAAGACGCACCTTTCCAGTGGGGCGATAACGAGGCCTCTGCCTTCTCACATCTAATCGACATTCTCACAACGCCTCCCGTTCTGGCCCATTTCGATCCTTCTGCGCCTACCGAAGTCCGTACTGATGCCAGCGGTCACGGTATAGGCGCGGTCCTAGCACACCGCCAGCGTGGCCAAGACCGGGTTATCGCTTACGCCAGCAGGCTCCTCTCACCCGCGGAGCGCAACTATTCCATCACTGAGCGTGAGTGTCTGGCCCTAGTTTGGGCGGTTGCGAAATTCCGCCCATACTTATATGGCCGATCCTTTTCCGTTATCACAGACCATCACGCGCTTTGCTGGTTATGCTCCCTGAAAGATCCTACAGGAAGACTTGGTCGCTGGGCCTTACGCCTCCAAGAATATTCGTATACTGTCACCTATAACTCTGGCCGACTACACAAGGACGCTGACTGCCTGTCTCGCTACCCGGTCGACGAGCCTGACGACGCCGACAGTAGTAGCGCCAACGGCATTTTCTCTCTGTCTGCCTTCGCTAACATCGCCGATGAGCAGTACCGCGACCTATCGCTGCGAGCACTTATCGAGCGTCTGCGCTCTACACCTACCGACGCATCCGTTCGCCGATATGTCCTCCAGGGCGGCATTCTGTATCGAAGGAACTTTCTCCCTGACGGCTCTGACCTTCTTCTTGTCGTGCCAAAACAGCTACGACAGACTGTGCTCTTTGAGATGCATGACGCACCCACTGCAGGACATCTTGGGGTAACCCGCACGTACGACCGCGTCCGCCGCCGCTTCTATTGGCCTGGTCTCGCTCGCTCCGTTCGACGCTACGTTGCTGCATGTGATCCCTGCCAGCGTCGGAAAACACCTCAGGTGCTACCTGCCGGTCATCTCCAGCCGATCACCGTCCCTGTGGAACCGTTCTTTCGTGTTGGATTAGACCTGCTCGGTCCCTTTCCCACGTCATCCTCTGGGAACAAATGGGTAGCCGTCGCGACTGATTACGCCACCCGATACGCTATCACTCGGGCTCTCCCTACCAGTTGCGCCACTGACGTCGCGGACTTTCTCTTGCGTGACATTATCTTGCTTCACCCCGCGACAGCTCCTTACTGACCGTGGTCGAAACTTTCTCTCGAAAGTTATCTCTGACATTGTGCGTTCCTGCTCCATTCAACACAAACTGACTACCTCATACCATCCTCAAACCAATGGCCTGACAGAGCGGTTAAACCGTACTCTTACCGATATGCTGGCCAAGTACGTTTCCAAAGACCACCACGACTGGGACATTGCCCTTCCTTACGTAACATTTGCGTACAATTCTTCCCGGCACGACACCGCTGGATTTTCTCCCTTTTATCTACTGTACGGTCGCGAACCTACCTTGCCCTTAGACACGACACTTCCTCCAGCTGCGGTCTCAACAAGCGAGTATGCGCGCGATGCCATCGCCCTCGCCGACCATGCACGTCAGCTTGCCCGTGCTCGACTGACGGCCTCACAAACCACTCAGCAGTGTCAGTACAACGCCCGCCATCGTGACGTACAGTTTTCGCCTGATGCGCTCGTGCTCCTGTGGTCGCCCACTCGTCACGTCGGACTTTCTGAGAAGCTCCTTTCGCGATACACAGGGCCCTACCGCGTGCTGCGCCAGGTGACACCTGTGACTTACGAAATTGCTCCTGTGGGTTCAACCTCGTCCTCTCCTCTGGCATCTAGTGATGTCGTACACGTCAGTAGGCTCAAGGCCTACTACACTGCTTCCGAGTCCGATCTTTAGTAGCTCCGGGACGGCGCTTTTGCCGCCGGGGGTAGTGCTACGGCACAGTATGTGCGCTCACGAAAGGCGAGCAGTGTGAAGACGACGACGACGATTAGAAGCTAGCGCGGGCTGTTGCCTCTTGGCCAAGCGAAGCGTATTGCCTTGTAAATATACTTGTAAATAGCTTTTCGTTGGTGTCTTCCTACGTAACAATATGAAGAAGACTTAGCAGAAATAGTTTAGGTATTTTTATAACATGCACACCCTATTCGTTAACAATGGCTTATTCAATCAAAGAGAGTGACAATCTTCGTAGAGCAAAATCTACATCAGTTTTTCATTGCAATATACGTATTATTAATAAAAAACGTAGACTTGCTTTCTGCTTTCCTGTCGCTACATGAACATTCGCTCAGTGTCATTGCGACAACTGAGACGTGGCTGCGGAAAAGTGAAATAATCAGTCTTCCAGGTTACAGAACAGAATAAACCGCGCGCGACTCACGCTCACGCGGGGGTGCGTTGCATTGATAGTAAAAGATAATATATCGTATAGTACAGTTGCAGCGGCCACATATAGTGGCAATGACATTGAATCCCTTTTCATTCGGCTAGAGTGTGACGTCATCATTGGTGCAGTTTATCGGCCACCGAGCTGTAACCTCGCTGGATTTCTCAATAAGCTGGAAACAATTTTCTGCGCTGTGTCAAAGCAGCGAAATGAACCAGCGATTACAGTAGGGGACATGAACATGAACACATATTACATGCATAACCGCGACTATAGCTATTTGTTGCAATCTTACAATTATCGTAATTTAATTACGTCGCCGACGCGTATAACTAAGCAATCTTCGTCTTTAATTGACCACGCATTAATAAATCTAGACACGGCGGTTACCGGTGGCGTTTACCAAGAGCCAATCTCTGGTCATCTACCTATCTTTGCCGCTTGAGATCATCCAACTAGAACTAAAGAAATAAGAAACACCATTGAAATGAAAATAGATTACAACCTTTCAAGAGAAGAAATCCTTCGCTATAATTTCAGTGAAATCTTGAACGAGGATATCGACATTGAAATAAATACCCTAATTGCATATCTTAGTATCGTCGTAGATAGGAGTAATCGCAAGGTCTCGAAGGATCGCCATGATACGTCCATGTGCCCTTGGATGACAGAGCACATACTTCAAACACTTAAGGCCAGAGAATGCTGGCATGACAAATGGCGCCATAATAAAGATAATATATGCTACTAACAGCAATTCAAAGTACAGCGTAATAAATCTGTCGCTATGATTCGATCGCGCAAAAGGGCCTATTATGCTCACCTAATTACACAGACCGCTGGTAACACAAGCATTCTCCCCAACATATGCTACGCACCTCGAGCGCCTCTCAGCAGTCCTGGACGTTTTTCGGCGAGCCGGTCTGCAACTCAACGCGTCGAAGTGCCAATTCGGCCGTCGCCAGATTACCGTCCTTGGACATCTCGTTGACGCGAACGGAGTGCAACCGGACACTGGCAAGATCCATGCTGTTACGCGCTTCCCTGTTCCAAAGTGTGTCAAGGATGTGCGCAGCTTCATCGGCCTTTGCTCGTACTTCCGCCATTTCGTGAAAAATTTCGCGGCCATAGCACGACCAATAACCGAGCTTTTGAACAAAGACGCCCCTTTCCAGTGGGGCGATAACGAGGCCTCTGCATTCTCGCTTCTAATCGACCTTCTCGCAACGCCTCCCGCTCTGGCCAATTTCGATCCCTCTGCGCCTACCGAAGTCCGTACTGATGCCAGCGGTCACGGAATCGGCGCAGCACTGGCACAACGCCAGCGTGGCCACGACCGTGTTATCGCTTACGCCAGCAGGCTCCTCTCGCCCGCGGAGCGCAACTATTCCATCACTGAGCGTGAGTGTCTGGCCCTAGTTTGGGTGGTTGCGATGTTCCGCCCATACTTATATGGCCGACCCTTTTCCGTTGTCACGGACCATCACGCGCTGTGCTGGTTATGCTCATTGAAAGACCCCACAGGAAGACTTGGTCGCTGGGCCTTACGCCTCCAAGAATATTCGTTCTCTGTCACCTACAAATCTGGCCGACTACATGAGGACGCTGACTGCCTGTCTCGCTACCCGGTAGACGAGCCTGACGACGCCGACAGTAGTACCGCCGACGGCATTTGCTCTGTGTCTGCCTTCGCTAACATCGCCGATGAGCAGTACCGAGACCTATCGCTGCGAGTAATCATCGAGCGTCTGCGCTCTGCACCTACCGACGCATCCGTTTGCCTATATGTCCTCCAGGGCGGCATTCTGTACCGGAGGAATTTCCTCCCTGATGGCCCTGATCTTCTTCTTGTCGTGCCAAAACATCTACAACAGACTGTGCTCTTTGAGATGCATGACGCACCCACTGCAGGACATCTTCGGGTAACCCGAACGTACGACCGCGTCCGCCGCCGCTTCTATTGGCCTGGTCTGGCTCGCTCCGTCCGACGCTATGTTGCTGCCTGTGATCCCTGCCAGCGTCGGAAAACACCTCTGGTGCTACCTTCCGGTTATTTACAGCCGATCACTATCCCTGTGGAACCATTCTTTCGTGTTGGATTAGACCTCCTCGGTCCCTTTCCCACGTCATCCTCTGGGAACAAATGGGTAGCCGTCGCAACTGATTACGCCACCCGATACGCTATCACGCGAGCTCTCCCTACCAGTTGCGCCACTAAGTATAAGTATAAGGTTATGTACCCACTGCAACATGGCTTTCATCCGAATCATTCAAGTTCATCAGCAGTGTTAACGTGAACTCGAATCATTGATGAAGCTTTTCAAAATAATATACTTGTGTGTGTCATAATCCTGGACCTAAAAAAATCATTCGATACTGTTGATCACAACATACTCTTACATAAACTACAACATTATGTCTTCCGCGGTTGCTCATTAGATCTTCTTACTGACTACCTTCATGAACGAGTACAAGTAGTAAGAATGAACAATATTGCATCATCGCCTAAGCATACGCGCGCTGGAGTCCCTCAAGGATCCGTCCTTGGACCCCTTTTATTTTCATTATACAATAACGAGTTCCCACTTATTTTTGGTACAAGTGAAACCCTTATGTACGCCGACGACGCTGGTATTGTAGTGACAGCCGATAACCCTTGTTATCTGGAAACTAAAGCAAACGAAGAGTTGAAAAAAGCAATTGAATGGTTCTCAAAGAACAAACTTACGATTAACGTTAGTAAAACCAAGTATGTGGTTTTTCGAACCCGTAACAACACCTTTCCTGCTAAATCATTAGATTTAGAAATAAACGATTTTCCATTAGGCGAAGTCAACTCATTTCAATATCTTGGCGTGATTTTCGACAGCAATCTGCACTGGCAAGAACAAATAAGCGCAGTTTGTAAAAAGCTCGCATCAGGATGCTATGCACTCTCACAAGCACGGCATAGTCTCGATACTAACACACTGAGTATTTTATATTTTGCACTCATCCATAGCCATATCACATATTGTAATGAATCATGGGGTACGACATACAAAATTATTTTGAACCTGTACGTAAACTTCGAAAACGCGCCCTGAGAATAATTACCCATTCACGTTACGATAAACCAAGTCCGATTTTATTAAATAGAATGAATATGTTGCCGTATGACAAGATACACGAATTAAAAATTGCCACGTGTGTCTTCAACATTCCTACAGACAACCTCCCTTTTCATGTTTCTATATTTTACTCATCTTTTCGTGCCACCAGAAACCAAACCTGCGGTAATTTTAATCTTCCTCCAACTAAAATATTCACGGACAACTTTTGCTACAGTTCTCTGGGTCAAAAATTTGGAATAAACTACCAGCAGAAATGAAACAAGCAAATAAGTTTTCATCGGTACTTAAGAAATACTTGCTTAGCCTCAATAATGCTTTTCAATTGTAACAATCATGATGTCCTTCTTTTTTCTTCGGTAACTCGCTCACACTTGCTGAACATATCTTAGTGTTTCGATTTTGTCGAGATTAATAATGTGTGTTCATATTAATGCAGAAACTTGCCTGCAATCCTCCTAACTAGTGTGTTGTGTTTATTTAGAAATGTTTGATAGTATAAGATGGTTTTCGCTGTTTCGCATTTCATTGTGTACGCTCGTGCAACTTAATGGTTTGTGACAAATATGTGTATGCACGTGATGTATTTTATTTGCTTTGTACTTGCAATTGTTATTCATTTTTCATTGGACCCGCAACTAACCTGTGGCTATGGGTCCAACCAGTTCTGGTATTTCTGTATGTTCTATGTCTGCAAATAAAGAATTGAATTGAATTGAACTTGTCTAATTCGAAGGTCACGATATCGAAAATTGTATTTCTGAATTGTCAACTGTACTCAGATGCGAAAAGCAAGACACATAGCCTAATCGTTCTTTATTAACACATCTTATATTTTTGCTCGCACAACCTACCTTTTAACGCTTACTTATTTTTTCAGTTCAGCAGCCGCAAGGAATTATTTTTTTGCGGACTTCACATTGTGAAGTTCTTGCACTGCTTTTTTTGTAAAATTGTCACCACAACATTTCATTCGGCAGGCTGGTAGTGTTCCGTCGTCACGATGAAGGCTTTTACGAGTCGACCGAGTGAAAACATACGCACAAGTGTGTTCGGCTGCCGTGGTAATTACGATGTATTTTTATATGCTACTAGCTTCCGGTGGTATCGCCACTTCCTGCTAATGCAGTATTGCGAAGGAAGTTTACTTCGGCAGCATGATTACTGCGAAATCGATAGTCTCTTCTCACTGATTTTAGAGTATCTTGGTCAGAGCAACAAAGGAAATTGCGTAAAACCGAGAAATATGATTGACTGCTCGGGCTTGAAACACAGGCGGCATACATTTCCATTCCTAACGTAATATTAATCGAATTTGAGAAATGACTCTCTAAATCTTGCTAGAAGTTGGCTATATGACCTAAGAGCTTCTATGGTCTGCATTCCGAAAAATGCCGTTACAGGATTGAGCAAAGCGCGATTCTTGTTGCTGCCACCTCTGGCTTAAGCGTTTGGGTCAACTGCGTCGAGGAAAAGGAGCCCAGGAGTCCGTGTTGGCGATTCCAGATGGCTCCACAGAGGCAGCGTTCTCTTGACGATGTGAAAGGAGCAGAAGCTACATCGGGCAGCTGTTGAATGTCGCCTCTGTGCCGTTAAAAGAAATGTTCAGTGCGAGTGTCGGTTAAAGGAGATGCGCGTATCTGAAATATGAAGAAAAAAAGAGAGTGTTTGATGGGGGGAGGGGGAGAGTAAAATACCTGCAGTGTTTCCTTAGTAGATGTGGCGTTGCCCTGCTAAACACGAAGTCGGAGGATCAAGCCCTGGCCGCGGTGCGGCTTTTCTAAGGGCTAGAAATGCAAACTCACCCTCGTCTACCATGCAAAGGGAGCACGGTAAAGTACTTCAGGTGGTCTAAAGGGTTCGGGGTCTCTCACTACGGCGTGCCTTAAGAGTATTGTGGTTTTCGCACCTGAGACCCCAGAATTGATAATTCTTATCGGATTATCAGTTTCTCAGTAGGGAGGCTTTCGATATCACAAACACCGTGAACATTGGAGCCAATGCGATGGTGAGAATCTGTGTGTATTTCTGTTGCACGTGACAGATGCCGTGGTTGCTTAGTGGTTATGGGGTCGGGCTGCTAAGCACGAGGTCGCGGGATCGAATCTGCGCCACGTTCGTGGCATTTCGGTGGGGGCGAAATGCGAAAACACCCGTGTACTTATATTTAAGTGCACTTTGAAGAACCCCAGGGGGTCCAAATTCTCGCAGTCCCCTACTGCGGTGTCCCTCATAATCAGAAAGTGGTTTTCTCAAATAAAACTGCATAATGAAATTTTTTACTGCACATGACATGCGAGATGAGTTCAACATTTCGCGTTGACGAGAGCCACAGTTATTGATCCACGTTAAGCGAGGCGCATGTACAGATGCCGGACCGTGTAAAGCGGAGCCATAAAGTTCGACATCCATGCTATTCGCTGTCGTGATTGCAGTGTTGCTTTTCGTTGGGGGGTCCTGTTCAGCCAACAAAAGCTCAGATTATTATATTCGAACTGCGGTGTTGCCACAGAATATCTACAGAAAAAGGGGAGTACCATCTGGCGCAACACCGCACATCGATATTATGCGCTCTGAGGAAAATGAACCGTTTTTGAGCCGGGATATTTTATACATCTTCGGCAAGATCACTTGGTAGCGGCGTCTAAATTAATTTTGAAAACTGACGTATTCATACAGGGTCTTTCACTTAGTTCAAGGCAAACATTAAATATATGCAAATGCTTCGTAGCTGGACCGAACCAAGGTAATGTTGCTTGCTGTCACTTGGAGATAGATACTCAGATACTTTTTTGCATTCCACCTCATTATATAATTATTATCTATTAATTATTCAGCTGCTCAAATATACCTAGATGAAAAGTGTGAATCAAAAAAATTGTAGAGCAACAAGAAAAACTCCCCATGGAGCTTTCTGTTGCTCAATAAGTGCTATATAAGGGTGTTTTTCCAAGGGTGAAAGAAGCCCACAAATACACGCAAAGTGACTCGAGTGGCCAGTCGCACGGGGTTGGCTTGCTGCATGCGTTGCTGCCACACGCTTGATAGGTGCGCTCAAAGGGGGTGGGGAGGGGTAGCTGAGCACGCGGTAACGTAACTGGGCATATATTAGGCGGGACAGGAGAGCGTCGCCCCTAGCATATGAGAGCTCAGGCCTCGCTTAAATGGGCATAAAAACAGATTGGAATAGTTTTACGTTATACTCGCTCTGGGGACAGAGACACCCGGCCGCTGAACGTACTGCCGCGGTCGCTTCCCTAATATGCAGTTCTCTCACATCACCATCAGCCTACATTAACTTGTTTTGCGCTTCTGCCGTAGGGAGTGACTCGCCGCTCGGCCCGCTGAAGCGTATTCTGGTGCACTCTAAGTGCACCCGCCCAAGTTGCCCCGTGTGCACCGGCGACTGCATTGATTGTGCAGGTGCATTGTGCATGCGTATTTAGCTTTAACAAGTGACTGGAATATGTGAACTCATCTCGTTTTAAATTTTAACCTTAATATTACTGCTACATGCTTTGCTTCATATGCGACCGTACTCTGGTAAGCACGCTGAAAGGGTATTTGCTAAAGATTAACAAAGGTGACTCACACATCTTATGCGTCACATCCGAGAGAACAATATTTCTAGCTCGCGATTTTTTTAAGAGAGCTGCGATTGCGCTCCTTGCCTGTTGCTCCTCTCCTCCGGGCCGCTGAACTATAACGCCCAAGACATAAGCTATCATTTTCCGTGTTGTTGTGAGGTACGTATATGCCACGATGAGACTTCTGTTCTGGTGATTTCAAAAAGAATCATCATATTCGGCGTGCCTAATTTCCTTCTTAGGCGGCTACAGACGGGGTAATTTTAAAAAATAAGATCAGGACGAGCATGGACGGTGTACTGGGGTGGGTCAATGACATTTTTATCCCATGTTTTCTGTTTCTTTGCGGACTGAACACGAGGAACAGAGCAAGGAAACACATCTTTGTTAAAAATTGGGCCAGACTCGTGCTGACAGGGGAACAAGTGGTTCCGCGCATGGTTTTTGTAGCATTACACATTGAAAAGGAGGAACACAGCAAAACAAAACCATTTGTTTCAGTGGCATCACCTGTCTGACCCATTAGGTTAATAAGTATGAGGTTGGTCAGATACCTATGTTAGACACTCCGAAGTGTGGTTCGTGGTTTTCCGGGGCTCACCAATATGCATTAATTTTCATTGTATTTTATGGTGCTTTTATGGTCTTGCCATTATTTCTGTCAACGCGACCAGATGGTGTTCACCCCCGAAATTTAGGTCAGATATTCAGCGTTAAGATATCAGATGGCATGGTATTCAATGAAACCCGTGAACAGAAAGAGTCAATTCGAGGCCAGGAAATACGTCGTGTAAAAGAATGTAAATACTTTGGTATATTCATAAATGAATGCGATAGATATCTGGAAACACAGAAAAAAACAAGGACAGCAAAAGGGAAGAGAAATGTGGTCCTGATGAAACACAGGGCGCTATGGAGATACAATAGGTACGATGTCCTTCGGGGTATGTAGAATGGTTTAGTGGTTTCAGGACTTACATTTGGAAATGCGGTTGTTTGTTTGAAATGAGGGGTACAATCAGGACTGGATCGCAACCGAAGGCCAGCAGGAGTCCTCGCATTGGGTGTTCACGGGAAGACTACAAATGAAGCTGTGCCACAGTGAAAGGCGCAGTAAAATTTATTATCTAGAGTCACTGTGGAATATGGAAGAGAGTACAAGTTCAGGTGGAGCTTTCAGCCATTTGTACAGGAAAAACATTTATTCTTAGTGGAGGGAAAGAAATAAGAAGTTTACCAGAGATTATGTCATCTGTATGGTGAGCAACATGACAACAAGCAACATTAAGCGGAAAGTCAGATAGGGTGATATAATGTCGTGAGTGGCGACAATTGAAAGGAAACCTGATATGAGTACCTCCTTAAGAGGAAAAGACGAAATTAGGAAGCAAACAATTTATGATAACTTCAAGATAAGGTCCTTACTTTTCAAAGTAGTATCAGGTTGCCTTAGAACTCGTAAATGTTAAGCGAGATATAAGAAGAAAGAAGCAAGTGCTTGCAGCGGTAAAGCAAGGAAAACGATGGAGCATACTTTATTAGAATGTCAGCATGTCTGGCCAGCGGCCGATTTAGGCCTCTCTGGCATTTATGGACGCTCACAGCATCCATCCATCCATCCATACATCCATCCATCCATCCATCCATCCATACATTAGGCTGGCGCCCCTCCAGGACAGCGTACGTAGTTCTTGCGTACGGCATGTGGTATGCTTCCTTTCCTATGTGACAAAACATCAGCTGCTGGGCTGCACAGGTAGCGTGCTTGCATGTGACATTGTAACAATTACAATGATTCATAACCTGAGGAAAGCACTTGGAGCTGGTGTCTTGTCAGCGCTCTTGTCACGTACGGAGAAGGCGCACATAATCATGAGCCAGCAAAATGGCTCCAAACCGTGTATTTAGCGTCGAGGACATCAAAGCCCGAAAGAATCGTCGTGCGGAACAGGAGTGCCTTCCTTAGGTAGCGAAACGTGGTGTAAACCGCCAATGTATGTATATGTCGTACACGTTTATTCTTATTACAAAAAATTCATTTACGTAGAGCCCCACAATTCAATTAAAGCTTGACACTATTTCCAAGATGTGATATGCCGTGTTGGGCAATGATAATGCTCAATTCTACCAGAGATGATAAAAACGGCCGCACAACAACGCCTCACGCAAACGCGTTTAGCGCCGAAATCCAAAAATGCCTTTAGGAAAAAAAGAATGTCTCTCTGTGTGTTCTGCGGGCTACGCAGACAAATAGCTGTGGTGCACGCAAGATAACATTTAACATGAACTCACTACTCTCCTATTGGACTAAACGCTGAAGAAATTACTGAATCACCGCTGCCTCACTGTTAATTATTGTCCATCAAAGTGAACACCATACAAATCACCATACATCGATTGCCGCAGTTCACGGGAAACGCATATTTTTGTTTATGGGTCCAACTTATGTTCTTTTTTGTACGTGTCAGAAAAAAATTGTGTATAGTTTCCGACTGCTTGTTCAAAGTGTTACGTAATTGAAATATTTTAACCACCATTGAGTGCTACACCATGCATGTCATCACTCTCGAGAGGTATCAATGCGCCATTTAGACATAGCTTTCTGGCCTATTGTTTTCCTACATACATATTATTGCGACGAATGTCTATCGGCAGGTCTATAAGTATGCCCTCTATTCGGCCAGAAAGTACCGCCAGTCGAGCGTCCAAGCAGTCGACATATTTGTGAAGCAACGCCACTTAAACGTCACAGAAGATTACAGCTCCACAAAACTTCCCTACGTTAGCAATTTGTGTACCAATCGTGAATGATAATACATAAGCTCGGTATGCCATCCGAGATACCGAGCACAAAAATAAAAAAGGTATTGCAATAAACAGCAGCTGAGTGGAATTCATCGTAAATAAATTCCCCACAAAAGTTTAGAAAATTGCTGGTCTATAAGTCTATAGCGAAGACCTCAGAACTGTGGAAGTTACGGCCGAGTTAAGGCAAATTCAATTATTGTTGCACAATTGATGACCGTGTAAGATAAGTGGGAGAAAAAAATAACTTTTTTGAAAGCTGAACACCCGAGTTATTTTCGTGTCTAGCCAGTGTCATCAAGAGTTTAACAACCATACTGAATTTTTTTTCCTTTTTATGCTGTCAGCGCACATTAGACGTTTTCACCGCAATCGTGCGGATAATAGAAATTGCACACAACAAGAGGAAAAAAAATATCAGGAATAATAGAATAGCGTATAGTTGTACTTGTTTGTTCTTCCCCATCTTTCAAATATTTCTACTGTCCTAGAAGTTCTCACGATGTTCGATTGTAACATTATTTCCTGTTTACATTAGCTTTTTACTGCTTTATTCTTACGACACTACAAAATACCAGTATGAAGTACTTTGTTTAAGTACAGTTTCTCCCATTCAACTGATTGAATCCTTCTAATTAATTTGTGTTTTTGCAACAATTATATATTACCGAATTCCTATAGTTAAAAAATATTTTATCTCTGCATTAATGATATTCATTGTTTTGAAAGCGAGGGCAATTGGTTACAGTTGCTAATATTTCTTATTAAATCCTAATATTCTTGTGTCTACAGGTGCCGGCTTTTTTGTTCGTGTGCAAAAGCAATACTCAGTTACCTTCGTAAACAGTGCCTTTTCTTCTGTGAATGAAGGAATGAGTTCATTGTAACTTCAGAAACTACCACACCAAATCCTACTTCAAATAGTACGCAAATCAGGACTTGAAGTAATGTTTAACTACCATTACTAGCGAGTTCGCATTGCGGGTTCTTTCGATACGCAAGTCAGATCCAGTAAAAAGTGATAGAACATTAGAAAAAAAACAAATAAATTTTTCTGTGCATATTTTTTGTCTCAGTGAATATGATTCTTCCCCATTTTCTCCTGAAGTAAAATTATGTGTGCCTGAGCTGCCAGCATTGTAAGAAATTAGAATTTAGGGGAAGCATAATTTGCAGGAGAGGATGGAAAGTTATATGGCGTTGCGATTTAAGAAGTGTGCTTTTTTTACTGGCAACTGAAGTTTTTCCTGGGCCTGCTCGTATTAAAAAGCTTTATTGAATAATAAACAAGGTTTAACACTTCTGTTTTGTCTGTTTCGTTTTTGTTTCATAGCACTTTCCTTTTTTTGACATCGTACTTCTTTTTTACTCTGCAAAATATACCCTGCCAATAACTTTAAGGTCTGTGGGCATACAGACCACAAACGTTTCACTCTAGCTGCTTTACTATAACGCTATTCTTAAACTGAATTCATATGCTGACCATGCGCCTGCTAAGTTAAATCATTTGAGTTTCTTGCTGCATGAAAATTTCGATGTGAGAAGGCATACCTTATAATCTATGCATGCAAATTTTGAACACGTTCCGTGATTCCTATGTTCAAAGTAGTATTTGATGAACCTAATTGCCCGGTAGTCAACTCCATCTTCAGTTCGTCTTCCTTCTGTCTGGGTGAATTCTTTCAAATAGCAGATAGCCTAAATAGTGTAATAAACTTGGCTATATTCAAATGACCTAAACAATTAATTTAAATAAAATTGATATCCCTGGTTTAACATAGCTTAGCTACGCTGTGAATGCGAGGCATGCAGGAGTGAGTGACCCAAGATTGTTTACCACCTGCAGTTCTAGGACCTGCACCTATTGCTATGCGCAGGAGCGACTTCGCCTTTCGCCCTTAATGAAATGCGGCAGCGCTAACTGAGCTACCGAAGAAGGTATTTTTGAATTGTCTCTCATTGTAGTTGCGTAGGCTGACTGATGGAATAATCACATTTTCTTCGGAATCGGTCAGTGGAATCGGTCAGTGGAATCGGTCAGTGGAATCGGTCAGTTGACTCGGTCAGTGGAACGTAGAGCAGCCGCTAAGGCTCGCATAGATGCGATACTGCGAAACAACAGTCTGGTCACGCCTTCAATGTCCGAAGAAATACTGCTCACAATGCAAATTTAGAGGATAAACTTCGCGAAACGGCGCTTCGATGCACACTGAACACCTTGGGCGCGAAGCGGCATGGCGCCAAGTTCTCACGTCTTTAATTGCACGAGGCGATAATAAATTGCCACTAATAAATGTACAGTGCTAATAGTGAAACCGATAGACGACAGAGAAGTTCTGCAGGACAACATGCACGAGAAAAATTCTAAAATTTGGAAGGAAGAAGGCCAGAACATTCTCTTACTTTGGTCAAAGCTCCTGTAGTTAAAGTCAATGGAAGCGATTAAAATGTTTAGTTAATTTTTGTGCTAACACAGTCCCTGTAAAAAATCTACGGAAGCTATTACAATAGTCAAGATGCGTAATGGTGAGCGATGACTAAGCTTTCAATTTATATCTAATAACAAATTAATTGATGCCTTGTTCAATGCTGGGGCATTAAGCTAGCACCTTCCCCTCAAGCAATTAAAGTATAGCCTTGCAACTTTGCGTGGCCACTCTATAAATCCAAGCATATCATTACTGAATAGTCGGTACCAGTCACAAATGGTTTATACACGCACATATCACGGACTTCATGCTGAGAGCTGCTCACTACAGCAATCCGCCATCTTTTTTCTCCTTTCCGAAGAGCCCGCAGGCATTGTGACCCTTCCGGGCTGTGTTGTCAGCCTGCGCCTCCCTTTCTCTTTCCTGTCAAATGTCTATATCCTTTCAAAACAAATAATAATAATAATAATAATAATAATAATAATAATAATAATAATAATAATAATAATAATAATAATGATAATAATAATAATAATAATAATAATAATATATTATTACTAATATAAATATGATATTTTATAATATAAAAATAACATTATTATTATTATTATTATTATTATTATTATTATTATTATTATTATTATTATTATTATTATTATTATTATTATTATTATTATTATTATTATTGGGGAGAGGCACGCAAAAGTATGATTATGTTAGTACTATCGTAGTTTTAAGGCCCTAAATACTCATTCATATTATTTGTCGGATGCTCTCTGTTGCTTCACGGACTTGTCTGGAGGAACAGAGCAAAGGAGAGCTACATTGTGAAAAACCGGCCAGACTCGTGGGATAAGGAACAAATGCTCCAGCCCATCTATTCTGTTGCTTTACACAACGGACTGGAAGAACCGACCAAAGCAAAATAACATCTTTGTTAACGTACTGTACCAGTTAACAAACTGGTCCATATTCGCGCGACCGCAGGAACAAGTGCTTTAGCGCATGTATTCTGTTGTTTCACGCCGTAGGCTGAAAAAAAAGGAAAATAAGACCACATCTCTCTTAACAAGCTGGACCAGACTTGTGCTGCGTCAGGAAGAAGTGGTTTAGCGCATCTATTGTATTGTTTTAGGCAATAGACTGGAACAAAAGGAGAAAACAAGACCGCGTGTCTGTTAACAAACTGGGCCAGATTCGCGCTGCCACAGGAACAAGTGGTTTAGCGCAGGTATGCTATTGTTTGACGCAGTAGACTGGAATAACAGAGCAAAACTAGACCACATCTCTGTTAACAAGCTGGGCCCGACTCGTGCTGTGACACGAACAAGTGGTTCAGCGCATGGTTTTTGCAGCGTTACACATTGAAAGGAGGAACACAACAAAACAAAACCATTTGGTTTTGTTGCATCACCAGTCTGGCCCATTAGGTTAATAATTATGGGACTGGTCAGACGCCTGCATTAGTCATTCCGAGGTGTTGTTCGTAGTGTTCTGGGGCCACCCAATATGCATAAACTATGGTGGTCTTACCCCACGTGCCCCAGGATTTCTGGCAACACTACCAGATGGCGCTCACCCCCACAATTTAGGTCTGAAATTTAGTGTCGAGAAGTCACATGGCATGGTATTTAATGAAAACAGTGAACATAAAGTGTCAATTCAAGGACAGGAAATCCCTGGGGTAAAATAATATAAATACCTCGATATATTCATGAATGAATGCATTAGATGTATGGGAAACACGGGGGAAAACTACGAAAGCACAGGGGAAGAGAAATGCGGCCATAATGAAACACAGAGCGCTGCGGCGATATATAGGTACGATGTGCTTCGAGGTATGGGGAATGATTTATTGGTTTCAGTACACACATTTGGAAATGCGGTTGTTTGTTGAAAATAAACGGTACAATGAAGACTTCATGGCAACCCAGGGTCAGTAACACGCCTCGCATTGGGCCCTCACAGGAACAGTACAAATGAAGCTGTGCAGGGTGATATGGGCTGGACACGCTTTGAAGTGAGAGAAGATCACAGTGAAATAGAATATGAAGAGCGACTGAGGAATATGGAAGAAAGTAAAAGCCCTTCGGGAGTTTGCCAGGCATTTGTACAGGAAAAACATTGATTCACAGAGGAGAAAAGTAACTTGGAAGTTTACCAACGAGTATGCGACCTGTAGGGTGAGCAACATGGCAACAAACAACATAAAGCGGAAAGTCAGACAGGCTAATATAATGTCATGGGTGACGGCAATGGAAAAGAAACCTGCTAAGACTGACTACTTAAGAGGAAGAAACGTAATTAGCAAAAAAAATTCATGATAACTCAAAGAGAAGGTCGTTACTTTTCTATGTGGGTCAGGAGGCCTTAGAAGACGCAGTTATAAGGCGAGGTATAAGGAAGAAGAAGCATGTGCTTGTGCGCTAAAGCATAGGAAACGATGGATCATGCTTTAATATAATATGAAGATATTTGGTCCGCTGCCAATGTAGGAAATCCTGGCGTCTCTAGACGTCCATAGTATCCCTCCATCCATCCACCAGGTGCCACTGCAGTAAGACATATGTAGTTTTTGCGTATGGCGCGTGCTATGCTTCGTTTCCTATGTGACAAAACATCAGCTGCTGGGCTGCGCAGGTCGTGTGCTGGGATGTGATATTGTAAACATTAGGATTATTCATAGTCTGAGGAGAACGCTTGAACTGGCGTCTCCTCAGCGCTGCGGCCACGTACGCAGAAGGAGCACATAATCATGCGCCAGCAAAATGGCTCCAAAGCGCGCATTCAGCGTCGAGGAGACCCAAGCCCGGAAGAAGCGTCGCGCGGAACCGGAGTGTCTTCGGTACGCTGCGAAACGAGGTGTAGACCACGAATGCGTCTACACGGCGTATACATTTAATTTTATAACAAAAATTCATTCACTTACAGCCCCACAATTCAATTAAAGTTTGACACTACTTCCAAGATGCGATGTGCCACGTCGGGCAAAGATAATGCTCAACTCTCTCAGAGATGATGAATACGGATGCAGAACAGCGCCTCACTCAAACGTGCTTAGCACCGAAATGAAAAGCTTTCTTTAAAAAGCAGCATGTATCTTTGTGTGAGCTGCGGGCTACGCATAGAAATAGCAGTGGTGCACGCAAGATAAGCTTTAACATGATCTCATACTCTCCTATTGAACTGAACGTTGAAGTAATTGCCAATATCATCACTGGTAATTATTGTCCATCAAAGTTAACTCCATACAATTTACCAGACATCGATAGCCACAGTTCGTGGCAACCACGTATTGTTTTCGTGCTCCGACTTGTCGCCTTTGTTGTACGTCTCAGGGATGAATTGCGTATTCTTTCTCACTTCCTATTCATAGTGTTACCTAATTGAAATACTTTAACCTCCAATGGGTTTTACACCGTACATTTCATCACTCTCGAGGGATATCAATGCACCATTTAGAGGTAGCATCCTGGCCTTTTATTTTCGCGTATATATTTTGATGTGAGGAATTTCTATCGACATATCTACTAAATACACCTTCTATTTAGTCGTCAGTATCGCCAGTCTAGCGTCTAAGCAGGCTACATTTATTTGAAGCAATGCCACTCAAAGCTCGCAGAAGATTACAACTTCACAGTATTTTCCTACGTTAGCCATTTCTGTACCAATCGTAAATGATAATGCATTAGCTCAGTACGCCATCCCAGATCCCGAGCCCTTAAAATAAATGTATCGCTATAAAGAGGAGCTGACTGGATTTCATCGTAAATTATTGCCGCACAACAGTTCAGAACATTTCCGTCATTAGGTCTATATTGGAAGCCTCAGAACTTTCGAAGTTACGGCTTAGCTAAGGCAAATTCAATTCGTGTTGCACAATAGATTAGCGGGTACCACTGTGAGAAAAATATAACCTTAAATTAAAACCCAGTACACGATTTGTTTTTGTGTCTAGCCTGTGTCCTAAAAAGTTTGTCAACTATACTGGAATTATTTTCTTCTTTTTATGCTACCAGCACACTTTACGTATCTTCCCCGCAATCGTCCGGGTGTTAAACTTGCAAAGTACAATAGAAAAAAAAAACATGCCAAAATCAGGAATAACGGACTAAAGTACCCTTTACCTGTACTTGTATGTTCTTCCCTGTCTTTCAAATATTTCTTCGTACATTTTCTACTAAAGTAGAAGTTTTCCCGATGTTCGATTGCAATATTATTGCATGTTTATATTAGCCTGTTGCCGATTTATATTTAAGGCGCTGCAAAAATCCAGTATGGAGTATTTTAACTGCAGTTTCTAGCATTGAACATATTGAATCCTTTTATTAAATTTGTGTTTTTGGAACATATGCATATTACCCAATTCCTGCTGTTCAAACATATTTTAGCACTGCTCTATTGATATTGGTTCTGACACCGAATTAGTTGCAGTTGTTAATATTGGTTATTAGATCGCAACCCTTTTTTACCTACAGGTGGCCGCTTTTCTTGTTGGTATGCGAAAGCAGTAGTAAGTTACCTTCATAAACAGTGGCTTTCCTGCTGTGAAAGAAGGAAGAAGTTCAATCCTTCTTCAGATCTCGCCAGATCCTACATCAAATAGCACAGAAAATTTGACTTCAAGTATTGATTAACTACCATTACTAGGGAGCTTACTATACGTGTCCTTGCGATACAGAAGTCATTTGCAGTAAAATCTGATATATTATTAGAAGAATACAAATAAATTTTTTTCTGCACTTTCTTTTGTCTGTGTTATTCTGACAGTTCACCATGTTGTCTTAAAGTAAAAAAGATGCGTGGCTGAAATACCAGCATTGTAATAAATTCGAGTTAATCAAAAACATCATTTCCAAAAGACATTGCAAAGGTATATGACGTTGCCATTTCAAAGTGTATTGTTTTTACAGGCAACCAAAAGTCGTGCTGCAGCTTTTGGCATTAAAAAGATTTATTGAAATATAAACAAGGTCTAGGAATTCTGCTGTCGTTCAATTTCGCTTTTCTTTCATAGCACTTTCCTGCTTTTTTTTTGGTCGTCGCGCTTCTTTATTTCTCTAGAAGATACACCTCGCCGGCGACTACAATTTTTTGGGCATTAAAACAACAAACGTTGTGCTCTTGCTGTTGCACTACAACGCTATTCTTAACTGAATTCATACGCTGGCCATACGCCTGCTCACTTAAATCATTTCAGTTTCTTGGTGCATAAGAGTTTCGATGTAAGAAGGTATACCTTATAATGTATGCATGTAAATTTTGAACAGGTTGTGCGATTCCTATGTTCAAAGTCGTATTCGATGAATATATTGCCCTATAATCAACTCCGTCTTCAGTGCGTCATCGTTCTGTCTGAGTGAAAACTTTTAAATTGCAGAGAGGCTAAATATTATAATAACCTTGGTTATAATAAAATGACCTCAACATTTAGTTTAAAGAAAATTGATATCCACGGTTTAACATACCTGAGCTACGGTGTGAATATGAGGTGCGCCGCAGTGAGAGACCCAGGACTGTTTACCACATGAAGTTCTCTGACGCTCACCGATTGCTATTTGCAGGAGCGATTTGGCCTTTTGCCCTTATTGAAATGCGGCAGCGCAGATCGATCTACTGCAGAACGTATCTTTGACTTGTGTCTCATCGTCTCTTTCGTATCAAATCGATGGAATAATCACGTTTTATTCAGAGTCCACGTCCTGCAAAGTTTTGACGCCATCAGTGGAACCAAGAGCAGCCGCTAAGGCTCGCGTAGATGTGATACTGCAAAACAAGAGTCTCGTCAAGCGTTCAATGTGCTAAGAAATGATTTTCGGAATGCAAAATTAGAGGCCTAGCTTGGGCGCCAAGCGGCACGGTGCATGTAATCACGTTTTTAATTGAACGAACCGACAAAAAGGTGCCAATAGTAAAAGTACCGTGCGAATGCTGAAAAATTCAGAGAGAGGTTATACAGGACACGATACACGAGAAAAATTCAAGAATATCGAAAGAAAAAGGCCAGAACTATTTCCTATTTTGGTCGATGTTCCAACAATGAAAGGCAATGGAATTGATAAAAATGTTAACGTAATTTTTGTGCTAAGCAAATCCCTGTAAAAAAAATACGTAAGCTAATGTAATAGTGGTGATGCGTTATGTTGAGCGAAGGCTCAGCCTTCGCTTGATGCTTAGAACAACTTAATTGATGCCTCTGTCAATTCTACTGCCTTAGCCTAAGACTGTCCTCGCAAGCAGTTCTTCACGTACAGCCGTGAAAGCTTACGTGGCAGCTCGATAAACCCAAGCATATTATTGCTGAATAGTCTGTACAAGTGTCTGCATGGTTTATACATGTGTATATAGCGCGACGTCATGCGGAGAGCTGATCACTACAGTGATCCGCTATCTTTTCTTTTTCTTTTCACTTAGCTATAACTTAGTATCGCTGACCCCCAACCAGTGGGCAGGAACCAGAAGGGAAAGCTTCGGTTTGAATCTTGTTTTGCAGTGTTGCTCATCATATAATATATTTTTAAAACTAATAAAAAAATTATTATAGGCACAATCGATTGCCATTTATCACCGACCCGTCTTAAATTGGATGTCGATAAAGTGTCATCATCATCGAACCGTAGAAGAGGAATCCAGCTGCAGTACACCGTTTATACATAGGTTGTCCGCACCGTGGTAATATATCGTAAAGATATATTGATTCAATGATAGCGCCTTACCGTGGGCAGTCACAGGGAGTTGGGTTCCACCGCATTTTAATTCATTTCCGATGCGATTAAGCTTCTCATGTAAATCATGCGTATTTCTAGTACGCATGTTTTTGAGACGCGCCTGTTTCGAAGGCATCGGACCATTTCTTTATCGTGTGGCCTATCAGAGTTACCTTTGACATACTGGCGCCGCGTACACAAGATGCAATAGAGCGAAAATCAAGCATTGCGTTTATATCAAGTACGTGCGACAGAATGGGCAGTAAGTAGGATACACGTCCTTGTTGCAATGTAATGTTTGTATAATGATTATTATACTCACGCTACATTTCAATTCACCATTCTTTCCCGTTCCCGTCCTTGCCATACCTTCATAGATAAATGCGATGTGCGGCTGCAATGGCCTTGCGCATATATTTTTTGTAGTGTATCTAAATTCATGATTATTGAAGGCGGACTTGGGAGCCTTTCTTCTTTCTGAGATAAAGCATTATGGATAAATCGTCGGCTGTTATTGCCAATATAAGCGAATAACTGCAAACGTCTAGAGGCCAGCAATATTGAGACATGTGGACTTTGCTCTTAATAAATATATCTTATTTTGTTTTACTATCTGCGTTGGTCTTCCTGGTAGTATTGCGAATTGACAATAAACAGAAGACGCAGTTTCCTGCGCACTGCAGGTGAAGAACGCGTTTTCATGATATATATGGATGTTCAGTAAGGTCTACATACTATCTTGTTTGGTAAACGAAGGTGCATGTGACAAAGGAGTTCACACGTGTTGAGCTACTACTGCATCACTGCCGACGAAACTGCACCTGGAATTTTCTCTCAAATCATAACGTGATCGCGAACTTTCGAGGTTTCCTCATGCTGAAGGATGCGTTTAAATCATTCGCCTTTTTCTATGTTTCTGTTGCCTCCTTCCCGAAGGGTAGGCAAGCGTTGTTACCCTTTCGGTGTGAATCGTTAGCCTGCACCTCACTTTCCATTTTCTGTCAAATGTGGATAGGTTTTCAAAGCAAATAATAATATTAGCAGTAATATCTTGCAGCAGAGGGCTGTACTATTATAACGTCACTGCTATTGCAGCTTTCATGCACTGAATACTCGATGGCATTGTTTATAGCCTGCTCTCTGTTGCATTACGTACTGGACTGGAGCAACACAGCAAAGGAGAACCACGTCTGTGTCAAAATCTGGGCCATTCTCGTGCTGCCAGAGGAACACGTGCTCTAGCCCATCTGTTACGTTGCTTTACACACCGGACTGCAAACACACACAAAAGCGAAATCACACCTTTGTTAACATACCGGGGCAAACTCGTGCTACTACAGCAATAAGTGGTTTAGCACATGTATTCTCTTGTTTGACGTAGTAGACTGCAACAACTGTGCAAAACAAGACCGCACCTCTATTAACAAGCTGCGCCAGGCTCGTGCTGCGAAAGAAACAAGTGGCTCAGCGTATGTATTCTGTAGCATTACACATTCAAAAGGAAGAGCACAGCAAAGCAAAACTATTTCCTTTTGTGGCATCACCCGTCTGGCCCATTAGGTTATTAAGTATGGGGTTGGTCAGAGGCCTACATTAGACACTCCGAAGTGTTGTTCGTGGTGTTCTGGGATCACCCAATATACATAAATGTTTCGGTCTTTAATGCTGCTTTTATGGCCTTACCAAGCGTGTCGAATTTCTGGCAACACTACGAGATGGCGCTCAGTTCCGCAATTTAAATCTGAAATATAGCGTTGAGAAGTAACATGACATGGTATTCAATGAAAACAGTGAAGAGAGTGTCAAGTCAAGGCCTCGAAATACCTCGGGTTAAAGAATATAATTACCTCAGTATATTGATAAATGAATGCCATAGATATCTTGGAAACGCAGGAAAAAACACCGGCAACAGGGGAGAACAGGAAGGCGACCATAATAAAACACAGCGCCGTGGCGATGCAATAGGTACCATGTGCTTCTGGGTATGTGGAATGGTTTAATGTTTTCACGACTTATATTTGGACAAGCGGTTGTTTTGTCTGAAACCGGGGATACAATCAGGACTCGATGGCAGCCGAAGGTCAGCGGGACGCTTCGGATTGGTCGCTCACGGAAAGACAACAAATGAAGCTTTGCAGGTGGATATGGGCTGGACACGCTTCAAAGTCATAAAAGGTCACAGTAACATTCTTTAAGGAGAGCGACTGAGGATTGTGGAAGAAAGTAAATGCGTCGGGGAGCTTTCAGGTGTTTGTGAAGGAAGAAAATTGATTCGCAGTGGAGGACAATAACTAGGAAATTTAGCAATCAGTATGCGATCTTTAGTGTGAGCAACATGGCAACAAAGAACATTAAGCGGGAAGACAGAGAGGCTGATATCTTGTCATGCGTGACGGAGAGGGAAGAAAACAGTAACTACTTAAGAGGAAAAGATGAAATTAGGAGGAGGCATAATCTTTATTAGTTGATATGAGCCGACGGTAAAATCGTCAAATGAACAATTCCTGATATCTCGAAGAGAAGGTCGATAATCTCGAAGTGGGATCAGGATGGCTTAGAACACGCACTTATAAAGCGAGATATAAGAAGAAAGAAGAAGCATGTACTTGTGCACGAAGGCATGGCAAACGATGGAGCAATCTTTATTAGAACGTGAGGATATCTGGACAGCGGTCGATTTAGGCATCTGTGGCAATCTCTGGACGTTCATAGCATCCATCTATCCATCCATCTGGCTGGTGTCAGAGCAGGAAGGCATACCTAGTTCTTGCGTATGGAACGTGCTATGCTTGCGTTTCTAAGTGACAAAATGCAGCTGCTGGGCTTGGCAGATCACATGCTGGAATGTGATAGTGTAAACATTACAATTTTTCGTAGCCTGAGGAGAGCGCTTGGAGCTGGCGTCTCCTCAGCGCGCTGGTCACATGCGCACAAGGAGCACATAATCACGCGCCGGCAAAATCGATTCAAAGCATGCATTCAGCGTCGAGCACACGTAAGCCCGAAATAAACGTCACGCAAAACAGGACTGTCTTCGCTACTTAGCGAAACGTGACAGCGAATGCATGCATACGCCTTAAAAAGTTTTAGAACGAAAGTTTTTTTCACGTATAGGCCCATATGTATAATAAATTTTGACACTACACACAAGACTGAATGTGTGAGGTGGGGCAACAATAACGCTCAACTCTTTCAGATATTATAAACACGGACACACAATAACGCCTTACGCAAACACGTTTAGCGACGAAATCCATACCTTTCGTAAAAAAAGCATGTCTCTCTGTGTGTTCTGGGGGCTACGCAGACAAACAGCAGTGGTGCACGCAAAATGACATTTCACATCAACTATTTACTTACTCTCGTATTGGACTAAGCGCTGAAGAAATTACTCAATCGACGCTCACATCACATGTAATTATCACTCCGATGCCGATTGCGTATCACGGGCCCCTATTGACCCGCCGCCGCAAGATGACGAGAATGACGACGCATTTCTTGGAATCATAAGCGCGGAAGACTTCGCTGAACAGCAACGGGCAGACCCGGAGCTAAAAGGCCTCGTCGAATATTTGGAAGGGCACACCGACGTTGTCCCCAGGGAATTAAGCGCGGATCATCTTCTTTCACGCTTGAAAACAATCTACTCGTGAAGAAGAACTTCTCACCAGTCCGCGCCAACTACCTTCTTGCTTTTCTGTAGGCGCTGCGTCCAGAAGTACTGCGCGCCCTACATGACGATCCGACCGCCGGGCACCTCGGCTTCTCCCGGACGCTATCGAGGATACAAGAAAGGTATTACTGGCCACGCCTAACAGCCGACGTCGCCCGTTATGTCAAGACATGCCGAGACTCTCAGCGACGCAAGACACCACCGACAAGGCCAGCCGGATTACTGCAGCCGATCAAGCCTCCTTGCCGACCTTTTCCGCAGATCGAGATGGACTTGTTGGGACCGTTTCCGACGTCAACGTCCGGAATATGTGGATCATCGTGGCGACGGACTACCTCACCCGCCTCGCTGAAACAAAAGCTCTGCCGAAAGGCAGCGTAGATGAATTTTTTTCGTCGAAAGCATTCTGCTGTGACATGGCGCCCCAGAAGTCCTCATCACCGACAGAGGAACAGCGGAGCTCACCCAAGCCATTCTGCAGTACAGCCATACAAGCCACAGGAGGACAACTGCCTACCACGAGCAAACGAATGGTCTCAAGGAGCGCCTGAACAAGACCCTCGCCGACACGCTAGCGATGTACGTCGACGTCGAGCACAAGACGTGGGACGCGGTCCTGCCGTACGTAACCTTTGCTTACAACACGGCGGTTCAAGAAACAACACAGATCACGCCGTTTAAGCTGGTTTACGGCAGGAACCCTACGACGACGCTCGACGCCATGCTGCCGCATGTGACCGACGAAGATTATCTTGACGTCGGTACCTATCTCCAGCGCGCCGAAGAAGCCCGACAGCTCGCCCGCCTACGGATCAGGAACCAGCAGCGTACCGACAGCCGACACTACAACTTCCGACGACGCTTCGTCGAATACCAGCCCGGCGACCGGGTTTGGGTATGGACCCCGATACGCCGAAGAGGACTCAGTGAGAAACTACTGCGATGCTATTTCAGACCCTACAAGGTCATCCGATGTATTGGCGCACTGACTATGAGGTCGTGCCAGACGGCATTTCGCATTCACAGCGGCGCCGTGCACGATGTGAAGTTGTCCACGTGGTGCACCCGAAACCCTTTTACGGACGCTGATGAACTTGCTTATTTTGTTGTTTCCGTTGCTACGAGCGCTTTTCTTTATTACTTTTATTTGTTTGGAGCATCGGGTCGATGCTTTCTAAGAGGGGGGTAATGACACGTGTACTTATCTTTATCGGGCGACCACGTTTAGCCGCCTAACAAATGTTATCACACAGCACGGGACGCGCCTGCATGTAGCCGAAGTTTCTGGAAAGTTATCGATGCTTCTATTCGCTGTGTGTTGTCGCCGAACATTATGTTATCTGATTTCATCGCGTGACGCAAATGGTGTAGAACTTGGTGGAAGGAACGCGGGTCCCAACGATTAGTCTGGAACATTCGACGCTTGATGCATAAAAGCCGACAAGCTTGACCCGTTGATCAGATTTTTGGCGATCGCCGACCGTGTTCGCCGCTATCGTTGTGCTATATGTGCAGTCTGTTTTGTGGGCACAGGTTCGCGCAATAAAGCTTAGTTTTGTCGTTCCCAGTATTGCTACTGTGTCCTTCAACGTCACCACCACGTGACAATATTCCTTATTAAAACCTAATTTTCTTTTACCTACAAGTGCCCGCTTTTTTGTTGTTATGCGAAAGCAACACTATGTTACCCTCGTAAACAGTGGCTTTTCCGCTGTGAAGGAAGGAATTAGTTCATTGTAACTTCAGAAATTATTCACCAGGCCCTGTTTCAATCAGTAATGAAAGTGCGAGTTCAAGTGATGATTATCTACCATTACTAGCGAGTTTACAGCACGTGTGCTTGCGATGCGAAAGTCGGCACCAGGAAAATGTGATATAACATTAGAGAAGAGAAATGAAATTTTTCTCTGAAACTTTTTTCTCTGAGTGAATATGGTACTTCCCCATGTTTTCTTCAAGTAAAAATATGAGTGGCTGAACTACCAGCATTGTAATAAATTAGAGTTTATGAGAAGTGTCCTTTGCAAGAGAGGTTGGAAAATTATATGGCGTTACAATTTCAAAGCGTGCTTTTTGTAGTGGCATCCAAAATTCTTGCTGCAGCTGCTCGTAATAAAAACTTTATTGAATAATGAACAAGCTTTAACAATTCTGTTGTCTCTCTATTTGGTTTTGTTTCAGAGCACTTATTTTTCCGAGCGAACCTCTTTTTTAGTCTAGAAGATATTTCTTGGCGGCAACTGCAATTCTCTGGGCATTCAGACCATAAGCGTTGCCCTCTAGTTAATACACTACAACGCTATTCTTAACTGAATTCATATGCTCACCATGCGGCTGCTAACTTCAATAATTTCAGTTTCTTGGTGCATGATAATTTCGACGTAAGAAGCTATACTTTATAATCTACGCATGGAAATTTTGAAAAGGTTCTGTGATTCCTATGTTCAAAGTAGTACGTGATGAACTTAATTGCCCTATAGTCAACTCCACCGGCAGTGCGTCATCGTTCTGTCTGAGACAACTCTTTCAAATCGCAGAGAGTTGAAATCGTGCAATAACCCTGGTTATATTCGAATGACCTGAACTTTGAGTTTAAACAAAATTTATATACGTGGTTTAACATACCTTAGCTACGCTGTGAATATGACATACGCCGCAGTGAGAGACCCTGGACTGTTTACCACCTGGAGTTCTCTGACGCGCACCTATTGCTATTTGCAGGGACGATTTCGCCTTTTGCCCTTATCATAATATGGCAGCGCTCACTAAGCTACTGCAGAAGGTATCTTTGACTTGTCTCTCATTGTAGCTGCGCAGGCAAATCGATGGAATAATCACATTTTCTTCGGAATCCTCGCCCCGCAAAGTTTTGACACCATCCTTTGACCCTCGAGTAGGCGCTAAGGCTCGCGTAGATATAATACTGCTAAACACCAGTCTAATCAAGCGTTAAATGTTATAAGAAATGATTCTTGCGATGCAAATTTAGAGAATAATCTTCGCGAAATTGCGCTTTGTTGCGCACGCAACACCTTGTGCGACTAGCGGCACGGCGCCAAGTAATCGCGTTTTTAATTGAACGAAGCAATAACGAAGTGCCAATAATAAATGTACAATGCAAATACTGAAAAAGTCAGGCGACAAAGAAGTTTTACGGGAAAACATGCAGGAGAACATTTCTAAAATTTCCAATGAGAAAGACCAGAACTTTTTCGTATTTTGATAAAACTTCCAGAAATGAAAGCCAAAGGAAACGATTAAAATGTTTATTTAATTTCGAGATAAACCAGTCCCTGTAAGAAAACTACGGAAGCTATTGTAATAGTCGAGACGTCGTATGTTGGGCGAGGACACAGCTTTCGATTGATGCTTAGAACTCAATTCATGCCTCTGTCAATTCTGTGGCCTTAGCCTAACCCTGTTCGCGATAGCAATTTTCAAATAGAGTCATGCTACGTTCCGTGGCAGCTGGATAAATCGAAGCATATCGATGCTGAATATTCGGTACCATTGTCTCAATGGTTTAAACACGCACATGTCGTGCGACGTCATGCTGACACCTGTTCAGTAGAGCGATCGGTCATCGTTCTTTTTCAGTCACACAAAACTTAATTCCGTAGTCTTCCAACAAGTGATCTGGATCCAAAAACTCAATCCAAGTTTTAATGTTTTTCATTGCTTCCCATCAAATAATGCATTTTGGTTCTTGTTCCCAAAACGTAGTATTTCATTTTTCATTTCTTACGGTTTAGTTTTGGTAATTAATAAGGTTTCATTGCATTCACAGCCTAACTGAAAACTGCTGTGGGTGTCTGTGCTCAGTGAAAAAATATTTAGAGTGTATTCATGCGCGCAATGCAGCTAAAACGCACAAATATGGCAGGCCATGGTAATCGAACCCTTACTATAGATGCGTCTATAATTGCTGCTTATAACCCTAGAAACAAGCATAGTGTTATCGGCAGGTAGTGTAGAATGGGGTGAATGCAAGTGAGAAAGCGTATCTAGCTGTTGTGCTGAAGGAAAAGGTGAGAAACGAGCCTTCAGATCAATTATATCACTGAATACATGAGAACCTGAATAGATATGCCTCTATTTCACCACCCTCACTCTTGTCGACGTCGGTCACCAGTGCTCAAAGTCCACTCAATGACGTCGAGTTGGAGCACGGCCGATGGGCCACTCGGTTTGCGCTGTCTTCAGTGAAACACTTTGATTCCAACTTGGGTCAGTAGGCATGTGCCAATAAGTGTGTGCCGATCTTCAACGAACGATGGTGACGCCAACAACTTCCGTAACTAAGTATGTGCAAATGGTAATGTGCCCCTCTACAATGTCGAAAAAGATCCATTAGGTTTTTCCTATGCTGAGCGGAATCAAGCCCATTTCGCCAGGCTTAGCTCAAGGACCGTAACGCGGAGCTGTAGCAGGCTGCGCCACAAATGCACCGCGTATGTGCCACTTGTCAGTCAAGCTCTCTCCAACTTGAGTAGCCGAGATTGTGCGAGTGTTTGAGCGGCAAGCGAGGCAGCAATTCTAGCTTTCGGGGTGTTAGATTGCCTGAAGATGTGCACCTTATTACAGTTCCGCCAGGAAACCTTTTCAAGCTTCACAACACCTAGCCACTGGTTAATAACATGAATTACCACAATTCTTGTGGTGTTGGTGGCCACAGCAAGATTTAGTGTGGACGACGATTGGAGAGGACCAGCGCGGGAGGGGAAACCCCACCACACGTCGGTCCTTGCAGTCCTGCTCTGGCCTCCCCAAGACGTCATTTGATTGTGATCTATCTTGAGGAAAGCTATTGTGTATTTTGTTATATTTATCTTATTACGCTGTGGCCAACCTCCGAACTTAACACGTCATAACGAGCAACACAGTAGTAGTAGTAAGGAAGAAAAAAAAATAGAAAAAAAAGGAAACGAAAAACGAGAACAAAGAACGAAAACTACAAAAGTTATGCGCGCAACGAATCTCAGGAACCTCTACACCCGTTTTCGGAATCTATTTAAGCATATCAAACTACCCCTAAGGACACAAGCACTCAACCAGGCGAGATCCCCCCGTGTAAGGCCCAAGGTCTTACCTAACTGCAAAGTTTCGGAACATGTCATACCCCGAGCACCAAAAACCATTCCAAGGGAGGAGAACGTCTTGTGCGGATCAAAGCTGCTCCGCAATGGAGCATACTTCGCAGACTTTTCACGTGTCTTAGCCCTCAACACACCAACATTGGAGTCCCATACAACCGCCAAATCGATCACTAACACTTCGTCTGTTGTTTCAATTACTAAGTCAAGGTTTCAATCTAGTACCTTCCCGAGTATTAAACCTTGGTTCTTCAGTAACCAAAACGCTCGGGTTTTTTTCTTTAATTAGACGGGCTACCTGCTTAGCTACGAAGTTGTGACGTTCTGTTCGTGCGAGGTGAACCGACTCACACTCCTGTAGGATATGGAATGAAGTCTCGGGCTTCTCTTGACATCGACGGCATAGCCGTGACCTAGGATCGCTACTTTGCTTATTTGTTAGGGACTTTGTCGGATATAAGTTTGTCCTAAGGCGTAAAGCTTTAAGACGGTCGCCTTCCTTTAACAGCTTGGAGTCATGGTATAACCAAGTGTTAGCTACAGCCTGGTCGTGATGCGCTAAAAGGTCCTTATTGGTATATTTAGACTTCAAATCAGCCCACCATTTCTGGGATCCTCTGTTTAGAGCTGTTTGAACAGCCTTCGGGGAAGTAATACCTGAAGGAATTTGGAATAAATCAGCAATACGCTGATAGTTCTTGTCCAAGATATTATTAAAAAGATTGTCTATGAATGTGTCCCCTAGTCTGATTAGGCGCGCGAGGCTCTTGTACTGGACCGCTTGAGCAACTTTCTGTAACGGAATGACACCCAGCCCCCCATTCTTTGACGGAAGCCATACATGCATGTTAGGAAAACCAGGAGGCAAGTGAAGAACGCTCTTAACCCACTTGCGAACGAGTCCATCCAGCCTGCAGGATTCTGAGGAAACCTCTAAAGTATTCGAAGCACTGTAAAGGGATATTGGGAGAACCAGTTGTCTCAAGCAGTGCACCTTCTGGAACGGCTTCAAGGATGCCTTCGCAAGGAGTTCGAGGAGTTTCATTGCCTTTTCAGAGTGGACTATAGGATTTTTGTTTATGAAAATACTGAGACCTAGATATTTAATTGGATCATCTCTTCCTTTCGGTTTAATATCCTGCCCCAGGATAGACAGCGGAGGAATATTGTAGTTAAAGCCCTTACTAATGTGGTCAGGCCGCCAACCAAAGTACTGTGACTTTAAAGGATTAATGTGTAGATCAACATTTCTAAGAAAGGAAACAGTTTCGTCTATGAGAAGTTGGAGTCCTTCGCGAGAGTCTGACATCAAAAGAAGGTCATCTGCAAACGCCATTGCAGACATTGAACTTTCATGCAACGATGTCTGGCATGTTTCATGTTAGGATGTCTGGCACATATGACCGCGTGGGCTGCCATTTCTTTTCGCCTGGCCTAGCCCTCTAGGCGGGGGGGTTGCACCCGCGCCCGTGAGTTCTGTTACAGTTAAAGAAGGGCTCTAATCTTTCTTCCTAAATGTTTACTTTCGACGTTCCATGTTAGCCACCATCCGTCATCATCATCAACAACAGCAGCAGCAGCCTATTTGTGTGCACTGAAGCACGAAGGACTCTCTCTGCGATCTCTGATTACCGCTGTTCCGCGCCAACCGATTCAAGCTAGCACCCGTAAATTTCCTAATTTCGTCGCACCACCTAGTTTTCCGCTGTCCTCTACTGCGCTTTCGTTCTCTTGGTGCCCATTCTGTCACCCTAATGGTCCAAGGGTTACCTAACATGCGCATTACATGACCTGCCCAGCGTCATTCCTTTCTCTTAATGACTATTACAATATCGCCTATACCCATTTGATCTGTGATCCAAACCGCCCTCTTTCTGTCTTATAAAGTTATGCCTAGCATTCTTCGTTCCATCGCTCTTTGCGCGATCCTTAATTTGTTCTCAAGCTTCTCTGTCAGTCTCCAAGTCTATGCGTCTTATGTCAGCACCGGTAAAATGCACTGATTGTATACTTTCCTTTTCAATGACAACGGTAAGCTCCCAGTCAGGAGCTAACCATGCCTTCCATGTGCGATCATACCCATTCTTGTACCCTCTGAGAATTTCCTTGTCAAGGTAAAGGTTTCCTATGATTAGTTGACCTAGGTACACGTACTCCTTCACAGACTCTAGAGGCTGACTTGCGATCTTGAACCCGTGTTCACTTGCCCGGTTATTTATCATTATCTTTGTCTTCTACATATTAATCTTCAGCCCCACTCTTACACTCTCCCTGTTAAGGTCCTCAAATTTTTGTTGTGACTCGTCCATAGTGTTGCTGCATAGAACAATGTCATCGCCAAACTGCATGTTGCGGAGGTATTCGCCGTCGATCCCTACTGCTAAACCTTACCAGTTCAATAGCTTGAATACTTCTTCCAAGCACGCAGTGAATAGCAATGGAGAGATTGTGTCTGCTTGTCTGACCCCATTCTTTGTGAGTATCTTGCTACTTGTGTAGAATTAAGGTGGTTGCGGAATCACTGTAGATATTTCCCAAGGTATTTACGTAAGCGATCTGTACTAATTTATTACGCAATGCCTCTATGAATGCTGGTATTTCTACCTAATCAGATGCTTTTTCGTAATCTATGAAAGCCATAAAAGCAGGCTTATTAATCTCTGCGGATGACTCGATGACTTGATTAATGACAGGGATGTGATCCATTGTACAGTAGTCTTTCCTGAAGCCAGCCTGTTTCTTTGGTTGGCTAAAGTCCAAAGTTGCCTTTATTCTATTGGAGATTAGTTTGCTAAATATTTTATGTAATACTGGGAGTAAACTAATGGGCCTATAATTTTTCAGGTATTTAACGACGTCCTTTATGTGGATTAGTATAATGTTTGCATTCTTCCGATTTTCTGGGACCCTTGCAGTCAATAGACACTGCGTATAGAGAGCCGCCAGCTTTCCTAGAATGATCTCTCCTCCATCTTTGATTAAATCGACTGTTATTCCATCTTCTCCGTCCGCTTTTTCCCAATTCATGCCTTCCAAGGCCCTTTCCACATCATCTTTAGGTATAGGAGGAGTTTTTGTATACCGTTCATTATTGCTTCGAATAGAATACAGTTGATCCTCTGGGTACTGTACAGTTCAGTATAGAATTCTTTCACTGCCTATATTTTACCTTCGAGGTTGCGGATGATATTAGCCTGCTTATCTTTCAGTGCATACATCTTGGTTTGTCCAGTGCCAAGTTTCCTTCTCACCGATTTCAGGCTGCGTCCATTTTCTACGCCTTCTTCAGTCTTTCTCACGTTATAATTTCTAATATCGCTTATTTTTGCTTTGTTGATCAGTTTTCACAGTTCCACGAATTCTATCTTATCTCTTGAGTAGGACACTTTCATTCTCGGACGTTGCTTTATCAGGTGCTTTGTTCCTTGTGAGCTTACCCAATGGTTGCCTTGGTGTCTTGCCTCCAACTTCAATTGCTGCCTCTGAAGCCAGCCTCGTTACGGTTACATGCATTACGTCCATCATCATCATCATCATCATCATCATCATCATCATCATCATCATCATCATCATCATCATCATCATCATCATTATTATTATTATTATTATTATTATTATTATTATTATTATTATTATTATTATTATTATTATTATTATTATTATTATTATTATTATTATTATTATTATTATTATCATCTCTCTGTTTAAGGCTGCATATTTGTTTGTAAGTACAAGCCTAAATTTGTCTACTTTGATGCTTACTGCCTCCAAGTGGACCTGTTTTTTCTTGAGCAATATTACTTTTTCTTTGTTCAAATTGAGATTAATCCTTGTCCTGACTAACCTATGATGACTGCACTTTACTCTACATAACACTTCTACATTCTGTACTATGCTGGGATCGGCAGAAAGTATGAAATCAAACTTAGGACATCAAACTTCAACTTCACATTAAGTGTGAACAACATAATGTAGCGTGAGGTCATATTCCTCAACAAGACGCGCAGACGCTAATCATAGCAGCTACCCGGCCTCTTGATTATTCATCCCTTACAGTCGCCCACTGCCCGAGACGCTGTATAAGCATTGCTCGATGGCTGAAGGCGCCGCCTCGGATAGCCCGGAATTATCGGAAACAGAAAATGCAAGAGGCCCACTGACAACTTTGTTCGAGTGACAGCGACATACACTATATATGCCCTTCCCAAAGTGCAGGGGCACCATTCACCTTGAGCAGAGCGCAGCGGGTGATTGCCGTAACTACCAAGATCACCGAAGACTGTAACACGTGCAAATCAATGAAATCAGCGATTTCGACCAGATATGCCACAGCTCTGACGAACTTTCTAATTCGAGACGTAATTGCGATACCTGATGTTCCGCGCTTATTCCTGACCCAATGACGCGTCAACTTTTCTTCTAAATCCATAGCATACATCCTGCGCTTGCTGCTTGTTCCAGCTCAAGTTCACCGCATCGCCCCATTCCGAGACCAACAGACTCATCATTCTCCTCAGCATTACCTTTACTAACATTCTTGCATGATCGTATCCGCTAACTACCGCGATAATGCGAGCAATTCGCGTTTAATATTTCCTAAGTGATACAATTGGACACTCCATCTCAAAATTTTTTTCTACACAACTAACTTGAAGTTTAGCGTTGCATATTTTTGTCGCTGCAATCTGTGCTAATTATTAGGGAAATCAGACCTTTGCATGGCCACTACGTACGAGAATGCATCCGTAATATGCATCCGTGTTTCAAGACAGCCGGAATCAGCTTTACGACCAGCAAGCTGTAGCACTGATTAGGGAAGCCAAACCTTCACCTGGGCTCGCTACGTTCGGGAGCTTACCCTTATCCGAAATATGCAACGGTATTCGAAGAGAGCCAGAAGCGACTGCACCACCACCAAGCTGCACCAGCGATCAGTGAAGCTACACCTTTTTTGCCTCGGCACGCCACTAGCGGCACCTTCAGGACGACCGCTTTCTTCCGGCTGCCCTCTTGTTTCTGTTCCACATACCGATGCGTGGCGCTTTCTGAAAAGCCATTTTTTACAGTACACGAACCGATAGCACGTCCTTCACCATATCACTGTCGTCACGTGCGAGATAATGCGGTCCACTCGCACTAAGGTGTCTGTTCCATTGACCTATATCTGCTCTCATGTGACGTCATGCGCCAAGATTTGCCACCCTCTCGTCTACTCTTCTTAAATGTGCCGTGATTGCGTCTATAGCGCCACAGGTTGTGCAGCGTGATGCTTGAAAAAGACATTGACCACTGCTTGAACTCGAGACGAATGCACAGAGGTTTTACATTGCTGGTGGCCCGTCCCTAATGTAACGTCGAGCATCAGAATTGGTTGTAATTTTCTACTTACTAATTATCTTAGCCATTCAATAGAATGACTATCGTTGTGATAGTCAATAGAATATTGCGATATGAATAATAGAATGTTGCGATAGTCAATAGAATGTATATCGATGACGTAGACCGTGGGTTCGACGGGAGCCCGTCTGGTCGGGATGAAGCATTGAAGAAATATAACGAAGGACACCGACCAACCGAACTGCTAAAAATGAATAAATTTAAAAGACGATTCGGCTTCGCTACGGAAGCCTTGTTCACAATGTAATGATGGAAGGTTCATGGAAGCTTATGTATACTTCAGAACGTGACGTAAGCAGCGCGTGTATGACGGGGGGAGGGTTCCCTCATTTCGATTGAGTGTGTGGCCTGTTTTTTTATCTTCAGCCATTCCAGATACAGCCGCGATTTCAGGTTTCTTTCTTCCTCGAGCGATCCCAGTCGATCTTGTGGCCCGTTGCATCCGTGTGCTCTGCAAGGGCATTCGAAACTGTACGTTTCTTTCCGACATCTTTCTAATGCTTCCTCAGTCTGTTTGAAGTTGCCCGATTCACCGATGTATGCGTAGTCGCAATCTGCGCAGGGTATCTTATAGACCACGCCGGGAAACGATTCTCTCGGAAGCCTGTCCTTACCGCCGACGAGCGCTTGCCTCAGCTTACACGCGGGCAAGTGCGCCACCTCAACGTCATAACTGCGTAGAATGCGAGACAAGGTTTCGCTTATCTCTGGAACCTAAAGTATGGCAGCACGCTTTCCTCGTCGGGGATTAGCCGGACGAGCTGGATTGGACAGACGGCGTTCTACAGCACTCAAAAAGGATGTGGGATAGCCGCTTGCCGAGAGATCACCTCACACGTGGTCCAAGTCAAATGGAACGACTTTCTGCTGTGGTGCAAATGCGGCTAGTACGGTTGAGCAGTGAGGCAGCAACCGACCTTTTGTGAGCGTCTGGATGAGCGGATTGAAAGTTCAGGTAGCGGCCAGTGTGTGTGTCCTTACGGTATACGCTGAACGAGAGCCGTCCATCGCGTCTGGTGACAAGTACATCTAAAAAAGGGAATCTGCTGTCAACTTCTGTCTCAACTTTGAATTGGATGGCCTTTTCCTGACTGCTTAGGTGCGCAGTGAACGAATCCAAAGCGTTGCGCGAATTTTAGCACTTCTGTTGGTCGGTGTCCTTCGTTTTATTTCTTCGATGTAGACCTGCGTACGGTACATTGCACAACGCGTAGTTGGGGATAACATCAGAAACAATTTTTCTTACGCCCGTTCCGTACCTATGAGGAAAAAACCAGTCAACATGTCATATAGATTTGTGTCCAATAGCCACAATAGGAATCATGCCGTGGTCGCCTTGCGATTCTCGTAACCGTCATCATCATCCTGTTGCTGTCGTCAAATATACTGCTATTCGATTTACATTTACGTGTTTGTATGTGTTTATGGTATATATGGTACATAACCTTAAACAACAGCAGGCAGCCAACTGCCTGCTAAGTATTTTGCATGAAATCTATTTTTGTGATCTAAATATTTGTTCCTTCTTTTGATGTATTACACAAGCTCCCTATTAAAGACGCGTTATCCCCGGCGAAGGAAAAGGTGAGGTGTTCGTAACGGTTGAAAACTCCAGGCACGGTATTGCTAATACTTCGCCTAAACTCTATGTGTAGATTTATAATCACATTTACAGTGAATTATCTATACAATTATGCCGCAACATTTAAGCCGTATTAAGGAACAAATTGTAATTTATCTCGCAGCTTTATGAAAATTATCAAGGCTACCGAGAGCAAAATGTGGAAAAAAATTGAAGGTTATGTTCTCTAGACCAAAAATGTGTGTGTCTTATCTACTCACATTGTAATAAATTGCAATTTAGAGAAATAATTATCAATGAGAGAGGTTTGAATGTCTACACTTACACCAAGTTGTGATTTAAAAGGGTAGTCATCGCACATGCATTTGAGATTCCTGTTGCAGCTGCTTGTATTAAACAGTATTACTGAAAATAATGTTGCACTTCAGCCAGGCTGGACAATTCTGCTGTCTCTATATTTCGTATATGTTTTCCAGCACTTGCCTTGTGTTTCTGATCGTATCTCGTTCTTATTATAGAAGATACACATTGCCAGCGACTACAATTTCGTGGGCGTTGAAACGGCAACCGTTGCCTTCCGGCAGTTGAATTGCGAAGAACAGAAATTTGCTACCGTGAACTTAAATCATGTGCTGACCATGTACCTTCCAACTTATGTACCCTCAGTTTCTTGGTGAATAAGAATGCAGAATTAAGGAGATACACTTCATAATCTGTACAAACGAATGATACGGCTACATAAAATTTTAATATGAATAGACGCTTTGAAAAAGTGCTGTGTTTCTTACTTATGTTCAAAGTGCAAGTGAAAGTAAAGATATATGAGCACAAGTGGCATTTGTTGAACCTAGTCGCCCAACTCTTTTCCGTGAGTGCGTCATCATTTAATCTGCGTCAACTCTTTCAAATCGTCTAGGCTAAATAGTATGATAACCTTTTCTATATGCAAACGAACGGAACTTTAAGTGTAAACCAGATTGACATTAGTAGTTGAACCTGCCTTAGCTACAGTCTGAACAGGAGGTACGCCTGAGTGAGAGACATTGGACTACTTACCACCTGGAATCTCTGACCCGCACAAATTGCTATTTGCAGGGGGGATTTCACCTTTCGCCCTTATCGAAATGCGGCGGCGGGCAAAGGGCTTCTGCGGAGAACATCTTTATCTTCTGTCTCATTGCAGCTGCATAGGTAAAGTGATCGGATATTCACATGTTCTACGGAGTCCACGTACCGAAAAGTTTTATCGCCATCAATTTTGTCTGGAGAAGTGGCGAAGACTCGCGTACATTTGATATTCTGAAATGCCACTCTTGTCACGCGTTAAATGTGTTAATCAGTTGTTGTCGCAATGCACAATTAGACGATAATGTTCGTAAATTTGGCCATATTAAGCTTTGTAAAAACGTAACACTTAGCGCGCCATGCCTCCGCGCCGCAAATTTATGATAGAACGAGCGGATGATAGAACGTTTATGATAGAACGAGCGGATAATAAAGCGGACTAACGAAAATACAGGGCGAATACTGAGAAAGGCATGTGACTGGAAGGGTCTACATGACAAGCCACTTAAGAAAAATAATTTAAATTTTGAAAGAAAAAGCCAGAACTTTCTGCCGACATTGGACGAAGTTCCAGCATAGAAAGACTATAATAACGATTAAAGTGCATACATATTTTTATATAAGCTGTCTCTCCAATAAAACTGCGGAAGCTATCGTCATAGCCGGGGATACGCATGAAGCGGGAAGACTCAGCCTTCAGTTGATGCTTCTTTCGATTCTATAGTCCTATCGTAACACTGTTCCTGAAAGCAATTCTTCAAGTATAGTCGTGCTACCTTATGTGGCAGCTTGATAAATTCAAACTTAACATTGTTGAATAGTCGGTACCAGTGTCTGTAAACGAGCATATCGCACGACGTCATAGTGACAGCTGTTTGCTACAGCAATCCATCCTCTTTTCCTGTTTAGTCACGTAACACTTTGTACCGCTGACATCCAACCAATACTTCGATAAGCTGCGAAATTATTCAAATGAAACGCAATGTAACGCGCTTTAGGAAGAAAAAATACCTTGTCCGCAACGGTTCCAGGTTCTAAAAGAGGAACTTGCCTATTAGTTAAATAGAGCAAAGTCCCCTTATTTTTATACGACAGTCCCCGAATTTATCAGAAGTGATCCCCTCAAATTCTCGAATTTTCTAGGTCACAGGACTGACCACTTGACCAAAATTTGAGTTAATAACAGCGTTGTAATGGACTCCGGGATCATAGTGCAAGGTTTTAACTCGTACATTCAAAGCGTGTTCCTTATGGAAGGGGGCAACCACAGCTACAATTCCAGATGACGATCCTGGTGACGTACCAAATATCTTTGTGAACGGTGTTGTGTCTATGCTGCGTAAACTCGCAGATATAAATCTGCGGTACCCGATGGGCTTCCAAATGCCTTTCTGAAGCGTTTTGCAGCCCAGGTATGTATTTTTCTAAAGAGAATCTTTCAAGTTTCATTACTTTCGGGTGATGTGCCGGAGGACTGGAGGGTGGCCCGCGTTGTGCCAATTCTGAAAAAAGGGGACAAGCTAACCATTTCTAATTATCGATCGATGTCAATCACTTCCTCTTGTTGCAAGTTGCTTGAACACATAGTTTCTGGTTATCTTAACTCCTATCTTGCTGAAAATACCATTTTATCACCCGTGCAAGATCGCTTTCTGAAAGAACTGGCCACTATGACGCACTTAGTTACAATTCATAATTTTTCTGTTGTGCTTGATAAATCAGGGCAGATTGGTGTACTTATTTTAGATTTCTGCAAGGCATTTGACACAGTTCTACACAGTAAACTTATTTATAAACTCGAAAGTATTGGCGTGCTAATACCTTCGTAATTACCTTCGTAATTACCTTCGTACCTTGGTAATTGGAATAATGCTTATTTAAAACACAGGACACCGAACGTAGGGGCTAATGGTTGTAAATCTGAAGTGCTTCCAGTTACGTCAGGTGTACCTCAAGGAAGCATTTAAGCCCGCTGCTCTTTTGCAAATATATTAATGATATTCCGGCTGCTATTTCCGAAAATGCCTCTGTCAAGCTTTTTGCAGATCACTGCATTCTTTTTAAGATCATAAATGAGCGTAATGATCGTTACCTCTTACAAAACTCGCTATTAGCTGTTCATCAAAGGTGCCTCAAATGGAAGATGCAACTTAACCTAGATAATACTCTTTTCTCCTTTCTCTAATTCACCTTTCTGTTCGAGAAAGGTTTCTCCTTTCTCTAACAACCTTGTAAATCATTCTGTTATGGAGGTCACACATAATAAATACTTAGGGGTTACAATAACAAACAATTTAGCCTGGTCTGACCATATTGGAGACATTTGTTCCTCATCATTTTCTAAACTGTGGTTTCTGAGGCGGAAGCTTAGAGGCACTCTAAGTAATCTTCAACGTCTTGCATACATATCATATTTAGATGAAAATTAGATTGCGCGTAAGTCTTATGGGACCCGTTCATAAAGAGAGACATTTACAAGCTTGAGATCGTGCAAAGGAAAGCGATTAGGCTTATATATAACAGATACAGAAGGCTTGATTCACCAACGACACCGATGAAAAGAAATCACATCCAACTACTTCAAGTACGTAGGTAAATGTCCCGTTTGTTGTTCATGCCTAACCTTTTAGCACCTAAACTAAACATTTCGCATCCCACAGTACTTAAACAGCTATCGTCTAGACGAAAACACCACACAGGAAGTCATTTACTGGAACCAATTTTTGAACGCACTGAAACCTTCAATAACAGTTTTTTTCCCGAGGACAGTTTCCGACTACTACTTTCTTCCGGCAGCCAATTCCCAGTTCCCCAATTTCATTAAAGCTCTAGAAGAGCATTCTTTTGTGGGAATGAGTGCTGTATATGTGCGTATATGTGTATATATGTGTAAATATGTGTGTGTCTATGCATATTTGTCTGCTTGTTTATTAGCGGCAATCTCTTAAACTGCCGTTTTTCTTTTTCCTTTTACGTCAGTGCATTTACATGCCTTGTATAGCCTCTCCTGCATGGCCCATACATGTTGGCCTGCAGTATTCTGAAATAAATAAATAAATAAATAAATAAATAAATAAATAAGTAAATAAATAAATAAATAAATAAATACGGAAGTCGGTTCCAGTAATATATGATACAAGATTGGAAAAAAGCAAATTTCTCTCTGCATATTTTTTGTCTCAGTGAATATGATACTTACCTATGTACTCTTGAAGTGAAAATATGTGTGGCTCAAATACCAGCATTGTAATAAATTAGAATTTATGAAAAGCATCATTTCTAGGAGAGAATCGAAAGTTATATGACATTGCGATTTGAAAGTGTGCTTATGTCTACAGGCAACTGAAATTCTTGCTGGAGCTGCAGGTATTAAAAAACTTTATTGAATAATTACCGAGGTTTAATAATTCTTTTAAACAGCCTCGGAAAAGAACAGCAGTTTACGATAGGTAGCGAACCACTGGAAGTGGTAAGGCAACACATCTATTTAGGACAGGTAGTAGCTGCGGATCCGGATCACGAGACTGAAATAATCAGAAGAATAAGAATGGGCTGGGGTGCGTTTGGCAGGCATTCTCAGATCATGAACAGCAGGTTTCCGTTGTGTCTCAAGAGAAAAGTGTATAACAGCTGTGTCGTACCAGTAGTCACGTACGGGGCAGAAACCCGGAGGCTTGGGAAAAGGGTTCTACTTAAATTCAGGACTACGCAACGAGCTATGGAAAGAAGAATGATAGGCGTAATGTTAAGGGATAAGAAAACAGCAGATTGGGTGAGGGAACAAACGCCAGTTGATGACATCTTAGTTGGAATCAAGAAAAATAAATGGGCATGGGCAGGACATGTAATGAGGAGGAGAGATAACCGATGGTCATTAAGGGTTACGGACTGGATTCCGAGGGAAGTGAAGCATAGCAGGGGGCGGCAGAAAGTTAGATGGGGGATGAGATTAAGAAGTTTGCAGAGACAACATGGCCTTAATTAGTACGTGACCGGGGTAGTTGCAGAAGTATGGGAGAGACCTTTGCCCTGCAGTGGGTGTGACCAGGCTGATGATGATGATGAACGATTCTGTTGTCTCTATATTTCGTTTTTGTTTCCTAGCACTTTCCTCTTTTTCTGATCGTGCTTCTTTTTTTCTCTAAAAGATACCCCTTGCCAGCGACTATAGTTTTGTGGCCATTCAAACCACAAACGTTGCACTCTAGTTACTCACTACAATGCTATTCTTAACTGAATTCATATGCTGGCCATGCATGTGAATTCAGTTAACTTGAATTCAGTGCTAACTTAAATCATTTCGGTTTCTCGGTGGATGAAAATTTCGATGAAAGGTGCTATACTTTATAATCTAGACATGGAAATTTTGAATAAGTTCTGTGATTCTTATGTTCAGAGTAGGGTTTGTTCAACCTAATTGTCCTATAGTCAACTCCGTCGGCAGTGAGTCATCGCTCTGTCTGCGTCAACTCTCTCAAATCGCAGAGAGGCTAAATAGTGTAATAAACTTGGCTATATTCAAGTGACCTGAACATTTAGATTAAACGGAATTGATATCCGTGGTTTAATGTAGCTTAGCTACGCCGTGAATATGAGGTATGCCGGAGTGAGTGACCTTAGATTGTTTACCACTTGCAGTTCTCTGAGGCGTAGCTATTGCTATTTGCAGGAGCTATTTCGCCCTTCGCCCTTATCAAAATGCGGAGCGCTCACTGAGCTACTAAAGAACGCATCTTTGACTTGTCTCTCATTGTAGCTGCGTAGGGAAATTGATGGAATAATCACATTTTCTTCGGAGTGCACGTCCCGCAAAGTTTTGAATACAGTAGTGGAACCTAGACCAGCTGCTAAGGCTCGCGTATATGTGATACTAGTGAACATCAGTCTCGTCACGCCTTCAATGTTCTAAGAAATGATTCTCGCGATGAAAATTTAGAGCATAATCTAAACGAAATGAAGCTTTGTTGCACGCGTAGAACCTTGCGCGCCAAGCGGCACGACACGAAGTTATCACATTTTTTACTGAACAAACCGATAATAAAGGGCCAGTAATAAATGTACAGTGCGAATACTGAAAAAGCCAGACGTCACAGAGGTTTTACAGCACAAGATACACGAGAAAAATTCCAAATTTCTAAAGAAAAAGGCCGGAACTTTTTTTTTGTTACTTTGGTCAAAGTTCCAGCAATGAAAGTCGATTGAAGCGATTAAAATGTTTACTTAATTTTTGTGTCAAAGAAGGCCATGTAAAAAGAACTACGCAAGTTATTGTAATAGTCAAGTAACGTTATGTTGAGCGAAGACTCAGCTTTCAATTCATGCTAAGAATTTATTGATGCCTCTGTCAATTCTGCGCCCTTAGCCTAGCACTGTCCCCGGAAGCAATTTTTCAAATAAAGTCGTGCAAGTTTACGTTGCAGCTTGATAAATCCAAGTATATCATTGCTGAATAGTCAGTAGCGGTGACTGAATGGTTGTACACGCACATATCGTGCGACGTCATGCTGAGAGCTGTTCACTACACTGATGCGCCATCTTTTGTTTTTTTTTCAGTAACCTATAACTTATTACCGATGACCCCCAACCATTGGACAGGAACCAGGGGCGCTATAACGTAAAACTATTCCAAACTTTTCTATTCCAATTCTGCACTCAGCCATCCGCTATTGTTCAAAAACTTTTTTAGACCACCCCCATTTCACCTGTCCGTCACGCGACGTCACGAAAACCGCGATAGCTCCCCTTCTGATATAACGTTTACACACGGATTATGCGTGGTTTGACCGAACAAAAGAAAAATAGTTATTTCTGATTCGACGTCTCTTCGCCATTAGCCCTCGGATATTGGTCAAAAGTTCTCGGGCTGCGCCCACTTCACCTGCCTCTCACGTGACGTCACAAAACCACAAAAACTCACCGCGTCAAAGTGACGTTTACGCGATAAAGATGCATTCATATGCCGAACAAAACTGAATTTTCTTCTGAATAGCCGCAGGCTGCCCCGTTCCGAAAGGAATTAAAGGTGGCTGCCGCCGATCGCGCAGGCGCTGGCTACTCACTCCTGTCGGAGAGCGTGGGTTTATTGGCGTGTAATAAAACTTCTTGCGTGGCCGTGTAACGTTTTCGAGCACTTTCAGCACGTTTGCGACCTCGTTCCGCCAACTCTTCTTTGCTGAGGATCCGTTTTAGCGTCATTGTTAAGTTTACGTTGCATGCCGCCCCGATTGTCGACGAGCCACCACAAGCAGAGTAAGGGAAAGCGGACCAATCGCAGACGCCGGCGCCACCCTCGTCATCCGGTTATCGATTTTCAGTGCTGTGGCTCGGCCCTATCGAATCCCTCTCCACTTTAGCGTGCTCCTCGCCTCTTGTGAACCAATTAGATAAGACAAGCCGCTCAGTGCAGGCAATGTTATTTGTTTTTCAAGGAAACAAAAGTTACCTCCTATGAACGAGGAGAGCGTTTGATTGGTCTGTTCAGACAGCCCTGCGGTAGTAGACCGCCCGATGCTTGCGTCGGCGGTTACGCAAATTTGACGTCATGAGATTGTAATAAAAACATATTGGAATAGTTTTACGTTATAGGGCCCCAGAATCGAAAGTTTAGGTTTGAATCTTGTTTTCCATCGTTTCTCATGAAATAATATATTTTGGCTTTCCGTTTCCAAAGGTATTTCGTTGCTCATTTGTCAGGTCTTGGCTTTATTAGCATTGTGTGATTCCACTGACAACATAAGGGGAAGCTGACGCAGGTTATTGTGCTAATTGAATAAAACGGTTTCGCGCATTAATGGTTGTAATACACCGTAAACGCACAGCTTTGGACGGTCGTGGTGATCGAACCCTCCTTACAGAGGCCTCTATAATAGCTGCTCATTACATAATTAACAAACCTGAGATTTATGGGCAGGTAGGGTGGAATGCGGCGAAGGCAAGTGAGACAGTAAGCCCATCTAGCTGTTGCGCTGAAGGAGGAATAGTTACAAACTAGCCATTTTTAAAATTATGGTCACTGAATACGTGAAAACCTGCACATATGTACCACTCTTCAAACAACCCCGTGCACGTCGGCGTAGGTCACATTAGATACGGGAATGGGCACGTAGCGTTGCTCAAAGACCACTCTTTGACGCCGACTTGGAGCACGGCATATGTGCCACTCAGTCTGTGCTCATCTTCGTTGACGCTCTCTAATTCGAACTTGACTCAGTACGTATGCGCTTTTAAGGCTTTACCCATCCCTAATGAACGTCGATGACGCCTTCAACTTCGGTAACTGGGCATGTGCAAGTGGGAATGTGCAATTCTACAGCGAGGAGAAAGATCCATTATGTTTCTCCGATGTTCAGCGGGATAAAACCAATTTGGAAATGCGTCCTCAAGAACAGTAACCCAACGCTGCAGCATGCTGCGCCACAAATACAGCTATGTGCCCCTTTTCCATGACCGTCTTTCACGTCAACGCGTCAGTGAGCTTCACGATGAATGCACTGGGATGTGGCGCTTTTAAACGAACCTCTCGCTGACAAGTGGTTGCCTGCCTAGCAAGGGAGCAGTTCTCAGCGTTCGCAGGCACCAGCGTGCCATGCGTATCGTCGCGGAGACTATACGCCACGCGTCGTGCAGCACATCGTGTCAAAAAAGAAACGGGGGAGAGAGGAGCCTCATTGTACGTGGCGCGTTTCTAAGCTAGCTAACTAGCTATTATGTAGCGCCCGAATTGGGCAATCCTTTAGATGACTCGTACAGAATACCCACCTAGGTTTTCATGTACTCAGTGAGCTTAGTGAAACTAACGGCTGGTTTCTAGCCTTTTTTTTTTTGCTTCAACACAAGAGCCAGATGCGCTTACTTTCTTACTTGCCAACGCCGCATTCCACCCTACCGGTCCATAAAACCTAAGTTTCTTATTTATGTAATAAGCAACTATTTCATATTCCTCTACAAGCAGGGCTCGATCAGTACGAACGGCCAAAGCTGTGCCTTTACGGTGGCGTACGCCCACGAAAACACGAAACATCTTTTTTTTTCACGTAGCACCAAGACCCGCGTCAGCTCCCGCTTAAGTTGTCGATGGAATCAAACATTAGTATTAAAGCGAAGACCTAACAATGAGCTGGAAATAGTAGGTTTCAGAAATGAAACCCAAAATATTTTTTTTTCATGAGCAACAATGAAAAAAAGAGATTTATACGTAAGCTTCAGTTTCTGGTTTCTGCCCTCTGGTTGGATGACAGCAGTACAAAGTTTTATGTGACTAAAAACAAAAAGAGGATGGATTGCTGTAGCGAACAGCTGTCAGCATGACGTCGCGCGATATGCGCGTCTACAAACCATTTAAACACTGGTACCTACTATTCAACAATGATAAGTTTGGATTCATCGAGCTTCCACGTAAGGTAGCACGATTGTACTTGAAAAATTGCTTTCGGGAACAGTGTTACGACAAGACTGTAGAATCGACAGAAGCATCAACTGAAGGCTGAGTCTTCCCGCATCATGCGTAGCCCCGGTTATTACTCTGGCTTATGCAGTTTTAATGGAGAGACAGTTTATCTAAAATATATGCAAGCACGTTATTCGTTATTGTAGACTTTAATTGCTGGAACTTCGTCCACTGTCGCAAGAAAGCTCTGGTTTTTCCTTTCAAAATTTAAATTTCATGTAAAAAAAAGTCATGTAGACCTTTTCGGTCACTTTCCTTGCTCTCTAATTCGTCCTGTACTTTTATTAGTCCGCTTTATTATCCGCTCGTTCTATTACAGACGTGATACGTTTTCGCCGAGGTCCCATGACACGCTAAGTGTTACGTTTGCTACAAAGCTTGATATGGCCAATTGCGAACATTATCATCTAATTGTGCATTTCGACAACTATTGCTTAACACAGTGAACGCGCGACGAGAGTGGCGTTCTGCAACATCAAATGTACGCGAGTGTTCGCCACTGCTCCAGAACAAATTGATGGCGTCAAATCTTTGCGGTACGTGGACTCCGTAGAAAATGTGAATATCCGATCAGTTCGCCTATGCAGGTGCAATGAGACAGAAGATAAAGATGTCCTTCGCAGAAGCCTGGTGCTCGCCGCCGCATTTCGATAAGGGCGAAAGGTGAAATCGCTCCTGCAAATAGCAATCGGTGCGCGTCAGAGAATTCGAGGTGGTAAGTAATCCAATGTCTCTCACTCCGGCGTACCTCCTATTCAGACGGTAGCTAAGGCATGTTCAACTACTAATATCAATCTTGTTTACACAGAAAGTTCCTTCCGTTTGCATATAGCCAATGTTATCACACTAGGAAGTCTATGTGATTTGAAATAGTTGACGCAGATTGAATGATGAAGCGCTCCCGACGGAATAGCGTACGGCGACTAGGTTCACCAACTGCCACTTGTTCTGATCAACCTTAACTTTCACTTGTACTTTGAACATAAGTAAGAAACAAAGCACTCTTTCAAAGTATTTATTTATATTTGAATTTGACGTAGCCGTTTCATTCGTTTGCACAGATTATGAAGTGTATCTCCTTAATTCTGTATTCTTATTCACCAAGACACTGAGGGTACATAAGATAGAAGAGACATGGTCAGCATATGATTTAAGTTCACGGTAGCAAATTTCTTTTCTTTGTAATTGAACTGCCTGAGTGCAGCGGTTGCAGTTTGAACGCCCACGAAATTGTAGTCGCTGGGAACGTGTATCTTCAATAATAAGAACGAGATACGATCAGAAACACAAGGCAAGTGCTGGAAAACATATACAAAATATAGAGACAGCAGAATTGTCCAGCTTGGCTGAAGCACAACATTATTTTCAGTGATGTTGTTTAATACAAGCAGCTGCAGCAGAATCTCAAATGCATGTGTGATGACTACCCTTTTAAATCGCGACTTGATATATCTGTAGACATTAGAACCTCTCCCGTTAATAATGATTTCTCAAAATTGCAATTTATTACAACGTGTGTAGATAAGACACCCACATTTTTGGTCAAGATAACATAACCTTCAATTTTTTTCACATTTTGCTCTCGGTAGACTTGAAAATTTTGTAAGGCTGCGAGATAAATTAGAGAGTTGTTTCTTAATGCGCTCTAAATACTGCGGTATAACTGTATAGATAATTCATTGTATATGTGATTTTAAATCTACACACAAAGTTTCGCGAAATATTCGCAATAATGTGCCTGTAGTTTTCAACAGCTATGAACATCTCACCTTTTTCTTCACCGAGGATGACGCGCCTTTACTAGGGAGCTTGGGTAATACATCAAAAGAAGGAACAAATGTTTAGATCACAAAAATCAATCTCATGCGAAGCACTTACGAGGCAGTTGGCTTCCTGCAGTTGTTTAAAGTTATATACCATATATACAATGAACACATACAAACGTTAATGTAAATCGAATAGCAGTATGTTTGACGACAGCATCAAGACGATGATGACGGTAACGAGAATCGCAAGGCGAACATGGCATTATTCCTATTGCGGCTGTTCAACAGAAATGTATATGACATGTCCATTGCGTTTTTTTCTTCATAGGTATGGAACGGGCGTAAGAAAAATGGTTTGTGAAGTTATCCATAACTACGTGTTGTACAATGTATCGTACCTAGGTCTACACCATGTGGTGTACAGTAAAACGACTATGGTCATTGTATTGAATGGCTAAGATAATTAGTAATTGGAAATTACAACCAATACTGATACTCGACATAACATTAGGGATGGACCACCGGCAATGTAAAACTTGTCTGCATTTGTCTCGAGTTAAAGCAGTGGTCGATGTCCTTTTGAAGCATCCCGCTGCAGAACCTGTGGCGCTATAGGCGCAATCACGACACGTTTAAAAAGAGTAGACGAGAGAGTGGCAAATCTTGACGCATGACGTCACATGAGCGCAGAAATGGGTCAATGGGACAGACGACTTAGTGTGATGGGATGGCATTATCTCGCACGCGACGACAGTGATATGGTGAAGGACGTGCTATCGGTTCGTGTACTGTAAAAATGGCTTTTCAGAAAGCTCCACGCATCGGTATGTGGAACAGAAAGCAGGAGGGCAGCCGGAAGAAAGCAGTTGTCCTGGGGGTGTCGCTAGTGGTGTGCCGAGGCAGAAAAGGTGCAGCTTCACTGATCACTGGTGCAGCTCGGTGGTGGTAAAGGCGCTTCTGGCTGTATTCGAATACGGTTGCATATTTCGCATGCATACTACGGGTAAGCTATCGAACGCATCGAGCCTATGCGAAGGTGTGGCTTCCCTAGTCACTGGTATAGCTTGCTGGTCGTGAAGCTGTTTCCGGCTGTCTTGAAACAGGGATGCATATTAGAGACGCATTCTCGTACGTAGTGGCCATGCAAAGCTCTGACTTCCCTAATAATTTGTACAGATTGCAGCGACATAATTATCCAATGCTAAACTTTGGATTGGTTGTGTAGAGAGAGAGAGAGTAAACTTTAATGACGACCAGCAGTTCAGTCGGCTTGGCCTAGGCCTCCCACGATGTGACGTCGAGGTCTTGCCTCTTCGCCGCTTCGTAGGCCTGCTGGGTCGCCCAGAGTTGGTCGTCGAGATGGGAGCTGCGCAGGGCGGCGTGCCATCTCGACGAGAGGGTCACGGGATTAAGGTCTTGGTATTGATCTTTGCACTCCCATAGCATGTGGGGGAGTGTTCCCGATTCAGTTTTACAGACCTTGCACGTCTGGCTCGGGTAGATGTCGGGGTATATAGTGTGATAGCGTGTGAGGGAGGGGTATGTATTCGTCTTTAACAGGCGAAGGGTGGTTGCCTGTGCCCTGTTTAACTTGCGGTGAGGGGTGGGGAAGGTTCTTCTTGCGAGGTAAAACGACTTTACAAGGTCGTTGTATCTTGTAAGGCGGTCGCGTCCTGCGCGTGCACCTGCACCGTCTCCGGCACGGTTGACTAGTCCTCGTGCTATGGAGTGTGTAACCTCGTTGAGGTTGGTGAGGTGCGAGTGGACAACGCCGGCGTGTGCTGGGATCCAGACGAGGGTGACTTGATTATCAGGCGAATGCGGGGCTTGTCGTAAGATACGGAGTGATTGATGAGAAATACGACCTTTGATGTAGTTGACTGCTGCGCGAGAATCACTCAGTATGGTGTGACAGGCTGGGTCAAGAGTGGCCAGGGCGATGGCCACTTCCTCGGCCGTCTCGGTATTTTTGGTAATGATGCTGGCAGCATGTCGGAGCAAGCCGCCTACTGTGGTAACCGCCGGAAAGCGCCGTCCATCTTGGTACTCAGCTGCGTCGACGAAGGTGACGCCCGCGGTGTTGGCGTAAGCTTTGATGAGGGAAGTAGCTCGTGCCTTCCTGCGTTCTTCGTTGTAGTCTGGGTGCATGTTTTTCGGAATAGGGTCGGCGTGTATCCATTGCTGAATGTCGCGTGGTATTGGGTGTTTGTCTCGATGTTGACGGTGGTAGGTGATATTAAGCTTGTTTAGAATGCTGCGGCCCGTTTCCGTGAGAGTAAGCCGCTCTAGTTGAGATCGACGTTGGGCCTCGATTAACTCGTCCAGCGTGTTGTGGATACCTAATTGAAGTAGAAGTTCCGTGCTGGTGTGGTTGGGTAGTCCTAAGGCCTGCTTATAGGCTCCTCTAATGATGATGTCCAGTTTAGTCTTTTCAGCTTTGTACCAGTTGAGAAAGGGTGCAACATGAGTAATGTGACAGACGATAAAAGATTGGACAAGGCGGATGAGGCTTTCTTCCTTCATACCCCCTCTCCGGTTGGTCACTCGTTTCAGGAGTCTGGATGTATTGGCGGTCTGTCGAAGGATCTTTGAGATAGCCGTAGAGTTAGCTCCGTTGGCTTCTATGGTCATACCAAGAACTCGGATGCAAGGGACCACGGGTATAGGTCTTCCACCCTTCAGGTTGAGCTCTATTTCCTCGTATTGGCGTTTAGTCGTGGAGCCCCGCGGGGGGCGTCCACCGAGTGTGGGGCGGTATAGGAGAAGCTCCTATTTTTCTGGGGAACAGCGGAGTCCCGTGCCTTCAAGATAATTTTCTACGACGTCAATGGCGTCTTGTAAGGCAGTTTCGATTTGGTCGTCACTGCCCTTTGCAGCCCAGATTGTAATGTCGTCGGCGTATATGGTATGTTCAATGCCGTCGACTTTTTGTAGTTCTTGTGCTAATCCGAGCATAACCAGATTAAACAGTATTGGGGAAATGACAGAGCCTTGCGGTGTGCCCGTGCTGCCGAGGGAGAGTTCCTCCGATCGAATGTCTCCGACCGACAGGAAGGCCTTCCGATTGGATAGAAAGTCTCTTACGTAGTTGTAAGTGCGTTCTCCAAGGTTGAGCAAGGAGATGCGCTCGAGGATGGTGGAGTGCCTTATATTATCGAAGGCGCGCTCGAGGTCGAGGCCCAAGATCGCCTTAGTGTGACGGGATTTTCCATCTAGGATTTGATGCTGAAGTTGGAGCATAGCGTCTTGGGTGGAAAGATGCTGTCTAAAGCCAATTATTGAGTGGGGGTAAGCACATGTGTCTTCGAGGTGAGTGTTTACACGGGTTAGGAGTGCGTGCTCCATGACCTTGCCTACACATGAAGTTAGCGATATGGGCCGGAGATTGGCGAGGCTAGATGGCTTACCGGGTTTGGGGATGAGAATTACTTTGGCCGTTTTCCATGTCGGGGGAATGGACCCCTGGCGCCAGCAGTTGTTGATGTATTCAGTGAGTTGTTGCACCGAGGGGTCATCTAGATTTCTTAGTGTTTTATTCGTAACACCATCTGGGCCTGGCGCCGAACGGCTGTTCAGCTTATGTAGGGCAGCATGAATCTCTGCCACGCTGAAATCTTCATCAAGGTCAGGGTTGGAGGTCCCTGTGCATGGGCCGTGAGGTTGAGTGGGCCCAGATGGGACATACTTTTGACATAAGGTATTCTTGACGTGGTCGTGGCCATGCGTCTTGCTTTCTGTGAATAAAAGCTTGGTGAGGCGATCTTGTTGATATGAGCGAGTGGCGGTGCTATCAATCAAATGTTTGAGGATTTTCCACGAGCGGGGGTGGTGGAGTTGCCCGTCTAGAGAGTGACAGAGCTCTGTCCATTGCTGTTGACTTAGAACGCGGCAGTGAGCTTCAATTTCCTTGTTGAGAAGTGCGACCTTCCGTCTGAGTCTTCTATTGAGCCGTTGTCCCTTCCATCTAGAGGGGATGGATGATTTGGCCTCGATAAGGTCGGCGAGTCTACTGTCCATGCGCTCAGTCGCGGCGTCTGTTGTGATAATGCGGGTGGCCGATTTAGTATCAGACAGTAGATCGCATGACCATGATTCTATGTCGGTAATGGGAGTGTCCGTCGTTGCTGTTACACAGCGTTTAGGGAACGCATCCCAGTCCGTCCAAGTAAAGTCCCTTGTTCTTCTAATAACGGCTGGTAGGTGTGGGAGAGTAATTTCGATGATAGAGTGATCACTTCCGAGGTCGTGTTGGGTGTTGCGCCAATGGGCGTTGTCTGCGTTTTTGGTGAAAGTGAGGTCTGGCGTCGTGTCTCGTTCAGTAGAAGTGCCGAGGCGAGTGGGGAAGGCTGGGTCAGTAATGAGTGTAAGCCCGATATCATGGGAGTCTTGCCATAAGTTACGACCTGCAGCAGAGCTGTGTCTGTAAACCCATCCTGTGTGCGGGAGATTGAAGTCACCTCCGATGATAAGGGGGCTGCTGCCTGCGATGTTAAGGGCCTTTTTGAAGAGGGTTAGAAATCGGCTATGGCGTTGAGATGGAGTATTGTAGATATTGAGGATAAATATTCCTTCCTTTCGTTTTCTGTGCGGGATGAGCTCAATGAAGAGGTGTTCGGTGCGCCGATCGTTGAGATCATGTTCGATTGCGGTAATTCTTTTTCGAACGAGTGTGGAGACTCCGTGTGGAGCGTTGTTCGCAGTGAAAGAGTGATATCCTGGAAGGCTGAGCGGAGTATTGTGCGTTTCCTGGAGCAAGATTACGTCGGGTTGACATGCAGTAGTACGGAGGTGTTGACGGAGAACGGGTTGTTTATGGAGGTAGCCTCGGCAGTTCCACTGCCACAATGTTGTGTCAGTTTTAGTGTGGGCCATGATGAAGGATAGGGGATGCCACAGCTGGCAGGGTGGCGGCGACGGTTCCTGTGGTATCCATGGCTACGGTTTGAGCGGCGGAAGCGGTGTGTGTGAAAAGGATTTGAATATTAGCTTCCATCGCGGTGACTCTGTGCATAAGGGCGATTAGAGAATTCTGTAGAGTTTCCACTGTGCTTTGGAGTGTTACGAGCATATCCTTGACCTCGGAGCGTACTTGGCCCTGAGTTCCTTCTTGGAGGGCTCGCTTTTTTGGGGCTGGTCTTGAGAGTTCTTCGGTTTGGCTGTTGGTAGCGGGTTCTGGGGTGTTAGGTGCGGGTTGGCTTTTGGGTTGTTTGAGGCTGTGAACCTCCTGGCTAAGCTTTTGGATTAAATCACGCATAACTGCGTTTTCTTTCTTAAGGTGTTCTATGTCTGTGTTGGGTTTAGGCAGTGGGGGGGATTTTACGTGACCCTCTCGCGAGACGCCCGTCAGGGCCTCTGCGAAGCTCACCTTTACTGAGGTATATCTGGCTCCTGGAGTCGACGTGGATCTTGATCTGGACCGGCCTCGGTCCGACCTCGGTCTGGAGAGGGAGCGGGACCGGGACCGGTGCTTGGTCTCCATGGACGGGAAATCTTCTGATAGAAGGGCTGAATGCTGTGCTACTCGGCGTTCTCCGAGGCGTCTTCGTATAACGTACGGCGTTTTGTATCTGGCAGTACAAGCTTTGTCCGCTGTGGGGTGGGGTCCACCACACAACATGCACTTGGGTGTACACTGATGATCTTGATCTGGGTTGCGAGCTCCGCAGCCCCGGCAGATCTTGTTATTAGGGAACGGGAAAACGTCCATGCGGTGCCGAGACGGCCGCAGTGGTAACAGATATCGATCTGCTTGCGGTACAGGGAGCATGGGATTAGTGTTGCGCCATACCGAACCATGTATGGTAATGGCACGTCAGGTCCGTCGAAGGCAATGACGATGGTCGTGGTGGAACCGATTCGCTTTGCTGCCAGGGCTAGAGGATTACGGTCATTTATGATGTTAGCATCGACTTGTCTGGCGTCATCGGTGAGAGGGATGCCTCTGATGACCCCTTTGGTGGTATTATCTGGGGCGGCTTCGTATGCGCTGACCTCGTGGGTTACCCCGTTGACTTGGATGCACTTGACTCTTACGTACCGGTCCGCATTTTGCGGGCTGGGCGTGCTGATCACCATCATGTTTTGCTGGTTGTTCGAGCATATTGTGTCGTTTTGACTGGCTTCTGAGCTAAGTTGCGCTGCTTGAAGAATAGCTGCAGTCACTGTAGGGCTGCCGACCTTGGAAATATTGAGTGCTCCTTTGGGTCTGACGATGATCTTGATCTCATTTGCTGGTAGTGGGAGCATGCGCCCGGACTTGAGAACCTGAGTTCTAACTTGCTGTCTGGGTCTATAGCGAGAGCGAGAGTCTTGCGTCCTAGGTTGTTGGTCTTGGGATAGTTTTCGGCCCCGCTGCTCGTCTGGGCGACGGGCGGTACACCGACGGGAACGGGCGGTACACCAGCCCATCTCGGCGGTTAATTCTTCTGGGGAAATATCTTTGCCACATACTTCGACTTCCATGCTTCGCAGATTTGGCCAGGGGCTTGTGCGTCGTAGCAGAGCTCGCACGGACACGCGCGGGACCGTGCCAGGTAGCCTGGTAGGCCGAGCACCTGGCGCACGCGCTTAGCCTTAGCACGGCGACGGCTTGATCGTAACACAAAAGTGGTCGCAGTCCCGGAAAAATAAATGTCCCACCTGATAACTGGGTATCTACAGAGTCCTGGTGGTCTCACGGTTCGAATGGTACAAAATGAGGGCTGGTATGCACAGGAAATCGTGGCGAAAACATTTCGAGAAGATGGAGCCGATGTAAACACAAGCTATCGATTGGTTGTGTAGAAAAAAAATTTTAAGATGGAGTGTCCAATACTACCATTTAGGAAATATTCTACGCGAATTGCTCGCATTATCGCAGTAGTTAGGGGATACGATCATGCAAGAATGTTAGTAAGGGTAATGTTGACGAGAATGATGAGTCTGTTGGTCTCGGAATGGTGCGATGCGGTGATCTTGAGCTGGAACAAGCAGCAGGCGCAGGATGTATGCTATGGATTTAGAAGAAAAGTTCACGCCTCATTTGGTCAGGAATAAGCGCGGAAAACCGCGTATCACATTACGTCACGAATTAGAAAGTTCGTCAGAGCTGTGACATATCCGGTCGAAATAGCTGATTTCATTGATTAGCACGTGTCACAGTCTGCAGTGATCTTGGCAGTTACGGCAATCGCCATTTGTACTTCGCCCAAGCTGAATGGTGCCCCTGCACTTTGGGAAGGGCATATATAGTGTATGTCGCTGTCACTCGAATAAAGTTGTCAGTGGGCCTCTTGCATTTTCTGTTTACGATAATTCCGGACTATCCGAGGCGGCGCTTTCAGCCATCGAGCAATGCTTATACAGCGTCTCGGACAGTGGGCGACTGTAAGGGATGAATAATCAAGAAGCCGGGTAGCTGCTATGATTAGCGTCTGCGCGTCTTGTTGAGGAATATGACCTCACGCTACATTATGTTGTTCACACTTAATGTGAAGTTGAACTTTGATGTCCTAAGTTTGATTTGATAGTTTCTGCTCATCCCAGCATAGTGCAGGATGTAGAAGTTAGAAGTGTTCGGTAGGGTAAAGTGAAGTGTGATAGGTTAGCGAGGCCTAAGATTAACCTCAATTTGAACATAGAAAGAGTAAAATTGGTCAGGAAAAAACAGGTCAACTTGGAGGCAGTAAGGGTGAAAGCAGGCAAATATAGGCTGGCATTTGCAAACAAAGATGCAGCCTTAGAGCAGAGAGATGATGATGCTGACAAAGACGTAATGAATGAAACGGTAAGGAGGCTGGCTTCAGAGGCAGCAATTGAAGTGGGAGGCAAGGCACCAAGGCCACCGGTGGGCAAGTTCTCCCAAGTAACAAAGGACCTAAAAAAGAAAGGACAAAGAATGAACGTGTCCAACTCAAGAGATAAGATAGAATTCGTGCAACTGTGAAAACTGATCAACTAAGTAAACATAAGCGATATTGGAAATTATAACGTGAGAAAGACTGAAGAAGCCCTAAAAAATGGATGCAGTCTGAAATGGGTGAGAAGGAAACTTGTCACAGGACAAACCAACATGTATACATTGGAAGATAAGCAGGGTAATATCTTCAGCAATCTGGAATGTAAAATACATTCAGAGGAGGAATTCTATACTGGGACCTGTACAGTACCCAGAGGATCAGGTGTATTCTTTTCGAAGCAATAACGGTATACATAAACTCTTCCTATAACTTGAGATGAGGTCCGAAGCGCCTTAGAAGGCATGAAATGGGGAAAAGTAGCCGGAGAGGATGGAATAACATTCGATATATTCAAAGATGGAGGAGAGATAATGCCAGGAAAACTGGCAGCTGTCTATACGAAGTGTCTATCGACTGCAAGTGTCCCAGTAAACTGGAAGAATGCAAACATATACTAATCGACAAAAAGGGCGACGTAAAATAACTCAAAAATTATACGCCCATTAGCTTACTCCCAGTATTACATAAAATATTTACCAAAATTATCTCCATTAGATTACGGGCAACATTGGACTTTGCCCAACGAAGGGAACAGGCTGGCTTCAGGAAAGAGTACTCTAAAATGGACCACATCCCTGTCATAAATCAAGTTATAGAGACATCTGCAGAGATCACTAAGGCTGTCTTTATGGCTTTCATAGATTATGAAAAGCTTTTGATTCAGTAGAAATACCAGCAGTCATAGAGGCATTGCTTAATCAATCGGTACAGATCGCTTACGTAAGTACCGTGGGAAATACCTACACAGATTCCGCAGCCACATTATTTCTACACAGGAAAAGTAGTAAGATACCTATAAAGAAAGGGGTAAGACAAGCAGACACAATCTTGACAATGCTATTCACTGCGTGCTTGGAAGAAGTGTTCAAGCTGTTAAACTGGGAAGCTTTAGGAGTAAAGATAAACGGCGAATACCTCAGCAACCTTCAGTTCGGCGATGAGATTGTTCTATGCCGCAACACTGCGGACGAGTTACAACAAATGTTTGAGGACCATAACAGGGAGAGTGTAAGAGTGGGGCTGAGGAATAATATGTAGTAGGCAAAGATAATGATAAATAACCGTTCAAGTCAACACGGGATCAAGATCGCAAGCAGCCTCTAGAGTACGTGTACCTGAGTCAACTAATCACAGGAAAATTTTATCTTGACAAGGAAATTCTCAGAGGGATAAAAATGGGTTGGATCGCACATGGCTGACATAGTTAGGGCCTGACTGGGAGCTTTCCATTAGCACTGAAAAAGAAAGCATACAATCAGTGCATTTTACTGGTGCTTACATATGGCGCATAAACTTGGAGACTGACAGAGAAGCTTTGAAACAAATTAAGGATTGCGCAAAGAGCAATAGAACAAAGAATGTTCTGCATAACTTTAAGAGAGGGAAAGAGGGCGCTTTGGGATCAGAGATCAAATGGGTATAGACAATATTGTAATAGATACTTAGAGAAAGAAATCGCGCTGGGCAGGTCATTTAATCTTCCAATCATAGTCGCGAAGCTAATGAAAAAGTACGGTCATGCCAGATCAACGCTAGGACACTAGAAATATTCCAGCATCATGTTGTTCAAACCATGTTATTCAAAAGGATCCTAACTTGGGCATATAACGTATTCATGTCGAAACTAATAAAATGTTATAGTGATGCATTCCCGGTATCTGTAAGGTACGTAAAACAGCACGAAATTAGAGAACTCTGGATAACTAATATCCAACTTACGAAAAGAAGAATAGCATGTACCATGAATTTGTAAAAACACGCGACAAAAATTTATTTATTGAGTTCAAAAAGTACAGAAACCAACTAAATGTTGAACTAAGGTGTGCAAAATGAAGATATTATGAGAATCTATTTTGTAAAATAAATAATGATCCCAGGAAAATTTGGAACGAGGTTAGAAATCTTTACGGTCGAATAAGGCAAAACCCCGTCCCTAGCATTCTAGGGACGGGTTGCGACCTCTCTGCAGCCTTGGCTACAGAGAGGTCGCAAATGAATTGAAAGTTACTTCGTTACTAGTTGTGGTTGCGATGACATATGTGATGACGATGATCCCAGAATATCGATAAATGACCGCGATTTACCTAACTCCATAGTTTTGCATTCAATCATATCGTGATAACGAAGAATTATAATCAAGATTAAAAACAACTGTGCGGCAGGACATGATACCATCAAACCTATGCAAATAAAACACGTTGCTGATGTGACGTCGCCCGCGCTCTCATACATCATTAACTTAACTTTCCCTACTGGCGTTTTTCCTGATCAACTGAAAATAGCTCGTGCTTGTCCGGTCTTCAGAGGTGGCAATAACAATGAAATCGCAAATTATCGAGCAATACTCCTACTTCCGGTGCTGTCGAAAGTGTGGGAAAGTGCTATTAATATCAGATTGCAAAATTTGTAATAAGTATATTGTCATAACAGTAGGCCTACTTTGGCTTTAAGAAGGGCAAATCCACCGTACTTGCATTACTCGACATTAAAAGTGAGATGCTAAACAATTTTGAGGGAAAGCTTTACACGCTGGGACTGTTTGTAGAGTATTGCCAACAGGTTACTACAAAATTACTTGAGAGACCGTTACCAATATGCAGTTAATAATCAGGAGACATCCTCGCATGCTAAGGTAAACAAAGGTGTCCCACGAGGGTCTCTACTCGGTCCACTGCTCATTATTTATGTAAATGACCTGTGTCGCATTCCGGATTCTCCTAAAGTAATTATGCATGCCGATGACACTCACATGTTTTTTGCTGGTGCTTACGTTTCTAACATTGAAGGTTGTGTAAATAAATATGTCGTGTTGGCTTAAAATCAATAAGTTACGGCTAAACGCGAGCAAAACTAAATACATATTGTTTGCACCTCTCAATGAGGCACGGAAAATGAGCCTAAACGTTTCTTTTCAGGGCCAGACGCTTGAGCAAGTTAAGGTTCAAAAATTTCTGGGCGCATGGCTCGAGGAAGACATGTCATACAATGAACATATATATAAAGTAGCATTAGAATTAAATAAGTGTCGCATGTATGTAGAGATTAAGTCGATCATTACCACTTTGGCTCAAGAAAGCGTTATATTAGACACTCTTCTATTGCAGGGGCATATACAGCGAGTTGATCGGGGGCACAACGACACCACAGAATTATACCACATTACTAAAATTACAAAAAAAGGTACTACGAATATTTGAGGGACATTATAATCACCGGCAATGTCTCAATACGGGTCCGCTATTTTCAAAAGATCTCATATTACAAGCTAATCAAACCTATTATCTTAAGCTCTTTTGCATATCCAAAATAATAAGCTATACCCCACGCACAGTTTTTTTCGATGTGTTCAATACTGCCGCCGTACACAAAGTATAACACCAAAAATTAGAACTACCTATGGTCGGCAGCATATTCTGCACCAAATGCCCAGTCTGCTTAATAAACTTGAAAACTTTCTAGACCTAAATAAACAAATTTCCAAAACTAGGGTCAAACAAATTGTTCTAGAAAACTGCATTTAATATGTTAAGGTACTCTTTAAGTGTTGATTACAACTTCGATGTGTATTCACCTTTTATCTTGCTCAACGTTCACTGTGTGTTTTATTTCTGAGCGCACATTATTTCTTTTTGTTGCTGCTCATAGTATATGTATGTTCATCTGCTGGTTTTCCTTACTCTGTGATATTTCTTGTTTTTTATATTTCTATAAAGACAATTTAGATTGTTAAATGATTATCTTATGTTAATTATTATATATCGTTGCTGTTTCTCGACTTGTATTATGACTCTGTGCTGAACTGTATCGCGGAGCAAAAGCCTCTGTCAGGCTGTATACCCTTTTACTTTTGCTTTGATTTCTGTTTACGTACAAAAGAAAAAAAACAATAAAAATGTGGTTGATTGCTGGAAATTAGGGGTAGACTCAGGACTCGATAGCAACCGAAGGTCAGCAGGACGTCTCGCATTGGGCGTTCACGGGAAGACTACAAATAAAGCTGTGCAGGGCGATATGGGCTGGACACGCTTTGAAGTGAGAGAAGTTCACAGTGAAATTTATTATAAAGAGCGACAGAGGTACATATGTAAGAAAGTAAATGAACTTCTCAAGTTTGCAGGTATTTGTAAAGGAAAAACATTGATTGACAGTGGAGGAATAGAACTAGGAAGTTTACCAGCAAGTATGCGACCTGTTTGGTCAGCAACATGGCAACAAACAACATTAAGCGGAAAGTCAGAGAGTCTGATATTACGTCATGGGTGACGGCAATGGAAAAGAAACCTGCGAAGCATAACTACTTATGAGGAAGAAACATAATCAGGAAACAAACAATTTATGAAAACTCAAAGGGTAGGTCGTTACTTTTCGAAGCGAGATCAGGATGTCTTAGAAGACGCACTTATAAAGCGAGATATAAGAAGGAAGAAGAAGCATGTGCTTGCTGCGGTAAAGCTAGGGAAACGATGGAGCATGCTTTATTCTAATATGAGGATATCTGGACAGCGGTCAATGTAAGCAACTCTGGAGTCTCTAGACGCTCATAGCAACCATCCATCCATCCAGCTGGCGCCACTACAGGAAGGCTTGCGTAGTTTTTGCTTATGGCACGTGCTATACTTACTGTCCTATGTGACAAAACAGAAGTTGCTGGGATGTGATAGTGTAAACGTTACAATTATTCATAGTCTGAGGAGAGCGCTTGGAGCTGGCGTCTCCTCAGCGCGTTGGCCGCGTACGGAGAAGGAGCGCGTAATCATGCGCCAGCAAATGGCTCCAAGCCGTGCATTTAGCAGCGAGGACACCAAAGCCCGAAAGAAGCGTCCCGCGGAACAGGAGTGTGTTCGCTAGGTAGCGAAACCTTGTGTAAACCACGAATGTGTGTATATGTCCTATACGTTTAATCTTATAAAAATTCATTTACGTACAGCCGCATAATTCAACTATTCTTTCAAACTACTTCCAAGATGCGATGTGCCGTGTGGGACAATGATAACGCTCAACTCTCTCAGAGATGATAAGCACGGACGCACAACGACGTCTCACGCACACGCGTTTACTGACGAAATTCAAACCTTGCTTTATTAGGGCATGCCTCTCTGTGTTTTCTGCGGGCTACGCAGACAAATAGCAATGGTGCCCGCAAGATAACATTTAATATCAACTCACTGCTCTCGTATTGGACTAAGCGCTGAAGAAATTACTCAATCGACGATAACATCACCTGTAATTATTGTCCATCAAAATAAACACCACACAAATAACAATACATCTATTGCCACATTTCGTGGGAACCCAATACTTTTTTTTTTCTGTGCCCGACTTATGTCCTTTTTTGTATGTTTCACAGACGAACGGTGTATAGTTTCTGAGAGCTTGTTCGAAGTGTTACCTCATTGAAATACTTTAGCCTCCAATGAGTGTTACACCATCCATGTCATCATTCTCTAAGGGTACCAATGGGCCACTTAGGGGTGGCTTTCTGGCCTATTGTTTTGGTATATATTTTACCGAGAGGGATTTTTATCGACAGGCATAATAAACATACCTTTAATTTGGCCACAAAGTATTGTCAGTCCAGCGTCTATGCAGCCAACATATCTTTGAAGCAACACCACTTAAATGTCACAGAATATTACAGCTGCACGCTACTTCCCTACATTAGCGATTTGTGTACCAATTGTGAAAGATAATAGATTAGTTCGGTGTACCATACTTAATCCTGAGAACTAAAATAAAAAAAGAAAATATGTATCGCCATAAAGAGGAGCTGAGAGGATTTACTTTTTAATAACGGCGCCACAACAGCTTAGAATATCTCCGGTCTTTAAGTCTGCATTGAAGGCCTCAGAACTGCCTAAGGTATGGCCCATCTAAGGCAAATTAAATTACTGTAGCACCATGCATGACCGTGTAACACGTATCAGAAAAAAAAGAAGCTTGTTTGAAAGCCGAGTACAGGATTTGTTTTCGTCTCTAGCAAGTGTCATAAAAAGTTCGACAACCATGCTGGACTTTTTTTTCTTTTTATGATGCCAACACACTTTCCATTATTTCACCGCAATCGTCCGGATAATAAAACTTGCACAAAACAAGAGAAAAAACATACAAACATCAGGAATAATGGAATAACGTACCCTTTACGTGTACCTGTATGTCCTTCCCCCTCTTTCAAATATTTTTTCGTACAATTTCTGCTGTTTTGTTGGTATGTGGAAGTAATACTAAGTTACCTTCGTAAACACTGGCTTTTATGCTGTGAAAGAAAGAATAGGTTCATTGTAAGTTCATAAACTACCTCACCAGACCCTACTTCAAATGGTAAGGAAATTTGGAATTCTAGTAATGATTAACTACCATTACTACCGAGTTCACAGTACGTGTCCTTAAGATACGAACGTTAAGTTCCAGTAAAATGTGATATACCATTAGAAAATAGCAAACAAATTTTTCTCTGCATATCTTTTGTACGAGTTAATATGATACTTCCCCATGTTCTCCTGAAGTAAAAATATGTGTGGCAGGAGTACAAACAATGTAATAAATTATAATTTATGGAAATATTACTTTGTAGGAGAGGTTGGAAAGTTATGTGGCGTTGCAATTTCAAAGTGTGCTTTTTTACAGGCAACCGAAAATCTTGCTGCAGCTCCTGCTATTAAAAAGCCTTATTGAATTATGAACGAGCTTCAACAATTCTGTTGTTTCTCTATTTCGTTTTGTTTCGTTGCAGTTTCCTTTTTTCGTGATCGTACTTCTTCTTTACTCTGGAAAATATACCATGCAAGCGACTGCGATTTTGTGGCCATTCAAACCACAAACGTTGCACTCTAGCTAATGCACTACAAAGCTATATTTAACTGAAATAATATTCTGGCAATGCGCCTGCTAACTTAACTCATTACACTTTCTTTGTCTATGAAGATTTCGATGTAGGAAGCAATACTTTATAATCCAGGCATGCGAACTTTGAATAGGTTCAGCGATTCTTATGTTCAAGGTAGTATTTGTTGAACCTAACTGCCCTATAGTTAACTCCATCGGCAGTGAGTCATCGTTCTGCCTGAGTCAACTCTCTGAAATCGCAGAGAGGCTAAATGGTTCAATAACCTTGGCTATAATAAAATGACCTCAACATTTTGTTTAAACAGAATTGATATCAGTGGATTAACATAGCTTAGCTACGCTGAGAATGTGAGGTTCGCAGGAGTGCGAGACCCTTGACTCTTTATCACGTGCAGTTCTCTGACCCGCACCTATTGCTATTTGCAGGAGACATTTCCCCTTTAGCCCTCATCGAAACGCGGCTGCGCGCACTAAGCTGCTGCACAAGGTGTTTTTTTTGTTTGTCTCTAAGTGTATCTGCGTAAGCAATTGATGGAATAAACACATTTTCTTCGGAGTCTACGTCCCGCAAAGTTTTGACACCATCAGTTAGCCTTCGAGTAGCCGCTACGGCTCACGTAGATGTAATACTGCAAACCACCAGTCTAGTCACGTGTTCAATGTGCTAAGGAATGCTTTTCTCCAGTCAAAATTAGACGATAATCTTCTCGAAATGAAGCTTTGTTGCATATGTAGCACATTGAGCGCCAAGCGGCAGGGCGCGAAGTATTCACATTTTTAATTGAACGAACCGATAATAAAGTGCAAATAATAGAGGTACAGTAGAATGAAGAAAAAGGCAATTGTCATAGAGGTTCCACAGGAGAAGATACACGATAAAAATTCCAAAATTTTGAAAGGAAGAGGCCAGAAGCTTTTCGTACTTTGGTCAAAGTGCTAGGAATGAAAAGTAATGGATGCAATTAAAATTTTTACATATTTTTGGTTTAAACTAGTCCCTGTAAGAAAACTACGGAAGCTATTGTAATTGTCGAGATGCTTTATGCGGAGCGAAGACTCAGCTTTCGATTGATGCTTAGAAGAACCTAATTGATGCCTCTGTCAATTCTACAGCCTTAGCCTAACACGGTTCCAGAAAGCAATTTTTGAAATACAGTTGTGCTACTTTCCGTGGCATCTTGATGAATCCAAGCACATCATTGCTGAATAGTCGGTACAAGTGTCTCAGTGGTTTACGCACACATATATCGTGGGACGTCATGCTGACAGCTGCTCACTACAGCGATCCGCGTCTTTTTTTTTCACTCACACAAAACAAAGTTCCGCAGTCTCCCAACTAGTGAGCTGAAACCAGAAACGGAAGCCAAGGTTTAATGTTTTTCATTGGTGCCCATCAAATAATGTACTTTGGTTATTCTTCCCAAAATGTACTATCTTATTGCTCATTCCTTAGGGCTTCGCTTTATTAAGTAATAGAGTTTTATTCCATCCACAACATAACGGAAACCTGCCGTGGGTCTCTGGGCTAAGTGAACAAAAATTCTTGAGTGTATTCATGTGTGCAATGCAGCTGAAACGCACAAATTTTGCCGGTTGTGGCGATCGAACTCTGCGTATCGATGCCTCTATAATTGCTGCTTATCACCAACGAAACAAACATAGTGCTATGGGCCGGTAGTGGGAGAACTAGACGAATGCAAGTGAGAATGCGCATCTAGCTATTGTGGTGAAGGAAAAAGGTGAGAAACCAGAGTTCAGATCAATTATATCGCTGAATACATGAAAACCTGAATATATGTGCCTCTGTTTCACCACCCTCACTCATGCCGACGTCGCTCACCAGTGCTCAAAGAGCCGAGCTGGAACATATGCCGAACATATGCCGAGCTGGAGCACGGCATATGTTCACTCGGTCTCTGCAGTCTTCGAGCATCCGCAGCGCTGTGAGTTGATTTTTCGCAGATTTACACGCTTTGGCAGCAGCAAGGCGGCGGCCGCCAAGCTGAGCCTACGGAGGATTCCCAAGCTTTGCTCGCCGAGGCCACTCGCCTCGCGCCTCGGCCACGAGCCGCCTGCCCGTGCCCGAGCTTTGAGACCGAGCTTTTCGCCTCGTGAACCATCTGCCCGCCGCGTACTGGCCCTTTGAAGGCGGGCTACGCTTCATACTCAAGATGGAGTATCAAGTGGCGGGGGAGCATACCTCCCCTGAAGAGGTTACCCAAGATCAAGGCTGGTAGTCTGTGGGGGCCAGAAGGGTTAGCGCCAAAACGCGCACGGCTGACACTAATGCGCAATCGCCCCAGCCGGGAGCGCGTCGTGGCAAATCGGGTGGTGCTGCGCTAAAATCCAAAGTGATACGAGCCTGACGAATGCCCTCACTTCCTCGAGACGATATCAAGATTGTGATGAGGCCGCGAGGTGGACTTAATATCTCCAAGGTTTGCGTTGTTACGGTGGCTGACTCAATACTCGCCGCCGCTGGCATCACTCAGGAAGATCTATGCCAAGGTACTCTATGCCGCAATCTACAACAAAATATTATGGTTGCCAGTACTCCCAAGCGCGAGAATGCGAACCGCTACGTCCGGATGAGGCAGATGCTCATCTCGGGCAAGGTATATGAGCTCAGTGCCACGAGACGGCCCCGCACTCTACGTGCAAGGGGGTGATCCGCAACATCCCTCTTCAAGACGGCCCTGACGTCATCGATGCCAAGGTTGTCAACGCCAATAATCCACTTGCCTTAGCAGCGAAAAGAATAGCTCAAACCGGCACGGTCATCGTCGCGTTCGACGGGCATCGAGTACCGAACTTTGTCAGATATAGACCGTTACTCATGCAGTGCTCACTCTACCGCAAGCAAATCGACGTGTGCGATACGTGCGGCCGCCTCGGTCATCGCGCCGACGTGTGTCCCAATCCAGGTGACGCTATTTGCCGTGGCTGTGGTGCCCCTAGTCCCGATGAGCAGCATCAGTGTACCCCGAAGTGTAAACTCAGTGGTGGCCAGTATCTCACGGCTAATAAGTACTGTGCTTAAAGGTTCGAGATCCCATACATCGTGCGTCGTCGTCGCAGCGAGCGCGCCAAGATGGCCGGTGCCGCGTCACCGTCCCCTCAGCCGCTCTCGGACACTGCGGAACTCGTCCAGGCTTCGTCCACTCCGGGTGCTCAGCGCAGAGGACGCTCCCGTTCCAGGGACCGCTCGAGAGTCCGTTCCGTAACCAGGGCCCACTCCGCCTCCAGGGCACGTTCCAGCTCCCGCCATGGGTCCAGAGAACGGGCCTGTTCCCGGGGACGCTCCGGTTCTCGGACTCACTCCAGCTCCAGGACGGGGCTCGACACGTCGAGGGGGACCAGGTCCCGCTCCCGCACGCCCACCGCCCTTAGAAGCAAGTTCACACTCTCCTGAGCCGACAAGGTTCCAGGGGGACTTGAGGGTCCAGGAGGTGACGACTCGCCTCGCGATTCGCACCACGCACACGAGCTCGAGGAGTTCCGACGAGTTAACGAGCAGTTGAGGAAAGAAAACGCGCAGGTTAAACAAGAAATTCGCAGGATAACTGCGGAGATGGCGGAAATTAGGAAGCTCGCGCTTTCACCCTCCTCGCCGCAACCCGCTTTGGCCCCGGTCACCATGGATACGTCCGGGACATCCCACGCGGCTCGCCCGCCGAAGCGTCGAGCGGTAGAGAACAGAGAGGAAGACGAGACTATAAAATAGCTCTCAGAACTCAAGAATGCCTTCGCCAGCATACAGGCTAGCTTAGCAAAGGTCCAGGAATCTATAGCGCACCCAAAAATGGGCTTAGGTGCACTCAGTGAACGGATAAGCAAACTAGAGGACGTCGATGCCAGGAGAGAACCCAGCCCCGCTCCTTCGCAGGTCGCAGCACGACGTCATGTACTAGCACCACCGACGGAGGGCGCGATTCTCAGGGCCGTTCAAGCCTCCACTCAGCCTAGCCATGGATAGCGCGGACGAGAACTTTAGTATCTGGCAATGGAACTGCGGAGGGTTTCCCAACAAGAAGCCGCTTCTGCAGCAATATTTATGAACTCTCACGGTTAAGCCCCAAATCATCGCCATTCAGGAACTTGATCGGCAATATGGAGCTCGCGCGAGTGTGCGCCACGTAGACGGCACACCGTCAGTGCACCTGGCACACATGCAGCGGTAACGCGGTCGATTCAGAAAAAGGTTCATAGCACAATGAATGTTCGTAGCACAAGAAACTGGAGTGTCCCACCTGAAAAGGAGTTGTCGACAGAGTGCTGGTAGCTTCTCGGATCAATTGATAAAAGGTTAAGGCACACTTCACAACAAAATGCTGAAAATCATTTCTCGAACACGGAGCCTACGCGAGCACGTCTACACTCCTCGGCGATCGCAGCGCCCCCTCTAGATTGAACAGAGCGAAAATCAAACTGTGCCTTTATATTATACTCTGTTGCATACATAGCAGCAACGCTGTGGAAGCTACGCAAGAAGTTTGTTCAAGAAACATTATCACTACGCGCGTTCTGTGCGTCCCTGGGCGTCAACAGCGTTCGCTGGCGCGAGCATGCACGTGAGGAGTCTCGCAAATGGTTGAAATAATAGAACCCGAAAGAGCAACAAAAATAAAGAGGATCTAAAGCAAGGCATTATACTATACTATATATACTACAGTAGTATACTAAAGTAGGTTTATTTCTAGGGATCAAAACTTGTTTAAAACAATACTGAGCACGTATGAAAAACAGTTACGCAGAAGTGCGGTCAAAAAATATCAAACTATTTCCGAGTGCGAGCGAAGCGACTGCAAGAAGTTTCTCTACTCTACGCAGCGTTGACTGCTATGTACTAAACGCAGTATAGGTACACGTGACGTAACTGGCAGAAAAAGATAACTTTTGTTTTGGAATGCAATGTTCCTATAAAGATGATTCTACACATGCTGCATTTGCATTCTCTCCTTTTTCAACTTCCTGCGCGTGGCATACCTTCGTCATCGATGATAAGAGCCACGTGCGTTTGCAATGGCCTTGCGCACGTATGTTTTCGATGAGCAAATTGTCGAGCTCGTGCTGAATAGCATGTCCCACAGCACCGGACACAAAATAAGGAGGCCGTGCGATGGAACTGGCGTCTACAGTATGATTCCAATGAGTGACCACCACCCCTTTGGCTAGACATCCTTCGTAAATGTCAAAGATGTTGCGATGAGATATCAACAGGTGTCGGAGATAGGCAGCGTAGGCTGGGACGAGGTCACTCGCTATCATCTCGTCAAAACTGGCATCGGCATTACGGTACGAGTAGGTGGCCGCAGCGGAAGAGGAGGAATCGCTAGCAGCGAATGCAGAAGGGATGGGCACATCGGTAGAAGAGGCGTTGGCCAGAGCCATGCCCACCGGGATAGTTTGCGTGCACGAGCTTAAGTTCAAGATGGACAGTGACGAGTGCGTCGGAGACGGCAGCATTTCGGCCCAATAGAACATCGCATATTGGAGTCGTTTAAGCAATCACCATCCGAAATAGCAGGCATAGACTGAAGTTCACGTAAAAACAGCGGGGGGTGGTAGTCGAACATGATCGATGGAGCACAAACGCGGTTGACATGCGGTGTTGAGCTAATGGCACCACTGGTGATGCACAGTAAGTAGTGCAATCGTAGAGCGTTCGCCAACATTTATGCATACTGAACACGTTCTGAGGGCAGGAAGTGTTTAACATCGGTGACAACGGAAGCCTGATAATGTGGTTGGTATGATGACCTTCTTTACGCGATGAGAGATATCTGAACGTATTACACATATCTGCATGCCCGTCTCAACAAGAGCAGCGATGAGTAAACCGTCAGATTGTGCCTAGTCGGCAGTGCCGTGTTGCCTTATTATAAATGTGTTGTCCACGTAACATACATCGTTATGGGCTTTTAATGGGTAGGATTTGAAGAAGTCTGCTTCAAGCTGTCCCAAGAACATGTTCGCATACATGGGAGTGAATGTTGTTCCCATGCTACTGCCGAAAGTTTGCACGTAGTGAATGGAATTGAACTCACGATAGCTGAGCTTAAGAACTAACCTATAGCGCGACAGGTAAACTTCAGGAGTGTACGCTTAGGATTTACTTGAGGGATTTCGATATGGCTTCAATTTCTTGACTCATAGGTACGTTTGTGTAAAGGACAGAGACAACCAAAGTGACTAAAACAGCGTGGTCGGAAAGGATTTGGTTGACGTTGAAGCCGTCGATAATTCGAAGGAAGTGTGGCGTGCCTTGAATGAAAGGTGAGGCATGGTGGGGATGTTTGACAGGTGGTGATGTCCGAATATATATAGTGACTCGGAAGGTGTGTTGTTATGGGACACTATCGGCCTCCCTTGATTTCGGTGGAAATATTTCTTCTACAGGAAAGTTATGTATCTTAGGAAGACGATCACAGTGGCCTGCTTCTTTGTTCGTGGGCATCGTAAAGCGATATTGAGATTCCGTTATTCTTTCGCTGAACAGGAGCTGAGCTCTGCTTTTGTGCTTTGCACAGTATTGCTGTTGTCTGAAGTTGGTTAGAGTCTAGGTTTTCGTAATGGGTGTTGTTATTCATTTCTTTGCAGGTCCCGTTATTTTACTTTTCCGGAGGCGAGATCACGATACTAAAGCCATCAGACAAAGGCCACCGCCTCCTAATGTGGCCTATAGAAAGGCGCAAGAATGACGCTTACACAGAAGTGAGCAACAATAACCATTGCAGAAAACTCCACTCTTCGAATGTGAAAGTTCGAATGCGATTTATATGCTTTAGTGTTCTTTCTGTAAGAAACAATATATCAGCGACATTGGACGATTAATGATTTTCAGATTAAAGGGACATCTCGAGGACACAGCTAGAAAGCTTCCCAAAGCCGTCGCCGAACGTTCCCATCAATGAGGTTGTAACCCTAAGGAACTTAAGCTCTGGATCTTACAGTCAAAGCTGTGTTCTGAACGGCAAGGAAAATACAGAGAATCACACCTAATTTATAAGTTCAGGACATTGCAGCCAATAGGCACAAACGTTACCAAGGGACCTTTAAAATGTATTCGCTCTGCTAAATCGCAAGCTATAGGCACCAACACTCATTGTCGTTGCGTTGTGTTTTTTCCCTCCCTAGCTTTCTTTTCGTTTTTTTATTTATACATTCATTCTATTTCAACAACTATTAATCATTTTTTTCGTGAGCACCGTTTCCTGCCGCTAATTTTATTATATGTTTTGTGAGACGCGATAGCCCACGACCACCAACGAAGCAGGTAATAGAGGGAAGCTGTGCACACGACTGTTGACACGCCAGCTGACAGACAGTCGTGTTATCGGCCTTGTACACAGCAATCCTTTATTCTCAATTCTACACCGTCTCCGCGAACACACCTTCTGTCATTGGCACACTCACCAAATTTACCACCTCTCCCGTTTAGAAGAAGCCTAATATATACTGTGCCGAATAAAGCATGTGTTGCCTTAGAAAAGACAAGTACACTTTTCTAAACGTTGGTTTCCGCTTTTTTCTTGTTCTCGATATACTGATCGCACTGGTGTCTCGGTTCACGAGTTTGAAACCTGACGCTGACATTTCTCGCGGCCACTTTCGCCTTGGCACTGACTACTTTGGAATCCCTGAATGTCAAAGGCGCTTTGTGCCAATGGAGTTAATCGAACATCTGTCTTTCTTGTATTATTTCTTCAAAGACTCCGCCAGCAGTGTCACCTATGGGCTGATACTGTAATTGTGATTACTTACACGAAAAATAGGGCGATCTCTTAGCATATTGCAGGTAGTTACTATCAAAATGACATTCGTTTGCAGACTTGCGAAGTTCATTGAAGCTCTCTAGATTTGGCTGGTCTAATCTCTGATTTATTGTAAACAACCTATAACTTGCCGCATTGTCATTGTGTTTAGGCCCATAATGCTTGCTGAGGCACGACAATGCTTTCTTGTAGCTCAAGTCATTTTGTTTCCGACGGGCACAGTTAACAACTAGCAGGCTTATTGCTCGCGCGGCTATGGCATAAGACAAAGTTATCTCTTCTTTTCCTGTCATTTATGTCATTAGCCTCGAAAGAGGCTTCAATGCAGGTCAAATAAATGTCCAAATTAAGATCGATTGCGTCCAAGCTTGGAAAACAAGTAGCTTGGAACCATAGCGTGGATTATCGAACACACACTGGTCCTAAAAGCATATCTGAGGCGGCTGTACACCCCGTCACCACTGGAGCAATGGCCGACAGTTAGGCCGAGCCATTTTATGGCAAAACAAGGTCTCCTTATTTGCAAGACAAAACAAATTTTTATAGGTATTTTACTTCGTGAAGTAATGTAAACCAACAAATCCTAGACGACACGTGTCAGCATGAGAACTAACAAATTATGAGAGATGCCACCAGAGGTGTCGAGCTATTGCGAGATTGCCCCCAATTTTCAGATTTTTTAGTTGGGCAATGAATATGCTATAAAATTTGGCTGACCAAAAAAAACTATTTTTATGAGTAGTATCAGTAGCACATTCATGAGAAAGACATCAGAGTAGCAGGTATTAAAAATCTTACCGAAAATCGTTAACCGAACGGAATGCTTGAAAAAAAATGTAGCTTAGCTGATGAAGCAACTGTTAGTGCACCTGTTATTCCATTTCAGTTTCAGTTACAGTTTTCAGTTTCAGTTTGCTTATTCAGACATACATTGCCTGGGTTGAAAGGACTAAAGGCAGATGAACTCTGCGAGACTAAGGTCCCTCCACCCATACATTTAATTCCACCCATACATTCTGTACGTGTAATTTATATGGTAATCTCGCTCTGACTATTTTAGGATGGTGCTTTCTGATGTGCTTATTGCTGGTGCTTGCTGCCTGAAGTTTGATTGCTTCTAGTACTGTGACTCAACACTCATTTGAGAGGCGGCACACCTACAATTCGCCGTGATGGCGCATGCCAAACGCATGGAATGCTGTTTAATTTTTCATAGTTGTTAGCAGGCAAAAACATATTCATGTACTTGCGAAGTGTATGTGACTCGCGCTATAATAAAACACGTTGAGATAATGGAATCAAAAGAGCTTGCTATATTAAGCAAGGTCCTGGGCAAAAAAAAAACTAAACTTCATTTCTCCCATTGCAGATGGTACGTTAAGTAGCACACATACGTGCTAAGGTGCTCATGAAAGCTGAGTATTCATTAAGTCAAAGCTAGCGTGTTAATGGTGTGAATTTATTACAATGGGTTCATTCCGTGAAGAGGGATAAGCAACCACATACTAAGTGTGACCAAGAACAAAGAATGAAAAATGACCTCATTGATTTAATGGAACATTGCTCTTGTGCACAAATAACCTACCGAACATTTGATTTACCCTCGTCATCCTGAATGTAATCAGTAGGTGCAATGGACGCCATATTTGAGTGCCCGAGGTATAACTTGGCCACTGGGTGCTCTCATAGCGTAACTAATTCTAAATAAGCGAATGTGATAGCCCGCACAGAAGTGCGGCCGCAACCGCCAGGAACCAAAAGAGGCGCTTTTCATAACATTCTACCTGCACGGTTGGTGAATGTCATTACACAAATGTTTAATCTGCACGTGTCGCAGTCAAAGGTTTTACCAGTAACATGCGTCGTCGCTAGTTATTTTCTTTTCGTTGTCTATGCGCTTGGCTGTCACCAATGTTCATGAGTGATTAGAACGCTGCTATAAATCTTTAATACCGCAAAGAGCACTTTAGGTTATAGGCCAACAGAAATTTTTAACCAAGAAGGCGTCCCTTAAATATGCTGAATGCCGAGGTCATCAAAGATGTCGACAACCTTTTCATGCAGGAAGATCGGCGCAGAAGTTCGCAGGAAATGTCATGAGCGCTGTATATGAATAGGAAAGCTAGCGAATTATTTTTTCGTTAACTTGGGTCTAGAATTCACTGAAAGCGTATTTAAAGAGGCAGTGCCAGTCTCTCAAGTTGTTTTTATTTATAAGCGTGCAAGATTATATTTCCTGTTCAACAGTATGAGCGTCCTTTGCCTGTCGTTCATAAGTGTAGCTCTAGCCACATTTTGCAGAGTTAGTTCAATTACTTGGGTACCAGTACCGCTTGTTAACGGTACTAACGGTAAGTTTATTGTACCGTTTGTCATCATTCTCAAACATGTGCTTAAAGCCCATGTCACACGGAGCATCTGTCATTTCTTACTAATGACATTTCGTGAGGCTAATGTCACCATCACAGCACGCTGCCACAAGACAGAATTTAATGTCGTTTTATAGGAATAAAATTGACGATAGTTCAATGGATAGAGAACCAGGAACAGCTTCTAACCAGCTTTTTTCCGATAATTATCTTTCAATAATCTACATTTCCTTGAAATATGTATTCCTCCCTTGAAATCTGCGCTTTTCGATAACTGACCTGTTCACGCGGCCAACAAAGTCAAGTGAAGCAAAGGCGAAGATCAGGCTACCAACATGGCGGAAACCGCGACCGGCGGTGGCTTCGCCTGGTCCGTCGTGAAGAAATTCAAGAGGACATCGGAAAGTTCTATATTGTGAGCAGCTTTCTATAACTTATAGACCTCTTGGATGGCTTCTCTATTGCAAAATCACTATCAGCAGAGCATGCTTCCGACCTTTACATACATAAACGGTGATGAGCATTCTTCATGTGTTTCTTCCACCTTTTCGCGTTAAAAAAAACTACAGACCGGCGTTAAAGTGAACTATTTGCCGCATTCAGCATTCGTGTTACTGAGAGCTCAACAACATTTGTTATGAAAAACATCTTAGCAAACAGATCATATTAAATGTCCGTATTCAACCTGGTTACAGACTGCTCCTGATGGTTTACTGTTGGTCGTGCTGGTTTTCCGCAGGCACAGCACCATACTTTTGGCTCTTGTGGACCGTCAGCACCTTCAGATATATATATATATATATATATATATATATATATATATATATATATATATATATATATGTGGGCAGCCAAGCGAGATTTCACGATGGAAGTGTTTGCGGCCACACCAAGCTCTACCACTCGGTGGAAAGTTAAAGTGCACAAAAGCAGCCCTTACAATAATCTGCAACCAGGTGTATCCTTTGAACCCAAAACTCCTCGAGCCATTTCCAAATGCTGTCTCAAGAATCCATGAAGGAGTTTTCAACTACCACTTACCAAAAAACGAGAAGAATAGATATGCCTTGAAACAACTACAAGATCATTTCAGAAACACATCAAAGGGGATGGAGGGCAAGCTCAGGACAGCAAAACAAGCCATCTCTGTTCCTTGCGTGCCACACCACATCGATCAATTGCCCCAGGAACCCATTGAGCAACAACAGGAGCAAGCGCTTGAAGACATCAATCAACACTATCCCCAGCCAGTGCAGAGAACTGATGCTGTTAGGGGTTGAAGGCTGAGAAGTGGGGGCCTCGCTGGCAAAGTAATTTTGGAAACTTGCTCGCTAGCATGATCACAATCATGATTTTGGAGCAAACGTTCCACTCGATGACGAACAGCACTAATTGACAACATGGGCGCTGTAACGGAAAACTATTCCCAACTTTTCTATTCCAATTCTGCTATCAGCCCACCGCGATTGGTCAAAAACTTTTTTGGACCACCCCCACTTCACCTGTCTGTCATGCGACGTCACGAAAACCGCGATAGCTCCCCATCTGATATGACGTGTACATACTGATTATGCATAACTTGACCGAAGAAAACAAAAATAGCTTTTTCTCATTCAACGCCTTTTTTCCATTAGCCCTCGACTATTGGTCAAACGTTTCCTGGCTTCGCCGACTTCACCTGCCTCTCACGCGAGGTCACAAAACCGCAAAAACTTACTGCGTCAAAGTGACGCGTACGCGATAAAGATGCATTAATATACCGAACAAAACTGAATTTTCTTCTGAATAGCCGCAGGCTGCCCCGTTCCGAAAGGAATAAATGATGGCTGCCGCCGATCGCTCCGGCAGTAGCTACTCGCCACTGCCGGAGAGCATGGGCTTATTTGCGTGTAATAAAACTTTTTGCACGGCCATGGAACGTTTCCGAGAACTTTCGGCACGTTTACGCCCTCGTTTTGCTAACTCTTCTTTGCTGAGGATCCGTTCTCGCGTCATTCTTAAGCTTCCGTTTCATGCTGCCGCGTTTGTCGACGAACTACCGCAAGCTAAGTAAGAGAAAGCGGACCAATCGCAGACGCTGGCACCACTCTCTTCATTCGGTTATCGATATTCAGGGCAGTGGCTCGGCCTCATCGAATCCCTCTATACACTTGATCATGCTCCTCTCCTCTTGTGAGCCAATTACGTAAGACAAGCCACTCAGTGCAGGCAATGTTATTCGTTTTTCAAGCAAACAAAAGTGACCTCCTATGAACGAGGGGAACATTTGATTGGTTTGTTCAGACAGCCGCGCGGGTGACCGCCCGATGCTTACGTCGGCGGTTACGCAAATTTGACGTCAGAAGATTGGAATAGAAACATATTGGAATAGCTTTACGTTATACGGCTCCATAATAGACAAGGCAGTATAGAAAAAGTAATCGTTTTAAACGTTGTGATGACAGCTAATCCACCGTCCATGTCAAGGTCTGCAAGGATACAATGTTACATGTGCTGTCACGCTGTCAAATATGCATCTGTGGTATGTCTGGTGCTTGCGACCTGAAGTCATCTTTTGAAATACCAAGCATAAACTCTCACTGGTAAACGTTATATCAAAATAGTGGCATGAGGTGTGATGCATTGTGAAAATCAGGGTCATGCAAATATTCAATTTTATTACATTCATTCCCAAATTCGCCCAAGTAGAAATGTAACCTGCACTCATCACATATTATTAACTATTTGGAAGCTTTGTTTTTAATGTGAAGCATTCTTTTCTCATTATTGGCACTGCGCGAGAGTTAAACATATTTTAGGTTTTTTTCTCACGTCGCTTTCATAAAAAGAAAATAATGTTTACCGGATGGGAATCAAACGTCTGCTGTCGGGCACAGTAGCCCAGTACGCTGATCACTAGGCCAGAATCGTTGCACAATTTCTCATTCGGAAACTAGCTAGTTTTGTGAAACATTCAGCACATGCAATCCGTGCCGATTTCTAGTATTCGATCCTCGTTGACAGCTCTCCACATTGTTATATCGTAGAAATATGCCTCGTATATCTCGCGCCAATTTCTAGATTTACGGAAATACACTAATCACCTTGGCACCACTTTGAGGAGGGCCAAACAATGCGACATAGAGAGCAACCTGCTTAATGCATCGCCTAACATTGTTTCCCAAAGAGCGTGGGGCGTGCTCATTTTTTTGTAGTAAGTAGAAAACATTCTATTGTGCTTTATGTAAGCAAACGCCAGCATCAAATGTTTGTTTTCTGGATTGCCGTGTCAGGCAGGCAACCATGGTAACGCGCAGTTTTTAACCTGTAATTGTCACAATCGTGCAATCTGCTTTCTTTCAACATGGCTGTTACACTTTATCATAGACCAATGGATCTACTGGCTATACCAATTGCATTGAAGGTGAAAGTTACCCAAGAGCATAAAAAATTTGGTGGACGAGCAAGCTGCAGCAGTCCATAATGCGAAAAATCTTACGAACGGAAAACACATAGTTTCGATCTGGTGCGTGAAATACGTCGAAGTAACTCTGAAAAGCAACTCTTTCTCGCGATGTGCTTTCACGTGTATACCACGCGTGTTATTATTAAGAACCATGTCGGTACATTTTGCTCTTAACAGATGATAGCTATTAAACACTTGAAGCTAAGCAAAAGCCAGTCCCACAGCACGCGTGTACAGTCATTAAAAATTTCTGCAAATGAAGAACACGATAACGTTGAGCGGCTGAATGTAATTATTTTCCCCTATATCCGCCAAGAAAATAGTCTATATTCCCACTCAGCAGCCTTCTCGCCCCGACCAAGAAAGCCACTCCAGATAACAACCCTTTCTTTCTTGGAATTTTTTAAGTGCAATCATCAATTTTATTTACTCTTCAATGAGCTGTGCGAGCATAGATTATTTCTTCGTTATTTTTAGCAATTGGATTTTTTTCCCAATTCTAGAAGCATTTGGTTCAGGTAACCCGTCTGGTTCGGCTATTGCTACGAGTTCTTCGCGGTCGTTGCCCCAGTCGAATGTCGTCAACGGCCATGGTGGATGGCTGGCAAGGTCCGCTTCGAGCACTGCTCTCTCTGCGCTGAAAGTGATGTCATGTGTCATCTCATGAACGAGTTGACTTGCACAATGATACCTTACACACGGAAAAACATGGAAAAAACAGACTTCCGTGGTGCGTCGCTAGAGCGGGCAGCGATATATGGTCCCGCCGTATGCCACGTAGTTGCTCATCCTCATGCCCTCGATAAACCACCACCACCACCGCCGTGGTATTCTTCATCCGCCTGGCCTCTAAAGCGCCCAGATTGCGGCGATTTACAATTCTCGCTCTGAGTTGAGCCTCGCTGACTTCCACGTCGACTCCTCTTATGATTCCCTTACACGGTTTCTGGGGTCGCGCTAGGTACGCCGCCACCCCAAACGTCCCTTCGCCGAGCCTTATTTGCTGCACTCGGGCCTACGCGTCTGCATTTTTCTCGCGCGGCGTGCACACCACAAAAGTGTTCTGAACTCTATTGGGACACATCGTGTCCTCTTCGATTGTCACCAGAGCCAAGGATTCCTCCATGGGCAAGGCTTGCTCATAGCGCATTTTACTAACCTTGTTTACATTCAGGCCATCCAGAGTTCTGTCAACGATGCGAAAAGTGCCCCTCGCCAGTCGAGGCAGCCTCGGAGCAGCGGTGACGCGTCGTAACGCGTCTCGAGGTGCTGCGGTGCGGGCGCCATCCATCCGTTTGCCACATGTATTTCCACCGTCTGGAGCCGAACAGTCTTCCCTGCGCCTGCCGGGCCGTTGGTTGTAGGCTACCTTCCATCATGGGTCACGTGCCTCTTCTTGAGTAATCTCTTTTCCTTCCACAACGTCCATTCTGGGTTCCATTTGCCATACGTTCGGGAGTAGGCCGAAGCCTGCCTTCGCTGTGTTTCAAACACTCACAGAACGGCGGAACATCCTTCAACCGAGGAAAATCCGGTGCCCGCAGAGTTATCTTGACTTGCGATGTCCATTACGGTTTAAATCTCCCGGTTCCGCGTGGAGAACCACTCGAGAACATCGATGAAAGCCGGAGACGACGTCAACGCGTCCGCACTAGTCGACTTCTTCTTCTAGCCTCAACAGAGAGACAACAATTTGTTCACATAAAGAAATCCCTCGACGTGTCCACAGTCATTACACTTGTGCGAAATTATCGTTGATTGCTTACTCAAGCCAAAGGACTTTCGCGAATCAGCAAACTTCGGCGCATCACACACGAGTTCGGCCATTCTATAGAGTTTATGCCTTTACAGTTTGATACTTTGTCGCATGCATAAAAACCAATTCTTTATGTGCGTTTCTTCATGTCTAGGTATAGCAAAGAAAAGGTTGCTGAGCGTCAACAACGGAGTGGAGATCGTGTCTGCAAATTATAAAGACAGCTGCGCGACGCGAAAATGATAAAATTTTCAATCCGTGCTCCGAGGGAGAGAATCTAGGCGTGGTATTATGTAAAACTATTTCAATCACCTATTTTGCCTCCATGATACATAAAAATCGCTTGTGTCCCACCCATACAAGCGCCACCGCGCTGTATGAAGGTGTCCGATCCATTTGCATCTACGGATTGGGCACTACTTGGAACGTCTAGATCATCGAACTCAAGTTAAATCAGTTAGCCAGCGCGGAGGTCACAACGCCGCCACAAGAAATGTCGCAAGCAGAAAAAAAATGAAGAAAAAATCATGAGCCCTTCTATTCTGCGAAAGAGGATGACACGAGAATTTGCGCAGCTAACGGCAAATAGGTGACACAGAGTTATGAATAAAGGTATGGACACATATATTGTCATGCTGGGTGGTCATCCATCTTAGCAAGAAACAAGCAGCAAAATCCGTCATCACTAAGCCTCATGTCAAGCTGACGTCAAATCATTAGCTATGTCTTGGCAGAATTGCAGAGATGGATGGATGGATGGATGGATGCAAAACTTTAATGAAGGTCTTGAGGTACGCGACTCAGCGCGCTGCGGGCCGCTCCCACGTTGGGACAGTCAGGCCATGCCCGACCGCCGCATCGTGGGCCCTCTGGACAGCCCATAGTGGCGCCCCGGCATCGGGGCTCTTGATAGCGGAGAGCCACTTGTCCTCATTGATTTGTTCTGTGCTTTGTAACGAGGGGCAACGCCAGAGCATATGGTCTAGGCTAGCGATGTCATTGCAGTGCCTGCAAAAATCAGTGGCATAGGTGTCGGGAAAAAGCTTGTGGAATAAAGCTGGCTGGGATACGAGTCTGTTTGCAATAATCTGAGGGTCAATGCGTGCTCTCTATTTAACTTCTTGTGTGGAAGGGGAAAGTCTCTCCTGCCGAGATAAAAGTGCTGCGCAATGTCATTGTATGTGGTAGGTTGATCTCTGTTCTCCACCACTGCGGGCCGGCGTTGGAGTTCTCCATGGTCGCGGAAAGCGAGACCTCGCGCCTTGGAGTGGGCCAGCTCGTTGAGGTTTGTGGGGCCTCCCATGTTGGATCCCATGTGAGCGGGGAACCATGTGACGGTGTGGGTGGCAATGCTTTTGCCGTCAAAGATGCGACAGGCTTCCTTACACACAGCGCCAACGCTGAAGGCATGGATGGCTGCCCTGGAGTCACTGAAGATATGGGCATGTTTGTCTTCCAAGAGGGCCAAGGCAATGGCCACTTGCTCGGCCGCACGCGACGACGTGCTTCGTACCGAAGCGGCGTTAACGGTCGAACCCCTGTGGTTGATCGACACTACCGTGAAATTGTTGCTGTTGCCATACTGGGCCGCGTCAACGAAGCAGCTGCCGCCAGGGAGTTCTATCGCGCGGCGTAGGAGCGCCACCGTCCTGGCCTTCCTTCTTTCTACGTTGCGCTGGGGGTGCATGTTGCGCGGGGCAGGCGATATGAGGATGTATCTTTCTGCTCATTCAGAAGGCCCTGATAGGCGTCTTCGACAGTGGCCGGGGGGACGCCCATCTCTGTTAGGAGTCATCTGCCTGCCCTGCTGCCGGAGAGCCTGAGTATCTGTGCCATTTCTTGTGCTTCTGCAATTTCTTCCAGGGTATTTTGAATACCCAACTGTAGGAGTCGGTCGGTGAGTGTGTAGTTTGGTAGTCCGAGCGCGCTCTTGATCCCCCTCCTTATCATGGCATTTAGCTTGTCTCGCTCGGCCCTCTTCAAGACGTGCATGGCCGCTACGTACGTGAAATGGCATAACAAGAAAGCGTGGACTAGCCTTATCAGATTCTCTTCGCTCTGGCCTCTCCTTCTGTTACACTCGCCTGATTAGACCGATGACGCTATCCGTCTTCTTTGCTAATTTGTGAATGGTGGTGCTATTTGTGCCCGCCCCTTCGAGTGTCATTCCCAAGATTCGAATGGACGCGACTTTGGGAATGGGATCTCCGCACTTGGTGTAGAGATTAATGTCAATTTCAGTGGGGGGTTTCCAGTTATGTGGCTTGCGGCCCTTTCTAGTTGGGCTGCAGAGAAGGAGCTCCGATTTCTTTGGGGAGCACCGGAGTCCCGTTTCGGTTAGAAAGCGCTCTGTAGTGTCGACAGCTTCCTGGAGAGCGGCTTCGACTTGTCCGTCACTGCCACCCGTGCACCAGACAGTGATGTCGTCTGCGTAGATCGTGTGAACGATGCCCTGGACCTTGCCTAGGTACCTTGAGAGGTTGACCATTGCGATGTTAAACAGGAGCGGTGAGATGACTCACCCCAGAGGGGTGCCTCTTCTGCTCAGCTCCATTTTCTCCGATTCCAAATCTCCAGCCTTGAGGATGGCGCATCGTTCGCTCAAGAAAGATCTAACGAAGGCATGGAAGGACGAGCCTAGGTCAAGTTTGGAGATGGCGTCGAGAACGAACTCGTGACGGATGTTATCAAAGGCCTTCTCCAGGTCCAAACCAAGGATGGCTCTCGTGTCCCGAGTGCAGCGTTCCAGGATTTGTATCTTGATAAGCTTCATGGCGTCCTGGGTGGAGAGGCCTGGCCTGAAGCCTATCATGTTGTGAGGGAAAAGGTCGTTGGTCTCGATATACTCGACAATTCTGTTATGGATGATGTCAGATGACGTCAGTGAGATGAGGTGGAGGTTGTCCAAGCTCGGCGGTTTACCGGGCTTTGGGATTAGTATGACCTTCGCCAACTTCCATTCTTCCGGTACAATTCCCTCCTCCCAAATCCGATTTATCTCATCTGTGAGAAACTCGATCGATGCGTCCTCTAGGTTTCTCAGAGCCTTGTTGTTAATGTGATCCGGGCCGGGCGCTGACCTGCCATTTAGGTCGTGTAGGGCACGACGGATTTCACTGGCTTTGAAAGGCTCGTCCAGCGCGGAGTTCGGCTTCCCTTTGTATACTGGGTATGCCGCATCATCGGCCACAGTTTTGAGCGGCAGGTACTTTTTAGCTAGCATCTCGAGCACGTCCTTTTCCGTAGACGACTTCTTGGCTTCGTCGAGCGCTTCAGCGAGGACACTTCTCTGGTTTGACTTGGTGCCGGAGTCGTCGAGCAAGTGTTTGAGAAGATTCCACTTGCCTCCCGTCCACATCTGCCCGTCGATTGAATTGCAAATTTCGTCCCATTGCTGCCTAGCCAGGGCTTGGCAGTGCTCGTCGATCTGCTTGTCGATCTCGGCTATCTTTTTTCTGAGCTTGCGATTTAAGCGTTGGCTTTTCCACCTCTCGAGAAGTGATTACTTGGCTTCGAGAAGGTGTGCTAGCCTGTTATTCATTTTGTCTGTCTGTAGATCCGTCTCTGTAGTTTTGGTGGTGGAGCAGACATCTTGCAGAATTAATGTGCACCACTGGACGAGACTCCTCTCCGGCTTTTCTCCGCCGGCGGCGCGGGCCCTGCGAACCTCACGGAATTTGTCCCAGTCAGGGACCGAGAAGGCCTTTTTTCTTTTCTGCTCCACTTGTAAGGTGGTGACCGTGATGTAGTGGTCGCTACCGATGTCTATGAGCAGATTCGACCCCACGGCTGAGCCAGCGTTTTTAACAAAGGCGAGATCTGGGATAGAGTCCCTGGTCGAGGAGGTGCCACATCTGGTGGGAAAGGCTGGGTCCGTCAATAGAGAGAGTCCCGCATCTCCCGCCTCCTGCCACAGGCTTCTGCCCTTGACCGTGTCGTGCGTGTAGTTCCACGCGTGAAAGGGGGAGTTGAAATCGCCAGCCACAACCAGTGGAGAGTTTCCGGCGATTTTCGTTGCACTAGTGATGATGGTTTTGAAACGTTGTCTGTGATCGCTCGGGCTGCTATATACGTTAAGTATAAAAATGCTGGAGATGTTGGATTGACATGGGATGACTTCTACTAGGGAGGTCTCCGTCTTGCTAGGCCGGACTCCTAGATCGCGTGCGACGAAAGTGAACTTGCTGCAGACTAATGTGCAGATTCCTCTGCCGTCCCCACGGAGAGCCAGAGCTTTGCATCCCTGTAGTGAAACCTGATCAGTCATCATTTCTTGCAATAATATAACATGTGGCTTTTCTTCGTGAGTGCGAACAAACTGCTGCAGGCTACATCTTTTATGGTGGAGTCCCCTGCAGTTCCACTGCCAAATTCTAAATTGGGTGTGTGGCCCCATCATTGCTGTATAGAGCACCTTCCGGCGTTGCTACTACGGTCTCTAGGGAGATGGTTCTATTAATCGGTCCGGAGATGTGCAGTGGTGGTGGCGTAGGTACCGACGCACTATCCGGGAAGTAAACTGGACGTACGTGGATCGACGTCCTGATGTCCATTTCCTGCACCTTTGACTCTATCTCTGGCATTCTGTTTTCTAAGCATTGAATTTTGATGTTTTGCTCGTCTGACTTCTGATCCACGACCAAGAGTCGCTGATCCACTGCAGATAGTCGTTCATTAATCTTGATCTCGAAGCAGATGGAATTCAATATTTCTCTGACTTCTGACTTGGCTTTAGCCTGTGCATTATCGGGCATGCTTCGAACGGCCTTTCGTTTCGCTGGGTTGCCCGAGTGGCTTGCATCCACGACCATGGGAATGTCTGCTGTTTGGGGAGAGGGGGTCCCCGAGGGGGATGAACTAGGGACTGGAAGGGGTTGAGGTCCCCCAGGGGGATGGGACGAGGGGGTCGCCGAGGGCGTCCCTGAGGGGGTTGAACCAAGGGCGGGAACGTGGTGAGGTTGATTAGCCTTTCTGAGCTCTGCTATTTCGGCTCGCATTAACTCGATTATGCTGCGCATCTCGGCATTTTGTTTCCTGAGCTGAGCTATTTCAGAGGAACCATGCTCTAGCGCCGCACCCGCCGTTACTTTTTCGGCAGTTCTCGCTCCACTACGCACCCTGTCTGCCCAGGTGGCGCCTTGTTTCCCAGGACCGGCTGGCTCCTCGAACCGGACCCTGTTCTGTGGGTCCCGGGACCTGGACCTAGAACGGCCCCTAGACCTGGACCGGGAACGGCTCCTGGACCTCGAGCGGCTTCTCGAGCGGGAGCGCCGGCTCGAAGATCTAGCTGGTTCGCTTCTGGCGCATGTCTGTGCTGGTGACGGGTCTCGATTCCCGGATTCCGCATTTAGTTCATTCCTCCTCCGTCGAACAATATACGGGAGCTGGAATCTTTGCTTGCATATCTTGTCCGCTGTGGCGTGCGGGCCGCCACAGAGGCCGCAAGTAGGCGAGCAGGTGTGGTTGTCAGGGTTGTTGGCCCCACATTTGCTGCATAGTTTGTCCTCCGGAGTTGGGCAGACGTCGGCTCTGTGGCCTAGTCTACCGCAGGCATAGCAGCAGCCGTGCTGCCTGAGGTACAAAGAGCACTTCACTAGCGCCGAGCCGTAGAAAACGAAGTTGGGGACCTTGTAGTCGTCGAAAACGATGACTACCGTTTCGCTATTCTTGATTCGCTTGGCTCCCAGGGCTAAGGGATTTCTCTTGTTGAGGATGCTTCTGTCCAGGTCGGCCTGGCTGTTTGACACATCAACTTGGCGTATGACACCCTCGCACGTGGCGTGAGGCGCGGCTTCGTAAGTGCTGAGTTCGTATTGTTTAATTCCCAGAGTGATGCAATTCATTTTTAGATAATCATCTGCGTTATCGCGAGACGCGGTGCTGAGGACGATAATATCTTGTGCTGCGTTGGGGCAGACGATGTCGTGGCTAGCTTGCTCGAACGTGAGTCCTGCCGCGGCGGCGACGGCCCGACCAAGCCTTGCGGAGCCCGTTTTCTGAACATCCAAACCACCCCTGGGGCGGGCGATAATCTTCCAGTGTTCCTTCGGGAGCTGAGGCATTCGCGACGACTTGATGGATCTTGTGCTTTAGGCTAATGGGCTTCCTGCTGCCATTGAGACGCTCGCGGTGCCCCTCGCTGCTTGCCGCTTCACGGGTGCTGTCGCGACGAGAGACGCGCAGGGCGGTTTAACGCGACAGCGTTAAGGAGCTCGTGTCGCAGAAAAGCCGTGTCGGCGTCGGCGTCCGCGGCGTTGGCCGTGAGCGATAAATCAGGGCAGGCACTTCATAAATAAAAAGCAACATCCAAGATGGGCTGGGTGGGAATTGAACCAGGGTCTCCGGAGTGTGTGACGGAGACGTTACCCCTGAGCCATGAGTTCGATGCTTCAAAGCAGTACAAAAGCGCCTCTAGTGAACGTGGTGTTGCCTTAGAAAGGAGCTGTTTCTAAGGCTCAGGCGTGCGTCGCTTGCTCAGGCGCACATTTCCTTGTCGCGCCGAACGCTGCGTTGCTCGACGCTCACCGCGTCGGATGCGGGGCGCGTAGTCGCTGCGCCGTAGCCCATTGTCTTACACCCCTTGGCGGGTCGACGGGAACGCTGTCACGTTCAACTCTTGAACGCGAAGCTTAAGCGTCCTCCAATCTTTTTCTTGATAGCAGAGGAGCGCCAGCCGTGCTCCGCACCAAATTCTTCCGGAGGAAGATCGTCTCCTTCAATTACAACGACCATTCCGTCTGTCATGACGAGGCGGGATTAACCCTGCCCGGCGAACGCTGGTTAGGCCTTGCCGTCAGACTGAGGGAAGCGCGGCGTCACGGAAGAGAAGCAGCTCGAAAAACCGCCTAAAAGGCCACCCACCGTTGAAAAGTTGCTATCCGTGGGTTCCTCTTTTCCTTATGCATCCGCTGGTGCAGAAATCATCGAGATTGAGATGAATTGCTCACCCAAAAAAATCGAAGAAAGCAGGAGCCGATGTGGGCACGACCGTACTACTCGGCTTCTTCCATTCCATTCCATTGTAGAGATCGCCTGTTTGTTTTTACGCTGCTAGGAATACCGACACGGCAAGAAGCCGTAAAGCTCGTTTCATCTTTAGTGAGCATATGGTACCACAGCATTAGGATTGGTGATGCGTTGACAGTGCTCTATGAAAGCCTAATTTTTCACTACATCGTTAACTTACTACCCCGCTCTATCATGGTACGTGATGGTGGTAGCCTGCAAATGCCGAGTACGTGCTAAATAGAGGCCGAGAAGACACTGTGGCTCAGGTGGATATCTGTAGGCACATTCGCCCGTACTACTTGCTAAGGAGGCTGAAAAATAACTGCAGCAAAAACGTATAGGTAAAGCGAAGTCTTGCTGTCGTATGCAGGTAAACGCAGCCGATGCTTACGGGGTGAAATCATTTCTTGCGCCAATCCACCAACCATGGATAATGTAACATGAAAGCAAGCAGACAGTGAACAGACGACGTGGTGCGAATGTTACCATATCGAGGGATATTCGGCCTTCCTAATGACTAAGAATTCAAGTAGCTTGCATAGCGCTGCAACCAGCTTCTCAGATGGATACCCTCTGTAATACCTTTGTGATCTGGAGGGTATAATAAATAAAATTGTCCCAGGGCGAACTATAGATGGGTTCATTGCAGCAAAGTTGATTGCAAGATGGCAGGCTTATGCCCAACTATTCATCGTATAGAGAGCCATATATACAATAACTCTAGTCAGCGCATTCGCAGAGGGGAGCATAGTAGGAACGTTGGCATTAGCGACATCGAAGCCAGCTGTGGATGAAGACGAACGTGCGAGCAGTGGCACGATCACTTTCGCCCGGTTACGCCGAGGGGCGCCAACGAGCCAGCTGTTGAAGAAAATGACGACGAACGCGCGAGCAGCTGTAAGAGCTATTGTTCATGATGACAGATTTTCTCGCACACAAGAAAATTTCACTTAACCCTAGCCATAAACGGCTTCGGCGTAAAAAAGGAGGTGGGCTTATCACATCATTGAGACGCAAGCAATTTTCTTCAGTAGGCTATAAGGCAGTGAAGGAATTGTCACTACTGACGCTGACGCTAGTCCTCGAAAAGGAGAAGAGTATCCCTGTTGAGTATGAGACTCGAATCGTTGCTGAATAACAACAGGAAAATTGTATTGGTCCTTTGCCTTCCTATAATAAATCGATCTAAAAATGTTTTCGTTAAGAGGCTCCTTGGATGGCGACTTTTAACTTCCAGAACATAACATAAATTTGCCATGGGTGTTCCTTAGGTGTACTTTGAAGCTATTAAAATTTTATGTCGAATGACAGCCATCTCAAACAAACCATCCGGTAAAAGAAGCTGTTCCTGAAAACTATAATATGTTTTACCATCTGGTGCATCAGAATACTTGTTACTCGAGTGTAATAGTGGCAGTTATTGATGCTTGTTTCATGCAGTTCTAGTTACAATGTGCCACAATTGCCATGTTTACGTCCTACGAAAACATGCGAAAAAGAGAAACCTTCAGTGTGACAATCAACAACTTTATTTTGGGTGTTCAGTTTCACGGTTGTAGCCATGTTACAAACCTCAAGCATTTTAAACAACAGTTCAGCGTTAAAACGCTCGCTTCGCAAATGCGGTTTGGCCGTGTGGTGCAGTGCCTATAATGAAATTACCACTATAATAGCAACATCAGTCTGATACGCTCTAGTTTCGTAAAGCTTTCGAACGTGCTTGAAGAATTCGGTTAAGTGCGATATATTTTGGCCTTCATTTTACGCAGCTACATCGTGCCTTTATTTTAATGATACACTAGAGAATGGTGTGGTACAAGTCAGTGATTGGCCATGCGAAAGATTACGTTGCAATACTTCAACCAATGAAGTGGAAGTGACTGGGTAAGTTACTTTTCAGCTTCCTAATGACATCAACTTACCACTGCTGCGCATGCGCACTTATAGAGGAATGTTAACGGATGAACAATTGTATCAAAACTTGATTTTCAACCAACAAAAAGAATGCGCCTTTATTCTATTAGGTATTAAGAAGATTTTTTTTCACGAAGTGCGATTGATCGTGCCTTGATTCTGTTTATTCGAACCCGTGTTAAAATGAACGAAACCTTAACCGCTTGAAATAAAACGAATTAGAAATGTTTGAATCGTAGGTTCGCGCTTGTACAGCAGACCACAAGTAGCGGGCATTGATAGTAAGCGTCACAGAGGCATATAGTAACACTTTTTACCATAACGGCGCTTAGATTCAAGATGGTCGAATATTGTTTTTGAAAAAATAGATGGAGAGGCATAGTAGAAGCTGAGTAGGTAGATAACTGTACGCGTGGTGCTTAACGACCTTTCGGATTGCGCAGTAAAACTTTCGCTTTTTCCCCTGCACTTTGATAATTTTCCGGGGTAGGCGAATTTTCGGAGCTTCCAGTTCTAATTCAAATAGTTAGCTTGAATGATTCGTTTCCTACTCAAAAATCAGGCATTCCGTATTTTCGAATACTCGTAAAGAAAGAGAAACGTTGCAACAGTTGACGGTATAAGCCTGGCTTCTGTTCTTCATCTGCTAAAGTACGTATAGATAAATATGAGAAGTGTGACAACACCCGAACCTTATGAAGCAAAATGGGTAATGAAACAGAATTGGTAATGGGAGATTTGTGTTTGGTTTCACGGCCGAAGAACAAATCCTCACCTGTTATTTTTTTATTATTCTCTGTAATATAGTGTTTTGTCAGTCTAGCTATGTAGAAGTTTCATTACGTACGCAACAACCAGTGATGTCTTCAACGGAACGGGCCCTTTCTTGAATGGGCAAGAAAGCCGTAATTCCCGAAGAAACCTTTTTCTTTGAGCAGAACTTAGCTTTTTCTTGGCAGCCGTTTTGTTTGAAAGCTACTCATGCAATAGACATTCTTTCTTGGAGAGCTTGTTTTGAATGAGGCTCTAATGTTGCTAAACGCTATTCATACAGTATTTTGTTATGTTCGGTGGCATTTTCTTAAAGACTGATTGTTTGGGAGCTAGTCAGTACAGGCGTTGTACCTTACTATACCAGCGAATAAATGTCCATTCTGTAAATAAACGCACGTGAGCTTGAGTAGTCAACATTCAACAAAATATTCAACACGAGCTATTATAATTGATTCGCGTTAAAAAAAATGGCACCACCCATCTTGCCATGACTGTCCACGGTAGTGCGATTAGCGTTGAACAAAAACAGCCAGGCAATGTATTTCCACCGTCAAAACAAGTTATGAATGAGTTTTGTTTGATGCATCCAGACTCCTCTTTCGTGCTTTCCTCAGAACACTCGACGTCACCTTGCACCACTGCGGCGAAGTGTCCACGTAGCCCCTCATAAGCATAGCGCGCCGGTGCGTGCTAACACTGAGAAACGCGTCGTGCGCATATTGGTCTCCGCTGTCGCGCCACTTTCTGCACACATCGTATAACCTACTGTCCCTGCTGAGAAGTCCACGCGCGGGCCCCGATACCAGAAGCATTCTTCTGCAGAGCTTGCGCAAGCTGGGAAGTGCTACCCCGCTGGCCGCACTTCTAGTGGCACATACTGTGATGACCCCAATATGGAGGCAACGGTTCGTGTACTCAAAAGGTTCTGACGGTTCTTTTAGGCGGAGCCTCCGAGAAGCCAATTGAGGACAAAGCCGTTGGTTTGAACACACACACAAAGACTTTTATTCCAACTAAAAAGAGGCATAAAGTAAATAGAAGGAAATAGAAAGCATGCCTAAAATGAACACTCAAGCAGACATAGCGGCAAGGAACACACATAGGGCTTGCATGAGGTTAACGAGTGCGCGAGTCCGGGCTTGCCACGAGGGCAGGGACGCGTAACAGTCTCGAGGCGGCGACGCGGCGACAGGCTAGCGAAAGGAGGGGCGCCGGTCTCACCATAGGTCGCGGTGTAAGCTGACCGACCGGGCGACCGGAGCGCGCCAGTTCGGGCTAGGCGAGGTAAAGCGGGCGGCTTGGTGGCAGGAGCAGACGGCGTCGGCGTTCTGGCCGGGCAGCTGGGTGTAGAGTTCGGGCCCGTAGCCCGACTATTCTTGTCCCGCCCACGGGCGCAGAAGCTCGAACGCCGGCCTCGGACAGCAGGCGGCACGACAGACGGGGGTGGCGTTCTGGCCGGGCAGCTGGCGTAGAACTCGGGCCCGAAGCCCGACTGTTCTCGTCTCGTCCACGGGCGCAGAAGCTCACCGGCCTCGAGAAGCTGGCGGCCCGCTCAGGTAGACGGGCGACGCACAGGAACAGGTTGGCAGGAGGCCCCGGTTGGGTGAAGTCCTGGTGGCTCGGGTCGGGAACCCGACGTCCCGTCTTCAACGCCCGCTCCGTTGGTTGACCTCCTCCTGCCGTTGCTTCCTGGAACTCTCCTGGCGTCTCCCCTGCGTCTCCTTGCGTGTCCTCCTCTTCTGCCGGCGCACCACGCTTTTTAACGCGATAGCGTTAAGGAGCTCGTGTCGCAGAAAAGCCGGTGTCGTCGGCGTCGGTGTCGGCGTCCGCGGCGTTGGCTGTGAGCGATAAATCACGGCAGGCACTTCATAAATAAAAAGCAACTTCCAAGATGGGCTGGGTGGGAATCGAACCAGGGTCTCCGGAGTGCGAGACGGAGACGTTACCACTGAGCCACGAGTTTTTTTTTTTTTATTACCGGCTAGGCAAAAGAAAATACAATGTGAGTATTACATGGCCATAAAAAACAACTAGTCAATGCCGGATCAGTGTGGTGTGATAAGAACGATGTAGGCTAGTCACTTTGTCCAAAGCACTTAGCCAATCAGGAGGATCACTCTGTGTGCAGAAAAATTCGCGTATATATAACACACTTTCAATGAAGTATTCATGTGCTGGGGCCTGGACAATGCGCTCATGTCTAATATCCATACGCGTTCGCCACACACTGTGCATGCACAGAAGCATTAACAGATCGACAGGCACACCCTCTGGTTCCGCGCATGGCAGGAAGCGTATTCCGAAAGCACTTAACGGCAATTCCTTTTTAAGGCTACGTTTTAGAATATCCCACAAAAACACTGCGTCATGACAGTCCAAAAAGATATGCTCAATCGTCTCCGGTTTTTTGCATATAAAGCACTTCACAGACCAAGGTACAAAAATGCCTTTGCTTTGCAGCCACGGTTTCACTGGGAGAGTGCCTGTATGTAGTTGAAGAAAGAAAGATTTAACAGAAGCTCTTACCGGCATACCTTTAACTCTCTTAAGAACATCTCGTTCTGAACCTAAAACAAATACTGTACGATACAACGGTACAGGCAAGAATACATCAACAAGATCTTTGTACAACTTCTTACTAGTAACAACGGCCAGGTATTCACTAGAAAATCTTGCTTTTAGTATTCGGAAAGACGCGACCACTTCACGCAAAAAAGCACTCAAAGGCATTGGCCCCGCATACATGGACGACACTACATAATCATGCAATGAATCACGCAGTCTAGCTTGAATCATTGTTCTCAGAAAAGCATCCTTTTGATCACGCAAAAAAGTAAACCTGCTTGCAATCTGTTTGAGGAACAAATGTGACAACCCCAGCCCCCCGTTAGACACTCTATGGAACAGATTACTACGACTTGTACGTTCCCATGTTGAGGCCCAAATGAACACCGCAAATACTCTATGTAGCTTTTGCACAGACATCCTCGTCAGACATAACGCTTGCATCACATAAAAGATTTTCGCCACTAAAAACAAATTACACACTGTGGCTCTTGCAAACATTGAAAATTTATGCCCTCCCCATTTGCCGGTCTGGGTTTTCATTCGCGCTACTTCATTGTCCCAATATTCTTTGCTATCTCGATAATGTTCGAGGGGGACACCTAGGTAGGTGCCTGGAGTTACCGCCCATTGCATGTTACAAAAAGTCTCAGGCTTGTATTGCCAATTCCCATGCCAAAAACCAAGACACTTCTTCCAGTTAATAGCACTTCCACTTTCAGTACAAAATTTTACACACTGAGCCACGAGTTCGATGCTTCAAAGCGGTATAAAAGCGCCTCTAGTGAACGCGCTGTTTCTAAGGCTCAGGCGTGCGTTGCTTGCTCAGGCGCACATTTCGTTGTCGCGCCGAACGCTGCGTTTCTCGACGCTCACCGCGTCCGATGCGGGGCGCGTAGTCGCGGCACCGTAGCCCATTGTCTTACACCCCTTGGCGGGTGGCCGGGAACGCTGTCGGGTTCCACTCTTGAAGGCGAAGCTTAAGCGTCCTCCAATTTTTTCTTCTGGTCTGGCCGATTTGGCCTTTTCTAATTGGTTGCTTTTCTTCTTTTTGTTGTCTTTGATGCACCGCGCGTTCTCGTGCCGGACGCTCTTCGGCGTCGTTGTTTTCCTTCTTCCACCTCGGCGCGCGTGCACTCAGTGTCGTCTGCTCCTGGCCGTCCCGATCAACGCACCATGTCGCGCACCACACATGACACATACTCAGTGACCCAAGTAGGGAGAAGTTCATTGAACACTGCCACATACCCATTGCATTTACGGCGCCGCTCGAAGCACTGTACTGAATGAGGTATATAATATTATTGAAAAGCGGCACAAACACAGGGAATTGCTGGGAAGTCTGCTAAAGCGTCTAGCTTCTGTCTTTGAGGAACCAATGTGACGTGCGTACAATTGCGCTCAGTGTGGCAGCAATTTAAAGGGTCTCATTTGCTATTCGGGAGTGGAACATTCCCGGTGGCGCACACCTAGTTACGAAATTTGGCGGCAAAGATGCTTGTTGAAGGGTGGTGAACTCTCATTAGCACACACCCACTACCCTAGTCGGCATGAAATTGGTTCACTGAACACCAGCATAGACCACACGGCACATATCAAGTGCAATTATTGCGAGCCTGTTAAAGTGTCGACATAATGTCATTGAGTAACCGGTATGACGTGGGTACAATTAACCTCAGTGCAGAATAAATTGAAGGGATCCTACCTGTCACATTGGACTGGCAGATTACGGCACGGGCGCTACGGCACCACCAGAGTGTTTCCTACTACAAGCTGCACCACCGATCTATCTCCAGAACCACCTATCTCCACGTGCTTTCGCCTCCTACAAAGTCAGAGCTCTTGTAGACGTAGAAGCTCACTACTTCATCAGCCCCGGTTCATTTGCTGCAAAGTTGAAGAAAGCAAAGACTTCGTGGTATGACCCTCTAAGCTGGAGAGCTGAGGGACACCTGGTAGTGCCGACTGAAATTTGCGCAGCAAGAATTTCCATTTACGATTGAACGTACCCTGCGACTTTTGTATTTATCGGACAGTGCTCTCAAGAAATTATTCTGCGCATGATCATTGAAAGTCACTAACGCTACCAGCAGACCAAGCAATACTTCGAGAGAGCTTCTTGAGTCATTTTGACTAGAGCGTGCTCACAGAGCAAGTTAGCATTCCACGTCCCTCCAGTATCATCATTTCCTCGGCACCAAAACGGCAGCCGACGCAAAAAGCGTCGCCAAGGGCGAACAACCTCTACTGCTCGACCACGAAATTTGCTTCGCAAGTGGTATCTCCGTACTAGACGGAAGTAAAGCGCTGGTGAGGCTGTAAAACTTTAGCCAGGAAAACAAACACTTCAACAAGGAAGCCATGATCGCATAATAACCGAAGTATGCGAAAGGCCACTTCACTAAAGCCCGTATCGATGTTTGACGCGGGATTTAGAAGACACAAAGGGAGGAGTCGGTAAAATGCTACGCGACGTAATCATCCCGCTTTTGAAGAGCCCATGGGCTTCTCCTGTAGTCATGGTGAAGAAAAAGGACAGTACCCTGCTGCCACGACTCAGTGTCGATGCATTAGCTCCTCCTGAGGCTGTGGCATAATGGAGAGGAGTCAGGTGCCCGTTTTCACCACTTGTAGTCGCGAAAGAGACAAATGCCTGATAAAAACGCGCAAAGAAACGTAATTTTGATCTTATATCTCAACAACAAGGCAAATTGACTTTGTTAAGCGGTAGTTAGGAACTTGGTATAGACACAAAGTGCATGACAGAGTCAATCGTGAACGACAGGTTTAAAAATGCAGAATCATTACAATCTGCAGTGGTACTCTCAAAACAAATTATATATATATATATATATATATATATATATATATATATATATATATAATCAAGCACCGCGATTGAAAGATATGGAAATGCCACGTAGCCTGACGGAGCCAAGGTAAAGTGTTTGCTACTGCTTGGAGATACTGAGATTATTTTCGCAATCCGCCTAATTCAACAGTTAGTCTGACATAATCAATAATCTTCTCAATTAAAGTTATTAGATGAAAAGTGTCAATGAGAAAATTGTAGAGAAAATGAAAGACCGCCGATACACCTTTATGTTGCTTAATACGTGCTACATAAAAGTGTTTCGGAGCGTGAGCGACGCCCACAAATATACTATATATTGCCGGGCGATTGGCTGATGGAGGCATTTCTCGTTTATTTGCGAGTGACATTAAATAAATCTGGCGCGTCGACAGTCGGTGCGCACCGATACGACTTGAAATTGTTCCTCGAAGTCAGCGCATCCCCGTACGTGGCTGGCTTCCACTGCTGCAGGGGTGTTTGGTGTCGAAACTGATGTTCGCAGGGTGCTTTCCCGGGAGATACTTGGTGTTCATTCCTCCTTAGCGCAGGACACAGGTGAAGTGCCGAATCGCTGCCTTTTAATAAACTTCTCGAGGCGTCTGCATGCACCTCTAGCTATGTCGAGATAAACAGAGCTCTTTATTTAAAAAAAACAGTGTTTAGCCCGAGTTTTTTAGCTTGCCTGCTAATTGGCAGAGAATGGGACGGATATGCGAATAAGGCAGCCCGCAAAGGCAATGATCCCATAAAATTTCTAAAATGTATTTTATTAAATGAGGCCTCCATTGTAGGGCCTTCCTTCTTCTTAGGTTCTCGTTTGTAGCGTCGAAATTATTCTATTCAGCATTCTGTAGTGGCGTGACCTTCAGTGACCGGCCCTACTGTGTGTGATTTGTACTCTGTTCTACTTTACTCTTTATATTTGTCCTGTTGCTCTTGCATTCCTCATTCCTGCCCTCCTACCTATCTTCCATTTCTGTGTTTCTGTCACCTCCCTTCAGAAGTGTAGGCAGGCGTTGTGCCCCCTCTGGTGGCAGTTGCCAGCCTGCTCCTCGCTATCCCTTTCCTGCTAACTGTCTATATGTGTTCAAAACAAATAAAATTAATAATGGGACGAAGAGCAAGAAAGGCCCTAGAAGGAGGTTTCATTAAATAAAATACAGTTTTAGAAATTTAATGGAATCATTGCCTTTGCGGGCTGCCTTATCGGCATTTTCATAACCTGTTAAACAGCAATGTCCTTGAATCCACTGAAATACTATCGCATGTCCAGCGGCTGAAGCCAGGTGGTGTACATGTCCTGCACCAAAATGTAATTGCTTGATTTAGTCCTTTTCGGCCAAAGGCTTTGCAATGCTGCTTTGGAATCTGTGAGGACTGTACATTGTTGCTGAAGCTACCGTAGTGCGTATTTTGTCGCCTGTATCATCGTGTACAGCTTAGAAAATGCTGATGGTTACTTTATCTAAGGCCATGAAAATACCTGGCCCGTGGAAGGAACCAAATACCACAGCTACAGGTATATTTTCAAGAGGAGCCTTCAGTAAATGTGTGCATCTTAGTCTAGTATTTCCAGCTGACGTAAGCCTGTGCTGTCTGCAAATTTCTGCTTGCGATATTTTCTTGGAATCTATTCTTCCCGAAAAACACTTGAACTGCACATGCGAACACTGGCTTTTGCCGCAGTTAGATGCCACTGGCTGTCACTTTCACCAGAAGGCAACGTAATTTAGGCAAAAGACTAGCTACGATCAAAAATATCGACGCACGCAGTCCGGGCATGCTTCAGACTGTGCTAATGGTCACCTTCCCTGGTGAAAAATTTAGTCATACACAAAAAGTCACGAGTGCACATAGCTCAGCGTGTGCTTGATGCACCGAATATCACGTTCCATAATGTTTACGCAAATGTGGTGCTCGTATGTTTGCGTTCTCTCAGAGGAGCAATGCCTAATAGGCCTGTATGGAGGCGGTGAAGTGGAGACATCAATGAATAATGCGAATTTTGTGAAAACTGCGTTTCTGCATCGAATATCGTCGGCTGAAAAAGATCACGAAGCAAAATGTATGCCCCCGCCCACTTATTTACGACGCATTGGATCAGCTTTACAACGTGACCTACTACTCGTCGGTGGATCGAAATGACTGGCGATAGCAGCGAGAAATCGATGAGAGGGATCGCGAGAAGACTGCCTTCATTAGTAAGGCCTATACCAGTTTGAAGTCACACTATTCGGGATACGCTTGGCACCCGCGATATTCCATCGCGTGATACAGACGGTGTTATAAGGTTTGAAATGGCGGACCCGGCTCCTCTACTTGGGGCGCTGTCGTCTTTGCCTGCAATTCGGACAGTGAACTTAGGCGGCTTCGGACCGTGCTAGAGTCCATCAAGTCGCGCACTCACTATAAACTTAGACGAGCGTAGCTTCGCTTACCATCAAATTTTGTGCCTGGGCTACATCATCAGCAAGATTTTAGTACGCCCTGATCTGCAGGAAAAGAGGCCTAGCATCTTCTTCGTCCTCATCTTGTGCGCAAAAGCCTGCATTCATAATCATGATCAGTCTATTTTATGTCCACGGCAGAACAAAGGCCTCTCCCTGCTATCTCCAATTACCACTGTGCTGCGCCAACCGATTCCAACTAGCACCCGCAAATCTCCTCATTTCGTCGCACTACCTAGTCTTCTGCCGTCCTCTACTGTGCTTCCCTTCTCTTGGTACCCATTCTGTCACCCTAATGGTTCCTTCGTTATCTAATCTGTGCATTACATGATGTGCCCATCGCCATTTCTTTTTCTTAATGTCTCTAAGAATGTCGTCCTTACCCGTTTGTTCTCTGATCCAAACTGTTCCCTTTCTGTCTCTTAAAGTTGTGCCCAGCATTCTTCGTTCCATCGCTCTTTTTGAGGTCCTTAACTTGTTCTCAAGTTTCTTTGTCAGGCTTCAAGTCTCTGCCCCATATGTCAGCACCTGTAAAATGCTCTGATTGTATACTTTCTTTTTCAATTCTAAAGGAGAGCTCCCAGTCAGGAGCTCACGATGTCTGCCGTATGCCAATACAACCAATTTTTATTATTCTTCGGTGAATCTCCTTCTCATGGTCAAGGTTGCCTGTGATTAGTTTACCTAGGCAGACGTACTCCTTCACAGACTCTAAAGGCTGACTTGCGATCTTGAACTCTTGTTCCCTTGCCCGGTTATTTATCATTAGCTTTGTCTTCTGAATAATGATCTTTAACCTCAATATTACATTCTCCCTGTTAAGGTCCTGAATCATTTTTTGTGCCTCGTTCACAGGGCTGCTGAATATAAGAATGTCATCAGCAAACCGAAGGTTGCTGAGGAATTCGCCATCGATCCTTACTCCTAAACCTTCCCAGTTTAATAGCTTGAATACTTCTTCCAAGCACGCAGTGAACAGCATTAGAGAGATTGGGTCGCCTTGTCTGACGCCTTTCTTTATAGGTAACTTCCCGCTTTTCGTCTGCAGTATTACGCTGGCTGTAAAATTTCTGTAGGTATTTTCCAGGGTATTTACGTAAGCGGTCTGCACTCCTTGATTACGCAGTGCCTCTACGACTGCTGGTATCTCTTCTGAATCAAATGTTTTTTGTATTCTATAAAAGCCATACGGAGAGGGTTATTGCACTCTGCGCATTTCTCGATAACCTGATAATTAAAATAGTTGTGATCTATTGTAGAGTACCCCTTCCTGAAGTCATCCTGTTCCCTTGGTTGACTAAAGTCCCGTGTTGCCCTTATTCTGTCGGATATTATTTTGGTAAATATTTTATATAATACTGGGCGTAAGCTAATGGGCCAATAATTATTCAGTTCTTTAACGTCTCCCTTTTTGTGGATTAGTATGTTTGCATTCTTCCTGTTTTTGTGACCCTTGCAGTTGATAGACACTTCGTATAGAGAGCCGCTAGGGTTTCTAGCATTAAGTATGCTCCATCGTTGATTAAATTGACTGTAAATCCATCCTCTCCTGCCGATGTTCCACGTTTCATGCCTTGCAAGGCCCTTGTGACCACATCTCTAGTTATAGGAGGAGTTTGTATATGCTGTTTATTATTGTTTCGAATAGAGTACTCGTGAGTCCTCTGGGTACTGTACAGGTCAGTATAGAATTATTCCGCTGCATTTATTATACCTTAGAGATTGCTGATGAGATTACCCTGCTTATCTGTCTGTTCATACATCTTGGTTTGTCCTACGCTAAGTTTCCTTCTCACTGATTTCAGGATGTGTATAATTTTTACGGATTCTTCAATCTTTATCACGTTATAATTTCGAATATCACTTATTTTCGTTTTGTTGATCAGTTTTGACAGTTGTTCGAATTCTGTCTTATCTCTAGAGTTGGACACTCATTCTTTGTCGTTTCTTTATTAGTTCATTTCTTACTTGGGAGAGCTTGCCTACTGGTTGCCTTGGTGCCTTGCCTCCCACTTTAATTGCTGCCTCTGAAGCCTGCCTCGTTAAGGTTTCGTTTATTATCTCTGTCATCATCATCTTCTCTATGTTCTAAAGCTGCATATTTGTTTGCAAGTACCAGCCTAAGTTTGTCTGCTTTTGCCCTTACTGCCTCTAAGTTGACCTGTTTTTTCTTGACCAATTTTACTATTTCTCTGTTCAAATTGAAATGCATCCTTGCCCACACTAACCTATGGTCACTGCACTTTACCCTAGCTATCACTTCTACAACCTGCACTGGGCTGGAATCAGCGGAAAGTATGAAATCAATTTAATTTTATATATAACCATTAGGGCTTTTCCAGGTCTACATACCGTAGCCACACTTTCTGAAAAAGGTGTTCATTATTTGAGGCTTATTCCTTTCTGCGAATTCTACCAGCATTTCTCCTCTAGCGTTCCTGGAATCGACGCCGTAGTTGCGAATTCACTGCTTTTCCCCACTTTTGCATCGCAGTCACCCATTACTACCGTATACCTAGTTTGCACTTTCTCATCGCTAAGTCAACATCTTCATAAAACTGATCTACTTCCTCATCGTCGTCACTGGATGTTGAAACGTAGGCTTGTACTACCTTTAATCTATACGTCTTATTAGGTGTGATTACGACTACTGCTACCCTCTCGTTAACGCTGTAGGATTCGTCAATGTTGCCCGCTATGTCCTTATGGATTAGGAATCATACACCGTATTGCTTCTTATCAGGGAAACCTCTATAGCAGGGGACATGGCCGTTATTTAGCAGTGTCTAAGCCTCACCAGTTCTTCCATCGCTCTAAGGCTGATAAAATACCAAACAATGCCTGATAGTTCCACAAAAAGTCCTGCTCAGCTAGCCTCACTCGAGAGGGTTCAGGTGTTAATCATTGCATGGGTCAATTTCTATTGGTGGCCTGTCCGTACTCCGATATTCTAAGCATCCTCTGCTGTGTTACAGGTTTGACCACCGCCTTGGTCAGGTTCTCTACAGCTGCTGGGGACTGACGGCATTGGTTATTTATGGATATTATCAGGGAGGTCGTGGCCGAATACAGACAGTCCGATTCTTTTTCTAGTGAGGAATTGTCGTTATGAAGGGCCTTCCTATCTTGGTTGTACCTGGATTAGCATAGCTCCACTCGCTCGCAGCATCTTTCGCTGGTGTCAGGCGTCACTCCAAGCCTGCAGATCTCCGGAATTAATTCACTTTCCCACTTGCAATGCTAATACATCGCCTTGGTGTAGCGGTACCAAGCTGCTCTTTATGCTTCTCGTCTTTAATCTTCATAGCAACTAAAGGAAGTCGATTTTGCTAGGGGACCTGCCGAAGCTAACCAGAGGTTTTGGCTGCGTTTCACACGTGTGTCATGCCGTGATACGCATTGCACAGCCTGTGTCGATGCACAGGCTATGCGGCTGCCGATGTGCCTACGACATACAACAGTAGTCTGGAATAGTACGTTGCGCAAATAGGTGGTTCTGCATGGGGGTCGCGTTTAATACTCTGATTTAAATATTGATGTTTTCAGAAGTCATGTTATTCAGAACAAGTAGTAGCGCATTCTAAGGCAACCTGGACGTCTAGGCTGCTGTCATATGCTTGTTTCTGTTTAAATGCGTAAGCATATTTATGGTTACCCAAAGGAAATAATGTCCGTATGTCTGTATTTCGGTAAGGATGACAGCTTTCAAGATAGAGCCAGCCAACTGTGGGAGAAGCTGACGAAGAAGGCACCTGCAGGGGGCCATGTGACGTATGATCAGGCACGCAAAAGACGCACTTTTAGCAAGCCAGAATTGTGGAGCAGCCATGGCTTCGTATCTGAACGTCATCAGCGTGACTTAATACTTCGGTGTTTCAACCACGCTTCGCAGTTTCACGATTCATTCACGGTCGTTCTAGCAATTACACGAAACACACCCGCAAAAGACTACGCAACACCACGTCGTTACTACAAAATGCTTGGGCATCATTTAGATAACTCCCCGAGGGGATGCTACGTAATTAGTTTAAAGCAGCAGAGTGTGGTAATGAAATTGAGGAATTATAATTTTTTTATATGCGTTACAGGTTCATTGATGAATAAGTCAATGTATGAAAATTTTGGCTAATATGTCGTTAGCAATTTTTTAGCCAAATGAGTGCACGAGATTTCAGGTAACAGTTGGAATACTAACAATAACGACAACAATGCTAACAACCCACTGCGATAGGTAACCTTTTAGTAACAGCACAGGAAACCTTGCCTTTGGAAAATAAACGGTGTGAATTTCAACAAGTTCATAATGTTTGCAATTGCGAAATTGTTGTCTGAGCATTCACATTCCCAGTTGTACCACTTTTGAGCAAACTAAAAAAGAAAGGCAAAGTTGTTCGAAATTCAGTTGCACATTACCCGCCATGTTGAAATTAGCGTACCTCCAAATTTGAGCTAACGATGAGAAGCATTAATGTTGCGCCTGCTATGCTCGAGGCATACTTTTCATGCTATGAAGTTAACTTCTGCATCACTTCCTAAGCCTATCGTCAAAGCAGCTGGGAAGTTTCGTTGTGTTGCCGTTATTACAAAGCAATCGCGTATACAATCTCTCTTTTTTCCTTGCAGCTGTCCTGCGCCAAATGACGCTTGGGATTACTCGAATGGGACCCGCGGCATCTGGCCCAATTGTTGCAGAAAAGTGGGGTCTACGTAGAATTGAGAAGTCTCATCAAGTTCCCTCTGTAATTCACAAAATAGGCAGGAAGATCACTTTCCTAATGTTACAAAATATAGCTGTTGATAAAGAAAATGAATTGAGTATTTGCTTTCATTGGCTCTAGCCTTATTTAAGGTGAGATAGTATCTGTTCCGGCAGATGTGATGTAGCATTGACGGTTAATAAAGCACCAGAACTATGAATGACAGAACTTGCGTCTTACTGGGCGAACCTGTGCCCTCAAAAGCTGGCTTATCTCAAAGAACAACGCCAGAGGAAAACACAGTCGCCGATGGTCGAAAATCTCATCAGCGGGTCAAGCACGTTGGCTTTTATACATGAGTCATCGAAGGTTCCGAGTAATCGCTGGTATCTGCCTGTCTCTCACAAAGCGCTACACATCTTGCGGTGAATGTACATGTAATCTGATTACACAGGGTTCGGTGACAACAGACAGCGGATAGAACCATCGATAACATTCGAAAACCTCCCGATATGCAGGCGCATCCTGCACTAAGCGATAACATTTGTTAGCGGTAACCCGATAAAGATGAACAAGTACACGTGTCAATTGCCCCATCTGAAAAAAAAAATTGTCCCGATGGAACCAACACGAAAGCACAAACATAACCACGCATACTAAAGAAAAAACAACAATAATATAACAAAGAGGCTAACTTCCTAAGTTTGTCAGCTGGCGTAGAGAAGTTTAGGACGCCCCACATGGATGAATTCAGATAGTGCGCGGCGCCACTCTGAATGCGAAATGTCTCGCACGACCATATAGTCCAGTGCGCCAATCCGTCGAATGATCTTGTAGGCACCGAAATGGCGGCCTTACCGTTTGTCGCTAAGTGCTCGCCAGCGAATCGGAGTTCAGACCCAAACGCGGTCGCCGCACTGGCGCTCGACGTAGCGTAGTCAAACCTTGTAACGTCGGCTGTCGGTCCTCTGCTTGTTCTTGATCCGCAGGTGGGTGAGCTATGGCGCTTCTTCGGCGCGTTCGAGATAGGTGGAGACGTCGAGATTCTAATCGTCGGTGACGTGCGGCAGCTTGGCGTCGACAGTCGTCGTCGAATTTCTGTCGTAGACCAGCTTGAACGGCGTGGTCTCAGTTTCTTCTTGCAGCGGCGTGTTGTAAGTCAAGGTTACGTAGGGCAAGACGGTTTCCCACGTGTTGTGTTCGACGTCGATGTACAGTGCAAGCATGTTGGCGAAGGTCTTCTTGAGACGCTTCTTAAGACCATTCGTCAGCAGGTGGTAGGCACTTATCCTCCTATGGCTGGTGTGGCTGTATTGCAAAATGGCTTGCGTCAGCACTGCATGACGGCTGTTCTGTCGGTCATCAGGGTTTCTGAGACACTATGTTGCAGCAGGATGACCTCCATGAACAATTTAGCGACTTCGCCCGCACTAGCTTTTAGCAGAGCTTTCGTTTCGGCATAGCGTTTGACGTAGTCAGTGGCCACGACTATCAACTTGTTTCGAAATGTTGACGTCAGAAAGGTCCCCAACAAATCCGTCCGGATCTGCTGAAACAGTCGACCAGGTGGCTCAGTCTGCCGTAGTAATCTCGCCGGCCTTGGTGGTGGTGTCTTGCATCGCAGGCAATCTTGATGTGTTTTGACGTAACCGGTGACGTCGGCGGTCAGGCGTGGCAAATAGTAATTGTCTTTTATTCTTGCGACCTTACGTCAAAATTCCAGGTGCCTGGCTGTCATATACTGCAGGGCATGCAGGACTTCTGAACATAGTGCTGCGGGCAGAACGAGGATGTTTTTTTTTTGCGCGGGATAGCGAATCGTTCTTCATGAGGAGCTCGTTCACTTGGCCTCCTGTAATTGGTCGACATTTCTCTTGCGTCATAGTCCGTCAGAGACAGCGGCGCGGTCGCGCAAATTATGAATACGTCACTATCACTTCGTGGCATTATTCAGTTCAGCGAAGCACCGATCGACGGGCGCCAAAAGGTGGCGGAAATAGGGACTGCCAAGCAATACGGTTATTGCCGGAAACTCGGGCAAGCGGCCGAAAGAAGTGGAAAGCAGGTTTAGAGATTATTCTCTTGTCGCCGGCGCGACCGTGACGCCCCGACGGCTTTTTGTGGGAACACCTGTGTATTCTCTGCCCGACACGTGCATTGAGACGCTTGCTAAGAAGTCAGGGGTGCTAGTACTCCGAAATATTTGGTGTCTCTGGGCAATCCTTTGTCAACGATTTGCTCACAGTGTATCTGTGCCTACTGCGCCGCATGGCCGGCTGCCGTAGTTTCTCCTGTGTTTGTGAAAGAATAGAGGCTCGCCGCGGACTGAAACGTGTGCGTGTGTGCTGCAATACAAGTGCGTTACGTCTAGCAGCAGGGGCGAATCACCCATTCCGTCGCCCCTAATTAAAATGAGCGCGTTCAAGACCTTGGAAGGAGCCGGGAGACAATAGGGTGAGCTTGATTTGATCGTCACCAATATCTGCGGTTCCACATTACAGGGAGCTAGGGAAATGATAAGTTACTTTAACGCAGATTTTAGACCGAGCTAAGCAGTCTAGGAGCTTAGCCTAGAATCTGCTGAGAAGCGTCATGGAGCTAGTGTCGTCCAGTATCGCCTGGGCTACCTACTCGCGTCTGAAGCGCGAGTTAGTAGTTGACGAAAGAAACGACAAACCAACGTCTGCAACGAAGCTCAGGGTAGTTCCCTTCAAGATAGCTCAACTTGCTCGAGGGAAGACGTCAGATCTAGGCTGTCGGGACACCCAGCCCAGCAATCGCATCCACCGCAACGAGACCTACAGGCCAGCGTTCTTCAGGAAAGCTCTGCCGTCGACTCCACGCTTTATGAGGTTGCAGCTACTGCCCGGCCACGCGTGTGTGATCATTTGTTTTCGTTTGAACTGTGTTTAGTTGCCCACCGTTAAGTGTGTTTTGTGTAGTGTTAACTTCTATATACACTGTTAACTCGTGTATTTCTTCGTCTTCATCATTGATCTATATTAAGTGCATTAAAATCTAGATATTTTTTCTAGTTCTTTTTGCCGTGTTTAAATTTGTGTCGTTGTCAGTCTTTAAATATTTTTCTTTCTTTCTCTTTACTCTCCTTCGCTGTGTTGGCTTGAGTAAGGAAGGACCAACTGGCTTGTCTACCTGGTCAATGACATCGTGCCAACGGACAACGGGTGACAAACCATGCCAGTCACGCATCTGTCAATCATTTTTCAAAGCGAACGCGTTGTTGGCTAAGAGCGGAACTGGCGAACAGGTAGTCCGCTCTGCGTTCTGTTGCTGTGGCTGAGCTCTTGGCTTGTGACACGGGCAGCGCGAGCCGTAGCGCGACCTCGGAGATACCTGGGCATAACGCACGCGTGCGTTGGTTGCTTTGGAGGCTTTCGCGTGCCCTTGTGGTCTGCTTAGCTTTGCTCTTTCGGTATCGAACACAGCTAGAAGTGCACTACGCGCTCGAAGAGTTGGCGGAAAATTATGCGCACCGCCCCTGCCGTCGTTGTAAGCAGACCGTTTGCTGTATACGCCACGAACTGGACAATACTCCAGTGTAAACGCAGCATTGGTCATTCCATGCAGTGCAAGAAATTGCGCGTTGCGGTTCATCGCCACTGGCCTCCAGGTCTGTCAGAAGCGAAGTATCAATCGGAATGGCCTATATCTCTGTTTGCGACATTGTCAACGGAGTTGCTGTTGCAATAACTTTACTGGCTGGTAGAAGGACTGTGTCAGCTTTCCCGTGGCTTCCACTTCAAAGCCAATGCCAAGGATATATTTGCATGGTGATATCCATTTTACAGTGCTATCGAAAGCGTGAATAGCTGACCGATGGCCATTAGGCAGTCAAAAGGGTTCGACCTTGGCTCCTTGAGAACTTCCTTCGTGCGGCTGATAGAGTCCGGACGGGAAGATTTTGTGGAGATGTCCTATTTGGCTGCCATTTCTTGTCTACCTTGGGAGTGCCGCTCTTTCGTTCTCAGTTGCAAGGCACAGCGCGCACTGTCAGCACCCCGATTTTCGATTTTACTTTGTGCAGGCAATCCACTGGGCCGTAATCTGTAACGGTTCGCTTCGGAAGCGGTTAGGTCTGGCTGTTAATTCACGGTGACGTCAACCGGAGAAAGAATGGAATGTCGCGGCGCGAGGAAGACTAGTGAACAACCGGGGTTTTGTAGCAAGGTCACGTCATCACTTGCATTTCTACCTTGGGGACGATAGTCTAATAGAAAGATGTTACTTTGGTGAAAAATATTGGTTGGTATGCAACACTTGCACATATATTTTCCAGTAATATTTGAGCCTCCGGCACAGACAGCTAGTGGTTTCATGTTATCTGCGTTGCTTTATTCTTTTTTTGTCCCTAGGTGCTGCGCCATACGTTAAGTATTCAAAGCGATTCTCTGCGTGTCGGCTGCCGCTCTAATAGGATTTTGTTTAGCCGCGGCATACGCTCTTACGGTGGACAATTGAAATGAGAATTCCGTCCACGCGTTCCACAACTTAGAGAATCTTGCCGTGGCCAAGGAAACGTTCTTAACTGCGACTTTCTCCTGCAGCGTGGACGGAAATCTCACACCCGCTTTGCTTTTCGCTCAACCTTAATAACCCTAGCGACGGTGGTAATGATGCAAGTCACGGAATGTTGCGGCACCCAAAGCTTGTACATGCCAGATGCACCGCTGAAAGAGCCCCTAGAAAAACAAAGTAGCGCGCGCAGCACTTACGTCGCAGCGCCAACGCTACTAAATGTTGTGGTCCGCGATATTCTAGCTCGTCGCAAATCCATAACATTCTGTTTTTGGGCAGCTAAAATGCTTGCGGAACTCGCCTTCGCTCATGTCGAGCGCGTCGCGCCGTTGCCTCTCGTCACGTCGTTGTCGTTGGCCAACGCTCTCCAGAACCACAACCAAAGAAGCCACTATCGGCATCCCTCTCGTCGCGCCGGCCAGTGCGAGACTAGCAGACAGCCACGGTTGCCCTAGCAACCCCCAACATTATGCTCGCCACCGCGCGCCCCCCTCCAGCGACTATTTTCGTAGCAGACGACAGGTTCCTCTCCAGATTATTGAACACCTGTATGACGACAACAAAATTTGTTGTCACGCCAACACGGATGACGAAAACTAAGCTCCGACCAATGGCGTTCATGAAAGCGTACCAGTTCCAAAGCAAACCATTACAGAATACGGTCCCAACGTCCGTATATGGCAAAGTTCAACTTCATATTCCATTTCTTCTATCACTCAACGCCCCGTGAAGCAGGACGCAGCGAAAGCGGCAGCGAACGGGTCATGTCCGATCCGATGAGGAAGGGCGAAAAAAGGGAGAAAATTGATATATTCAGCTACTAAAGGCGGCCGTAAAAAAACAGTTCACTGTTTTGCTTCGCTCGCGACATACGAATTGCTGGCAGTGCATTCCTGGTGCGTGCATCGTGCAAGCTCCTGGTAGCAGACAACGTAGCGCTGCGCTCTGCCAACTCATTTACGCTTGCGATACAGCCTGTCGGATGAGAATGAAAAACAATGACATAAATACATATACTTCAACAATTGCGAAATCGCCCACCAGCGCACAATTATACTTCGGAATTGACAGATAACATTTAATTCTTATTTTAACTTCCATTATCTAGCAGACACTTTCTGCAGTTTCTCGATTAGGTCGTCATATGGTGACGTACACTTCAGAGATGGCACCCTCTCGTCTATGGGCCGCCTCCACCCTTTCTTTCAACTCCGGCTCAGGGGTGACCCATTCGGTGACATAAGCGGCTAAGTGAATCGCTCGCTTTTGCAGCCATTATAATTACCCACCAGATTTGCTGATGACATGGCTCAAGAACAGAAGCTCATTGTAAGCGAACCGGCACTTTTCCGGCCCTGATAACTTGATGGCCTCTAGTACTGTCGCAAGCCGTCTATGGTGATCATAGAAATTTCTGGCGAACACGTTATCGTCGTCGCAGTGAACAAGACAGGTCTGCCACTTCAATCGTGCTAACACTGTGACCCTGACGTGCTAGAATGTTGCAGGAACAGAGCACATACCGACTGGCATGACCACGAAGTCTTAGAGGCGATCTGGCGTGATGAAGTTCGCGTTTTCCCGATCCCTCTCGTCGACTTCCATTTGCCAGTAGCCATATAGAGAAAGAAATTTCAACAAGAGCGGACACTCCCATAGAACCCTGCGGCCAAATTTACTGTAGCGCACCAAGCGGTTGGTGTTAACACCTTCTGATTTCGGTTTTGATCGCGCACGTTTTGAACGCTACTTGGTACACGCCCCACCGGCTCCGCTGATCGGCGCGGCATTTATTTATTTTTTGCGCTTCTACTGCTGAACCAAGCGTGGCCTTGGCGCTGAATCGTTTTAATTTTTAGTAAAAATGATTGCGAACAGTCTTTACAAGCCTCTGCCGAATCTGTGTCACGTGCAATTTCATAAAGAAAACGCAAGACGTATTATGAAGTGGTGAAATGTTTATTTTGCTTTATATAAATGCTCGTTCCGGACTTCTTGTGCATTCATCCAAAGCTATGGCACCAGGTAAGCAGCAGTACGAAGCTGAACCGGATGCCATCAGCTGAGAAAAGTTAATTACAAGCATGTATCATTTTGATATATTGACCTAACAGGAATATTGCGCGTAGAGGCGAAATGTGCGTAAGATGTGAATGAGCAGCATTACAGATAAATTCACTTTTACATACATTTCCTAGCAAATAGACTCCTCTGTAGAGTTTATTACATTTGGAAGCAAATGCTAATACATGTGCAGTAAGAATACAAAATCCGCAACATATTCAATGTTTATTGGTTTCTGTGCAAGAAAAAAATAATTCTCCAGAGGAGAGGTACAAATTAACGTGCGTGTAATATTCGAGAACAAATAAGTAACGCTATTTATTCAATCCACAAATTTAATGCTATCTTAAAAGATTCATTACAATAGCCTACACTTTTTCTCTGAAAAGTTTAATAAGTGAAATAACCTTTCAAGATGCATCGCGAAATTCACGCCTCACAACGGACAAGGAATGCATCTGAACGGTACCGCGTTAAACACAACGTTGAAACTTTGAGTACATTGGTGTCTCGTCATTTGCCGTTGCCGAGGTGGAAATACTTCAGGCTGCTCTGTAAGCGCAATTTTTGCATGCTAAACAACAAATGAAAATTGTGACGACCTCGTCATTGGTGGCGACCGAACGCCTCCTAGTACTGACAACTCACAAAGGCGTACGAAGCAAACGTGAAAATGCACTTCCTTTGCTGCGTACCGTGTCAACAAACGCATAGAATTGGGAGAATGGAATGTGCGGTACAAGTTTTTATTCTTCCTTCACGTACGTACCAAGTTCGGCAGTTCACGTATCCGCGCATTGCACCTGTTGTGCGAGACGCCGTTTTCCAAAACGAACCATCGAAATAGCTTTATGGTAGCTCTCCGCGCACTTTCGACGGAAAATCGCAGCGATCAGTGCCAGTGCACGACCAACCAGTTGGTCGCAGCCGAAAAATGGGGGAGGGGGTCGGCACTGCAACTGCTATTTTCATCGCAAACGACGGAAATCGCACTGCCGGTGCGACGAAAATCGCATCATGTAAAACAGGCTTAACAGATGTTATTCTGCGGTGCACCGATTACTCTGGAACCTTCGACTCATGTACAGCCTTCGACTCATGTACAAAAGCCGACGGCTTGACTGCTCAATCAGATATTCAACGATCGCTTGCTGTGTTCGCCGCTAGTGTTCTTTGAGTGTAGTTTGCTTTTGAGGGCTCTGACTCGCCATATAAAAGGGCAGTTTTGTCATTCACAGCTCTGCTGCTTTCCTTACCGTCACTACTACGAGACATCTGGTGGAGGTGCTAGTCCTTTCATACACCGAACCCTCCCAAAAAGGCACCATCCAACTCTAACACCTAAGGACAACGCCAACTTCACCAAGGAACAGCGAGCTAGCCGTAGGCATCAAGGACTGCTACCTGAATACGGACCCCAAAACGACAAGAGGAATCAAGGCAAAGTCAACAACCACAATGGTTACCACAGCCTCCCGCAGCCTGCTGCGAATCGAGACTTTCAACAACTAGGACTCCAACGACAAGCTGTGGCATGTATACTTCGCCTCAGAAGACGCCGCCAGAATGTGTTTTTTGAAACCGGAGCCAACCCTGACAACATCGGACCTGTTGTGCAGTGGCTTCCTGCAGATCTTTTCAAGCGTCGTGCGCAAGGCAAGGACCTAAACTATGCCTAAAGGCCGAGTACACTTACCCAATGAGAGCAGCGCTATTTTCACCGAAGGGATGACTTGCCTGTTCAGACATGCGCATCCCGATATGCCAGAGGAGAAAAAAGTTTGTTTCTTGATGAGTGGTGTCAAGCAAGAACTCTTCGCCGGATTAATACTCAACCCACTCAAGAGTGTTGCTAAATATGTTTTCGAAGCAACAACTCTTCAGAAGACGGTGGAATGCTGACAAGGCAATATGGCCACGGAAACTGCACCAATTTTGAAGCACGCGGCAGCGACGACATGCGAAAGACCATCAATGCGGTCGTTCGTGAGGTACTGGAGAAGCTGTTTCGAAGGTCGCAGCCTTAAGTGGCCTCAATCGCAGACGTCGTCACAGAAGAGGTTCAGCGATCAACTGGGCTTTTACTAAGTGCAACCATCATGGCCACAGCCCCAGCCGTAAGCGGTCAGATGTGCCGGCGTTGCTCGCAGCCTGATGCCACTCTGCTCCTGCGGCAGGGGCCCTTGATGCCTTTCCGTCGCCAGACGCCACCACCACCGTCCCACCCACATGTCGCTCACCGAAACGCCCGGAGGAATAACAAAATTCGGCGCGCCCCGACCACCGCCCGCTCATGGCCACACAGCCACTTGGGACTGCGAGGTTTCCCTTTTAATGCGCCGCAGCGACTGCTTGGGGAGCGCCGTCGTGGCATTGCCGACTACCACGCGCCACCCCTCTGTGAAGTTCTCGATGACCGTCCCGTTCGCCGTCACCATGTCGCCACCTGCCACCGCAGCGCCGGCCATACGCTGGCTCAGCCGGGGGCCGGTCCATAAGTCCATATTCGCAAAACTAAACAAACTGGCTGCGGCTTAGCTAACCCTGAATAAATATAGCTCAGCTAACCCTGGAGCTTGGTTTAGCGTGGCTAAGCTTTGGTTTTGCTTGGTTAAGTTTTCATTAACCTGCAATTATTATACTTATGTATACACTCATCGTCAAGCCAGGCACGGCGTCTATGCCTAGATCTGTGGATAGACATGACTGTGGTGAGGCTTCAGTACACACGGATCGTTCGACGGTACGACGTCTGTTGTGCCACAGGGAAAGTGCAAGTGCCAGACATGCAAAGAGACGCCGCGAACATGCGCAGCGTCGAAGCACGAATGGAGAGGGCGCGAACGCGGTCGCTACATAGACCTCGGTGGTGCGACGCCTGTTTCATTCCGAAGCCCCTTAAGCGAAGCAGCTCACCGGCCGATATCCGTGGGGTGGCCAGGCGCCGCTTGGCGACGACGGCTCAAAGCTCTTGCTCCCGCACAACGACCAGAGAAGACGGTCCGGCTTCGCTCTCGTTCATGGCCAAGCTCGCACTGACTAGGCAGGCGTGGCGCTCCACTTAACCAGGCGCACGGCGAGTCACGTGGTAAGGCGCCGACCCAGCTGCGGAATGCGCATGCGCAAGCCGGCAGTGGCGGCGGAGCTCGGCCCATCGCTTTGGCATGGCTACGGTGCAGCTGCGGTCGAATGAAATTCAAATTACAGGTAACAGCGAAACTGCGCTTGACGCAGTTAGTAACGCTTTCGCCTTAAAGGGAAGCTGAAAGGTTTTCCAGAAAAAATGAGTGAACATCTGTACATAATGGTTTTAAACCCTCCTAATTCGAATATCGTATCGAAATTGAGCGAAAGAAAGCGCAAATATATTTTATTTCGACGAAAAGTGCAGCAGCGGACACGCCCAGCTCGCGCATCTCGTTTCCGCCTGTGATTGGTCGGGCGCCTCGTGACGTCAACACTAGTGTTCGTCCGAACCGACCGCTGCCGCTACACATGAAGCGTGGTGCCAGGTAGTTTGGCGCTGTTTTTCTGAGACGGTAATGGAAAATTTAGAGAGGCTGCGTTTTTCTGAGGAGTTCGGCGTTACTGCCTACATGTACGAGCCGATTGCGAAGAGCTGGCCTCTCGAAGAAGCAAACGATGCTGGTGCGAGCAGTGCTTTCGACGCGAACAAAAGCGAAGTCTTGGGATCTCCTCGTGTTGGAAATGCCCTTTGGTGAGTATGTTTTTTGCAAAGCGATCTAATGATCTCGCCGATCTTTCGCCGATCTAGTGAGCACGTTTCCGGTCAAACAACTGTAGTGTTGTGTTCCTGCATGCCTCCTCGTGGAACGTAAGCGGGGATGCGATCGTCGGCATTTGTGCGCTGTCCAAAGCTGTCGGCAATCTACAAAGACGGTTTAAACGCGTGAAAAGCTTCCCGGTTCATGCAGTACCTGTAGTGACCTTCATCTGTGTGCCATCCGCACACTACTCATAACCGAAGTCGTAAAGGCGGCGAATTCCGTCGGCTACGTGAGACGGTCGGTTTCTCGCTGTGCGCGAGAGAAGGGGTAGCGTAGCGCCCTGGCGTGCGCCGGCTTTCCAGCACATGCAAACTCTACATTTGCACTGCGTTATGGTAGCTGCATGCAGGCTGTTTCACAACACACGTGCAGATAGAAAATTCGCGGCGCTTTGCGACGAAACCTGCTTCAAGGGCGGGAGATAAACATGCACCTTCCGTTCAGCGTGCTAACACGAAGGAGCTCGCAGTAAATAAAAATCCAGGTTTGGGCGAGTTCGTGTATTCATAAGGCCTTCCAACACCAGTTATCATCAGTCAGTCCGCACTCATGCCGTCTTTGTTTTCGTTGCTCCGATCTTTTCGCGCTGCGTTTAGAAAGCCTGCTAGTGGCAAGTAGTCCTCTCTCATTCTGTGGCCATATACAGCAACTGCGCAGGCCGAATTGCAGGGCTGGCCGTATACTACCACTCTACATACACGCAGACGCACCAACAAAGGAATGCAGGGTCGATCGAAGCAGATTACGATGGCACGCACGCAGAAACAAGCACGGTCAGGCACGGTCGCGGAGGCTGCGAAGGAACGGAACACTAGTGTTGACGTCACAACACCGCGGTTTCCAGTCTCCGCTCGCATCGTCAGCGTCAGCAGCAGCGCGCGGCATTCGACGGGAGGCGGAGCTACAGCGCAATTTTAACCGACGATTACGTCGCTCCTAATTGAAAAAAAAACCCAAATTTTACCTACATGGTTTATACGGTTCCCGCATCCGTATATGAGCGTCTTATTGAATTCGACAGACTCTTCAGCTTCCCTTTAAAAGCAAGAACCGGTGAAGGTGCGTTTGCTGTACGCCTAAATGCCGAAGATCCTCCACCGACGATGACAATACCTCAAGATCTAGATTGAAGATGTAGCAACGACACGCCGCCATACGGACAAAGCCTGGAAGTCAAGAATACGCCGCCGAAAGACGACCTCACTATGCTACGCACCAGCCACAAATCAACCTGACGTAGCCGTGATTCGACGCCAACACTTAACTGCAACAGAAGATACAGAGCCACCGCCCTCGACGTGCTTCTCGACGGCCATAAAATCCCCGCGCTTTTAGAAATTGGAGCCGGCTACTCTATTATCAGGGGCATATTCGCTGCCAAGTTGAAGAAAGTCAATACTGCAAAGTACGGCCCTAAAATTCGGACAGCTGGAAGACACCTGGTGGGGGGGGTGTTATTCTATAACAGTCCACCTAGCGGAGTGTGCATTTCGGCCACTCCTGATTGGATGCAGCTGTACGAGAGAGGAGGAGACGAGAGGCCCTAGCCAATCAGCAGGGGCCGAAATGGACAGTCCACTAGGTGGAATCTTACAGAATACCCTCCCCCCCCCCTGATAACGCCGTCTAGAATCTGCATAGCACGAATTGCCATTCATCACCGGACCTGCATTGCTACTTTCCTTTTCTCCCAACAGAGTTCAGGAGTCGTGATTCTCGCGATGCACTTCCTGAAGCAACACAGAGCCATAATCGATTTGATGTTGAAGCCAATAACACTACCTAAAGTTTTAGCAGTACCATGGAGAAGCCCACAGGCGCCACGCCTTGAGCGTGTTCGAAGAACAATTCAGCATCCCACCCTACTCGAGCGTTGTTATTTCCCTCTGCACCGAAAGACCCAGAAATGTAGAAGGCATCACCGAGGGCGACCAATGTCCACTGCTCGAATGTGAAATTTGCGTGGGAAGAGGGGTCGATCGACTGCAAGAAGCGAAAGCGAAAATGATTCCGACAAACTTCAGCAAGGAGTTCAAGCACGTCAACTGGGGCATGATGATCACATACATAAAGGAAATTCTCGAAACAAGTAATGCGTTTGTATTCTGAGATTCTGCCACATCTACCCAGACGACCATGGTTCTCGAACAATACTTCGACATAAATCAATCTCTCCCATGAGTAAGCAGCAATAGCTCAGAATTGTTCTACGACGATGCATAGACTGCTGTTTGACATCATCAAAGATTCGACAAACACCAGTTGCAAAACGTCGCATCATAACCGAAGAGTGCCCTCGACCACTCCACCAAAGCCCTTACAAAATTTCCACGCAAGAACGTGAAACAATAAAGTAACAAGTCTAGAAAATGCTGCACGACGACATCATCTAGCCGCCGAAAAGCCTACTGGTATATTGTGTAGTCTTGGTGAAAAAAAGGACGGAAGCCTATGTTTATGCGTCCATTATCGCCGACAAAACAAGATCGTTATGAACGACGTATAACTCCTTCAAGAGATCAACAACGCATTGGGTCACCTATGCAACACTAAACACGTCTCGTCAATGTGTCTCAATACTGGCTACCGTAGAGAAAGAAATCCAACAAGAGGGGACACTCGGCAAAAAATGGCAACAGAAAACACGTCAGGCCTAGTGTCAACTCCATCCGTTAGTTGACGCGAGCATCAAATTTTTTTTTATTCGTTCCCACTCAAACTAAATATGTTTTGCCTGTAAATCAACTTATACTTTGTGACTTATTTTCTTGCATTGCCTAGGAACAAGCTAGTGGTACGCCAAATGCGTGTGCAAAGGCCATACGCCAGACATGCCACAGGAGTGAGCGAGGCCTACTGCGCATGTGAAGCTCGCATGCTCGGCGACCCGTCTGTTTTGTCTGTAGCCCGCTTTTTGGGCTCCCGGTGTTCTCTTGTATTCCGTCTGCATTTCGACACCACACCGCTGCACTAAGGCAAGGTGAGGAAGGACTACAGCAAGGTGATGAATTTTGTTTGACAGTCTGCGACGCACTTCAAGCACATTTAGGCTCAGTGCACAGAACTGAATTTATATAGTGCACAGTAATCGAAAAACGGCTCTGCCGTAGAAGCCTAGTCAATTTGATTGAATTATTCGTACTCAGAGACGTTTGCGACGCTTTCTATGAGCCCAAGCATTATTATAACTTATTTCGAAAGTTTTCGGGCACGCTCGCCGCGCCCGGCTTTGTGACGAAAAGCACCTCGGCCGTGTGATGCAGTTTCGCGTGTAATGAATCTTACGGGGACAAGTCATGGCGCTTTTTCTGGCTCTAGGCATTCTTGTGACAAATTTCGCTACTTTTTTCGGTGTTTTTCATGCACAGTGGGTGCACTCGGCGTAGTGGCGGAATCAGCTAAAAGCTGCTCCGCTGTGTGCCGCAGTTGGTTTCGTGCCTACTGAATCTTACTGGGGAAATTTCGTGACGCATTGTCTGACTCAAAACATTGTAATTCAATTCGTAACTTTTGGGGATACTTTTGAGCCATGCACGCCGCGCCTGGGGTTGTGAAGCTGTTAGCAAAAAAGCAAGCCGGCCGTGGTAAGTTAGTTTTGCGTGCACTTAATTTTAGTGGGACAAGGTTGTGACGATCTTATGACCCTGAAACAACCTATAGCTCATTTCGGTACTCACGCTTGTCGGAAACGCGACGAGTGATTGCCGAAAGTGATAACACGGAAATGTGTTGCTTGCGCCGGCAGGACGCTTAAAAGATAACAGTGAGGAGCTCAGCAGCTTAACCTTTCTTTCCTCTGAGCGACTAAAAAGAGCCTTTGCACCCACGAATCTGTCTTGAGGGAGAATAGAAGACACTCTGCGAGCGTGTAACATGATCTGGCTGAGAGCCTGCATTGTAGCCCACCGCGGTGTACTTGGCGTACCATCGCGTCGGCTGAGACCGAATTGTTTTGGAAATGCGCAGTCACCCGTGTATTTGTGCTCTTGAAGTGGAGGAAATAAGGCTCTGGAAGAGAGGGACGATTGAAAATCGGATATTTTCGTGAGATTTTATGGCATTCTTTGGGAGTCTATTTGCTACGAAATGTATGTAAAAGTGAATTCATCTGTAATACTGCTCATTCATCACTTACGCACGTTTCGCCTCTACACGCAATATTCTTGGTAGGCCAATATACCAAAATGACACATGCTTGCAATTAACTTTTTTTTTCAGCTGATGGCATCCGGTGGAGCTTCATACGGCAACGACTGCTGCTTACCTGGTGCCACAGCTTTCAATGAATGCACAAGAAGCCCGGAAAGAGCATTTATAGAGAGCAAAATAAACATTTCAACACTTCAGAAGACGTCTTGTGTTTTCTTTACGTGACATTGATTCGGTGGACGCTTGTAAAGATCGTCTGCAATCAGTTTTACTAAGTAATAAAACGACCCCGTGCCAAGGGTACGCGTGGTTCAGCAGGACAAGCGAAAAAAAATGCCATGTCGATCAGCGGAGCTGGCGTGGTGTATAACAAGTGGCGTTCGAAACTTGCGCGCCAAAAACTGAAACCGGAGGTGCTAATGCCATCCGCTTGGTGCGCTACAGTCAATTCGGCTACTGGGTTCTATGGGAGTGTCCGCTTTTCTTGAATTTTTTTTTCTCTATATGGCTACTGGCAAATAGAAGTCGACGAGAGGGATCGGGGAAACCCGGACTTCATCACGCCAGACTGCCTTTATGACTTCGTGGTCATGCCAATCGGTCTGTGCTCTGTGCCTGCAACATTATAGCGCGTGACGGACACGGTGTTAGCACGATTGAAGTGACAGACCTGTCTTGTTTACTGGGATAACGTCAATGTCCTGGGCGGAAATTTCTATGATCATCATAGACGGCGTGGGTAAGTACTAGAGGCCATCAAGCCATCAGGGCTCGCTCTGAAGCCGAAAAAGTGACGCTTCGCTTACATTGACCTAATTTGGTGTAAATTTGATAATGGCTGCAAAAGCGAGCCATTGACTTCGCCGCTTACGTCACTAAATGGGTCACTCCCGAGCCGGAGGTGAAAGAAGGGGAGGAGGCGGCCCATAGACGAGAGGGTGCCGTCTCTGAAGTGTACATCATAGGACGACCTAATCGAGAAACTGCAAAAAGTGTCTGCTAGGTAAAGAAATTTAAAATAAGAATTAAATGTTACCTGCCAATTCCGAAGTATAATTGTGCGCTGCTGGGCGCGTTCGCAATTGTTGAAGTATATGTATTTATTTCATTGTTTTTCATTCTCATCCGACAGGCTGTATCGTAAGCGTAAATGAGTTGGCAGAGCGCAGCGCAACCTTGTCTGCTACCAGGAGCTTGCACAGTACACGCACCAGGAATGCACTGCCAGCATTTGCTAAGTCGCGAGCGAAGGAAAACAATGAACTGTTTTTTACGGCCGCCTTCAGTAGCTGAATGTATCAATTTTCTCCCTTTTTTCACCTTTCCTCATTGGATCGGACATGACCCGCTCGCTGCCAGTTTTGCTGCGTGCTGCTTCACGGGGCGTTGAGTGATAGAAGAAACGGAACATGAAGTTGAACTTTACGATATACGGACCTTGGGGCCGTAGTCTGTAATGGTTTGCTTTGGAACTGGTACGCTTTCAAGAACGCCATTGGCCGGAGCTTAGTTTTCGTCATCCGTGATGGGCGTGACAACAAATTTTGTTGTCGTCATACAGGTGTTCAATCATCTGAAGAGGAACCTGTTGTCTGCTACGAAAAGATTCGCTGGAGGTGGGCGCGCGGTGGCGAGCATAATGTTGGGGGTTGCTAGGGTAACCGTGGCTCTCTGCTAGTCTCGCACTGGCCGGCGCGATGAGAGGGATGCCGATAGTTGCTTCTTTGGTTGTGCTTCTGGAGAGCGTTGGCCAAAGACAACGACGTGACGAGAGGCAACGGCGCGACGCGCTCGACATGAGCGAAGGCGAGTTCCGCAAGCATTTTAACGGCCCAAAAACAGAATGCCATGGATTTTCGACGAGCTTGAATATCGCGGACCACAAGATTTAGTAACGTTGGCGCTGCGACGTAAGTGTTGTGCGCGCTACTTTTTTTTTTTCTAGGGGTTTTTTCAGCGGTGCATCTGACATGTACAAGCTTTGGGGTGTCGCAACATTCAGTAACTCGCATCATTACACCGTCGCAAGGGACAATAAATTTGAGCGAAAAGAAAAACGGGTGTCAGATTTCTGTCCACGCTGCAGGAGAAAGTCGCTGTCAAGAACACTTCCTTGACCATGGCAACATTCTCTAAGTTGTGGGATGCGTGGACGGAATTCTCATCGCAATTGTCCACCCTAAGAGCGTATGCTGCGGCTAAACGAAATCCTATTAGAGCGGCAGCCTACACGCAGAGAATCGCTTTGAATGCTTAACGTATGGCGCACAACCTAGGGACAAAAAAAGAATAAAGCAACGCAGATAAAATGGAACCACTAGCTTTCTGCGCCGGAGGCTCTATTATTACTGGAAATTATATGTGCCAGTGTTGCATACAAACCAATATTTTTCACCAAAGTAACAACATCTTTCTGTTAGATTATCGTCCCCAAAGTAGAAGTAAAAGTGCTGACGTGACCTTGCTACAGAACCCCGCTTATTCACTGGTCTCCCTTGAACCGCAACATTCCACTCTTTCTGCGAGGGACGTCACCTTTACGTAACAGCCAGACCTAGCCTTTTTGAAGCGAACCGCTACAGAATAGGGCCCAGTGCATTGCCTGAGCGAAGTAAATTCGAAGAGCGGGGTGCTGGCAGTGCGCGCTGTGCCGTGAAATCAAGGACGAAAGTGCGGCAGTCCCGAACTAAAGCAGACAGGGCAGCCAAAAAAGTTGTGGAATGTAATAGAAACAGTTCAGTTTCCACTACTTTATTGTAGCAGAACAGGCGTTTCATTTTCCTTTATTAGTGTTTTCACCATAGCTGCTTGTGTAGATGACGCTACATATGCTTTATGAAACATCTCACCTAATTGCAATAAAATATGTAATCCTACAAAAAAATATTACAATTTCTGCTGTAGAAACTGTAACAGATCATATGCACATCTCTGCAATCGCTCAGTGTTTAGGTGGCTGTTAACATTGAAAAGTTCCCTTTGTACAAATGCACCAATTGTAATTCTTTATAAATCTTGCCCCCATTCGATGATTACGAAGTTAACATTAGAATGTCGCTCAAAAGGTGTGTACAGTGCTAGAGTCTTGGTAATCAAGTATCAAGGTTTGCCTTAGCAGGCACTTTGCCTTTCAAAAGGGAATTTTCGCAATGCTGCAGCCCTGCGGTATTAGCTTGACAGCGGGGCACTTCATTCGATATGTAGGACAACTGGTCACATATCGCAGTATAGGAAAGAGGCGTTTCATAAAATGTGTAGCACATTCTCTTTGTCGTCTATTGCATTAACAGTATTTGGTATTCATAAAAGAAGGAAATGCAGTCAAAGGTGACAGCATTGCACAGAATAGTGTTATAAGATTATGATATAAGAAAATTAGTGGCCATTCGGTAGGTTTGGTTTATGCGTGAAAGTAATTATATGTTGCCGAGGCCTCTATACACTATGGTGGACTCTGCCTGATCAAGAGGTATAGAAAAACGCTAACAAAAAATGCATACACTGATTGGTGCTTTTTCAGAAAATACTTGATGGTATGTCTAGAACTTTTAATAGAAGAGATATAAGCAAACAAACAAATACAATTATCCTATAGCCGGGAAGTTATTTTGTATTCCTTAAATGTGTCGCACTTGAAGGGTAATTGATATTGTGTATTGCACATGCAGCTACTTCTTATTGCCAATTAAGCTTTGTGAAAACAATGGATTGAAATTTAAATATATTTCTACTCATCTTCACTTACAATTCAATGGCGGACATTTAGCAAAATATCATAGGATATGTGCCAAGCTCCATCTACAAGGCCCATTTATCATTACATGTTCGTTCATAAATTCTGGCTCCATATTTAGCGTACTGTACAAAACAAGGTGCTGGATTTGCTTTAATGTGTACCTTCATAAAGATATGCTTTTGCTGGTGCGTTCTCTTTTGTTTGTTAATTAGATCAATCCACTACAACTACATGGCAATGTATTGATTAGTGGAATAGCATACGCCTAATCTATCAAAACAATGCCTTAATTCGTAAGAATTGGAGTGTAATGCTTTCTCCTAATGTATGTTCTATTGTTTGTTGATTGACAGTTACATTCCTGCTATATAGGAAAACCTACTGCAGTATCTTGGCCATCCTCCATTGCATCGAATAGAGCAAGAATAATTCGTTTGAAATGCAACATACTTGAATTTTGTATCATTACTGTACAAAATAAAGCACTTAAGAGCTTGAATACTTAACAATATTTGCCCGAAGATAAACATCCTTGCTAGACATTTGTACTTTTGGCGCCTTGAAACTGCACAGATGCTGAGGTCCAGAGAGTCCATTGAAGGAAAGCATATTGTAAACAACCTAATTTGTGCAATTTTGCTGAACACCCTGCAGAACGATTTCACAACGAACTTTTTACATTAGTGGCTGCCCTAAAGAACATTGTCCTTCAGCTATTTTATAATTTTAGTTCGGCATTCTATGTCTTGCCGCTCTGGAACCTTCATTATCGTATGTTTTATGTGCTAAAAATGTATGATTGTCATTTGTACCCATTACACATAAATCATATAAGAATAAAATTGCTGTTTGCCATGAAGATTCCGTGCTTGCTGTCTCAACACTCACTGAGGGAAAGTGCTTCCCAATATGCTGACGGGTATATCCAATTTACCATAGCCACTACGATTTAGTTGCACAGACATATTTATCATGGTTTACTTTCACCATCAATGTTCAAGTTGAATTAAACTTAATATCACTTTAAACTCAAATCATTACAATAATGAAAACACCTATATAAATATTAGACACAAATTTAGCGGGGTACAAAATTAATAATTAGGTAAAAATAATGAAATAATATATTGAAATATTATAATAAATGGTACAATAAAGTACATGTGCATATAATATGTGCATTGTAATAAATTGCTGCTTATTGAAATCATCATTTGCGTGAGAGGTTTCAAAGTTGTCGGGTAAATGAAGTTGCGGATGAAAAATGTGGTTTTCTTTACAGGCCTCAGAAATTCTTGTTGCCGCTGCTCGTAATAAACAGCTTCACTGAAAATTCCCGTGTACTTCAGCAAGGCTGAACAATTAATTATGCTATCTGAACAATTATGCTATTTCTATATTTATTTTTTGTTGTTTTCTAGAACTTTCCTTGTGTTTCTGAACGTACTTTGTTCTTTATATAAGTTATACTCTGCCACTGACTACAATGTTCTGGGCGTTCAAACCACAATCATTACAGTCTTGATGTAGAAATATAAATGGAAGGAAATTTGCTGCCATTAATGGATTTCATATGCTGGCCATGCGCCTCCTACATTAGGCCACTTCAGATTCTTCGTGCATAAGAATTTCGAAATAAGGATATATATGGACTGATCTACGGATATAAGGACAAGGGATATACAGACATTAAGGATATATTTTTCAATACAAATGGTTATATAAATTCAGAAATGAAGGAACAGCTTTGGAAAAGTTCTGTTTTTTAACTACATTTAATGTTCAAATCAAATATAGATGAGAACAAGTGGTGTTTGTTGAGCTTAGTCGCCTTAGTGAACTCCACAGTAAGTGTGCCGTCATTGTGTCTGCGTCAACATATTCAATTCGCAGAAAATCCAGATAATGTAAAAAACGCTGCCTATGTGCAAACGAGCTAAATTTTTAGTGTAAACAAAATTGATATCCATGGTTTCACGATGCTTTCGTTACGGTGTCAATACTCGTTGCACCAGACTGAGAGACCCTGCATTATTTACCACTTGGTGTTTTCTGACGCACACCTGCTGTTAAGTGCAGAAGCGATATTGCGTTTTACACTAATCGAAATGCGGTGGCCGGCACTAAGGTTCTGCGGACGATATCTTTAACTTTGGCTCCAAGTAGCTGCATAGACAATGGATACGAGAATCACATTTTCTTCGGAGTCAACATCCCGCACACTTTTGACGCCATCAGTACATTCTCTAACAGTTGCTAAGGCTCGCATATATTAGATATTGCACAACACCACACTCGTCACGCGTTCAACGTGGTAAGCAATGCTTCTCACAGTACGCAACTGGACAATAATGTTCGCAAAATTTGGCAATATCAAGCTTTGTTGGAAAAGTAGCATTTATCGCGCCATGCGGCCCCGGGGCGAAGTAATCATGTTTTTAATCCAACGAGCGGACCATAAAGCGAGCAGAATAAAAGTACATTGCGAATACTGAAAAAGGCAGGTGACACAGAGGTTGTAGTGCACAAGCCACACGAAAACGGTTTTTGGATACTGAAAGACAAGCAAAACATTGCTCCTAAAGTGCTTAGAGATCTAGCAATGAACGTCAAGGAAGCGATTATTATGCTTACTCAATTTTCGAGATCAAACAGTCTCTGTGATAAAACTAGAGAATCTATTGTAAAAGTCGGGACGCCGTTATCTTGTGCGAAGACCTGCTTTCGATTGATGCCTCTCTCAATTCTCAGTTCTTAGCGTAGAACTGTTTCCGAAAGCAATATTTGAAATACGGTTGTTTAAGTTGGCGTGCCAACACGATCAAAACTTTGCGTATCACTGTTGAATCGCCGGAACCAGTCCGTGAATCGTTTATGCACGCACATATCCCCCGACGAAAGGCTGGCATCTCTTCCTTACATCGCTCTTTGAACTTTTCTTTTTTCAGTCACATAGAACTTAGTTGGGCAGGCTCCCAACCAGAGGGCACAAACCAGAAACTGAAGCTTAGGTTTAATCTTGCTTTTCATTGATTCTGATCAAATATTACAAGTAATGAATTTTGGGTTTTCGTTACGAAACGTGGTATACCTTTCGCCACTCATTTGTTAGATCTTCGCTTTGATATTAAGCTTTGATTCCATTGACAACATAACTGGAAGCTGGCGCTGCAGCCAGGTTTCCTTATGTGAGCGTTTCGACAGCGAGTTTCAGCGGTTATCGACTGAGATGTATTCATGTTTGCATGTGCTCCCGTGACAGCATATTTGGTAGTTTAGTTGGCACACGAATGTTTACAAGTTCATGCGTCGGATAAAACTATTATCCTTAGTTCTGGTAACTGTCCACTATTTTGCTATCGCAATTAGTGCTTCCCCATAGCGGCGAAACTGCTACTTTTCTTGAAGTGCAAGTGATCATGCCTTGATTGGATTTATTGAATACACAGCTGGAGTAAACAAAATTTGAACTACTTGACATATATCAAAAACAAATTCGTAATATTTGTTCCCGGAAGTGTTGCGGATCACAAGACGGCAAAATTAGGAAGCGCCATAGTGGCAGGGCATGTGCCATAATATGTATAGAAGCGTGCAAAAAACAACAACAATGCAGCGTTCGCCGCGCTTGGGCGACGACGAAGTGTTGAGCTCCAGCGGTGCGTGGCGCGTGGTGCCGCTGGTGTTTCGCGCTGCTCGGCATTCACGTCAAGTCGTTTCTCGCTGGACGCCAGCTACGCAAAACTCCGGATCCACCACTACGTCTTTCTCGGATGCCAAGGACCTGTGTTCCTGCTGGGCGGCTACCGGTCCAGGGTGCCCGCTTTGCCGGGCCACTTAGATGACTGGCATTGCTGCCAGTGGCGCAAGCAGTAGCTCGAGCCATCATTCGGCTACCGCGGCAACGTCGGCTGCCGTGGCTGTGATCACCGGCGCTGCTGGTGGCGAGAGCAATAGCTGGAGTCAGTACATACATTCCGTGGCTACGTCAGCTAGCGTGGTTGCCTTTACAGTCGCGGCGGCGCCTGCACGTTCTGTGATTTCGTGGTGAGCCTTGTGGTGAAGCCGTACATAGGCCAGTCGACCCTTCGGGACCGACATTGGCATCGACGCGTGAAAGGTATCTGCACGCACGAACGCAAGGCGAGGGACTATTAGTATCATAAAACAAAATTTTTTGTTCGCAGCCGTTACACTGAAAGTGCTAGTCGTAGTACCTTTAGGTACGTTTCTCAAGTTTATGTTTGGTCTTGTGAATATAGATTTTGTGTTGCGTGTGCACACGGGTGTCGACTCCGATCCTCGGTGAGCGACCAAGGGAACAAACCACTCTTATTCAATCACAATCTGGCGAGCCTGCTAGTATTCCGCTCGCGAAATCATCAAAGGAACTTATCCTCCCTCGAATGCGCGCTCACAGAAAACTATTTAATGGATACAGAAAGATGAGCCACTATTTGATCACAGCTTGGATTGTCAGGTGTTGAATTGCGTACGTGGATTTAGAACGAAAAGTAACAACAAAGAGCAGAACGTGCTGCTGAAAGAGATGCAAGTAAGCAAGCAAAAAAATACAAGTCGACAAATACTTGAGCTCAAATTGGGTTTCCAAGATGGAGCTCAATCTGAATCCGCAAGGAACAGTGATTTGATATGTCTTCCGAGTAGCGCTTCTTCAGTGCTAAATCAGCAAAAATTGCTTGCATTGTTTGATGAGGAACGTGATTATTTGCATACACACTTACAAACGCTCGAGCACGTGGCAACCGGACAAGAGTGGCCACAAGACGAGGGGCTATTTGCTGTGAGCATGTGTTTCAGTTATGAAGCGTAAAGAGAAATTGGCCGAATGACTACTGCTAATTCTTAAGACTATGGAAAGTAAATCAAGCTTTGCTGCAATTATTAAAATTCGCTGCACAATGTTACCAGGAGAAAATTTGTGAGGAACAGGTAGAAGATGGCGAAACCGGGAGACAGGCAACTGCTGGGCTTTTTGGCTACTTCGACCACCGGATCGACATTCCTAACTCATCCTGAACGTTCGACAGCCTTCGAGATAACGTGGTCACTGAACAGTTTATCCCGTGCTTCCATCCGGCGTCTCCTCGTAGCGACGGCACACCGTCATGATGGACTCAACCGTTGCAAAGCTCTTGCAAAGAAACAGATTGAATGCATCTTCCACACTGCCCTTTAAATCTGGCCGACATCGCGTGCCTCCATCGACTCCGCATCTACTTTTCGACAAAGAGCCTGAACATACTGAATATATGAATGATACTATTCCACGGATGTCTGGGCACGAGAGGCGAACTTTTTTTGGCTCCTAACTTGTGTCCACCGAGCTTTCCAAAAACATCAAGCAGCTTCTCTTTGCATGTGTCCAAGGTGCGAGGTCGGACTCGTGCGTCTCAAACAATACCTTCGCGGTTCTTTGAAAGAAAATATAACATTTGCCAGCATAAGTGTGGCATCCCATCTGTTGTTGCTGGTGAAGCGTTCATACCACTCCAGCAGTTCTTCACCTTCATCGGTGCCCGTGAATGTTCCCGGATCGAGTGGGCAGGAAAGACAACTTGCGGTGCTGTCTTAGTAAGGCTGGGGCAGCGTAATCAGTCATGGCAGCAGAACAGAAACGCCGTCTGCTGCGGTGACCTAGATCCGTGGTTTGGCACGTTCAACAAATACAAAGGGCAAGCATACGTACGGGGGTTATACATACAGGGAGAATACTCAGCACGAAACCACGGAGTAGAGCGATACAACTGATCGATTTTAGCGTCGCATAACATTCTTTCTCTCCTTACCACCTATTTCTATAGCGGCAAAACTATATATATATATATATATTCTGAATTTTCTGAAGAAGAAACAGTTGCTAGCTTGAGCTTGGTGCCCGGTGTGTCTACTGACTCAACATGGTATGGTATAAAGAACTTTATTTAGGTCCTGTGGGATCAGTCTGGGACAGATGCGGGCCGCTCCCACGTCGGCACAGAGAGGCCGAGCCCATCTGCCGTCACACGGGCCCTCTGGACAGCTTTGAGTTGGTCCGCCAGCACTTCACTGTGCAGCATCCGCTGCTACCACTGTTCACCTCGAGAACCATCACCGGCCAACGCCAAGCAGCGCCTAAGCATGCGTTCTAAATAGAGCAAACCCCTACACTTACTACAATATACTGAAACCCCGCAGTCCGGATTAATTGTAGTCATGATGACCTGGTTAGGGCACGTTCGTATCTGCATAAGCCTTGGCAGGGGGAATGCCCTGCGCCCTAAGTATTAGTGCTTGGTGATTTTGTTGTAGGTTAACAGTTGGTCCCTGTACTCGGGAGCGGGAGATCCAGCCCCTTCACGGAGTACGCGGCACACTAATCCTCGTGCCCCCCTGTGCGCCACCTCGTTGAGGTTACGCGGGGCTCCCTCCACTGTCCCCATGTGCGCCGGGGAACCAAGTAACTGTATGCAAAGTGATATCCCTACCCTGCAGCAGTCTGTTAGCCGGTTCCCCAACAAGTCCCCTCGAGAAGGTTTTAATCGCAGCTCGCGAGTCACTAAGCACCAAAACACTTCTGGAATCAATTAGTGCTAGAGCAATAGCCACCTGTTCGGCAACCCCCGTATCTTTGGTATGAATTGAAGCGGTCTTTCTAACGCTGGCTTTGCCATCTACCACCACCACCGAATAAGCATATTTACCATGAATCCATGCGGCGTCAATAAACGCAGACTCCTCCTCCTGATCCTTTGCCTCTCGCAACAAAGCCCTAGCTCTCGCGACCCGCCTCCCTACATTGAGCACGGGGTGCACATTCCGCGGAAACGGACGAACCATGATATTTGCCCTAAGGTTCACGTTCAGCTCGTGTAGCGGAGCCCTATCGTGGGACACAGCCACCGATTATTCAATTGACTCTGAAGTATACCTACCCGCTCGTGTACATAGCAACCGCTCCCTCTATGCAGTACGCTGAGCCTTTGCAATTTCATCTAAAGTGTTATGCAAACATAGTCGTAACACCATATCGTTTGACGTAACCATAGGCAGACCAAGCGCAGCCTTGACGGCTTAGCTGATTAATGATTAATGCTTCCAATTTACTTTTCTCCCCCCTATTCCAATTTAGTATAGCTGCCACATACGAGAAATGACACATAATAAATGCGTGAACTAAGCGCATTGCACCTTCTTCTCCTAAACCCGTATGCCTATTAGAGATCCCTCTTATAAGTCTTATGGCCTCCTCCGTCTTCTCGGTAATACGCTGAATGGTTTTAATGTTCGATCCGTTCGCTTCAAGTACAAAACCGATGACCCTCATTGCTTCAACTTTGGGTATCACCGACCCTTTCTTAGCATAAATTCTAATGCAAGGCTCAACTTCCGGTACCCAACCCTTCGGGCTACAACCTAGCTTCTTAGATTTGAAGATCAACAACTCCGACTTTTTAGTGGAGCACTTAAGCCGCATGAGACCCAGATACTCCTCCGTAAGCGTTACCACCTTCTGCAGCCTAGCCTCAAGGTCTCCATCACTAACCCCGACACTCCATGTAGTAATGTCATCCGCGTACATAGAATAGCCAATATCCAGGACAGTGTCCAGTGTATTAGCCAACTTCGACATCGCCAGATTGAATAGCATAGGCGAGAGTACAGATCCCGGTGGAGTACCACAGCAACCCAATTCAAAGACTTCCGATTTTATTTCCCCAAACCTGAGACATGTCCTTCTATCCATAAGGAAAGCCTTGACAAAATGGAAAAGCCGCGGCCCCATATTGCCCCATATAGCACCCATGGAATGAAAGAATGTCGGATTTTGTTGAAAGCTTTTTCCACAGCAAGTCCAATTAGTGCCTTAGCATCTCTTGTGCGCCGGTCAAGGAGCAGATGCTTAATCCTGATCATACCATCTTGAGCCGAGAGGCAGGGCCGAAATCCTATCATCGAGTACGGAAGACCCCATTGCTCTCAACATAACGCGTTAGCCTATTTAAAAGGACATGCTCAGTGACTTTCCTCAAACACGATGTCAGGGAAATGGTTCTGAGATTTTCAAGCCCTATGGCCTTCCCCGGTTTGGGTATCAGAACAGTAGTTGCAAGTTTCCACCCTTCCGGGAAAGAGCCTTCCTTTCATCGACAATTGATCTCCCGCGTAAGGAACTCAATTGACCCGTCGTCTAAATTCCTTAACATTTTATTCGTAATGCCATCCGGCCGTGATGCCGATCGACCATTAAGATTCTGCAGCGCCATCCTTATATCACATTCAGTAAATTACTCATCCATAGCTGAATTTTCGTCCCCACTATATTCCAAAATCACGTCAGGTGTATCGTGCCAGGTCTCCAACGGAAGGAATCTCTCAGCCAAATCCTTGAGCAGCTCCTGCTCCGTGGAGTACCGACACGCCTGATGGACCAGCTTACCTATCACAATCCTCTCATTAGATTTAGTGTTTGTCTCATCTAGTAAATGTCTGAGCAAACTCCAGGCGCCTCCCCTCTTAATGCGACCATCAATAGAATTGCATATTTCATCCCATTGCTGCTTGCACAGTACCCGACAATGGTCTTCAATTTCCTGATTAACCACTGCTATACGCTTTCTAAGCCTTCTGTTTAATCTCTGACCGTTCCATCTCGCTAATATCGAATGCTTCGCTTCGAACAAATGTGCCAGGGGACTATCCACGTGTACCGTGTCAATATGTGTCTGAACCGCTTTAGTGGACGCCTCAACGTCACTTTTAAGCTGAGTAGTCCACTGTTCTGAGGTCAACTCATTTCCCTCATCTTGGATTCTGTGCGCTCTTCCTTTCCTAAATGCATTTCAGTAAATCATCCTGAATATGCGCTCGTTTTATTAGCCACTACCAAATGAATCATCCAGTGTGTAATGATCGCTACCAAAATCTATATTAGAATTCGACCAGGGCGAATCCACCACCCCCCGAACAAAAGTGAGATCAGGTGTCGAATCTCTACATGTCGACGTGTCACATCTGATGGGATACGAAGGGTCTGTAATCAGAGTTAAATTCAAGTGTAGTGCCTGCTGTCATTGTCTCTCCCCCTTAATAGTGCTATAAACATACTTCCACACATGATATGGTGCATTGATTTCCCTTCCAATAAGCAACTGTGCATCCTTAGCCAGATTGATTGCCTTGGTCAAGAGACATTTGAAACTCTGCTACGTGTCCCGGGGGCTACTGTACAGGTTAAGCAGGTAAACGCTCCTCTGACATGACCTCTGCCAACCTAAAATTACCTCCACCATAATATATTCATTCTTGCAATCCGCCATGTGAATATCATGTCTAATATACGCCAACCTCCTATTAATGAGAGTAGCGAGTCCTCTGCCCTGTTCATTATCCTTAACTTCCGCTTTGAAATCCGTTAAGGTCACGTTAGACGTCAGTGTTTCCTGTAACATGATAACTTGAGGTTTCACACAATGCGTTCTAAAAAACTGCTGCAGAGACGCCTTCTTATTATTGAACCCCCTACAATTCCACTGCCAAATACTTAATGAACTATTTAATAAGGCCATCTTGACCACAGAAATTTGGTGAAGTAGTTTTGAGCTCAAGTTCACACGGCGACTTACCCTGCTGGACTAATGGCCGAGTGCATTCCCGCTCCATAACAGGAATCACCGTCTCGTTTAGATATATTTCAATTTTGCCTAATCTCTGATCCGTGATATTTTCCCGTTCTTCTTTCCGTTCCAGTCTACTAATGATCTGATTTACACTTTCTTGCAATGTCGCCATCATTGCTTTAAGCTCGGAACCTACTTTGCACTGAATTGGCACGGTCGAGAATGGGGCCCTCTTTTTCGGAGCAGGCGTCTCCTCGTCCGCCATGTTCTCTTCCGCGACCTCCACAGAACACGGTACCTCAACCGAGTCATTATGTTTCCTAGCCTGTCCTAAGCTATCGCTGTTACCGGAAGGTAAGCAGTTCCTAAGTTCAGCTCTCTCTTTGATAAGCCCGTCAATGGCTGCTTTTAAGCAAGGATCCTCTCAATTCAATTGCGCAATCCTATCCATATCCCTATTACTATCCACGTGCTCATGGCGCTGCTCGCGCGCTCGGCCGGCGCTGATGCCGCGCTTGGCCTTGTCAGCCCAAGTGGTCTGGCTTCCAGCTGCGCCGCCACTTCCACCAGCTGCAGGAAAGTGCAGCCGCGCCTCCCTAGAAACGAATCGGCTCCTGGTCGTTGGAGTCCCAGACGATGGCCGCAGCCTCGACCTGGAGCGGCTCCTAGAGCGCGAGCGTCCATTAGAGCGTTAGTGGGCGCTCACCAGCCGCACCATCTCGGCTGCCTCCTGTTCTGCCGTTAGCTCCGTCCTGGCTCTCTCCTGTCGTCGAACACGATCGACGTAGGGAAGCTGGTATGGTTGTCTGGATTGTTTATCCGTGGTCAGGTGTCGTCCGCCACAAAGCTTGCAACAAGGCACACAGTTGTGATCCTCTTCAGGGTTCCGAGTCCCGCATTCTCGGCATTCAAAGCAATCTGGCGCCGGACTGACATCCGCCCGATGTCCAAGCTTGCCACACACATGAAATACATGCAACTGCTTTCGATACAGGAAGCACCGGACCAGAGTTGGCCGATAGCTGACGAAATTGGGTACCTTTAACCCGTCGAAAACAATTATAACTGATCCTGTGTTTTTGATTCGTTTGACCGCCATTGCCAGTGGATTGCGATCGTTAACAATGTTCCGCTCAAGTGTAGCCGGGCCATCCATAACGTCTACGTTGCGAATGACCCCCTTACACGTAGTGTGTGAGGCCGTCTCGTACGCACTGACTTCAAAATCTTTGTCTGCCACTCTGATTGACCTGAGTCTCACAAATCGTTCAGCGTTGCTGCTTTCAGGCCTACTAGCCACCAAGATATATTGCATAAAGTTAGGCCAAATAACATCTTCCCTAATCTGCTGAATACTGAGGCATGCCACCTCTGCGATTGCCTTGCCCATGGCTGTAGAGTTAACTTTCTCCAAATTCAGTCCACCCCGTGGGCGAATGACTATTTTGATGTGTTCTTGTGGCATCGGTGGCATGCGCGACGCCTTCACAATGCGATTCTTGATTGCCGAGCCTCCGCGCCGTTAACCTCAACGTGGCTCAACATGGCCTATCCGGCATCCTTACGGAAATCTCTTGGTATGTGTACACCAAGCTCAATGCCGCATTTTCTAACACATCTTCATTTTCTTTTTTTCGCCAAGTGTAACTCCTGAATTAAGCCGATTTAACAGGTTAATCACCACACCTTATCACAGTACCACAGTGAACCAGCGATGGCAGGTTTTATTTCGATGATTTACGTTGTAACAGCCAACATTATATTGGTCGTGATTTCAATTCACTATTCCAATTTGAAAGGTGCGACAACGCCATCTCTCCGTGTAGTGGTACGAAGCCGTTCTTTACGTTCCCCACCTTTTTTATTATTTTTATATATATATATATATATATATATATATATATATATATATATATATATATATATATATATATGTGTGTTTGTTTTCGCAAACGTGCAAGCATTTATTTGGGTACCAAACGAGAAAGTTCTGCCTACGTCCGTGCTTCGCGTAGGGCGATCGCTGTCAAAATAGAGCCATACAGCTGTGGAAGAAGACGACGACAAACACGGGTGTAGTGGCAAGATCGCGAAGGGAAGTATGGGAAGGCTGGCATGACGAGCGTTATCGTAACCAGCTATTTAAGGCGATGACGAACGCGGGAGCAGTGGAACGAGGGCGTCGCCTCGACCACGTGACGTGCGATCAGGCATCCACGTGGCACACTTTCAGTAAGCCAGAACGGTGGAACAGCCATGACTACAGATTGGAATGTGGTCCCCGCAAGTTAAGAGTTCCGTGTTGGCACCGCGCTTCTCTGTTTCGCAATTCTTTCACGGTCCCTGTCGCAGTTACAGAAAACACATCAATGCAGGACTTCTCCACACCCCGTCGTTACTATGCTTATGCATCATTCGGATAACTCTCTTAGCAGATTACGCGTAATTCTTCAAGAGATCAGCGCATGCCAGTGAAATTGTCAAATTACGATGCCGCCATATGTTTAAGGGTTTGTTGAAGAATAACAGTATGTAGGAAAATTTTGGCGCATGCGTTACTAACAATTGGTTAGCCAAATAAGTATGCGAGCTTTCTGGTTTTTAGCTGTAAGAATGCTAACAGTAATGTTAACAAGGCTTACAACACGAGGCGACAGGTAATCGTTTAGTAGCGGTAACGGAAACGTTGCCTTTAGAAAATAAACTCTGATGTTCATACAAGTTCATTATGTTTCAAGTTGTGAAACCGTTTGTTTGAGCATCCACATTTCGTCATTATATCACACTTTTCAGGAAACTCATAAAGACACCTACAAATCTTAAGAATTCCGTTACACGTTGCCACCACATTCAAATTTGGTTACTTCAAAATTTTAGCTAACGAAACAAGCTATAAATTTGAGCCTACCCCGCTCGACGCATACTTTTTATGCTACAAAGTCAACTTTTGCATCACTTCCTAAGCCTATCTTCAAAGCAGCCGGAGAATTTCCTTGTGTAGCCGTTATTACAATGCAATCGCGTAAACAATCTATCTTTTTCTTTGCAGGTGCCCTGACCCACGCTCCCAAAGGATATACTCGCGAAAGCCGCGCGACTGGCCGGAATGCTGCAGAAAAACTGTGCCTTACCCGACATTTCTAGGAAGATCTCTTTCCTAACTTGACAGAGATATTGACGGTTGATAAAGAAAATGAATTGAGTATGTGTTTTCATCGGCTATAGCCTGTTTTAAGGTGTGATAGTATCAGTTCTGACATATGATGCGTAGTAGTGACTGCGAAGAAAGAACCGAAACTGTGAATGACAAACCTTGCACCTTACTGGGCGAACCTGAGCCCTCAAATGGAGGCCACTTTCAAAGACCAACGACAGTAGCAAACGCTGTCGCCGATCATCGAAAATCTCACTTGGGGGTCAAGCACGTTAGCTTTGATACATGAAGCATGGAAGGTTCGAGGGTAACCACAGGTGCCCGCGCGTCTTCTACAAAGTGCTGCACATTTTTCAGCGAACGTACATGTAATCGGATTACACAGGGTTGGGTGACAGCAGACAGCAGATCTAACCACCGATATCATTCGAGAAACTTCCTATACATGCTCGCGCGTCTTGCAATAAGCGATAACATTTGTTAGACATTGAAAACGGTGACCCGATAAAGATGAAGAAACATGTGTGTCAGTAGCCCCCTCTTAAAAAACATTACCCGGGCGCACGAAAGCGAAAAAAAGACCGCGTAGACTAAAGAAAAACAACAATATAACAAAGAAACTAAATGTCTAAGTTCGTCAGCGGGCGTAGAAAAGCTTAGGATGCACCACGTGGCTGACTTCAGGTTGGGCACTGCGCCGCTGGGACTGCGAAATTCCGTCTGGTATGACCTCATAGTCCAGTGCGCCAATGCGGCGGATTATACTGTAGGGCCCGAAATATAGGCCATACCGTTTCCCACTAAGTCTGCGTCGGCCTATCAGAGTCCAGACCCAAACACTGTCGCCAGGGCTGGTGCTCGACGTAGCGTCGCTCAAGGTTGTAGTGTCGGCTGTCGGTCTTTTGCTGCTTCTGGACGCAGAGAAGGGTGGGCTGTCGGGGTTCTTTGGCGCACTGCAGATAGGCGGCGAGGTCGAGATTTTCTTCGTCGGTGATCTGCGGCTGCTTGCCGTCGAGTCATCATCGGGTTCTGCCGTAAACCAGCTTGAACGGTGTGTTCTGCGTTGCTCCTTGCACGGCCCTTTTGTAAGCGAAGGTTACATATGGCAGGAGGGCTTCCCGTGTCTTATGTTCGAAGTGGACGAAAGTACATTGCAAGCATGTCAGGGAGGGTCTTGTTCAGCCGCTTGTTAAGGCCATTCGTCTGCGGGTGGGAGGCACTTGTTCTCCTGTCACTTGCCTGGTAGTATTCCAAAGTGGTTTGGGTGAGCTCTACAGGGAAGGCCGTTCTTCTGCCGATCATGAGGACTTCAGAGGCACCATGTCGCAGCAGGATGTTCCTCACGAACAATTTAGCGACCTGGGCTGCACTACCTTTTCACAGAGAGAGAAGGGAAGAAGGAAATGCAGGGAGGTTATCCAGACTGAGTCCAGTTTGCTACCATGCACGTGGGGAGGGGAATGGGGAGTGAAAGCTATCGTTTTGGCGCAGCGCGTAAGGTCAGATGCCGCCAATACTATTTTATTATTGCAAGCGTTCGAAAATCTGGAGGCTGCAGGTTGTCGTTTAATTGGTTAGGACAAGCCGCACTTCTCATCGCAGTACTGTAGGCCCAACGAGGGGTAGTTTGCGCAGGCTAGCGAACAGTTCTTCACCAGGACGTCGTTCACTTGGCCACACATAATCGGTCAACATTTTTCTTGTATCAGAGTCTGTCAGAGGCAGCGGGGTGGCCCCGCAAATAATCAATAGATCACGCATCTCTCAATTCTTTTCAAAGCGTACCCTTCGTAGGCTTAAAGCGGAAAACGTGAAGTAGTCCATTTTGGATTATGTTGCTGTGGCTTGGCTATCGGCTTCTGACCCAGGCAGCGCGCGCTGGAAGCACGACCCCGAAAACACGCGGGCGTCACGCTTGCGTGCGTTGGTGCCTTCAAAGGCTATCACTTTTCCTTGCGGTCTGCTTGGCTTTGCTCTTTTATTGTCGACCACTTATAGAAGTGCGCCACGCGCTCAAAGAGATGGCAGAAAGTTATTTGCATCGCCCCTACCGGCTTTCTAAACAGGCCTATTGTGGGATACGCTACGAACCGGAGGAGACTCGGGTGCAAACGTAGAAGGGGTCACTTCACACAGAAGAAGGAATTGCGCACTGCAGTTCATCGCTTCCGCCCTGCCGGCATGCCGGAAGCGAAGTATCAATCGAAGTCACCTAGATCGGTGTTTCCGACACGGTCCACGAAGTTGCTCTCGTATTACAGTGCTGGTCGGTAGGAGGGCAGCGTCAGCATTCTCGTGACTTCCACTTGAAATTCAATACCAAGACATTTGCATGTGAAATTGAAATCTCATTGCTAGTTACAGCGTCAATATATCAGAGATGGACATTGAGCAGTGAGAAGGGTTCCACTTAGGATGCTGCCGCCCTTCCTTCGTTCGGCTGTTAAAACAATAGAGTCAGGATGGGTGAGGCATTGTGGAGATCTCTTATTTGTCGGCCTTTTCTGCTCTAGTTTCGGAATGCCGCACTTTCGTCATTAATTTCACGGCACAGCGCGCACAGCAGCCAATGCAGGGCCCGTATATCGTAATTCTCGATGTCATGTTCCACGCGACGCGCCGTGAGGCAGATCGCAGCGACAACGGTAGCATGGCACCGAGAGGAAAAGAAGAAAATTTGATTTAGTCCGCAATTAAATGTGGCCCTAAGCACCAGTTCACTCTTTTTCTGCACTCGTGACTTTGGAAATGCTGCCGTCGCATTCCTGATGCGTGCATTGTTCAAGCTCCCGGTAGCGGAGGACATAACGCTGCACTCTGACAACTCATTTACGCTTGCGGTACACTCTGTCGGCTGTGAATGAAAAATAATGATGCAAATAAAATAGTTCAAGCATTGTGTGAACATTCATACATAAGAACTTGCGAGATAATAATAATTTATATTTAATTCACAAGCAGGAACGATCTGCAGTTTGTCGATTAGCTCGTCATATGATGACGTACATTCCAGAGGTGGCAGCCTGTCCTTTCTTGGTCACGTCCTCCCCTTCTTCCACCTCCAACTAGGAGATGGCCGATTTTGTGACGTAAGCGGCGAAGTGAACGCTGGGCTTTCCTAACCGTTATAAGATTCCGCATCAGATTTGTTGATTACGTGACCTAGGAACAGAAGCTTATTGTAAGCGAAGCGGCACTTTTCAAGCATTAGATGAAGCCTTGATGAATCGATGGCCTCTAGTACTGTCTCATGCCACCTAAGGTGATCGTAGAAATTTTTGCGGAAGATGACGACGTCATCCAAATAAGCAAGAAAGGTCTGTCACTTGAATCGTGCTAACACCGTGCTCATCATGCGCTGGAATGTTGCAGGTACCGAGCACACCCCGAACAGGATGACTTTGACCTCATAAAGGACGTGTGGCTTGATGTAGTCGGTCTTTTCGCCATCCCTCTATCGACCCATATTTGGCCGTAGCCAGTCTTGAGATAAAACTCATTTAGCAAACATGACCTATCGCAAAACTTCGCCAACCATTCCTTCTTTTGGGGCGCCTTCACTGGCAGCCAGCTACAGGAATACTTGCAGTTTACAATTTGCCTTTAATTTTAAACATACAGGAAACCACCTGCTTTTCGGTCAATTCCCCATGGTGGTTATGCGCCAGTGTTTCCAAAACAAGACAAGATTCATTTACAAGAAGTATTTAGCATTGCAAAGCCTATGCAATGCTTGGTCTATCTGTGGGAGGGAGTATAGGTCCTCCTTCGTGATCATGTTCAGTCGACGATAATGAACGCAGAAACATAGGTATCCGTCCTTTTTTCACCAAGACTACAGAAGATCGATGGATGACCTTTATTGGACTACAGGAGATTCGCATCGGCTTTTCAATGAATGGATGAGCAGTTCCTCGACTTGGTGCCTTATTTCTTCACGTTCTCGCATCGAAACTCGGTAAGGGCTTTAGTGCAGCAGCCGAGGGCACTCTTCGGTTATGGTGTGACGTTTTTCAACTGGTGGTTGCCTAATCGTCCATCTCGTCGAAAAGCAGTCTATGTATCGTCGTAAAAGACTTCTGAGCTGTTGCTGCTTACTTATGAGGAGACATGGATATATGTCACAGACTGGTTCGAGAATTATGGTCGTCTGGGTAGATGTGGCAGCATCCGAGAGGGCCAAGGCACTAATGCTTCCCACAATTTCCTTGCTGCATGTGATCATCGTGCCCCTGTTGACGTACTTGAAGTACTGGCTGAAGTTGGTCAGCCTGACTTTCGCTTGCTGTCTGTGCATTCGAGCGAACCCTACTGCGACGCAAATTTCACAGTTGAGAAGTAGGCGTCTGTCACCCTTGACGATGCCCCCTACGTCGGCGGGCATTTCAATGTCGAAGAAAATGACAATGTTGTAGGAAAGCGGGATCTTGACTTGTTCCTGCAGTACACTCAAGGCACGCTGACATGACGGCTTCTTCGTTGGTGACGATCGGTCTCCGGACAGCGTTATCGAAGTCCACCTCAGGTTGATGATTGTTCCGCGCTTGTTCAGAAAGTCCATGCCGAGAATTACGTCTCGCGAGCACTGTTGGAGGGCAACGAACGTCGCAGGCTGGGTCCTGTCACGAGCTGTAATTGTTGCCCTGCAGATTTCAGTCGACGTTATGAGGCGTCATCCATGAGTCCCAATATGAGGGCCATCTCAAGCAGTCTTCGCTTTCTTCAATTTGGCAGCGAATAATCCCCTGACGGGGTAGTCGGCTCCAATTTTTATAAGTGCAGTGACTTCGGGCTTGTAGCACAGCTTCGGCCCTTTTCATGCAAACGACGCTCGAAAACACACACAGTAAACCGCTACGGAACAGGTCCCATGTTGTTAAGGTCGACTCCCGGTTCTGAAACCACGTTCTCGCGGCTTCTTCAAAGACGAAGTACACATGCCGCACCTTGTTTTCGTAGTCCCACTTCTTGAAAGTCGCGATTCGTTCATAGGCCTACATCCAGGATTCTGGGTTTTCAGCAGATAATCCAAGAAAGTATGGTGGCTCGCGAGGTTGTTGCAATAGAATGTGGGGCGGTGGGGTAGCAATTGTAGCTGCTGACTTGGCCTTGATGTGTGTGCTCTTCTCTGGAAGAGACTTGTACTCGGCTAGCAGTCCTTGCAGCTCGCTGGTCCTTGGCGACATCGGTCTTGTCCTCGTGTGTCGGAATTGAAGTGCGGCTTTTCGGGAGCATTCGGTACATTAAAAGACTAGCGCCTCCACCAGATGTCATGTTGTAGTGGCGGTGAAGAAAGCAAAAAAACTGTGAATGGCGAAATTAGTGTTTTATTGGGCGAGCAGGTGCCCTCAATCATAGACTACACTCGAAGAACAACGATAGGGGTGAACACAGTCGGCGATCACCGAAAGTTTGATCTGCCGGTGAAGCCGTCGGCTTTTATGAACGAGTCATCGAAGGTTCTAGCCTAGCGAAAAATTCAACAAAAGCGGACATTTGGCAAAAACTGGTAAGCGGAATCACGTCACGACTAGACTAATCCCATCCGTTAGTTGACGCGAGTATCGAAAAAAAAATGTGAAATGAACTTACAGTCAATGTATTATTTTTATTTATTCTTTCCCGTTAAATCTAAAGAGTTTTACGCATAGATAGAGTTATGCTTCGCGACATATTTTTCTTGAGTTACCTTGCAACAAGCTAACGGCCTTCCAGGCGCGACAGATGCATGCGTCATGTGCTAGTTACGCCATACAGAAAGGCATTCAACAAGAGCGGACACACCTATAGAGCCCAAGACCGAATTGACTCTAGCGCACCAAGCGGATGGGATTAACTCCTTCGGTTTCAGTTTTGGGCGTGCTCGTTTTGAACGCTAGCTGGCACGCGTCACGCTAAATGCGGCACTCGGTGCCTTTGCTTTTCTTTTTTTTCTTCTGTTGCCTAACCGCGCGCGGTCTTAGTGTGGAATCGTTTCGTTATTAAAAAAAAACTTATTACGAACAATTTTCGCAAACCTCCATTGAATATTCGCGTGTGAAATTTCCTAAGGAAGACGCTGGGCACCATGTGAGATGACGAAATGTTTATTTTACTTTGTAAAAAAGCTCGTTCCGTGCGTTTAGTGCATTCATCCAACGTTGTAGCACTAATTAAGCACCAGTCGTTTCCGCATGAAGCTACATCGGATGGCGTCAGCTAAAAAAAAAGTTAGTTACAAACATGTGCTAGTTTGGTATTTCTACCTTATAGGAATAGAGTGCGTAAAGGGGAAACGTGCGAAACAGGTGAATGGGCGACAGTTCAAACAAAAGCAATTTGCTTTTACATAGATGGCTTCGAAGAAACCCAAATCATTCCAAGCAGTACTGTAAATTATGAAGGAAACATCTGATTTTCAAGCATTCCCACGTTCCCGGGCACTATTTCTTGCACTTAAGGACCACAAATGCACGGGCGATGGCGCCCTTCCAAAACTTGTCTTCAGCCGACATGTTATTACGCTACATACACAGAGGTGGCCACAACATAGGGTCTCAGATAGTCCATGCTAGACTCTCCGAGAAGGCCTTCTATTCGCCCTCAAAACAAATGCATGGGTGATGAGCCTGTTTTAGTCACTCAGAGGGCAGAATGTTCGAGTTGCTGGATTTTGAGGCCCTTGGCGTTATTTTTGTGCGTTCTGAGGCCTCTCCCTGCGATCTCCAATTACCACTGTCCAGCGCCAACCGATTCCAAATAGCGCCCGCGAATTTCCTAATTTCATCGCTCCACCTAGTCTTTGTCGTCCTCGATGGCATTTTCTTTAAATTGCTAACCATCTTGTAACCCTAATGGTCATACAGCTATCTAATCCACGCATTACATGACGTGCCCAGCTAAATTTTTTTTCTCTTGATCTCAATTACGATATCGTCTACACCCGTATGCTCTCTCATCCAAACCGCTCTCTTAGTGTCTATTAACGTTATGCCTAGCAATCTTCGTTCTATCGCTCTTTGCGTGGTCCTTAACTTCTTCTCAAGCTTCTTTGTCAGTCTCCAAGTCTCGGCCCCATATGTCAGCACTGGTTTAATGCACTGATCGTAAACCTTCCTTTTCAATGATAATGATAAGCTTCCAGTCAGGAGCTACAGTTTTTGCCATTTGCGAACCAAACAATTTTTATTCTTCTATGAATTTCCTTCTCATGATCAGGGTTCCCTACGATAATTTACCTATGTAAACGTATTCGTTCACAGACTCTGGAGGCCGACTGGCAATCCTCAAATCGTGGTCAAGATTGCCAACTCATTTATCATTATCTATGTCTTCTGCATGTTAGTATTCAACCCCACTCTTACACTCTCTCTGTTAAGGTCCTAAATCATTTGTTGTAACTCGCCTGCATTGTTGATGGATAGAACAATGTCATCGGCGAACCGAAGGTTGCTTAGATATTGGCCGTCAATTTTTACTCCTACGCCATTCATGTTTATTAGCTTGAATATTTCCTCTAAGCACGCAGTGAATAGCATATGAAAAAAAAATTGTGTGTCCCTGTCTGATACCTTTCTTTATAGGTATCCTCCTGCTTTTCTTGTGTAGAATTAACGTAGCTGTAGAACCTCTGTAGATATTTTCCAAACTACTTACGTAAGCGTTCTGTACTCCTTTATTACGCAATTCATCTCTGAGTGCTGGTATCTCTACTAAGTAAAATGCCTTTTCGTAATCCACGAAAGCCATGTAAAGAGGCTCATTGTAATCTGCGGATTTCTCGATAGCCTGAGTAATAACATGGATGTGATCCATTGTGTTTCCCTTCCTGGTTGACTAAAATCCAGTGTTGCCCTTATTCTATTGGAGAATATGTTGGTAAATATTTTATATAATACTGGGAGTAAGCTAATGGGCATATTATTTTGCAATTCTCTAGCGTCTCCATTATTGTGGGTTAGTATAATGTTTGCATTCTTCCAGTTTTCTGGGACCATTGCAGTCCATAGACACTTCATATAAAGAGCCGCTAGTTTTTCAAGCATTATATCTCCTCCATCTTTGATTAAATCAACTGTTACTCCATCTTCTCCTGCCGATCTTACTCGTTTCCTGTCTTGCAAGGCCCTCCTGACCTCATCGCTATTTATAGGAGGAGTTCCTGCGTCCTGTTCATTACTGTTTCCAATTGGGGTGTCCTGACTGCTCTGGGTACAGTACAGGTCAGTATAGAATTCTTTCGATGCTTTTACTATACCTTCGAGATTGCTGATAATATTACCCTGCGTATCTTTCAGTGAATACATCTTGCTTTGTCTTATGCCAACTTTCTTTCTCGCCGATTTCAGGCTGCGTCCATTTTTTACGGCTTTTACAGTCTTTCTCACGTTATAGTTTCGAATATCCCTTGTTTTCGCCTTGTTCATCAGCATTCTATCCTATCTATCTCTTGAGTTGGACACATGCATTTTTGTCGTTTCATTATTAGATCCTTTGTTGCTTGGGAGATCTTGCCTACTGGATGCTTCGGTGCCTTGCCTCCCACTTCAATTGCTGTCACTGAAGCCAACCTAGTTATGGTTTCATTAATTAGCTCTGTGTCATCATCATCTCTCTGTTCTAAAGCAGCATATTTGATTGCAAGTACAAGCCTGAATTTGCCTGCTTTCGCCCTTACTGCCTCTAGGTTGACCTGTTTCTTCTTGCCAATTTAGCTCTTTCTATCTTCAAATTGAGGTGAATTCTAGCCCTCACTAAACCATGATCACTGCACTTTACCCTACTTGTCACTTCTACATCCTGCACTATGCTGAGATCAGCAGAGATGTACAGTAAATTTCATTTCTTGTTTCACCATTAAGGCTTTTCCTGGCCCTCTTTCTGTTGCTACGCTTCCTGAAAAAGGTGTTCATTATTCGAAGCTTACTCCTTTATGCAAACTCTACGAGAATCTCTCCGCTAGCATTCCTAGAAGCAATGCCGTACTTGCCAATTGCTTGTTCCACCGCCTGCGTTTCCCCCCCTTTTGCATTGGAGTCGCCCATTACTACAGTGTAATGAGTTTGCACTTTTCTCATCGCTAATTCAAGATCTTCATAAAACTGACCTACTTCCTCATTATCGTGACTGGATGTTTGAGCATAAGCTTATACTACCTTTGATCTATACCTCTTATTAGGTTTATTATGACTACAGCTACCCGCTCATTATGATGTACAATTCGTCAATATTGCCCGCTATGTCCTTGTGGATCACGAATCCTACCCCGTAATGCTTCCTATCTAGGAGACCTCTATATCAGAAGACATGTCCGTTATCGAGCAATGTATAAGCCTCCCCACTCCTTCTAATCTAACTAAGGCCGATATATCCCAAGCAATGTCTGATAATTCCTCAAAGAGTCCTACTAAGCTAGCCTCACTCGAGTGGGTTCGTGTGTTAAACTTTGCAAGGGTCAGTTTCCATTGGCGGCCTGTCCGGATCCAGAGACTCTTAGCAACCTCTGCTGCGCTACAGGTCTGACCGCCGCCCTGGTCAGGTGCTCCGCCGCTGCTGGGGCCTGACGGCCATTGGCTAATTGAATCAGCCACGAGGGAGGGGGTGGCCGAAGACTGCACCAGGGCGGCCAAAACAGGCAACTCTTTATTCCAAGTGTCTATCGACTACAAGGGGCCCTCAAAACTGAAAGAATGCAAACATTATACTAGTCCACGAAAAGGGAGACATTAAATAATTGAAAAGTTATAGGCCCCTTAGCTTATTCTCAGTATTATATAAAATATTTACCAAAATAAAGTCTAATAGAATGAGGGCAACACTGGACTTTAGTCAACCAAGGGAACAGGCTGGCTCCAGGAAGGGATACTCTACAATGGATAACATCCATGTCATCAATCAGGTTATCGATAAATGCACAGAGTACAATAAGTCCCTCTATATCGCTTTCATATATTACGAAAAGCGTTTGATTCAGTAGAGATACCAGCAGTCATAGAGACATTACATGATCAAGGAGTACAGAACGCTTGCGTAAATACTTTGCAAAATATCTGCAGAGGTTCTACGGCTACCTTAATTCTACATAAGAAAAGCAGGAAGATGCCTATGAAGAAAGGGGTCGGACAGGGAGACACAATTTCTCCAATGCTATTCACTGCATGCTTAGGAGAAGCATTCAAGCTATTAAAGTTGCAAGGCTTAGGAGTGAAGATCGACGGCGAATATCTCGGCAACCATCGGTTTGCCGATGACATTGTTCTATTCAACAACAATGCAGACGAGTTACAACAAATAATTGACCTCGTTAACAGAGAGAGTGTAAGAGTGGAGTTGAAGATTAATATGCAGAAAACAAAGATAATGATAAATAGCCCGGCAAAAGAACAAGAGTTCAAGCTCGCCAGTTGGCCTATAGAGTCTGTAAAGGAGTACGTTTACATAGGTCTAATATTCTTACGGAACCCTGATCATTACAAGGAAATTCACAGAAGAATAAAAAATAAGTTGGATCGCATACGGCAGACATTGCCAGCTCCTGACTGGAAGCTTACCATTATCATTGAAAAGGAAGGTGTACAATCAGTGCATTTTACCAGTGCTGACATATGAGGCAGAGACTTGGAGACTGACAAAGAAGCTTGAGAGCAAGATAAGGACCGCGCAAAGAGCGATTGAACGAAGATTTCTCTGCAAAACGTTACGAGACAGAAAGAGAGCTGTTTGGATCAGAGAGAAAACGGGTATAGACGATATGCTAATTGACCTCGAGAGGAAGGAATGGAGCTGGGAAGGTCATCTAATGCGCCGGTTAGATAACCGTTGGAAAATTAGGGTTAGAGAATGGGTACCGACACAAGGAAAACCCAATCAAGGACGAGAAAAAACTAGGTGGAGCGATGAAATTAGGCAATACGCGCGTTAGTCGGAATCGGTTGGCGCAGCACAGGGGTAATTGGAGATCGTAGGAAGAGGCCTTCGTCCTGCAGCGGACATAAAACAGGCTGATGATGCTGCTGCTGCTGATGATCATGATTCGTGACAAGCTGTCCTTTGACAACGTCTGCCTATACCGTCCTTGCGCCTTTCGCGCACTTAAACCTAAAATGCAATACCAAGATGCTGAAACTACGTTTCTTTTTTTTCAAAGAAGAAAAACACAGAAATTATGTAGTAAACCTACTTTACAAAAAATCTGCCAGACATATCGCAGGAAAAACGGCGACGCAAATACTTTGTTGTGCGACACCACGACCAATAAAAAGTTCGGCAGCTGTCAGGTTATTGTAACACAAGTAGGCGAAAACCAGCTGCATATTCAGTAATGCATGAAGCTATACAATCGCGGTCAGATTTCTTTGTAAGGCATATTAGCAATGCAATTAGTTATGTAATCGCGGCTAGACTTCTTGTACGGCATAACGAACCGCAATGGGAAATACACATGTGACAATAAGGCAGCCTCCTCACAAAGGTGAAGCAGCATCCGATTCTTTCGCAAAAGTACACTTGCGTCGAACTTGCATCTCTCGCCGCAATTGTAACCGCAATTGCTAAACTTAAAATTCTGCAAGCACCTAAGCCTGCTTTCATGTGAATATGCGAAAGCATTATACTGTTTGTCGACCTTGGGAAAGTATTGAACGTGCTCAGTTTATACACTAATGACGTGGGGCCACCTCCTCCGCACCTTTATGTGCGCCAGCCAATGACGCACGTACTAGTCAGTGAGATGGCTGCGACATAGCGTGCGAACCAGCTACACACTAGGCACACCCTTGCAAAGCCAGAACCGTGGAGCAGCCATGACTCCTGTGAAGCATGCTCGCCTCACTCTCTGGAGGCGCGAGTTCGATTCCCATCCAGACCGAATTGCGCCGAATTTCAACGGGATAGCGTTAAGGGCCCCGTGTCGCAAAAAAAAAAAAATCTGATGTCGGCGCCAGGCATGGATTGGCGAAAGATCATTCTCAACTACAACCAAGCAGACCCTTTGTGTGGCGGCGATGCGTTACTGAAATAATTGAATTCTTCTACATAAACTACGCCAGAAAAATCGTACTGCACGACCTAAGCACAACCTACAGACACGATAGCGTCGCAGTTTAACTTAAGAGGAAGCTTTAGCTCGGGCCCAACTCCGACGCGGCCTATTCAAATACATGTAAAACGCAAAAACGTTTTTATGAGATAACCCCTGGACCGATTTTGATGAAATTTGTTGCATTTGAAAGAGAAAGCTAAATTCTAGTGACTGTTGGAAGCGGAATTTCGATTTAGGGCTTGAATTTTCCTAAAACGATTTTCAAATATTTGACCGTTTGAAACAAATAGAAGCACGAAGTTTACAAATTGATAGCTATGCATCAAGAACTGATATCGCGGTTCTGTAAACGGCATCCATTAGATCATTCAAAGCGGACAAATTCAATATGTCATTTTGCATCTTACATGAATTTGTTACGTTGGTTACAACGGTTTTACAAAAGTTGTATTTCCCTATGATTAATTTTTTTTATATTCATGTGTAACATATCAATTTTGTCCGCTATGGATGTACTTTTAGATGCAATTCACAGAATTGTATTATAATCTTTAGTGGTTGAGTTACAGAGTTGTAAACTTGATAGTTTCGTTTATTGAAAATTTTTGATTTTCGACAATTTTTAATAAAAGATTGACGACCTAACTCAAAAATTCAAAACCAACAGTCACAAGATTTTAAGTTTTTCTTTTATATGCAACAAACCTCGTCAAATTTGGTGCAGTGGTTGCCGAGAAAAACGAATTCTCCTTTTACATGTATTTAGATAGGAGCACTCGAGCTAAAGCTTCCTCTTAAGTATACCCAAAAACATGATTATGTTACACGAAACTCAAACACAAACCCCTATTTCGAGTGGTGCGGCCCGCTCGGTTCCTTGCAATGTCATCGTGCTCGCTTCCGCGCATCCGCCACAAAGTTGCGGTTGCCAGGAAGCATGACGAGTAGTCGGGGATACTTGAAATCAGTCGCGCTAACTTCCTTTTGGATACAAGACTAATTTACTTCGCTTACAGGAATCTCCCCGAGAAATATGATGTCAGTCCCAGAGTTGTTCGACATGTTTTCCCCTTCGTGGCGTCGGCCATTTATCGCCGCGGCGCAGATTCCCCGAGGTCACTGCTAACACAGAGGCATAAGGTTTTCGCCTTAAAAACGGTCGACCATAGCATCAAGAGAATTTTGTTCTCTTGATGCTCTCTTGTGTTCCTGCTTGTCCCTGTGTCATTTTTTGCGCTATGTATCCCAGTCTGTATGTATCCCACCAACACGCCCAAACTTCTTCCCTGCTAGAATTTTCTCAGCTCATGATGGGGCACGGAAACCGGATCTGATTGTGTTGTGCTGGTGCAGTATTCATAGAAATGGATTTGGTTTGCGCATTACTTTCAAAAGAAGAATCACCATTTCGAATACCATGACGTGCTGTGTACCTTAACCACTGCCTCAGCTGGCAACGTCTTCTCATGTGCAAGCTAAAGTTTAGTTGCTATCTCGGCCAGGCAGCCTGTTCTCGAGCAATTTTGCATTCATGCACTATTCCGCTGACGCGCGTTACCAGCGACATTAGTTGTGAGCCGCATTGATCAAACCTCTGCGGAAAATACTTGTTTCATGGAGTTTCACTTTTGTCAACGACTTCTTTTGGCACGATGTCAGCGTCCCTACAGGCTCCTAAGGAGGGAGCAGGAGATAAACAGCCGGATGTTTCAGCCATTACTCCGTCGCGTCGAGGAGCATCTTGTAAAATTTGATATCACGTCAATACATTACCCCAAGCTTCGCATAGGGCGGCAAGTCCCATACGCCTTCCACACCATACTTCAACCTAAATGAAACTGGTTGATAGAGGGAGGTGTATAATCCTCAGTGTTGCCATTTCAATTGGCATTGCCAATTATGTCATTCATAAGAAAATATTATTGCATCTGAATTTGCGCCAACTTCAACGCAACCATAATGGAACCTGCATCATAAAGCCGTATTCATTATCCAATATGAGGCATATCTTTTGAACTCTATGAGGTGATTGATGTTTGTCACCCTTGACCTGAAAGATGCGTGGAGGAATAAACAAAAACTTTGGTCATGAAAAACACCATGAGCGCCTTCGTTTGTCATAGCTCATTTAGTTTAGGGGTTGCTTAGGCTCATGTAAGTTATCATCGCCGCATAGAAACTATACATGAGAGCTCTTTTCCCGCCCAAGTGTACGTGTACATTGAAGAGGTCTGAGTTTTTGGAAGCTGCAGCGAAAAAAAGAAACACGACGCTTGCGCATATTTTGCGTGGGATCCACCACTACGGCATCATGCCGAGAGTTGCCAAGTATTAATTTCGAATCGCTGCTGTCATAAACTTGGGTCGGAGCATGGATGAAGACGGGCTGCATCCCTTAAATATAATGTAAATGTGACAGGCCACGTGTCTCCAACAAGAAATGTAAGTTAGCTGCGCTCCTTTCTAGGTTTTCTGGCATACTGTCCTAGATGCCACCGCTCATGGCTATTTTGTTTGCTCCGCTTTGTGCGTAGACTGTTCGCGAAAGGGTTTACTAAAAGTGGACGTGGGACGCATGCCAGGAAGAATTATGGGAGAACTGATGTCACAATGACTGCCCATGGCATGCGAATAACATTCGAGCAGTGTAGGAACACACCATATTTCTGAGTTAATGTTTTATTTAAAATTTGTGGTGTTGATTTTGAGACTTCTGTTGGTTCAGCTATTACCGACACACTATCGTAACGCCCCACTGCGTTATGGCACTCGATTGGAGAGGCACTCGCGCTGCAGCATCGGATCGCGGCTGTTCAAGTTCTCGCAGTATTGACACATTGTGTCGTCTCGTTTTTACGTGGCCTTTTCTTGGCTTTGAGGCTTCGGTTGGTTGGCTTCGTGCCATCACTACGTCACGGAGGTGGTCTTTCTGGCCTACAAGTCGGTGGTGGAGGATCTTCGGCATTTTGACGTAGTGCAACAGCAGCTTAATCGTAATCGGTTCTTCGTTATAGTTTTCGTGCTAAGGGCTTACGGAGCGGCCATGCACGGGGCCAGCTTATGGCTATCGGACACACTTGAGGCTGCGACGAAGGGAACAACCACTGCAGCTCCTCTCGAATAACTCTGTTGATTGTCTCGCACCAGTCGGTGGTGCTTAGTGTTCGAGCTATGGCGTAGTCTCTCGTTAGCATGCGTAGGTACAGTAGCCTCTCTCGCTCCTTTAGCATCTTTTCAATGTTGATTACTTCAGAGAGAAACTCACCGACCGTCTGCGGCTGGTAGCGTACCACTCCACCTAAAACTTCTTGGTTGAGACAGCACATCAAAAAACATGCTTTCTTTCCATCGGTCAAGGGCGTTGCCGTGGCGAAACACATAGGGTAATTAGCCCCATGCAGTACCTGACACTCTCATTTGGGAGCTGTATTCGAGGGCAAAGTAAATCTTCGGCTCTGAATCTTCGTATGATGTCTGTGAAAATTCCTGAGAACATTGCAATAAAACAGGTACACACGATGCTAAATTAGGCTCCCGATTCTGTAACCACGTCCTCGCGGCATGTTTCAAGTGCTCCTTCTGCTTCTGCTTCTGGCGTCCACGATACGATTCACGCAGTTTTGAAGGCTTCCGTGGTACTTTTTTGGAAATTGCTCATACGGGATTTGGCGAGACATGCATCGCCAATCTTACCCGGTCGCAGAGCGCGTAAAGCCACGCTGCGTTTCCGCTCCTCTCTTCAGCATCGACTACTGTCTTCTGACGTGGAGGCATGTCCCTTTACGAGCCCCGTCACACAATGCACTCTTTATAAAGTATACACTGGTCGGGGCCTATCTTATGCCGCAATAATCGTTATTTATTTTCAACGGCTTTTAGTTTCTGTAACGCAGCGCTCCCGGTGCATCCAGGTCGCCAACGGCAGGCGCGTTAGCAGTGTGACATAATATTCCCGACAGCAAAGCAACTAGCGCCGCTAACTCAAGAAAGGAAGCGCAATCGAATCAGCTAACGAGTATTTCCGTCGGACAATATAGGCCGCTGAGAGCGTAATATTTTCATAAGCGTATGAGTTACCACGCCCGCTATGCATCCGTAACGGCCGGTGCGCTGCTTTCTCATCTGCGTGCGCAGAAGGTCAAAACCGCTCATCAACACTCAGACACCAGCGCATGCCCAAGGCTCGGGCAACGTAGTAGGCTCGTGTCTATCTTGAACTCCGTGGTTTATTGATGGCCTCCTCGCATGTTTTTGAAGTGAGTTGGCGAAACGCGAACAGGTGCCGCACGACTTGTACCGCGGCGCTTTCTTCCCTGTCGTGTTTGTTCTTTCCGACCGAGAAATTACACCTGCGCAGCACGTAACGCGCAGCGCAATGTTGAGTCGGAAATGTTTCGTAAATATCTACTTCGTTTTATGAAACATATGGTCTCAATGCAATATTATTGGAACTTCATTATGCTTATAAATACTAGTGTGATTGGCCGGCATGCAGAAAAAATGAAAAACAGCTTGGATCAAGTCATGACTGGCTCCGAGTTATGGAAAACGACATTATCTTGGATCTGCCTGGCTACGTGGCACAAGCATATTTCACAAATTTTAGCACAAGCTACCTGGGACATATAGTGTACATAATGTCGCAAGATCACAATAATCTTATTGTCTGAATCAATTCATAGCAAGACTACACGTACGCTTGCCGGCGTGCGAAAGCTCGCGCTCACGCGCCTCATGCACGGGCAGATGGTGCGTTACAGATGGCACGCGTCGAATGGCGCAGCGAGCCCAAATATGTTATCCAGGAAAATCTAAATGCACTGGCTGCCTCACAAGAATACGAAACGATGTATACCGAGGCGAAAATTATGAACCATTATTTGCGAGCCGCACAAATACAAAGCGCGTTGCTGCGAGCTTTCAAAAGCCGACATGCCTACAGTGGTTCGGCCGTTACGCAAGTAGCAAACTAAGACATAGCTAACACATAGGTGTAGCAGAGACAAAGACCTAGAGGTAGCAGAGACTAAGACATCGACATAGCCAACATTGTACACGTAGCTCAATACCCGCCTAAGTAGTTCACAGCCGCATTTTGCTGTGGAAAAATTCCGTGATGATTACGATACTACCTAATGCGAAATTTGAGCGCAGCTCTACGCGTGTTACCATATCGCAATATATTCAGGCAATTAATTGAGAGAGACATATAGCGTAGTCGACAATCAGCGACAATATCGTATGCCGGTCATGCGCGTAGGCTAGTATTCATGACTCGTCGAAGGTTACAGTGTAATCGCTCGTGCCGCGTGGTTTCTAGAAAGTACTACAAAATTCGCGTCACGCATAGACTCAGATCACAAACCGATCGCAAACCATCGCCGTCGAAAGAAGCAAAAACGTGAAAACACCAAGCCAACCAACAAGGGGTTTGCTCGTATCCGGCTGAAACCAGGTACGAGTCCGCATCGAGCGGTCGGGCGGGACCACCCAATCGCCCGATGCTAGTTTCCCGCGCGAACGTCACTGAAGGGGCCACTCTCATTGGTCTTCGTCGTTCGCGGCTTGCGTCTTTCATTATTCGCTGTACTCGTCCGCTCGGCTGCGCCGCCACCGACCCTCGTGGCTGGAACGGACTCCTAAACGCCCGTTCCAAAAAAAATATTTCAGTGCCCTTCCCCTCTGTGAAGAAGGATGAACAACAATCAAGGCTAATCCCAAAGTCAGCTCCGCCGATAGGCTCTACGGACAGCAATCCACGTTCTGTGCCCGTTTCTCGGCACCGAGCAAGGCACTCCGCCAGCGGCCGCGCCGCACTTTCTTCCTGGCTCGACCAGCTTCACCTACACACCCATGCAACGCCCGCGGGCAGCCTGTGCTCAATTTCCCGACAATGGATCCAACCATACGCGTCTTTCTGCGGCGCAGTTCTATCAATCCACCATTGAAGCCTTCCTATGAAGCCCCTTTAGAGTGATTATGCGTTCAGAGACAACCTTGAAGATTGGCGATCGCGGCAAAGAAGAGACAATGTGGTGCGACCGCGAGGAAGCCGCCTATCATGAACTATGAGTTTTTGTTACTGCCACCATTCACACTTAACCCCCCGGCATTCAAAGGGAGGAGCCCCTGTAGCGATGGCCCTTCACTTTGTGGTGCCCGCCGGGGGGTCATTGCCCTTTGCTCGGGAAATCCAGTTTGCGTCGCAGTGGTGGTCATTTTTCCCTGCTCATTCTTGGAAGAAAATCGGCTGCCGGAGTAGGGGGCCACCACTGCCATTCGGAAAGCCTGCTTTTACTTTTATATAAAGCTAGTGAACTACGCATTCTCAAGCCGTGAAAAACACGCCTTCGTTGAGTCTGCCAAGACGAACTTCCAACATGCGCGTCACCCTTCGTCAATATTTCAGCTTATGACGGTGCAACATTACTAAACAGTGGTTTTACAGCGGAGTTGTCTTAGGCTAGTTTCCAGCGTTTATTGATGTGCGTTTTTGAAAAATATCATCATGTGGGTCACCTTTACGGGGATGTGAGCCTGCTAGGCGTAAGAGCATAGGTGAACGTCCCAGAGATCGCGTACTAGATGGGCTTTATGGCGGCTATGACATATTATAGGGCAGCGGTCTGCGACAACTGTCACCAGCTCGTGCTAACGAAGTCTTTAGGCGTGTACGCGGTCGTAACAAGGTGTTCAACCCGGAGGTGAAGTGGCATCATTGCTACTTGCCGTTGTGGCAAGTTGTGCGTCAAAAGGACGCCGTGTCTACGGCAATCCTCATCAAAATCGAGGCCGCGAGGGCCCTAGAATAATAAGAGGTGCGCGTCATCTATAGCCGGATCGTCGGAGCTGATCGAGCCGTCGTCATTGAGTCCAGTGCAGTGCGACTCAACTGATCCGACAAGGACACCGTTGCATATAACACCGATGTTGCCCTACAGGGTGTAGGAGACGTACAAGATGCTAGAGCAGTTGATATGAACCTCGGATACAGGTCCGACGACGAGTGTGTTCATACACAGGCCAATGTGGCCTGCATGACGCTTGTCAAAATGAGATATTTACACCGTGTGATTCTGCTAGCTCGGGACAAGTATTACATGATATCGATCAACATCGACGTGAAGGACGGATTCGTGAACGATGTAATTTGGGAGATCGAGTTCAGAGAAGACGAAGCGCACGATGCGGTGTACATTTCGGTGTAACTTGATGAGCCGCATACTGACCGTCGGACTCAGATGGAAACCAAGCCCCTCACGCATACTGTTTGGGGACGGGGGATCAAGATCATGGTGGTTGGGCTGCTTATTAAGTTGCGTACCTTCACCCTCACCCTGGATGCAAAGACGGGACGGAGTTGGCGACGAAGGCAGTTTCCGGTCTTTCAAGCTAGTGCGGCCACAGTACAGCTGGGGACGGAACCGTTATCGCCACTGTATCCCGGAAGGCAAGAGAAGGTGAGAGACCTTGGAGAATTTCTCAACTCACTTGGGTAGATCCTACAGCGGACCTTAATCTCCTCGTTATTGCGGGTGACTTTACCGTGCATGTGTATCTTTCCGGCGCAAAGCGGTTTTCCGTGTTTCTCTTGGCAAAGTTTGGCGTTCAATGTTACACCAACACCAACGTCTCCACGACACGCCATCGCTTGTGTGCAGACCTAACATTCGCTAAGATCTCCAGTTTGGTCACCGAGCCCAGGGCCGTCTATCATAGTGACCATGAAGCAATAATTACAGAGGTCACGAAATACCCTTCAAAACAAATAAACAAGATTTCCATACTTGAGCAATATTGTTTTTATATCACTTTATTTATAGTGTTATGCACCTTCACCGGTCATCCCCCTTCGCAGATTGGGATGGATATTTACCTATTATTCAGTGAAAAGACTCATATCCACTTAGATACAGATACTATAGGACAGATTTATTTGCTTATTTAGTAATACCAAACTTAACTAGAACCGGCTTTCGTATCGCAAGGACAAGTTCAATAATCTTACAAATGCTAATACTTATTCATTACTTGTCTAAAGTTCACTAGCAGTAGATGAAGGCTCTGCTGTGGAAGTTGTTGGCGGTTCAGTACTAGTCGTACTAGTCTCTGCTGTGGAAGTTGTTGTCAGTTCAGTACTAGTCGTAGTATGCTCCGTGGTAGTTGTCGCTTCAGTAGTAGTCGTAGTTGGCTCTGGTGTGGTAGTTGTTGTTGTTGTTGTCGTCGTCGTCGTTGTTGTTGTTGTTGTTGCAGGTATAATTAACTGCCTCCTCTTTACGCAGCAGAAAGGCCATCCTATGCCCGGGTACCGTGTTATAATCTTAGTAAAAATATCGTCAGGTGGGCACCTGTATATAAAAATATTAAGACTTAATAAGCAATATTAATAATTGTAGCCAAGGGTCCGCAGTTTCTAAACAGTACAAATCAATAAGAGTAGAGGTAAAATATTTTTATTATCTACAAAAACTAGATATGTATGATTTGTAACAACACAAATACATTAACGAATTTTCTAAGTCCAACAGGAGGAGATGAACTTCAGCAAACTACTTCATACTTGTGTTAACAGAGCCTAAAGAATGAAATAAAAATTCGCTAATGTAACCATAATGTAAATATAAATCGAACATTCTCAGAAGCTTAGGAGAGTAGAAAATGTAGGAAGAAATTCTTAAACGACAGGGAACCACATAAATATAGATTAAAGGGACCAGTATTCTATTCATTTTACATTATTGCAGGTTTTTAACAGCTTCGTGCAAATTTATCTTGCCGGATGATTGCGGCAAATATAAGTAAATTGTGTTGGCAGCATAAAAAAGCACCATATGGTTCTGAAATTTTTGTTACACTGGTGGAATCCGATATCAAATCGTATACATAGTTTCCCTTTCAGATTTCAAGTTTTTTTTCGCTTCTGCTACAGACTCAACCAAGGTGCAACAGTAGTTGAATTTGCTTTCGTCAGGCCATACCTTCAACAAATTTGTGGCCTTTTGTGTACCTAACGACGGAAAAGGGACTTATAAACATGTGTGGGGTAGGTATTTATGAATAAATCAACTCAACTGCTGCCTATGCCAAAAATTTTTTCTGCTTTACTCCTCTGGTGCAGGTTTGGGATACCGAGCGACTGTAGAGCCATTCACGATTTATACACAAATTGCTTAACAAGGTAAGTAATGTGAAACTATCCTTTGTATGACTGTGAAAATGCCATTCCTTCATATATATATACAAATGTTCCTGAGACGCTAGTGTAAATGTCCGATGTGGTCGACTTGAAGGTATGTTTATAAGGCCTGTAGATAGAAATTTATATATGGCAAAATATTTGAAAAAATATTCTGTCAGATTGCTATCCATACAGAGCCAAAATACGCATTGATGCCCCTCGAGAGGGACGAAAGTAGTGGCGCAACAGTCTTTCAATGGTAAAGTATTTCAATCAGGCCACGTTCCAAAGAAGAAGTCCGTAAACATACTAAATATTCCTCTTAAACGCAAAAAAAAGAGACATGTTGAAAAAAAAATGCTGTTAGGCTGATATTCCCCATCAATAGCATGACGAAGTCTTAATAACTTAACCATGTATGTCAAACTGAACGAAAGTGTGTTGCCTACAACAATTTTGCTAAAACCCAGGATAAAACTAAACCTCAGTGCCATTCGCTTCAATCAAGTGTATGAACAAAGTATGCTCAGTATATGCGAGCGCGCACAGCTCGTGTGAGCAGCGAAAGGGAGAACGCTGCACTGGCTGCGATAGCGAGCCCACTGATATGAAAATTGACGGTGTGTGTTCGCTTCGCGTCATCGTTTCTTCAACCAAATGCACTCTGCTCGTCTGGATATTCTTTAATTCTGGACGACTGAGCGGCGCCGGCGCTGTGAAAAGTGGGACTGCACGATGACGGTGGTGGCACCTGTGTTGGAAACGCGCTTGAAGCGTCTACATACAGTATTTGCTTTTTCTATAACTGCTCTGTGCAAATTTCAGAGCTACCGGGTGTACCTGGTAACGCTAATTTCAATACCGTTAGGTACCACTTACATGTTAAGAAATCCTCTCTTTTGAAGTGTTACGAATTATACAGAAATGTGCCTGCGGCGTACCCAACGAATCGGTTATATTCATATTATTATATACCCAAAGGTGTTTATTTGGCAGAGCTCGGAGCAGCACAACGCCGACGGGCACGGCAGTCACAGCTTCAAGCACGAGAGCCGTTGCTGAGCAGGAGCGCTCGACCCACTAGCGTTTAGGGCCAGTAGCGCTGAACCCACTAGCATCTCTCTTCGCTACAATCACCTCCCGGGAGCGAGAAGGGAGCCGTCCGGCGACCTAACTGCTCGTCACGATGAACGGGTCGTAGTAACGCTTGAAACGGTCGACATGGACAATGTCTCGTCTACGGCGGCGTATATCTGAAGATGGCTCAACTCGTTCTCTGACATAGTTCACAGGAGATGCGCGTTCGAGAACACAATCAGGGCCTTCATACTTAGGGACCACTTTTGATGAGAGGAATTCTGCAAAAGAATGCAGAATGGATGAATTCCTGCAAAAGAACGTAAAGTTACTAACCGTGAACGACCCTTTCCGAACAAAGAATTCGAATGACGTGGTGCAGTTCTTGCTTGGGAATAAGGATGTTGGTTACGGTTTTTCTGTAGATGTTGAAGCTTTATTTTATTCAGTTCCACAGCGTGAACTCCTGTCTTCGGTACATGAATGTATTGAGTATAGTGGTGCGATCTCGTTCCAGAATTATGCCGGACTTTCAGTTGGAAATTTCCTAAGTCTTTTAGAATATTACCTTCGAGCTACTTTTATTGTATTTAATGACCAACCGCATTTACAATGAAATGGTATTTGTATTGGATCATGTGTTGCTCCCGTCCTTGTGGATATTTTTATGTCTAGTATGGATCATTCTTTAGACCATGCTTTTATTGAGGGGAAAGTTTTAAAGGTTTTTAGATATGTCGACGACTTTTTGGTATTTTTATCGCTTGACTCGTCCTACCAGGATACGATCCGTTAGGTTTTAGAGGATTTTAAGGTACATGGACAAGGTCTTCCGTTTACCCACGAGAGTCCACAAAACAATGTATTGCAGTTCTTGGAACTGAAGCTTGAATTCTGTGAACGCCATGTGTGTTGGGTATCACCCCGTGCGAAAAAGGAACTGTTGTCCTTCAGGTCTGCGCACTCGAAGATTGTGAAAAGAGGTATTGCGTCGTCATGTATAGAATTGGCACTTAAGAGTTCGTGTGTGCAAAAGATGCAAGAAACTTTTGATAATCAGATCAGGCGACTTTTGGCAGCTGGGTTCCCTATGTCGCTTTTGACTGCCGTGGTTGAAGCTCTGATCCAGAGAAGTAAAACACAAAAAGCCGGCCGCCGAACGTGAAACGCGTAGGCCTGCGGTGGTCCCTTATATCCATAAGGTGACCCATCAACTGAAGAAAGTTGCTTGCAGGCATGGGGTTCCTTTGGCATTTTCTGCGCCAAACAAGCTGTCAAAGACATGTTCCCGCACCTGCGGAGAGAGCAGAGGAGCATGCCAAATTCGGCATGATGCCTCATACGTGTCGTGCGCTGTCGGCGTGGTTTATGACATTCCACTCTCATGTGGTAAGACATACGTTGGCCAGACAGGGCGTTGCGTCCATGAGCGACTCAGGGAACATGCGCAGAAAGTAAACAAAAATGTAGATAAAGGAGCGCACCTGGTTGCGCATATAAACTCTTGCAGCAATTGTGAGGCGCGACTTGATCGGATGATAATTCTTGGAAAAAGCAAGAATGAACATGCCCGGCTTGCCTTAGAGGCCTATCACATAAAAAGACCAGGAAATAATTGCATTAGTGACACACCTGTGTCCCTGCACCCATCAGAAATTGATTTCCTACGTTTGCGTATACGATAGGTTGGCAGGTGTCAGTAATGTATTCTGTGCGCGTGCGCGGTTGTGTGGCCTAGGTATATATATGCATCGACAACGAAAAGAAAAAAGGAAGTTGTTAGTCAGCGCCAGTGTGTGTCGTGTCTTTCTTTTTGTGGCTCGTCTTAGGTGTTTGCGCTGTTACGTTTAGTTCAGAAATACGGCAAGAAATAGGGTGAAAATCCAGTGGTGCTCTGCGTAGGCGACGAATGGCAGAATGGCGTCCCAGTTTGTGTGGTCGTAGGAAGCCTACATTGAAAGCATGTTGCCAAGCGTACGGTTGACGCGTTCTGCGAGGTCATTCGTTTGAGGGTGGTACGCCGTAGTCGTACGATGAACAACGTGGCACTCTTTGAGAATCGCTTCAACTACTTCCGAAAGGAGGACGCGTCCGCGATCGCTGAGCAGTTTCGAAGGTGGCCCATGCCGCAGGATGAATCGGCGAAGCAGGAATGATGCAACATCGCGCGCTGTAGCTGCTGGGAGAGCGGCGGTTTCAGCGTATCGTGTAAGGGGATTTACTGCCACAATAGCCCAGCGGTTACCAGCCGACATCAGGGGAAGTGCCCCATACAAATCGATGCCAACGTGCCCGAACGGCCGGGTAGGGCAGAGTATAGGCTGCAGACCAGCTGGCGAGAGGTGTGCTGACGATTTTCGGTGCTGGCGGTCGGGGCATGAGCGAACAAACTTTCGAATGTAGTTGTACATTCCTCGCCAGTAGTAGCGTCGTCGGAGACGCTGGTAGGTTTTGAAAAGTCCTGAGTGAGCACACTGTGGATCAGAGTGGAACGATGCGCAGATTTCAGAACGCACGCTTCGAGGTACAACTAATAACCACTGGCGGCCGTCAGAGGTGTAATTGCGTCGGTGAAGCAGGTCGTCGCGAATTGCGAAATGGCGAGCTTGACGGCGCAATGCACGAGTGGTTGGCTGCGATGACAGATCAGCAAGGCAGTCTATGATGGACGAAATCCAGGGGTCCTTGCGCTGCTCAGAAGCGATGGTCCCAATGTCGACAGAAGAAACATCAAGCTGGGATATTCCGCAGCAGGCATTGTCGTCTGCCAAGGGAGAATGCGAGACGGCGTCAGCATCAGCATGCTGGCGTCCGTTGCGGTACAGTACGCGAATATCGTAATCCTGTAAGCGAAGCGCCCAGCGAGCGAGATGGCCTGAGGGATCCTTCAATGACGACAGCCAGCATAGTGCATGGTGGTCCGTGACGACATCAAACCGGAGACCATACAAATAGGGCCGGAACTTGGTAAGCGCCCAGATGATCGCCAGGCGTTCTTTTTCCGTGACGGTGTAATTGGTCTCGGCTTTAATAAGCATACGGTTCGCATATGCCACAACATATTCAGGAAACCCTTCCTTGCGCTGCGCTAGGACAGCGCCGAGGCCAACACCTCTGGCATAAGTGTGTACCTCAATAGGTGCCGTTGGGTCGTAGTGGCGCAAAATGGGAGGAGACGTCAGCAAACGACGGAGCTTAGCGAACGCCTTGTCGCACTCGGGCGACCACGAATGGAGAGGTCCATTGCTGCCAAGGAGCTTCGTCAGGGGCGATATGATGGCGGCGAAATTGCGAATGAAGCGCCTGAAGTAGGAACACAAACCTACAAAACTGCGCAGTTCTTTGACGGACATCGGTTAAGGAAATTCAGCTGCGGCACGAAGTTTGGCTGGATCGGGGAGGCTTCCATCCTTCGAGACGACGTAACCTCGTACCGGGAGCTGCCGCGCTGCAAATCGGCACTTCTTTAGGTTCAGTTGGGGGCCAGCGTTCGCTAAGCACGTCAAAACACGCCGTAGGCGCTTAAGGCGCGTGGTGAAGTCCGAGGCAAAAACAACAACGTCGTCGAGATAACATAAGCACGTGTGCCACTTCAAACCGCGGAGAACTGTGTCCATCATGCGTACAAAGGTTGCTGGCTCATTACAAAGTCCAAACGGCATGACGTTAAATTCGTATAAGCCGTCGGGTGTGACCAAGGCTGTCTTCGGCCTATCGACGTCAGCCATGGGTACTTGCCAATAGCCGCAGCGTAAATCTAGAGATGAAAAGAATTCTGCTCCTTGTAGGCTATCGATGGCGTCATCGATTCGCGGCAGCGGGTATACATCTTCGCGAGTGATCTTGTTCAGGCGCCGATAGTCTACCCAGAACCGTACCGAGCCATCTTTTTTCTTAACAAGGACCACATGGGATGCCCATGGATTGTTCGAGGGTCGAATCACTTCGAGGTGAAGCGTATCGTCCACATGCTCATTAATCACAGGACGTTCTGTGGCAGACACGCGATGTGGTAATTGCCGCAATGGCAGTTGGGAGCCAGTGTCAATATAGTGCGTGACAGCAGACGCCCCGCCCAGGGAAGGTTGCCCGACATCAAAAGAACGAAATTCTTCTAAGATGCGTGGAAGCTGCGAACGCTGAGGTGGGGTGAGGCCATTGGCAATAGATGAATCGAACACACCTGTGGGCAAAGGGTCGGACGTAGAGAGAGAACCGAGCGTGTTGTAACTGGCACAGGACGTGTCTTAGGGAACATCGGTAAATTGTACAGCGTCGATCACTTCCACGTGGCCAAGACATTCGCCTTGAAGCATCATCACAGGGTATGAGAAGGGGTTACAGACAAAAATAGCTGTGGAGCCCTGTTTGACGTGCACAGTCGCAAAAGGCAGCAGCAGACCTTTTTGAGTATAAAAGCTGCCCGACGCAGAAAGTAGTGCAATGGCGTCAGAGAGGCTGCTGCAATGCATTGAGGCAATCCCTGACGAGTTGGGAGGAATGTTGGTGTCGTGCCTGACGAGTAGTTTGTTCGCAAAAGAAGCATTATCGGCAAGCGTCGTATCTGAGATCGGCGACAGTTCTAGTTCAGCCCGTGCGCGATGAATGACGGCATCGTGGCGGGCGAGAAAGTCCCACCCCAGGATAACTTCGTGGGAGCACGCGAAAATCACAATAAATTCGACGGCGTATAAAACGTCGTCGATGAGAACATGAGCGGTGCAGGCCGCAATCGGGTGAATACGCTGTGCGCCTGCTGCGCGGAGAGCGAATCCAGCAATGGGCGTCGTAACCTTTCGAAGGAAGCGACAAAGCTTTGCGTCCATAACTGATACAGCGGCTCCGGTATCCACGAGGGCATATGTGCGCACACCGTCAACTAACACGTCTATCACATTGGTCGGGCTACGTTGAGGACTTTCGCGTTTCAACGGCGTCGCAGCCCTTGCCTCATGGACTGCGACGATTAGTTTTCCTCATCCCGAGCTTCGGGACGAGGCCGCATCGGTAATGGGGAGCCTCGGCGTGGAGAAGTTGAGCGATGGATGTTGGCGGACCGGCGAAATGGTGGTGACGCAGCCCGAGGTTCGTTGTCGTAATAAGGGCGCGGAGAACCCGCCACAGAGCTTGGCACATATGGTGTAGCGCTAGGCGACTGTACGCGACTACAGTGGCGTGCGACATGGCCTGCATAGCCGCACGCAAAACATATCGGTCGATTGTCCGCTGTACGCCACCGAGTCGTTGCGGCAGGTCCCATCCATGTGGAAGGACGTGTTGAACGTGGCGGCTGGTGAAGTGATTGCACAGAAGGCTGTTGTCGGGGTATAGCGAGGACTTCGGCGTACGTGAGAGGTCCCCGTTGAGGTAGTTTTTGAGGCTGGATGGCGACTCCCGCGTAGCTGAGTGGCACAGCCATCGGGATCTGTTGGGGCCTGGCCATGACTTTGGCGTAGCTGTGAGGCGCAGCCGCAGGAACACGCTGGTGGTGCTCAGGCAAAACCTTGGGCATTTCTTGGGCTATGACGGGGCGAAGCGGAGGCGCAAAACTTGGCGTAGGCACGTGTACTGACTGCGGCTGTGCAAAATCCATCAACGAGAGTTACCAGGCAACTTCCTCGCGGACGAACGCCTTCATTTCTGCGAGCAACGCGGCCTGGTTGGACATGGCAGCCAAACCAGTGAGGTGTTCGTCACGCGGTAGAGATTGACGGGTCAGTGACCGCTGCGTGCGGAGTTCTTCATAGCTATGGCACAGTGGGACAATTTCAGCCACAGAGCGTGGACTTTTGGCCAGCAACATATTAAAGGCGTCGTCTTCTATGCCCTTCAGTATGTTTCGCATTCGATCAGACTCCGTCATGGTCGACTCGACTTTCCTGCATAGGTCCAGGACATCTTCGATATAACTGGTGAATGTTTCGCCTGGCTGTTGAGCTCGTTCTCGCAAACGTTGCTCGGCACGCAGCTTGCGAATAGTAGGGCGACCAAATACATCGGCGAGGGAAGTCTTAAATTCCGACCATGTCTGGAACTCTGTCTGATGGTTGTTATACCCCAGGCTGGCCACTCCAGCGATGTAAAACAGAACACGGCTCAGTTTGGTTGCTTCGTCTCACTTGTTATGGTTGCCTACCCTGTCGTACGCCGTGAGCCATTCATCCACGTCAGTGTTGAACGCTCCAGCGTAGATAGGAGGGTAGCAATGACGAGGCACCCTGGGACACGCAGTGAGTGCAGGAGGAGGCGTTTGCTGGGAGGCGTCTTGAGGCATGGTAGATGGTAGGGTACGGGACCGGAGTTCCAGGATGATAATCTGAGGGTACCCCGCACATTCCACCAATTCTAAAGGTGTTTATTTGGCAGAGCTCGTAGCAGCGCAACGTCGACGGGCAGGGCAGTCACATCTTCCAAGCACGAGAACCATTGCTGAGCAGGAGCGCTCGACCCACTAGCGTTTAGAGCCAGTAGCGTTGAACCTACTAGCGTCTCTCTTCGCTACATATAATATTATCTAATCGCCATAGCAGGTACAAGAAAACACATCAAAGCCTCCTCACCAGACGATACGCAGACGAAGTGTTTGCGATCCTGGACATTATCTTCTAGCTCAGCTGTTTTCTCCTTATTTCTGCGGCCATCCTTAGGGAGCCGGCATGGTTCGTGGCGCAGATTCAAGTTGACGTCCCCATGCGTCTTCCGGGAATGGCAACTTCAATGGCGGCTGCGTGTAGGAAGCGGACCAGCCTTCAGAGCGACACCAACAGCGATGGCACGAGCGACTAGTTACTCAGCAGTGAGGACTTCTCTGATGATGCCTTCGAGCTTGTGCGGAGCCGCAACGCCAAACGGAGACACACCACCAGGGCGTCCATGTCTTTGAGCACGCCAACGGTAGGACCAACTCAGAATGCCACAGTCAGTACGATTCTATTTTTACTATAACTCGCTACCGAAAACTTGAAGCCACTCAACAGACCGTATGTATCGAGGCACCTTGAAGCGGTGGTGCCAAATCCGGTCCCAGATGTTAGAGTCAACACACGAAAAAAATGTGTTGGCTTTTGACGTCACACATGAGACTGCGCTAAGAAATTGGACTAAAGTTGCTGAGCTAGGCGGCGTAAAGCTTCGCTCGTAGATCCCCCCGAACAATGCTTACACTACTGTTGTCATCTGGGACGTCTCCATCTCCAGCGCGGACTTACCGACTCAAGTGAAGCCTGCCGTTGATGGCTTCGCTATAACCTATGTTTATCGCCTTGGCACATCCGGCTGTCTTAAAATATCTTTCAATTGCGAGACACTCCCTTCTCACTTCAAGGTGGGTCACTTTTGGAAACACTGTGTGATCATTCATCCCCGGGCCACTCCAATGCCGCAATTATATAAAGCTCGGACACCCTGTGCACACCCTCGGGCACCGTATCAGAGCTGTGTGCTAGAACACGAAACTCTGCTCACGCGGTAGCAAGCGCCACGCGGCACCTTCTTGTGCAGCCACGGTCCTCAAATGCACCGATTGCCTTGGTTTCCATGATGCTTCTTCGAAAGACTGCCCCAAAATGAAGAAAGAGAAGGTGATCTTGAAGCAGATGGCGAGAGACCATTCTTCTCGTCGGGAAGCTGCTGCGGCCATGGGAAAGGGACACTCCCGACGACGTCGGACTTCAAACAACGCTGATGCCTCTGTGAAGAGCAATACCCATCCGGCAGCCCCTCCTCCCCTGCCACCTATGCCTGGTGCAATTCCACCTAAATCTGGCATGATCACGCGAAGAAAAATGTAACTTTGTCCGCACTACTAAAGCAACAGACAAAGCCAGAACAGCAGCAGAAGTCACAAGAGAAGCCACAGCCGACAGCACAGCCGATGCCACAGCCGATGCCACTGCCGAAGCCGGAGCCACGTCAACTGATACAGCTGCACAGCGCAGTAGAGTACGCAGCGCGGGTACTTGACAAATTGCCCGAAGAAGACAGGCAAGTGGTTATGATACTCCAGTCTCTCGTGTATACTTTTCGATTGCTCTTGAGTAACCTGCCCACATCGTCAGCGCGAAGCGCAATGCAAGTGCGGGATGTTCTCAATTCAGCAGTTGCAAGTCTTGAGTAAGCATCATGGCTCACCCGCAGCCTTCTATTCGCACTAAATTCAAGAAGGCTGGGCTTTGCCTTAACAATATACTGCCGCGTAGCGCAATGCACTGCTGATGCCTGCGGGCTCCTTGCTCTTCGCTGGTGACTTCAACGTGCAAGCACCAAATCAGACATGTATTCCCTCTCTCCAGCTTTTCTCTTTTCATCTTCTCCCTTCCCCTAGTTTAGGGTAGCAAACTTGTCGCGCGTCTGGTTGACCTCGCTGCCTTTCCTCCCTTTGCTATCTCTCCCTCTCTTCTCATCAGACTCCATAGCAAATTATGTTTATAGCAAAATTATTGCCAAACGACGCTTAAGTACTGTTGTAGGAATTTTTCTTAAAGAAGGGAAGGCAAGGAAGACATTTTTCGGACATGTTACCGTACCGCTAAAAGTGAGCGCTGCCGTCTTTTAAAAGAGATACTTTTCCCATTTACTTTGACTAGCACCCGCAAGTGCCGTTCCTTCAATGATTTTCGGGCACTGCTACATCCCCAGCCTCTTCAGCCTGCGGCGAGGCCGAAAGAATTGAGTATCTCCTTTATTTCTGCCCTTCTTTCTGCAAGTAAAGAGAAGTCATGTCTTTAAGTATCATTCTAAATGGAGGCCTCGCGACCGCTGACAGGAAAGAAGTATGTAACCGCTTCGACAGTCTTTCTATTCTTCTTGTTTATGTCCCACTTTTCTTCCCCAAGGTGCTCACACATGCTGCCGAAGAGTTGTAGAGAGCGAGTGTGGTCGCGAAGATGATGAGAAATAGCGCCTCTTCCACTGCACAATCACTCTGTCCTCTCCTTTGCGTTCTGCCGCACAGCAGCCGAGGTAACGCGCGGCCGGTAAGTCTCGAGTCCTGTTCCTTCTTTTTTCCTTTCTTCTACTTTCTTATTAGATACGAAGCATTTGTTTACCTCGACGGATCAAAGATCAAATCAAATGCTATGACGTCCAAAGTCTGAAAGTTTGTCGCGGATGAGCGCGCAGCCCCATGCTCCAGCTGGCTGCCTGCTGTTGGTTCGGCACCTCCTTCCTCTACGCGCATGCGCGTGCTCTCCCACGCAATCGCCCACAACCTGCCATGTCTTAGGGCCGAAATATGGTCAATCCGTCCTTCCGTTCCGCCCTCGTCCGCTTGCCTGCAGATGGCTCTCCGGTCAAGACGGACGACGGGTCGCGACTTTGCAATCCGCACGCCTGCTCGACTCTCATTGGCTGGTCCGAGGCAGACGGCGTCGGGCGTAGTCACGGCAAAGATTGCACTTGCTCGAAGCTGGGACGGGATGCCTAAGCTACAGCCTTGAGGTCTGAGCTACAGGCGTGTCAGAAACAGTCTCTTTTTCTCCTTCATATGATTTTTACTAGAGTTACCTGGCACCCCCGGAGAAAGTCATCGAAGCCAGGAAGCCCTTGTGTAAACTTTAAGGTTTAGCAGCGCGTGCGAACACTGACAGAAACAGACGAAGCGCAGGAAGTGTGTTGTGGTTACGAGAGTGTCAGAAGAGATATATGAAGCCGTCGACATCAGGATTTTTCGTGCCATGCTCCACGTGGGAGCAGGACGCATGTTCAGGGCATGGTGAATTAAATAGTGTCCCATCTGCGCACCTTGTGTACGGGAGTGATATATATTCCGTGTATGCGGTTTGTTGCCGCGAAGTGGTGAACGCCAGTCCTTTGCAACTTTCAGAAGTAATGATGCGATCAGTAGCCACAAATTGTTATTCCCTCGTTGTCGCTGCCGTTCCGTGCGTGCTACACGGCGTCTAAGCCGTTTCGCCGGCTGCGATGCCTCTTGGTGATCGCGACGTTCGAGCTGTTTTCTTGCTGCGTGATGTGTCGCAGCGTTATTGGGTGTAGGCGTGCGCGTTCTACGCTGTGTGCGCGTGCTCAGAAGCGAATTGTGCAGAAGTGTGGCCGATCGCGTTTTCATATGTAGTATCCTTATAGATAAGCCCTCTCAGACCGGCCTTTTCTGCTTCGTGCATGTATCGTTAATTTCTTAATTTGTTACAGCACTTTACAAGGTGGTTTTATAGTGGTCGACGTTAGAGAACATCATAATTGTTACCTTTGTCAAGAGGTACAGCCTTGTCCTGAAATGTGGATACGCCTGAATGCACTAAGGTCATAAATAAAAATTTCTGGCAGCCTTGCTTTTTATTATGTGGACATTGGTGTGAGTAGAAAGTTTCTAGATTGCACAAAGTATATTGCTTAATATTTTGTCATGCAAGTGGCTCACATACCCTAGAATCCTAACTGCTTGTTTTTGGCTGGTGACTAAGCACAGAGTCTGTTTGTAAAGACACCAGTGGCATGGTGGATGAATAGGTTATATGGAAGAACTGGATGCTTCCCTCTTATTAGTGAAAATTTTACGTTTCCTTACAAAAACAAATATAAATGTTATAATGAAAACCTATGGCATGTAATAACAAGCAGACAAGTAATTGTCACAGAGACGCTGATATATGATACTCTGCTTGCAGCGAGCAGAATTGCCTAAAACAAATTTTTACTACAGTTCTTCCTCACTGGCTAGCTACGGCCACGTTAATAATGCAGGAATAATTAGATAAGCGAAAGTTTGGCGTCACTTTGTGCATCCATCCTATTTAATTCTCTGTTTCGTGTCACCTGCTTTGTCATGAGCCTCCCGTTTAAAGCAAACAGGGTCAAGTGCCACTCTAGGTGCTTGATAGGTGCATTCTGCCGACGGTCATTAGCAAATACCGTGCATTAAACTGACTTGCGCCTGCAATGCCTAATAAATATTTTTATGGCGCACAGTCATCTACCTGTAAGCATACTGCTACCTATCATTCGTGCGTGTATGATGTTTTACGCTATATGTGGCTATCTCACCGATCTTTAGGTTTTCCCAGGCCACGGTTCCACTCATTAAGTGAACCGTTTTCATCTGCGCTGCCAGATTATGGAAAGAGGTGCATCGCCCTTGTCGTTCTTTAGCATCCTTATGGCCACAGTGCATTCCATCAGGGAATTCGGCTGATATCACAATATAAAACGTGCCTGTTGGCTATCACGAGAATATTTTGAACGCAAATTCTCATAATTATGTGAACATTAGTGATGTGATTGAAGACAGCAAATGTGGGCCAACTGCTGGCAAAATTTTCATGTGACTCAGCCGACAGAGTTTCTGCGCCCTATAATATGTTAGCCATACTCTATCGGCCAGTGTGCTGAATTTTTCTTTATTGACACAAATTTACTACCCAGCCATATAAGATTAACCGTAACAGATAAGGTTACAGATAAGATAGAACCGTACATTTTAGGTCCATACACATAGTCACGGTGCGCCATTATTCCAGTCAGCGAAGCACCGATCAACGGGCGCCAAAATGTCGTTGGAATAGGAGCCGGCGAGGAAGACGGGTGTTGCCAGCTTCTCGGGCAAGCGGCCGAAAAAGGCGAAGGCCGGTTAAAAGATTATTTTTTTGTTGTTGTCGCGCTACCGCGATGCCCCGACGGCTTTTTGGGGGAACACCAGCGTATTCTCTGCCCAACGCGTGCATTGAGAAACTTGCTAAGACAGCAGGGGTGCGAATACCCGGAAATATGAGGTGTCTCTGTGCAATCCCGTGTCCACGAATAGCTGACAGTGTATGAGTGTCAGACAGTTTGCGGCCTTATGGCCGGCAGCCGTCATTTCTTCTGTGTGTGTGAACGGACGATAGACACCGCCACGGACTCAACGGTGTGCGTGTGTGTCTGTGTGATGCGACGTAAGTGCACCACCTCTAACAGCAGGGGGGAATCGCCCGTTTCTTCGCTACTTATAAAAAGGGGCGCGGCCAAGGATTTGGGAGGAGCGGGTGTACAATTAGGTGAACATGATTGGATCGTCACCAGTATCTGGCGTTCGCGACCAAGGGCAATAGGGAAATGAAGATTATTTAAACGCCGATTTTAGACCGAACTTAGTAGTCTCAAAGCTGAACCTATGAGCTGCTAAGAAGCGTCGAGAGGCTAGAGCCATCCAGTATCGCCTAGGCCTCCAGAGCATGGGTGTCTGAGCTCCGAGTTGACGTTGCAGACGACATCTCTAATGGAGCTCAGGGTAGTTGCCCTCAAGTTAGCTCAACCTGCTCGAGGGACACCGTCAGATATAGACTCCCTGTAAAGCCAGCATAGCAATTGTATCAACCGCAACGAGATCGGCTCGCTTGCTTTCTTCGGGAAAACTCTGCCGTGGACTCCACGCTTTACGGAATTGCTGCCGTTGCTCGGCCATGCTTGTGCCATCATTCGTTTTCTCTTTAACCCCGCTTAGTGGACCCCCACTATGTGTAGTCTTGTGTAGTGTTAAGTTTTATAACGACAGTTGATTGTTCGTTGTATTTCTTTTGTCGTCATTGTTGATGAGTATGAAGTGCATGTGTGTTAGTGCTCTTGTGTTTTTGTGTTTTTTATTTGTGTATCGTTGTCAGTCATTAACTATTTTGTTGCTCTCTTTCTCCTGGCTCTCACTCCTTCGCTGTGTCGGATTCAGTACGCACCGACCAACCGGCTTATATGCCCGTCGAAGAGTTCGCGCAGACGGCGAACAGGTGACATGCGGTGACACACAAGAACACTTCTTTATTTTACCATATTCAGTAAATTGTACCCATGCCTAGCTTAGATTAGCAACATCAGCTTAACTTATGGACGGAGGTAAGTGAGAAAAGGAAATTATTCCGTAACTAACAGGAATTAGACCGGTGCAAGGAAAATTGTCCTTATGCCTTGTTGCGTAAGTTGTGCTGTTCATTTGATGCACACAGTAACATATAAATATAAACATATGTGTATCTTGCGTTTACGTGCAAGTCTGTGAATAAAACAGCACAATTTCTGATATCAAGGCACGTTGCACCGACTACCCCACATCACAGATGTTCTATATGGTATTCAGCTGATTCTATTTAAATTTCATAACATGGGCAGTAATGACATTTCATACATGTATGTAAACCCATACATGGACTGTATCCACTGCATGTGAGAATACGTATTTTAGACCAATGACAGTAGCTGAGGCACTAGCTTTTTATTTAGGTTTTGCCATCGCTTATTGGAGGGATGATGTTGATTATGGCATCCAAGCAACAAATATAAGGGTTTGTGTTTAATACACCAGCAATGAAATACTGAATGCAGCTGCACTTCTTCGTGCACTAGCGAGTTTAATTCTACTTCTAATCGTACTCTCATGCATCGTTCTTCAGCCACAAATGGTTACCATATTTGGCGTCATGAGTTCTTGGCTCATTTTCACTTGGGCCTATCGATGGAGTGAAATATGCCTATTCAACAGCCAGTTTAGTGGGAAGGCACCTCTGAACTTATTGCTCAAAGAACAATTCCTGCATGCTCTTTGCCAATCAGATTGGCTGCTGAAATTATGTGTGACAGACCACTTCAGCTACATCAATATTCACACAGCTGACCCTGCTACATGTAGTTAACTCATTGGTAGAGGCAGAAGAAGATGTTGCACGTAATCAACCCTTACGTTTTGCTGCCGGGCGGTTGCAACCGCCCGGCAGCAAATCGGGGAACACTTGTGCTATCGCAAGTGAAAACAATCAGAATAGTGCCACCATATCAGCTGGTTTGTCGTGATTGCATTGTCTGCATGTTTCTTCCTTATATAGGATAGGTTTCCATATTATGAATTCACAGCTTTCAGAACAGTTACTGCACTAATGAAGGCACAGAACAGATACCAGTACTGAATGAAGTATATGCAAGTAGAGCAGAGAGAACTTCTGGATAAGTCCAAAGCTATACAGGTAAGTCTAGGTCGAACAAAACAATTTTCACATTAGAAGATTTACCACCATTATTCCATTTCCCATTATTCACAAATCTGAACCTGAGGAACTATTCGCTGGTTTGTTGTGCAACTAAAGAAACATCAATGAATGTTTCCTCGCTCCTTGTGCGGCCCTGTTTTTCGCATATGAGCCTTCATTTGATTGTCATGTGCATGTTAAAGCAGCTACTAATAAGAAAGACAAACACAAAACCACTAACTACATCAACCTATTCCCACCACTTGAGGTCACTGAACTCACTGCTAAGTTAGGTTACTTGAGAACTTCGGTTTGCTTTCAACTAAAGTACAGGTAATGTCCAGCTGCTTACGTAGTGCTATCCATTTTTAATTTTCCTAAAATATGGCTGTGCATCAGCTAGCTAGGTTGTTGCTGAAAAATACATAAACGATTTGCAGCCCATGCCTAACAAACACAAATAACCTTAGTAGAACCTATAATAGTTTAGGTATCACGTGCATCTTGCGTGAGCCTATTTCTTATACGTAGAGCAATCAAAATAGAATATGCATGTATGGTGCTGACAGTATCAAACAGTCTCGAGTCGATAATCTTTTTGCTGCCATGGGTGAAAGACGAAGCATTCTGATCATGGTACTGCTTAATTTTGAGCACTTTAGTAATGTTTTGTACATCCTTGAAATGTTAAATTATGTCTGTCTAACTAAGAAAGTGGCCACAGACTGGACAGCCAGGCTGGCAAGAAAGAGTAGAATCGTTTGATTTCATTCAAATAAGTTGTAATGTCAGCACTATAAGCTATTTGCTTTCAAATAAATATTCTCCTTGGAACTACTTTTTGAGCATTTATCTGCGTAATGTCACCGCTATACTTGTATATTGCTTTTATGCCAGTCATAATAAACTGCACACTCACTGCCTAAGCTTCAATTCCTTGGTGCATCAAGTTGACCACTTATGCACAATATTTTTGCGCACGGTGAGAACGTCATTCGTTGCTGAGGACATCATTTAAGGTTACATTTTGTTTGGAAAGTTTACAAGCAGCAAGTATTAAATTTCTAATATATATGTTTGAGGCCTCACTTCTTCTTTGATGGCTTCATACATATAACAAAATGCAAAAAGCATTTGATGGATCCAAGCACACCTAAAATTGGCAGTATGAAAAAAGAAAAGAAGGAAAACACGAGCGGGCAAATGCAGGCATACCTGCGAGCTCTGCTCAGAGCCTCATACACGTGCTCAGTGGTAAAAAGGGGTGTCTCGGCGACGTACGCAGCTGTATCTCGTGACAGATGAGATGTGCGTGTGTTCAGGATTCTTGCAAGCTGTCACTAGCACTGCAGAAACTTCGCCATCGCACAGAACCCAGATATTTTGGACGAATCACTGCTCGCGATACCATCACTTTCGCATAACTTAGAATGCACCAGGTTGGATGATTCGAGAGGTTTTGCTAAACCAGCCAAGGCAGCGAACATTGAAAGTAAGAGTCCAAGAGTACGTCCCAAGTTGCAACATAATGCTATTCCAATACATTTTTTTAAGGGTGGCGCAAATAACATGACTCTGCAGTGTTTTGAACAAGGATGACGGTGCCAATGCAACACAAGCAGCTGCAGAACGGAATGTGGCAGGCTAGAGTCGCATTTTCATCATGACGCGGAAACTTGAAATCACATCGGCAAAGATATGCCAGTATCGTCTGCAGAGGAGGCGATGTCTGCTGTCAAAGATACTTGCCATCCTTGAACAGGTTTGTTCCGCCGAACGGTTGCCAGCTGTCAACAGACCGCGTCGTCCAAATGGAATGCGCGTGCGATCCACTCGTGCGGATTGACCATGCACCGAATTTTTCGACAAAGTTCGCATTTTGGGCGCCCGCCCCGATCCGCACGTGGGCGGACGAGGAAGGAACGGACGGGCGGATTGAGCCGGTTTCTGCCCTTAGCGACTCCTCTCCTTGCTGCACTCACCTGGTACGGGTGTGTGCGCCAAAAATAGACGTGACTCGGTTGCCCTAGCTACGCCATTTTGCGCGGGGGCCTCTCCTTGAACATAAGTACTTATTCGATATTGTAAGGAGGAAGCAGAGCGTAAATGCCACGCCAAGGTATGCGATGCGCACCATTCCAGCGAAGCAGGAGGCGATGGAACGACCCAATGAGATACGCAAGGCACTCGATAGCAAGCAAGAGCAAAAGTGATTTGCGGCAGGATAACAGGGCCAGACCTAGCGAACGGCTACTCATCAGGCAGCCGAGACCACGGTGACTTTAAAAAGCAGTTTGTCAAAGACAAATATGGCGCGGCTTGTAGCTTTATCGTCTGCTCCTGGTTCCGCTCGCACTTCGTCAGGTTGTCGCGGCCCACGCACGTGGCGATCCTCAAGTGAGCGTTTCCCTGAGAGGACGGTATTTTTTTTCGGGTTTTCTACCCGCGCAACAACGAAATGCTTCGCATACACTTAGAACAGCATCGAGGGTGGTTTCTGGTGGAATTTTTTTAATCAGATTGTGAATTTTCACTGGTAGAACTGAGCATAGCGAGTGAGTGACGGGGGGGGGAGGTCTCGTAGTGAGTGACGATGTTAGCTGTGCGTTTTAAACAAAACGTTTGTGCGCGTTACTTTGGCCTCTCTGGCTGAGTGCCAAGCTTCTTGGGGACGGAGTGAGCGTAGTCTTCGGGGTTAAAATAATAATATTTCACGTCAGGGCAGAAGGAGTGGCATTCAGTGATGAAGTATTTGGCGGGCGCGATCGTCAGCGCGTGATTTAAAATGCCCACACCTTGCAAGGGACCATTTGAGAGTACAGGGGTCATGAACTTCTCCACGCATGGGTGTACAAATTTCTTTTTATGAGTTGCAAAAAAACCTGGAATGTTAAGGTTCGGACAAGCTGAATCATATACAGATCCATGGTGGTTATGTTTCTTGTGTGTGCGATGGGCACTGTTAAACATTTCCACTGTGCTGAGAACTTTACTGGAGCGTATTTGAACCCGTCACGATAGGACACAAGACATGCCGTGCTCCACAGCGAGTGAGTAAGAATCGTTGCTACTTTTCTTTCTTGCAATGATTTTCGCCTGTAGCTAACGTGGAGTTGATATTTCTGCGGGTTAATAAACTTTAAACGAGCAAATGCAGCATAAAGTGTGTGACTCCACAGCATCTTCAGCACTGTCTGCTCTGTAGCGCTGACGACTCGCCACATCGTACACGCTGAGGCTTCTCAGTGCATTCATGTAGGCTTACTTTTCTAACGCTTTTACTTCGTACGCTTCATCGTAAGGGCGTGCGAATGCCTTGAACCAGCAAGACGGCCGGTTCACACCATGGCTTCTTCTGCGTATTTATTGCTCCCTATCCAGCGTCTCGTGCCTCCAGTGTTCCCACGAACCCTTATTGTTACTTTTTTCTAACCACCAACAACGATAGCAGACGATAGCTCTTTGACGAGAACCACCTGTGCGCCCACAACAGCTCCAGAGCAGGGAAGCTAGTGGCTAGTGCGTGTGCCCACAGCAATGTTGCCAGCAGCTGTAGCCAGAATGCTACCCTCGTTCATGGAGCATCGACTGAGTGGAATGTGACGGTGCGTCGTCTTGGGTTTCGCTGACATTGCAGTCAAGCGCACTGCATATCTCTGGCGGAATAACTGTCCGCGGTAGGGTTGGCGCATGCGTCATCGATAGTGTGAAACAAGGACGACAATGACGGGGCCAACGCACATCGATTGTCCACATTATTGCCATCGAAAGAATGTGCATTGGTTAACGCACTCTGTGCACTCTGGTTGTTTTGCTTTGTGTGTCGCGTTTGCGAAGAAATGGTAACAAAGGCAGCAGTGTTATTTAGTACTTTCGCCCGTCTTGCAGATTTTTGCATGTTGGTACTGCTTGGATTACGCCGTTGATAGAAATCCGCCGACGAAAACGGCTATTGTTTTCGCTTTTTATTCGTGTTGCATGGCCCGTTTGTCGCTGAAACGCAACTATTCTAGCTTTTGAACACGGACTGCTAGTTGAAGGTACAACACATAAATGACTTGGGTGGCGGCTTGGTTCCCGACGATATTACGCAATTAAAGAACCAATCTTGCCTAAATATCCGCACTACAACAAATATAGGCCTTTGAGTACATCATTTCGGTAAAGAAGTGTTGCGCTATTCGATTACACCGGCAATCATCGTAGTGTCTACACAATAAACTACATAAATAAAAAAAATTACGCCTTACCCATCTACTGTAACCATGCCAGCTGTCGCTCTGCAAGTAACTCTTGCACAAGGCCATTCCAATTTCACGTCCGTTTTATCTTGTACGGTTAAATTATGGTATACACAAGAACCTGAAAATTGAGACCATCGAAACACAGAACATTCACATTGATCATCGAAGGAAATACATTCGAACTATAACGCTCTTCTTTTCTATTCATATGGTCATGCATACAACTGCCTAAAACAAAGGCTTTTTTTTCCAAGGAACTTTCCTCACGCGATGCCAATATTCAGCTCTAAATTGTATAAGTTGAGTCAAGAAGCAATGGTCTCTTGCCTCACCGGCAGGCCGATCTCGAAAATGCATGCGTACAGATATCCCAGATGAGTCATTTGAAGAATACCGCCGCTAGATAAACAGAAGTAAAAGTGAATTCATGAACTCATTTCGGATATTTGAAAATTAATAATTTCCATGGGTATACGGCTATTCTTTGAAATGGGCCAAAATACTTAAGTTATGGAAAGAAAGTGAAACGAGACTTCTTTTCAGTCGCTAAAAGCTATATGCAGTAAAGATACCACATGATGTAATTTTTTTAGTGTTTCAAACTGCACAGTGAGATATCGACACGCGACGGTGACAGCCAAAAACGACACAGTGCCAAGCTGTGACTTTCAAAGGTAAATCCTTTGGGCCAACGTGTGCCCAGGATAAAAGGAACACTCTAGCACAAGGATAGCGGCGAGCTAAATTTGGCAATCATCGGAAATCTTATCTACGGGTCAAGCGCGTCCGTTTTTATACATGACTCGTGGAACGTTCCAGCGTAATCGCTGGTGCCCTCGTGCCTTCCACAAAGTACCACACAATTCGTGTCCCGCATACATTCTGATTAGAGAAACTACGGCGACAAAATTCAAAACGAATAAAATCAACGGTAACATTCGAGCATGATCTAAATCATGCGGGCGAGTCTAGAGCTGAGTGATAAGCTTAAGTTGTTAGCGGGCTAAATGCAGACCCCCCAAAAGGCACGAAGAAGTTCACGTGTAAGTTTGGTATCAGTGCGACCTTTGAAATGTTAAGCGGGGTGTATCCGTGAATCACACGCATTACAATCCAATGCTACATCAGATATTACCGGAATACACGAATCATTCATTATTGAAGTTATCCTAGATGGTGCAACAGTAGAAACGGAAGTGTCCAAGAAGGAATTATATCATCAAAGAATTCACCAATCTTGCACAAGTTTTCATATAGTGCTCTACGGAACAAAGTAAATAAAGGAATTTGCATCATAATTAACACATAATTCCATATATTAGAAGGTCTAGTATCCACCATTGTCCTATAGTCGCGAAAAGCTTTCGTTGCTTGTGGTTGAAAGTTCGGCCACCTGGTGCCTTTCGATAACAATGCTAAATGTCCATTAGGCTTGTGATCGTACCATCGTATCCCTCTTGTAAATTGCATTGGCAACCTGATAGAAAGAATGGATTCGACGCCTCCTTGACTGGTACTTGGAACATAATCAGAAATCTCCGCATCGCATGGTGGGCTTCTGGCGCGGTCGCTTGTTCATGGATAACGTGCTCGGCAAGTCACTTCTAAGAGAGCATAAAGCGATTAACGGTGGCAATGTTCCTTGATATCAATGGCGCACATGATAGTGTAGCTACAAAGCAATCCTCGATGCTTTGGCTGACGTTGGCATTGGTGGCCATGCATGGCGTTAGATTCATGGCTATTTCGAGGATTGATCCTCCTTCGTGCTTACAGATGATGAAATGACACGTCATTATCTGACAAGTAAAGATCCGCCGCAAGGTGGACTACTAAGCATCACGCTCGTCAGCGTTGCAGTGTTAGATTTTCATGGGTCATTGCCAAGGACGGTCCAGATTCACATCAATGCCGATTATATCTGCATATGGGTAAAAAAAACGCCCGGATGCAGATATAATCACTCGCCCGATCTGCATCGGAGGCGAGCGAAACCGCGGCGTCCATATTTTCAGAGATAAAAGAGAGCGCGTCCCAAGCATTGGAGATCGCGGCATACGCGCAAGGGTCGGTTGAATTTGGAGTACTTCAACAAAAGAAAAATGAGAAGAAACGTCTTTAATGTATACGTAAGTTCAGAAATATCTGCTGCCTAAAAGAAAAAAAATCCGCTTCCAGCTATTCCCGCAGGTTTTGAGAAAACCAACCAACGAGACCCTTCGCAGTCCCATTCTACGCTCTGTCAAATCAGGAACTGTCTCTAATGGGATGTGTGACTGCATAATATATTCGCCATTGATAACCCAATGGTTGGCGGGAACTATTTCCAGCCATCTCTCGAAGAAACTCACCACACATTCCACCAGCAGCTTCGAACATTACGGCGCGACCACCGTGTTAATTTATTAATTTGTCGTATCGCTGATGAGTGCTATTACGTGGCTGCGGACACGTGGCCAAACCATACTTTCTATTTTTTATCGCCTCGCGGTTGTTCGAAATAAGACGTACCGATATTGTGCACCTCATTTCATTCGTCATTTTCTATTATAAGCTCTTTAATTTTGGTCGACATTTGCGATGTTTGTTTTCTCAAGAAAGGCAGTAGAAGTGACGTATTTAGCATACTGAAAAGCTTCATGTTGACATATCGAGACCGGAGATTGCATCATCTAGCTTCCCTGAGGACGTCCTGTTATGGTTTATATGCGGCTCAAGAAATTGATGTCACCTATTAATAGCGTCCAGAACATTTCTTAAGGAAACATACGCATTGCATTCGCTTAGTTGGAGATATTCAGACAGCATACAAATATTACTGACTAATACTACACAAACCTATGAAAAGTGGTTCGAACGCTTGTGTCGAACTAAAATTTAACGGCAGTTGAGCTTTTAAAAATGCACATCGGTTTACTACAAGCTCAGTTTTAGTTTTGTGTTGAGCGTCAATTGATTTTGAAGTAACACTAGCCTCCAAAGCAGTGGTGCAACTCTTCAAAGGCACTAGATTATGATTTATGTGGTGCATTTAAAATAATAAACCACTCTCCAATATTTAAATGTAGTTGAGCACAAACGCTCTTGCGTTGAAGCCATAGTGCAGCATAATCTTTTGCTGGGACGGTGATTCGGTATTTGTAAATAAATAGCTAGGAAACCATTGAGACATACGTACTTTACGCAACTGGACTCCACTGGATTTCAAGTTCTTTTTATATATGTTACCCAATTGTTCTCGTTGGATTAGCTATGCACCTCAAACCCTTCTCTTTTATTCTCACAATTCTAGTGCTCTTCTTTCTTGTACATGCAACTCACTATTTTCGCCATTACAAACACATGTAATGCACGACATGTGCAAAGCAATGATCAAAAGGTCGCTTGTTACCTTGAGAAATGTAGCCCCCATAGTGGTCCTTTAAGTGAAGAATTTGACTTGTGTGGGTTAGCGCTCCCCGACCCTCAACAAGACAATTCGAACCTCTGACAGGAAATATGGCACGCAGACACAACTTCAGACCTAAAACGATACTTCAGACCAAGAATGTACCAACAGGAACTTCTTGTAGAACGTGAACGCTTCCGATTTCCGCCTCGTTGAGAAAAATGGTGTGTAGTGCTGTACGTCTTCTCCAAAACGATAATGTGTCATTACATACGGAGACAACTATATAACGCTCCTAAAAAAAAGAGGCTGAATTACAAATCCTGACTTTTTCCCCAGAGCCTATGACATATGCCAGACGCGGAGGAACTAATTATCTGCATGTTTTTCCGGACAACCCATATCTCAATGTGCACCACCCGCAAGGAGGAGAGGGGAAGATAATTTATGAGTAAAAAAAGAACAGTAAAAATAGCAAAGAAAGGAAAAAGAAAATAAATGTCTTTCTGCTTGTACGGGGGAGGGCGCCCTCAGTCCAGGGATCCTGCGACTCTTTCTGTCTCCCGGGCAGGCCGCAGCAGTTGCTGCTGGTTACGAGGGTCCGAACTAGCCAGCGTGGCCTCCCACTGCTCGGGCGTGGGGTTGGGTATTTTCGGGGCAGCCTTTAGGTTGGGGCACGCCCATGTGGTGTGATATAGGGAGGCGTAGTCGTTACAAAGGGGACATTTGTGTGAGTATAGTGTAGGCTGCATTACGTCTAGTCTGCTTAAATTGCGGGTTCGTGTTGGTTTGTAATTGTCACCGTGCTACGGCGTCTTCGCGTGAGAGGCTTTCGGGTGGAGATGGTTATTATCATCTGTTCAATCTATGATGTTGTAGTATGGCGTTGTATTTTAATGGTGCGCGCTCCATTCTTGCGGCCGTATCCCTCTGTTGTGGCGCGTCAGAGGCATAAGCTGTGGCTACGGCGTGCGCACGCTGATTTTCACGGAGGGATTCGTGTTCCGGAGTCCATGCTATTTCAACGCGCGGGGATTCGGAGGCTTTTTTGATCACTCGGTGGGTGTTCGAAGATATTCTGCCTCTCGCGTAGCGATGGCAAGCTGCCCGGGAGTCAGATTTCATTGCGACTAAAAAATTAAATTATGGGGTTCTGGGTGCTAAAACGACATTCTGATTATGAGGCACGCCGTAGTGGAAGACTCCGCAAATTTCGACCACTAGGTGTTCTTAAACGTGCATCTAGAAATAAGTACACGGGTTTTTTTTCGCATTTCGCCCCCTTCGATATATGGCCGTTGCGGCCCGGGATTCCATCCCGCGACCTCGTGCTCAGCAGCTGAACACAATAGCTACTGAGCAACCAGGGCGGGTAATAATTGTAACGTGCTCGTTGATTAGCTTAGAGATGATGGCCAAGGCGATGGCTGTCTCCTCCGCTTCGAGGGCACTGACCGTGCGGACCGTCGTCGAGGACACCTCTTGAAGGTTATGGTCGACAACGCGGGCCGTCGTGGCGGCTTTTTAGGGGTACTGCGCAGCATCTGTCTATAGTGTGGTGGAAAGACTGCCATATCTTGTGTGTAGAGTCATTGCAGGAGCTTGGCAATGACCGGCATCATGTTCGAGGTGCATGCTGCAGATGATAAGGGCTACCTTGATGTGCTCCCGGATGTTCGGCGCCAGATAGATGGCTTGTCGGTGGCTATTGCCGTGTGTAGGGTTCCCTAGGCGTGCTTGGACTGTTCATCCTGTTGGTGTGAGGGCTAAGTGTGCTCGTCGGCTTGTGAAGTGGGCGTCTATGATTTCTCTTATTGTTTTGTGGACTCCTTCGTCTTCGAGCTTGATTGTGGCGTTTCCCGGTGGTAGGCCGAGCGCTTGCTTGTATGCTCTCCGCACAAGTACATCTAATTGATCTTCCTCTTTGGGAGTAAGGCGTAGGTCCGAGGCAGCGTAGGCAATGCCGCTGATTATCAGGACATGGACTAGCTGTGTTATGTCGTCGTCGTTCAGTCCGTGTTGTTTATTAGTGACGAGGCTGACCATTCGAATTATATCGATGGTGATTTGCTTGAGACGTTGCATGGTGTATTCGCCTCCGCCGTTCTGTTGTATGCGGAGGCCATGGATGCCGACATGGTTTACTGTGGGTATTTCTTTTCTGCCAAGGGCGAGTGTGATGCACCACTTGCAATAAATCAGCACCTTTGGACTATTTTCTAGTTATTGAGTGAATGGACGCCCGCAGACGCTACTAGCAAAGCTGCGCTCCCAACATCAGGAAATCATAAAGTATGTCGCCGAGCTAGCGCCACAGCAATGGATACAGGTGTGAAAGAAACAATAATGAATTAACGTACTCCAGCAAAGCGTGCGATATTCCGAGATCTTTTCTGAAGGAAAGTAGAACCTACTACGTCAGTGGCTGCCTGGCCTGAAAGAAAGCGTCGCCAATGCCACACTCTAAGACAGCGGCAGACATTTTCGCAGAGAAATGGTACCACGGCAGACCATACGAGAGTAATTAGGGTCGAGCCGGACGCCATGATCTAAGCTAACCCTTTCCGGTATTGGAGCTCGAAGGCTCTACTTAGAATGAGCACCAGTGGCGCACGAAGTGTTGATGTACGCACGTCCGCATGACAAAAACTTTACAGAAAATGTAAAATAAGTGTTTTGGTAGTGCTGAACTATGCATGAAATGAGTAAATGCCCCCTCAGGAATGGCTCCCTTTGATTGTCCAGTTTTTCCTAAGCGAAACGAAACGCCGAACTACCTTCGTTTCTTAAGGCCAGTTTGTCTCACACCACGCCTGCGCAAGCGCTTGTTGTGCATAGGGATCGCAAAATAATAGGACAGTTACTGGAATATAGTATTCTGACTCACACTCAAAATGAATTCTATTCTTGACTTTCGAGGCTATTACTATGACGCGCATAAAGCAGAGCGCGTTCGACGCTTCGTTTTCGTGCCCCGGTATCGATAACGTAACTGTTTCTAACGTAAGGTAACTGTTGATAACGAAAGAGTTTCTTCAACTTTCCCCGCCCACCTGTTATGCAAGCCATAGAAGAAATGGGCCTTAAAGTCATCTCCTAAAATTTCATTGCTGCCTTCGTACAGAAAATAACGTTTCACGTTCAAGTTGGAATCGAGGTGCCCTTCGATTATGACAACCTTGTTGGAGTCCGACAGGGAGTTGTAATCTGCCCTTGAATAACTATCCTCGCCTTAGCTTTCCTTCGTGCAAAACTATACAAACCACAAGCAATGCGCACGTAATTGAATAAGAAAATGTGACGCTGTCGACTACGCCAATCTGCCTGTGAGAATTCTAGCTCACCCGTCACATGCGATTAGCAACGAATGTTACAAATAAGAGATAGGTCTGACGCTACCGGCGCAATTAACAAGTTTCCCGTTACGTATGGTTTGAGATGGTAAAATTCGAAGGACATATAAATAGTCAGAATTCATTTCCATCGGACAGACGCCACTTCTGGGGAAGTGGGCCGTGCGCACACTCGGAATGTTTTTGGACGAGCAGTGCGTATTCACAACGTAGTTTAAGCAACCACTAATTGTCATCACGGAAGCGGCCGAAAATTCGTGCTGTATTTTGAAACGCACGAGGGCCTACAAAGGAAGATGATCGAGAGGCTTTGTGCAGACTTTCTTACAATCTCGTATTTTATATGGCATGCCTTCTTCTCCCGATCAATGAAGCACATCTGCATACCGTGACGCACCTCAATAGCGAGGCCAGCAAGGAAACAGGACGGTCCAAATCGCAACACTTTCTGCACTCAAAAGCTCCTGTACTACTATCCAAGTACATACGACGCCGTCAATCGGCCAATATAAAGGCCCAAGAGAAACGGCAGAAGAAGTGCGCACATGAATTGCGTGAGGACGACGACCAATCTCCCAGCTTACACATGGTCTACATAGATGCATCTATCGTAGGACGAGAGGAACGGCCAGTTATCACAACACCGTAAATTTTGGAAGCAATCGGACGGGGAAGCAAACTGTACATAGCGAGAGATGTTCGTACTTATGCGGTAGGATTGCATGTCATTATAGAGTTTGGTTTGCATGTCAAAACCGTTGCTCTCAATTCCTCAAGAGACAGTAAGCAACACTGAAGAGTGTTTGCGGGCTCTCGAGATGCCTTTCGAGCTAGCAAGCAGGCTCACCCTAATACTGATGTTGTTCGACCGATCCACATGCACCTGCATCGTCAATGTTAACATGGTAAAGTTTTAACCTTACACTGAAAGCCGGTCATGCGGTTATAGAATGAAATGGATGGAACCAAAGACTAGCGCATGCCATGCAGAGGATCGTGTTAGAAACTTCGTCCTGTCAAGCGATCATTAGCATGCAATAGCCGAAGCTATTTGTCCCTACCGTCGCTCTCTTCTCGGCAGTTTCCAACCACTGGACCTTCTTCCAATTCCGTCCCGAGCGGCTACCCACTAGAAGCAGGCTGTTCCACAGCAGGTACCCACTGCTAAACTCCATGCTCCCTTCCTCATGCAGCTTTTTTCCCTACACACCCCAAAGAACAACCGCGACTCCTCTCTGATGCAAACTGGCTGCGAACGCTTTGCGCATGTCCTGTTTGAACGCCTCGTGAAAAACTTAGCCTTGGGGAAATGGCCGGCTACTTTCCCGTTGGATAGTAAAGTATTTAACGCCACCCTACTATGACACGCGGAGCTTTCCACCGCGAGCCGCGCTTCACAATTCCGCTTGAGTAAATAAGGTGAATTTGACAGAAATACGTGCACCACGTATTTCCTGGCAGATTTTCATCCGTTCATGTGGAAACGAAGGTAGGGCGTTATGATGATTCCCTGCAACGTTTCAATATTACATAGCCTTGAATATTGTCAATGAAATTTAATATTGTATTCAGGTTACTTTGAATCGGTGGGTTCGGTTTGAATTGCAAATGATACCTGCTTCGGTAGATTAGGTATGCTTTATCAGATGATTAAATGTTGAAGTTGTTTAGAGCTCATCCCCTAGGCACCCGTTCATGCGTTGAGCCTCAGTGTGCCTCGTCATGGTGCCTCGTAACCAAGCGAACGAAGAAAGAGAACGCGGAACACAGGGGGAGATGAAAGAAGAGAGCGCGAGGACGAAAGCGGAGGATGAGCCTGCCATGAGAGCATGAGTCGGAAAGCGGAGGAGGAGCAGATGGGAGGCGGCGTGCGCATGCGCTGAACTTCCAGCGGCCAAAGCGTCCACATCTGCGCTTCCAAGCAGAAGGAGGGGGGCGGGAGCTAGCAGGTTGGCGTGAGGTGGGGAAGGCTAAGCTAGTCCGCGGCGTACGCTGCTGAGGACAATCGGCGCTATCAACGTGTGTGATGGGGAGCACTGCTCCTGCAAGGGGGATTGCGAGCGGCTAAGTGTAAGACTACTTGTGATTTTCCCTTGGGTAGTGTCGCCGCTGACACTAGTAGTACGATATTCCCCGCAAAGGGTTGCTCTCGTCGTTGGTGGAATGTTAGCGTGAGAAGGAGAGCGTAGTGCTGCGCAGGACGGGTGGTGCAGCGACGATTGCTACGATATGGTTCCACAGTTGCACGAGTCGCCTGCACGGGAACAAAGTACTGCATGAGCGGAGGTCTGTCTGCAGAGGCTGCTGGGAATCGCACCCACGCGTCACCGAGGCATTGCCTTTCGCGATCTCACGATTAGCGAGGCAGTAACGTCATACTTCGCTTCAATTTCGATGTGCCGCACAAGACAGATTTTCCGCGCCAGCTAGTGTACTCAGTGCGTTCTCTTGTTGTAAAGCGTGTATATACATACATAATAGAAAATATTTACACGCGAAACCAAAAAAACGTACAGAGCAGCGCTCAAATATCACCTCAGCGGGTATCGTAATCGTAGGTGAACGTTTTTTTAAAACAAGCTGTTTCAAGTAACCCAACTTAACACATTATATAATCCGAGCAGATAGTAGAGAAATGAAATATTATGCATTAAAAATACCTAAACACTTCATGTAACAACGGCCTACTCCAAAAAGCCTACAAAGACGTAGAACATATCGTATTTGCCGTGCGTATCATAAGGAACCAAGACTCTTTAAAAAGGAGTAAACGGGCTTGGTAAAGTGCAAGTCAGTGAAACACTAGGACTCATGAAAAAAATGTACATAGCGTTTGCTATTAGCAACATCAGTGGTTAAGAATATCAACTTGCTATTAAATACGCTATTGCAACTTTGGCACAAGTAGTTTTCCTACTCAAGAACTGAGCATTGTCTCACCCTTGTCTGTTTTGACGTAAATATCACTTTTTGTAGCATTCGTAACCACGAAAGCATGTAGTCCGATAGCCAGTGCTACAAAAACGGAAATTGACCACGTACAGTGCATCTCTGTTGAGGAAATACCTGGAAAAGAAAAGTTGTATTATGTAATTCTGAAGATGTGTCATGTATCTTTATCAGCTAAATATGCGTCTAAAACTGCTACTCATATGCTGTAGGCTATATGCTTTCGAGATTAATCGGCGGGCGTTGTAACGCCGATGCAAATTCCTACGACATCCTCTAAGCAAATGAAACGTTAGCCAAAGTGCCCCCCCCCCGTCCATGCTCAAACCGTCCATGCTCCTCCTGATCTTATTTTTAAAAAATATGTCCTGTGTCGCCACCGCAAAAGAAAATTAAGCCCGCCGAAAATGATGATTATCTTTGAAATCACAAGGACACAAGTCACGTCGAGGCATAGACGTACCTCACAACAGCACGGAAATTAATAGTTTATGGCTTGGACTTTATCGTTCAGCGGCTCCGAGCAGGCGAGCAACAGGCAAGGAGAGCAATCGCAGTTCCCTTAAATACCACGAGCAAGAAACATTGTTTTTCTCCGATGTGACGCACAACTTGCGTGAGCCCCTATGGTGACCTTTAGCAGATCCCCTTTCCGCGTGCTTGCCAAACTACGTTCGCCAATGAAACACCACATGTTGCAGCAATACTAAGATTAAAATTTAAAACGAGATCAGTTCTTACACTCCAGTCCCTTTTTAGCCTTAAAGGCACGTGGGTCTCTCATGCAATAAATGCGTCAGTAAAAAGCCGAGATATATTAAATTATAAAAAGAAATAAAATGTTTCTTCTCTGTGAGGCCTATCTTTTTTAGGCTGTACTGCGCGATTACTGCGGCCGAGCTGGTGGACTTTCGAAAGAAGATTAAATCTGGCCGACAAATGGAAGCATATTATTGCAAAATTATTTTGTTGTGTAACATTCTCATCCAAGTCAAGCCAGTGTCTTCAGGAAACCGGCTTCTCGCCTCTTTGCGAAGCGGTCAGTAAAAAGAAGAGACCACCGTTCCGATAGTCGTCGTACGTGACTTCCGTCCCAATAAAATAATAGCGTTTACATTAAAAACAAATGCGTTGTACGCATAAAGAACCGTGACTTCCATGCGCTTCTTGAGATGCTGCCCTGCTACTAAGGCCAGGCACACTTCCGGTACTTTTGAGATATCACTTGCGGTAGTGCAAGTGTTCGCTATATACGGTGCCGCTGCGCCCGACTTGCTCCAATAACTCTCTAGAGGCTCGCACTGAGTTCTCGCTGCCCTCAGCGCAACGGGTTTCAAGAGCCGCGCTTGTCCTACGCCCATGGGTATCTGCCAATATCCAAAGGCAGTTTTCCCTCAACTAGGACTAAAATACCCCCCGATTCGGGGAATATGTGTGTGGCTGCTAAGTTCGGTAATACGATCTCTGAGAAGAGAAACTTCAATAAGTGTTACGCAAATAAAGTGCAAACTCCGTAGTTTAAATAGATCTGGGCTGGTTAGTGAATGTCCGTCGCCAATACCCAGCGTGACCTATTTTAGTTGGTGGCGATTTCAACGCCCCTCACCCAGATTGGGGGTACCCTACTTCGAGCCCTCGAGGTAGGCGTGTGCGGGACCCCTTCGCGGATGCGTTGTTTGTACTACTGAACCATCCCGATTCAGCAACGCGGGCTGTGCCTCAAGCTCGATGTACAACATACGCACTGGATCTTACGTGGTGGTCGGGTCCCGGCACTCCCAATTGGCACCTGGAGCCCGACTGCTGGGGTAGTGACCACCACCCTATCATCATCGGCCTTCATCCGTCGCAGGCCCGGCGATTGCGCCGCAAGTGTTCTGTGGTCAACTGGGACACCTTTCGCTCCGTTCTCCAAGATACCTCTGTGGGCTCGTCACCACTACTTGTTGACCGCATACAAAGCGCGCTCAATGAAGCTACAACCATCAGCTGGGTAGACGTCGATCGACCGGCACCGGATATCGGCCTGCTCAACCTGTGGGCTGCTGGCAGACAAGCTGAGCTGGCAGCATCCCGAGACCCCACTTCTGCACAAGCACGTACAAGACTGAATTTCCTTACTACTAAGGCCCGCAGATATGAACGCGACCTCTCGCTTAGGCACTGGCATACGTGGTGTGAGTGGTTTTCATCCAAGACATCGAATGCTTCTCTCTGGCGAACGTTCCGTGCCATGGAACATGGTTGCCGCCATCCAGATGCGGCAGCCACAGCCTGCTTCGCTGCTGGCTTGTCGGCGGATGATTTTGCTAGAGAAGCAGCCCTGAAGTTTTCCCGCAGTACGACGTGTTGCCTCAAACAGCCAATGTTGCTTCCTTGGCAGGCATTACGACACATATCGACAGGTTACCATCTACAACAGACTCCGAGGGGATTGCAAGCTCTTTCACCATGCCTGAGTTGCTTGCAGCGATAGGTGGTACCAGTCGCAAGACAGCACCCAGTCCAGTCTCTATGACTTATGAGGCCTACAAGAACCTGAGTTCCGCTGTGCTGCCTCAACTCCTCTACACCATTAACAAGGTATGGCTAGATGGCGTTGTTCCTCCAGGCTGGAAATCAGCTATTGTTATCCCGATTCCGAAACCAAGCAAGCCGCCGACTGACCTTGGCAACTTCCGACCCATTTCCCTAACGTCAACGTCGTGCAAGCTTGCTGAGAAAATGCTAGCCACACGACTGTCGTGGTGGCTAGAGCACCACGGTTTCTACCACCCTGCTGAAATTGGCTTCCGTCCATCCATAGGTACTGGTGATGGGCTGGCTGTCTTGGCATCCTCGGTTTTATCATCAACTCGTAGCCACAGTGTCTGTACTGTCCTCGCTATGGACGTCGAAAAGGCGTATGATAACATCAGTCATGCTGCCATCTTGGCTTCAATTGACATGCTGCATTATGCCCATAGAATACGGAATTTTGTCAAATCTTTCCTTGAAGACCAACACTTTGCAATTCGCCTCAGTGGTGACGCCGTCGGATCTTTTGTCCCTCTTCGTGGCGTACCCCAGGGATCTGTATTGTCACCCACATTATTCAATATTGCTTTCATCCCGCTTGCATGGCGCTTACACGAAGTACCCGACATATAGTTCTTGTTGTACGCTGATGACATCACGGCATGGAGCACTCATCACGACCTGCAGACTCAAGCCGTTGCCCTTCAATCAGCTTTACATATCACGGCGACTTACGCTTCATCGGTCGGCCTTAGGCTTTCCGTCAGCAAATCTTCTTACATGTCAGTCGCCAATCGCTGGGGCCGGCGTAAACTCTCTGCAACACCCATTCGTCCTCATCTATCCAGAACCCCTCTTCAATCATGTTCAACTATAAAAATTCTGCGTCTGATGGTACACGAGTCGGGAACCGGAACTGCTTGGCTCTCCAGCGCTAAAAAGCAGGAAATTCAGACGTTGGGTCTGATTAGGCGCCCTGCTCCTAAAACGGGCGGCGCCAGCTCATATGTTGCGCGACAGTTGGTGAAGACGGTAGTGAAACCACGCCTTGTTTATGAAGCCCGATTCCAGCAATTGACGAGGGCACAATGGGATCGCCTTGAGGCTGTTATTCGCAAGGCAATGAGGGCCATCACTTGCCTTCCCCGCATCACCCCGATCGTGGCTCTCCGAGAAAATGCACAGCTCAACATACTAGATGAGCTGGCGCAGCAGCGACGTCATGCTCGCACGCTTAAGGCCAGCCTTTCACACGCAACGTGTGCCCTAAGGGCTTGCGCTTTCTCGAACTCGCTTCGACCACCACCATCGCCAGTTATTCCTCCCTGGAGTTTTGTACAGCTGAGTGATAAGATGCCAACTGATATACATCGCCGATATCAACTCAGGCGGCGGCGTCGCTTCGTGACCGAATTATAGCTCAAGATGCCCACCTGCACTTGGCTCCATCGTCATTTACGTTGATTCAAGCATTCAGGACTGTGAAACAACCACTGCAATTTATTTCCCATGCGCACCTGCCCTTAATAAGACGACCCGGTTTCAAATCCAAGAACCTCCTTTCTCCTTTTGTGCTGAGCTCCTTGCTGTCCGAGAAGCGTTGTGCTCTGTGGCCGCCTTTCCCATGGTCCCCACGGCCCGCGCCGTCATCCGCACTGATGCCCTCCAGGCGACGCGGCTTCTGCGACGCGTCAGTCGCAGCTCTGACATATGTCAACAGATCCATCTTCTGGCGGCAGGCATCCCGCAGCCAATATCTGTCGAGTGGATCCCATGCGACCTTCTAAGCTTCCAAAGCAGTGCGGATTCTGCGACCCGTCTAGCGACCTCTCCATCGTCACTGCCTCAACTCTTTCACCTCGATGATGCCACCCTCCTTTTAACAAGATAGGAGCTCCTCCGGCGCCGCACATGTGCTCTCATACCTCCGTGTGCGGTAAACCTCCCCCGTGGTCTTACCCGTGCAGAGGCGGTTGCGCTTCGGAGGATCCGGGTCGGGGTTGCCCTCACTCCTGCCGTGACGAGGAAGTGGCTGCACTTTCGCCCGTTATATCGTCGTACTGAGTGTCCACTCTGCAAGTCGCGAAATGCTGAAGCCGACATCCACCACCTGCTGTGGGTTTGCCCTGTACTGAAACTGACGAGGCTCCACCCCCTCGCCGCAGCGGGACTCTTGGCGCATAATCCGAGCGATTACACTGCTTGGAGGCAGGGACCGCATTATCGATCCCTCTTGGACTTCATTAGGGCTGCAAATCTTTTTTCATTCATTTAATCATCCTTATTCACCCCCATCCCCTACCCCTATATGTCCTGAGGCATTTACCTTCGCATTAAAAAAATAGACTTCTAAGCTCGTTTTCAAATTGCAATAAAATGAGGTAACTGGACTCAAGTTGAACTGATTTCGTAGTGCAAGTTGTGCTAACAACACAGCCTCTTGATCTAGTCATGAAAGTCGTCTTAGCATTCATGGTGGGCCTTTGTCCAAACTGTCGTTACACGTATATAAACGTGCAAAAAAACTAAACCGAGCTTGATTTCAAATTTGTAAGGAAGATGGGCGCCGAACGTGCCTCACACAATGTACACGTGCCAATGCCACTTCACAACAATAATATAAAATATTTTAATACTTTGTCGTGTCGGCCACTGACGTAGCACCAGCATATTGACACGCTTACATGTTATATGCAGGAAATGTACACAGATACGCCGGTCACATTTTTTTATTCTAGAAAGTAGTGCTCTCCGAAACACGTTATTACTTGGGTTATGTTCAAGGTGCCTCTGCCTTTGAACGGCTGTACGACTAATTTTAGAACACGCGTGCATAGTCGACTGTTTAGCTCACGACCGCGACGTCCTACTTTGCGGTAGCTATATGTGTACGATTGTGCACAAGTTTACCTGTGCTGCTTTATTTGGTGTTGCAGCATACAGTTCTTTTGCCGGTTACTGAAAAATATTTCATTCGAAGTGCACACATCGGCAGCACGGAGAGGTACGAACATCAAAATTGAGTACGTAAACTTGCTTAAACAATATTTTAATTTGGACAATGCTGCGCCAGAACGGCTTCCACGTCATTACTCCGGCAGTGGCTGCGAACAGTGAGTGGATTCCTTCTCCGAAAAGCAGTGCAGCCGTTCACATGCCGCACAGTGCGCGACGGCGCCTCCTGCAAAAAAATGTCACGCTTATAAAGCACTTTTCGGCGCTTCCGGCCAATCACCGGCGGACGCACGGGAAGTCGGGCGGGTGTATTTGGAGTGCACCAGGATACGTTTCAGTGGGCCGAATGGCGAGTCACTCCCTATAGAAGAGGCCCGAAACAACTTGAAGCAGGCTAACGGCGATGCGAGCGAACTGTATATTAGGGAAGCGCCCGCTGCAGCACGCTCAGCGTACGGGCGTCTCCGTCCCAGGTTCTCCGTTGAACGTGAAGCTATTCCAATAAGTTCTATGCCGATATAAGCGAGGCCTGAGCCATATTGCACTTACTGGCGGATTTGAAATCAAAAGTCCCAGTTTTACCCAATAGGTGAAGGATCGATTGAGATTACGAAATAGTAGAAAGCTGAACAAAGTACCGATAGCAGCTTTCTCGGCCGTATAAATTAGTAAACATTCACTTATTAGTTAAAGTAACAAGCTAAGTGTCACGCGGGCCCAAGCATGCATGAACAAATCTCAATCGATGACCGCGGAAACTGGACGTCAAAACTCAAGGGTGGGGGAACGTGGAAGCAGTAGCGAGGTAACTGACATTCATGCTGCCTGTCAGTTCAACTTGATCTTAATGGCGAAAAGCCAGTGCGCGCGAAGCTGTCTTAATCGTACCTGGCTTCCAAGATAGGACCCGCACGGTCCTGCCATACGCAGCAGCCGCCGGAGTAGAACGCCCCCTCCCGCCGGTGCCTTCCGCGCTACAGAAGACTGCGCACAATCCTCCCGGATATTCTCCCTTACGCGGAGAAGATGGAGCCGTCAATGCCGGCTCCCCCTCGCACACTTCCACTCGCAAATACTGTACTTATTATGACACGATGGAATGATGTTATCACCCCTGGACTTTATACCGATCATCACAGCGACACAGAAATGCGCCTGGAGTGTTCATACATTTCCTATCCCAATAACAACAGCTTTTAATAGCTTTAGTCTAACATCCCAGAGTTGGCCGCGACTCCCTGGGTCTGTGGTGACATATGGGGACCCTAAAAGGATGTTACTGTGTCGACTGGATTGCATAATTTGAGAACATTCGTCCGTATCATCATGAGCTTCGGCGCAGGAATACACTGCTCGATCGTAGTCCTACCGATATTTACCGCTATATATGAAAGCATGCGTCGTGCCAGCTCTTGACAAACTCTTCCATATTTAACACGCTTCTACCTCGCGCTTCTCATTGGTTTATTGTTTTTTTTTGTTGCTACGAACTGCACTGGCATTATTCCAGTATTCCACCAAAATTCACATTGGCCTGCTCCACGTTGTTTCAAAAGAGAACGTTATCCAGTTGAAATTGCTCCAAAATGAAATTAGGTCGTCTCCAAACTGCTCCAAAATGTTATTGCGCACTCCGTCCCTGATCCACTCACTTACTTGTGGAAATACGTCTACTGTGGTGCGACGAAATGCTGTCGCAACTGCTGGCTTGGCAGGCCCGCATCAGCCAGCAAATAGCTAGCCAATCTGAAACAGTTTCATCCTTTGATAGTCATATAAAGATTGTTGAAGAAGTGGCGGAATCTGTGTCAAACATTGAACCACGTGTAAGCGACTTCGAGCACACCATTGGAGCGTTTCAAAAACTTGTAGGTAAGCTAGATTGTCAGAACGGCGAGTTGGAAAATAAACTCCGTAAAAACAATTTGGTTATTCATGGCTTGCGTGAAAAGCCTTCTGAGTCGCCTGATGATCTGCTTATATCTGTATTGGAGCTCGTATCAGTTAAACTCGGGGTAAAATGCGACGACGTAGAGCGTCTCCATAGGCTTGGAGCTGAAAGAAAGGATACACCTCGGCCGGTAATCATTAAATTACTGGATTTCAAAACGAAGTTTGCTTTCTTGAACAACGCCCGGAAACTCAAAGGAACTAAGATATATATATATATATATATATATATATATATATATATATATAAGAAGACTACTCTGCACGGATACGGATGGCGCGTAGAGCGCTGTGCCAGAATTCGCAAAATATGCGCACGATTAACCTCAAAACGCCACACACTCACGATTGACGGTGTTGGTTACATGTGGGACACTGACAAGCATGTGATTGTTAAGGTTTCAGCGTGTTCACATTGAACGGTGTCAGCCTCTGTGCCCTCTGCTCCCATGAAATCGGTTTCTGCGCAAGCGTCCGGTAAGAATCCAACTTCGGGTGATACCGCTTCGGCTTGTGTTCACTGACGCGGCGATAAGAATATAATTGTCCTCAATGTAAATGCAAGGAGTATACTAAATGAAGTTCAAGCTCTCAATTGTTTGGTTGAATGCCATAACCCATAAATTATCTGCCTTACTGAGACTTGGTTAAACGATTCTGTTGATGATAGCGCAATTTTACCTACTGGCTAGCCAATATGAAACAGTTGCACCCTTTGATAGTCATCTAAACAATGTTGAAGAAATGGCGGCGTCTTGTCAAACATTGAAACACGCGTAAGTGAACTGGAGCCCATCGCCTTCTTCATCCTTCGTTGGAAGGACAGGCATGATGGCCGTGGCGGTGGGGTGGCAGTTCTCATTGACCTGGTTACATTATTTGAGTAAACTCAAGTAAAGCAACAACTCTTATCGGACGGAGCAATATGTGAAGTCACCGAGGGCTTATCTGACCATAAAGCTGTTGAAATTGCCTTGAACTTAGTGTGTCCTCCACTGAGGCCTGAGTTCACAACTGTTTTCAACTTTTCTGAAGCTGACGATACTACCGTAGTTGACACTTTACCTTCAACTTTTGATGAATTCCAATCCTGTAGTCAACTTTGCATTGTAGATAGGCTGCGCCTTAATTTTGTGACATCGTCCGTGAATGCCTGTCAAAGTACGTGACCCAAAAATGTAATAAACGGAACCCAAGGCACCCTTGGTATAATAGAGAAATAATTCAGCTGACTCGTCGCATTAAGCGGTTACGTAAGCATAGTGATTCCGAGTGTAAGGAAAATGCTTCTTTATTCAACACCTTGAAGTCTTAATTAAGAGCAAAAATGCAAGAAGCTAAGAGCTTTTACTTTAACAATACCTTGGCTACATTGATGAAAAATACTCCATCTCTGTTCTGGAGATCAATTATTCCTGCATATTCTGCGCCTTCGTTTATTTTTGATGACCTATACTGCTCCCAATCTGAAGCTATAGCAACTGCCTTATACGACTTCTTCAAATCTGTTTTTCTACCGCTAATGGCACCAAGCCCCCAATTTCCTCATGCCGTAATCTGCCGTCTCTTCCTAATCTTGAAATATCTTCCACCGGAGCGCACAACCTCTTATTAAAACTTGATGTATCGGAAATCTCAGGCCCAGACGGCATTACAAATATATTTCTAACGAGGTACTCGGCATGGTGCGCAAACTATCTAACTATCATATTTAAAAAATCAATAAGCTCAACAAGAGTTCCCCGGCTCTGGAAATTGGCTAACGTGGTGCCCGTATTCAAGTCCAGAAACAAGCAAATAATACCAACTTATAGGCCAATATTTTTACTTTTCACCAGCTCTAAATCCTTGGAGAACATTATTCACAAGCACATTGTAGGATACCTAAATTCAAACAATATTCTTTCCCAATCACCGCACCCACTATACCACTGTTACACAGTTGCTTGAATTTACCCAGGACATTGGTTCTCCCCTTAACAGCCGAGGACAGCTTCATAACTTATTTATTGACTATTCTGAGGCCTTCGATTTCGTTTGCCGTGCTAAGCTTTTTGTTAAACTTCGTCCATTTTTTGGTGAGAGTAAGCTGGTCCATTGGATGGCTGATTACTGTTGATCGCCCTCTGAATTTGTTACAATTAACCGTGCGGAGTCATCAGAGGTACAGATTACAGCTGGGATGCCACAAGGCTCAGTGCTAGGAGCGCTTTTGTTAATTATTTTCATAAATGACGTAGCAGAAATAATCGGTGATGCTCAAGTTAAACTTAGAATGTATGCTGACGACTGCGTCATCCACAACACCATCTCTTATGCTCATGATCAGGTTGCGCTGAGTGTTTTTTTCATTGTTTGTAACTCGATTCAAGCCTGGCAAATGTCTATTAACTTCAAAAAGACTGTAGCTCTGACCTTTTCAAACAAGAAACAGCCCCTTTCTTTTACCTGTACTAATGACGGGGTCAGTCTAATACATGTCACGGAGTTTAAGTACCTCAGTGTAGCTCTAACATCAAATTTAAAATGGCGCGAGCCCGTTGAAATAATCAGCAATGAGGCTCGTCGAAAATTTTGGTATCTCCAATGCACGATAAGCAGCACGACAAGAGAATGCAAATTGACTGCGTACAAAACATTGGTCAGGTCCATCCTAGAATACTCATTGGTTGTTTGGTCAACTCACTTCAAGCACGACATCGCTATGTTAGAATCTGTCAAAAAAAAACAATCAGGTTCATTTTTCGTCGCTATGACCAGCAATTCTCGCCTACGTCGAATGCGCACGTTTAAACTTTGCAATCTCTCGAACATCGGCGCACTTGTGATTGTGTTATCCTTCTGCATCAGATATAGTTCCCACCGGCTGGAGTGTTCTGGTGCCCATTTCGTTTGTTGCAGCGTGTGCACGCTGTACTCGACGATCTGATCCCCTGAACATAGTACCCTTCAGGTCATCTCTTGATTGTTTTATGTTTTCCTTCTTTCCGCGGACGGGGGATTTATGGAATAAACTTGGTGAGCCTCTGCGCAGACTCGGTGTTCAGCATTTGATAAAAGAATTACGTAACTCAGTTTCAGTTTCAGTTTTATCGTCATTCCAAAAACAATAAGTAAACAACAAATAGTATGCAGACGAGGGTCCCAAAGTCAATGACTGCAACGGGACCCTCGGTTATAATAAGAGAGAAAAGAGATGTATACAAAACGTGGGCTAAAGCACCAAATATAAAGAAGTACAAGGAAAACAAATGAATGCGCCTAATGCAATACATTAGTAAGAGAAAACAAACAAAAATGTACATATATCAAAAAGCATATTTATACAGAGAACAAATTGTAGGACATGAAACTATTTACAATAAGAAATAAAGCATCTTAACTCATGTTTGAATATATTCAAAGATCACGTTAGTTTAAAATATGTGTTAAATTTTGTGCTTTGTTAAATTATGTATTCAGTTAAGGCTTTCTTTTGATTTTGGTGAATATTGTTGAATGTACGTTTATTTACATTTTTTTTTCATTATTTCGTACTCACTCCTGCTATGTCGCAGAAACTGACACAGGAGTCCTTGCAAATAATGAAAAATATAAACGGTGTACCCCAGCTAAATTTACTCATAGTGTAAAAGTACGCGAATGGGAGGGGGGGGCACGTAGCTGCACAGAACCAAGGTAATATTTTCTCTTTCGCTTGGAGATATTCAGATTAACTTTTCATTCTGACCAATTACGTAATTAGTCCTTATTAATTAATCATTTTTTCAAGTGTTTTAATAAGATGAACAGTGTCAATGACAAAATTGTAGACAGACATGAAAAATTCCCGATACAGCTTTCTGTTGCTCAATACTTGATACCTAAAATTATTTTTCCAAGCGTGAAAGAAGCCCGCAAACGCACGTAAAATTAACGGGCGACCACGCGCTTACATATATATATTGCCACGGGGATGAGAATAGCCAAAAAGCTTAGGAAATTGTATTTACAAAATATATGCATTGATAGACGGCTGCAGGCTAGATGGCAGAACAACAACAGAAGCGCTACTTTGAGCGCCGTCTTCACCGTCTTTCAGAAGCACTCTTCCATGCTCGTCAGGATGCGTGCTTCCTTGCGCGGGAATAGGGCGTAACAATATATATATATATATATATATATATATATATATATATATATATATATATATATATATATATATATATATATATATATATATATATATGCGATTTTGGCACTCAGAATTACCTTTTGCACGTACCTTTGAATGTTGGCGCTGCTGCATAGACGAGCGAAATCTTATCGCCAACCGCACCAACTGGCTGCAAATAAACGGCTTCAATATAACAGGATCCATGTTTATATGAAATAAAAAGCACGTGAATAGCGTTTCCGAAGCTATACCGGAGCGTAACATGCGCAAGTGCTTATGCGCAAGAAAGATACTATGTGCCGTCTCAATACACCATTCTTGTACCACGATCTGTCCCCCGCTGTATGAATGAATACATTCGGCCACATAGAGCCATCAGAGGCTGGTGTGTTGATAAACTTCCTCCACTTTTGTGGCTAGACATGTCACACCATTTCGTTCTCAATAGTCAACAAATTGCAGCTCGATTTGACCATAAACACGTAGCTTTCACAAGGGAGAATTGTGTCGGGACTGTGTGTCTTCTAGCCAGGACTACCTACTCTCCCTCTTTTGCCGTTACCCATAAAAGATGATGTCACGATAGGATAGTATAGGAATAAGCTTTGTTTGTCCGATGGTTATGTCGCTCTCATATGAAACTGTGAAACGTTGAGCTAAATATTTATTCAGGAGCGCGCCAGACCCCTGCGTTCCTTCGGTAGTTTCACTGGACGGCGAGCCGGCGAACTGGTGGTGGTGGCGGCGAATGGCAGAACTGCGTCGTCACTGCGCCCTGGCGCGAGTACGGAGGGTTCTATTGACGGCGGGCGACGGCAGCGTAGGTCATCGCTTCAGCCTGGGCGTGTGGCCGTTCCGGCTGCCCTTCAGAAAGTCCGAGTGCCCACTCCAATTCTTCTCCCACCACGTCAATGATCGGTGCAACCTGATGCTGGGATCTTGGGAACATCCTCTGAAGTTCCTCTCGCACGACCGCTCTGATGGTCTCGCGTAGGTCGTCGGCGCCCAATGACTGAACTTTGCCGTTGTTTGCAGGGCTTGTGCGGCGGTTGAATTGCCGGAACCGCATTGCCAGCTTTTTCTCAATGCTGGTGGCCTCGTGAAGAAACTCTTCGACGGTCTTCGGTGGAGTTCGTATGATTCAGGTGAAAAGTTCTTGCTTGACACCACGCATGAGTAGGCGAAGTTTCTTCTCCTCGAATATTTCGGGGTTGGCGTCACGCAACAGGCCCGTCATCTTCTCGGTGAAGATTGTTATGTTTTCGTTGTGTAGTTGTAGTCCGGCTTCTCGCATAGCTTCGAACCTTTCCCAGCGCACGAAGCTCGTAAAAGTCCGCAGGAAGCTGCAGCGGAACAGGTCCCACGCTGTCAGTGTCGGCTCCCGGTTATCAAACCACCTTCTGGCGACGTTTTCTAAGGCGAAGTAAACATGCCGCATCTTGCCGTCGAAGTTCAAGTTGTTGAATGTTGGGATTCGTTCATAGGTATCTACATAGGTTTCCGGGTCTTCACACGATGATCCAGGGAAGGTTGGTGGGTCCCGAGGTTGTTGCACCAGAATGGGTGTCGCTGGGGCAGTCATTGGGGTTGTTGACTTGGGCTTGATCCCGCTGGTCTTTTTCGGAGAGGTCTGTATTCTGGCAGCCGTTCTTCCTGCCTACGGCTAGATCGCTTATCCTTGGCGACATTACTGTTGTCGTCGGGTTTCGGGCTCGGATCGCGGCCTTCTAGGTGTGTTCGGCACATGAATGTACTAGCATTTCCACCAGATCTCACGTCGTTAATATACCGAGCATTGCGATTGTCTGTAATGTTCCACTTACATGTAATCTTAGCCTTTCAGTACAAACGCCGTAATCGTTTTACCATTGAAAAGATGATATAGACATAGGCACTATATATTAGACAAGTAGTTCCAGATCCCGTCACAAACCGTGTTTTTGATACCGTTTCGTAGTTATAAGGGAACACCCAATCGACAGGTCGTACAATTTCTTTTTAACAACTGCAACAGAAATAATACCGCGCTGGTTACGCGATTGTTGTCTTCGTCATCGTCTTGCTGCTGTCGACGTACACACAGCTACTCCATTTGCACAAACATATTGGTACGTGTTCATGGTATATATGGCATATATTTATAGTGTATGGTACGGTACATGATCCCAAACAACAGCAGGCAGCCAACGCCATGCTAAATGCTTTGCATGACATTCATTCTTGTCGTCTACACATTTTTACCTCATTTCAAATAATCTGCAAGCTTACTAGAAGAGGCGCGGTGTTCTCGGCGAAAAAGAAAGGTACCATTTTTAGAGCTGTTGAAAACTACAGGCATGTTATTGGTAATATAATAATAATATAATGATTTATTTCCATCACCATTACATTGATGGAGGGGATGGGAATAAAAGCGATTGACGCTTGACTAAATTCCCACCCCGCCGTACAGCAGGTGAGCAGTGGCATGCGATGGCACTTCTGTCACGGCAGAAAATACAAAGTGAAACAAAGCACTAGTATGAAAACAAGTACGCAAAATACACAATCATATATAAACAAAACTCTATTTGTGTAAATTGGTAACGACATTTCCAGTCAATTACGCATACAATATTTCTGGAAAAATAAGATTTGTTAACGAACAATTTAAAATTTATCTCGCAGCTTTGGGAAACCTATCCACACTACCGACACCACATTGTGCAAAAAATTGGGGATTATATTCTCTTCAAGTAAATATGTAAGGCTGGACCACTCGGATTGTAATAAATTGCAATTTATTGAAATCATCATTTGCGGGAGATGTTTGTTTCCAGTTATACGACGTTGCAATGTAGACGTGCATTTCTTTTCACTTCTCTCTGAAATTAACGTTGCAGCTGCTCGTGTTAAACAGCTTCACTTAAAATTTTCTTGTGCTTCAGCAAGGATGAGCCATCCTGCTGTCTATATATTCCCTTTTTCTGTTCTCGCACTTTGCTTGTGTTTCTGATCATATTTTTTCCTTGATATAGAAGTTATACGTTACCAGCGAGTGCATATTTCTTGGCGCTCAAGCCACAAATATTTCGCTCTAGCTGCCGAATTATAAAGCGTGAGATATTTGCGGTCGTCAAATGAAATCATTGCCTCACAAAGCACATCCTAACCAAATTCACTTCGCTCGCTTTCTTTGCGCAGAAGAATTTCGATTTAAGTAGATGCACATTATCATCTCTGCAGGCGAATGAAAATGCTATTCAAAATTCAAAAATGAAGGAAAAGCTCTGGGGAAGTTCTGTTTCTTACTTATGTTTAAAGTTGAAATCAAATTCAAGGTAGATGAGAACACGTGTTGTTTGCTGAGCCTAGTCGCTCTAGTGCATTCCACCGTAATTGCGTCATCATTCTGTGTGCGTCAGTTTTGAATTCGCAGAAACGCTATATAGCGTAATAAGTCTCCCTATGTTGGAACGAGCAAAATTTTAGTGTTAACAAAACTGGTATCCATGGTTTCACAATGCTTTAGCTACGGTGTCAATACACTGTGCGCCAGAGTGATAGACCCTGCATTATTTACCAATTAGAGTTTTTTGAAGCACACGTATTGTTAAGTGCAGCAGCGAAATTGCGTTTCACCATAATCAATATGCGGCGGCGGGCACTAAGTTGATGCGGAGGATATGTTTACCTCTTGCCTCAATATACGGGCCTAGACAAATGGACACGAGAATCACAGTTTCTTCGAAGTCAACACCCGCAGACTTTTGACGCCATCAGTGCAATCTCGAGCAGTTGCTATGGCTAGCGCATGTTTGATATTTCAGAACGCCACTCATGTCATGCGTTCTGTGTGCCAAGCAACGCTTCTCAAAGTGCAGTGTTGGAAGATAATTCTAGCGAAATTTGGCGTTATCAAGCTTCTTGGAAACGTAGCTGCTTCGGTGCCAAGCGGCTCCAGCGCGAAGCAATAACATTTTCATTCCAACGAGCGGACCACAAACCGCGAACAATAAGCGTGCAGGCCGAAAACCGAAAAAGGCATGTGACAGAGATGTTGTAGAGGACAAGCTACAGGAGAAAAATTGTGAAATATAAAAAAAGTCACAACATTTTTTCCACAGTAGCCAGAGATCCTGTAATGAAAGTCTACGGAAGCGATCAAAAAGTTTACTCAATTTTTTAGATGCAGTGGTTTTTCAGCTGAAACTAGAAAACCTATTGTAATAGTCGGGGCATCGCTATGTTGTGCGAAGACTCACCTACGATTGATGCCTCTCTCGATTCTCCGTCCTTAGCGGGACGCTTTTTACGAAAGCATTTTTTTAAACACGGTCCTTCAAGTTTATGTGCTTCATGATAAATCCAAGCGTATCATAGCTTAAACGCCAGTGCCAGTTCCTGAATCGGTTATTGACGCTCATATCGCCAGACGAACTTGTAGCTTTTCTTCACTACAGCGCTCCTTGATCTTTCTTTTTTCTTTTTTGTTCAGTGATATGCAACTTAGTTCAGCAAACTCCTAACCAGAGGGCACAACCCTCGAATTCAAACTGAGGTTTAAATCTTGTTTTTCATGGTTTCTGATCAAATAAAATAGATATTATATTTTAGGTTCCCGTTCCCAAAACGTTGTACTTCTTCACTAATTTGTTAGGTGTGGCATTTAATATTAGGACTGGGACAACATAACTGGGAGCTGGCGCAGGTGTTCGTGCTCCGAGAAAAAAGGGATATTTCATCCATTCTCACATGTAATGCGACTCAACCGCGCAGCATTGCTAGGGCGTGGCGATGCAGCCCTGCTTATAAAGGTGTCTATTATTGTTGCTCATACCTGAAATAACACACATAGGTTTTGTGGGTGGGATAGGGTGCAATGGCGTGATGACAATTAAGAAGATAAGAGGGTTTGAAACCAGCCGTGAGACCTACTAAGGACACTGTCTACATATATCTGCTGCTCTTTAACGAATCTTGTTGATACCGACATTGGTCACATTAGGTACAGGACTGGGAAAGTACAGTTGTTCAATGACCACTTTTTAACACATACTTGGACCACAGGATTTCTGCCACTCGGTCTGTGCGGGACCTCAATGAAGCTTTTTGATTCCAACTTGGGTCAATATGTACATGTATCTTCAATGAACGAATTTGCCGCCTACAACTTCGGTAACTGTGTACTGCTGGTGAAAATGTACCGCTCTGCAATGAAAAAAATATCCATTGATTTTCTTCGATATTGAGCGGAATCCTACCAGTTTCGTCAGGCTTCTCTCAAGGACAGTAACCAAGAGCTTTGGCTGGCTGCGCCACTAAGCCGCTACGTATCAGTGTGGGTTATTGGGCTAGTTGGTAATTCAAAATAAAAACGAAGTACAGTGCTAAGGACAAGGACTGCGAGAGACGACAACGCAGTCTTTGTCTAAGCGCTGTGTTCGTCGTCTCTAGCAGCCCTTGTCGTTCGCGCTGTACGTCTTTTCTAGCACCACATATGCCCCGTTTTCGACCAGTGTCTTTCGCGACAACTTGCGTTGCGCGAGCTTGTGAGAGTGGTTCTGCGGCAAGTGAGGGAGGAATTCTCAGTATTCGCAGACAACCGCTTGTATCGCTTATCGGCTCCGAGCTTATGCGTAACATCTCGGTAGGACCACTGGATGTAGCATCGTGTCTAGAAAGAAACGCCGGAGCGGAGCCAGGTTGCCACATCACGCGTTTGCAAGCGTTCACACGCAACGGCGTGCCATGCATTTTGTGTGCCCCACGCAGGCTTCGCGGTGGAGGTGCTAAATGATGCCATGCATTGTTTAGTAGAGCAAAGCTTAATGAGATGTTTGCGAAAATGCTGAATCGGAAAGCTTGTACGCCATGCCTGAATAACGCACGCACGCTAGGTGACTATTGGGGACCGCCCTTCTGAAAGGGGATGCCAAGAAATCGACATCATCCTGAAAGCGCGAAAGAAGAATCCCGCTGCAGTACACTGCTTATAAAAAAAGCTGTTTCTACAGTGGTAATACGTTGTGTAGAGATGTCTATTCAATGATAACACTTTACCATCGGCACTTATCAGGAGGTGGGCACTACCGAACTTTAATTCATTTCTGTTTCGCTCAACCTTCTCATATAAATCATGCGTTTTATTCCTACGTATGCATTTCGAGGCACGCCTGTTTCACAGGCAGTCGACAATCTCTTTATGACGCAGCCTATGGAACATACCGTTCACATACTGGTGCCGCGTACACAAGGTCGAATGGAGCGACAACCAAACGTGGCCTTGCGGTTAGGTGCGTTCATCAGAAGAGACAGAAAAAACGGTCAATTTTGTTGCTGCAATGCAACGTTCCTGTAATGATGATTATACACATGCCATATTTCTATTTTCTAGTTACAATGAGTCAAGAAAAGTGCTCATAACCGTGCTCGAAAAACCTCTTTCCCAGCACAGGGTAGCCAGCCGGTGTTTAGACTGGCTAATCTCGCTGCTCTTTCCTTCCTTTTTGTCTCTCTCTCTCTAGTTTTTCACGTTCCTCTGCTTTCCGTACATTCACCGTCGATGATAAGAGCGATGCGCGGCTGCAGTGGCCTTGCCAATGAATTTTTTGTAGTGTACCTAAATTCATGCCAAATGCAAGTGCGGTGGGGTAGATTACCTATTTCTGAGATGAAAACTCTTGCAGAAATGGCAAGCCATGATTGCCAACATAATCGAATAACCGGTAACGTCTAGAGTGATATTCGCATTATTAAAAAAACGGTGTTAAATCAGTGGAAGTAGTTGTTTCGGATATATTGTTTGCTTAGGGTTCGTGGTTTCACTGCGTACTTCTGCAGACAAAGATCTGTTACTAACTCGCACAACTTTAGCCCTTGTGAAGATAGACAGCATGTGCATTTGAAACAGCAATGATGAACCAACACGATCCTCAACGAGGCTATATGAATCACACCGTGGCCTTTTCGTCGGTCTCCTTCTGTCTTCGGTTAAAATTCAATTCTCACAAACATCAGACCATCCATGGAAAAGCAACAATAAAGCTATTCGCTTTGTAATCCTGCTTCGCGAATGCGACGCAACGACCGCGCAATGAACGGGCACAGGGCATTCTGCTCCGGGCGGAATATTGTGACGTAAGTAAGGAGTAGGCAAAATTATTTTACAGAAGAGATGCCGAAGTGTGACAGCCAAGATGGCCGAATAAAAACAGTCACGAACGTGCTTGTTCCATCATCTTTGTCGCCCAAAGGAGCACCTTCTTCGGGATGGCCGCTAACACATGAATTGCGGCGGTGGGAGGGCCGTCTCGGCGATTACACGAGATAAGGGTTGCGGGCTAAAAGGAGCTACTTGAGATAAGACACAAACACAACATCAGTGGAGGGCACTAAAGAAGACGAGGGGCCATCTTAGGGGTTGATCTTGCATTTAACCTCGTAGTGTAGCGTAGCGCCCTGTAGGACCCGTAGTAGCTGCAACAAAGTTTCAAAGACATGCCGGCCTGGCGTCAAGGCGTGCAAACAAGGACCACAGTGGTAAAGCTTCTGTGGTGGCTATCCCAATGGGTCCATTGAGTCATCGGTGAGGCCGAAAGATGGCCACATGCGAAGTGACCAATCATATGGGCAAGAGTAGAAGAGTCGCGGACGTAACCTGTAGAAGCATGCGTAACTAATGGAAGGGTTCTCTGACAGGGCAGCGTCGGGTGACGAACAAACAGCGGGTAAAAGGTGGAAATGCCAGCGGTGCCGTGGGGTGCCAAGCGTGAAAGAAGCCCGCAAACGCACGTAAAATTACCGGGCGACGGGGCGCTTGCATATATATATTGCCACGGGGATGAGAATAGCCAAAAAGCTTGGGAAATTGTATTTACAAAATATATGCACTGAGAAACGGCTGCAGGCTAGATGGCAGAACAACAACAGAAGCGCTACTTTGAGCGCCATCTTCACCGTCTTTCAGGAGCACTCTTCCATGCTCGCCAGGATGCGGGCTTCCTTGCGCGGGAGTAGGGCGTAACATTATATATATATATATATATATATATATATATATATATATATATATATATATATATATATATATATATGTATATATATATTTGCTCTTTTGGCACTCAGAATTACCTTTTGCGCGTACCTTTGAATATTGCCGCTGCTGCATAGACGAGCGAAATCTTATCGCCAACCACACCAACCGGCTGCAAATAAACTGCTTCAATATAACAGGATCCATGTTTATATGAAATAAAAAGCACGTGAATAGCGTTTCCGAAGCTATACCGGAGCGTAACATGCGCAAGTGCTTATGTGCAAAAAAGATACTATGTGCCGTCTCAATACACCATTCTCGTACCACGATCTGTCCCCCGCTATATGAATGAATACATTCGGCCACATAGAGTCATCACATGCTGGGGTGTTGATAAACTTCCTCCACTTTTGTGGCTAGACATGTCATACCATTTCGTTCTCAATAGTCAACAAATTACAGCTCGATTTGACCATAAACACGTAGCTTTCAGAAGGGAGAATTGTGTCGGGACTGTGCGTCTTCTAGCCAGGACCACCTACTCTCTCTCTCTTGCCGTTACCCATAAAAGATGATGTCAGGATAGGATAGTATAGGAATAAGCTTTGTTTGTCCGATGGTTATGTCGCTCTCATATGAAACTGTGAAACGTTGAGCTAAATATTTATTCAGGAGCGCGCCAGACCCCTGCGTTCCTTCGGTAGTTTCACTGGACGGCGAGCCGGCCAGCTGGTGGTGGTGGCCGCGAATGGCAGAACTGCGTCGTCACTGCGCCCTGGCGCGAGTACGGAGGGTTCTATTGACGGCGGGCGACGGCGGCGTAGGTCATCGCTTCAGCCTGGGCCTGTGGCCGTTCCGGCTGCCCTTCGGGAAGTTCGAGTGCCCACTCCATTTCTTCTCTCACGACGTCAATGATCGGTGCAACCTGATGCTGGGATCTTGGGAACATCTTCTGAAGTTCCTCTCGCACGACCGCTCTGATGGTCTCGCGTAGGTCGTCGGCGCCCAATGACTGAACTTTGCCGTTGTTTGCAGGGCTTGTGCGGCGGTTGAATTGCTGGAACCGCATTCCCAGCTTTTTCTCAATGCTGGTGGCCTCGTGAAGAAACTCTTCGACGGTCTTCGGTGGAGTTCGTATGATTCAGGTGAAAAGTTCTTGCTTGACACCACGCATGAGTAGGCGAAGTTTCTTCTCCTCGAATATTTCGGGGTTGGCGTCACACAACAGGCCCGTCATCTTCTCGGTGAAGATTGTTATGTTTTCGTTGTGTAGTTGTAGTCCAGCTTCTCGCATAGCTTCGACCCTTTCCTAGCGCACGAAGCTCGTAAAAGTCCGCAGGAAGCTGCTGCGGAACAGGTCCCACGCTGTCAGTGTCGGCTCCTGGTTCTCAAACCACCTTCTGGCGATGTTTTCTAAGGCGAAGTAAACATGCCGCATCTTGCCGTCGAAGTTCAAGTTGTTGAATGTTGGGATTCGTTCATAGGTATCTACATAGGTTTCCGGGTCATCACACGATGATCCAGGGAAGGTTCGTGGGTCCCGAGGTTGTTGCACCAGAATGGGTGTCGCTGGGGCAGTCATTGGGGTTGTTGACTTGGGCTTGATCCCGCTGGTCTTTTTTGGAGTTGTCTGTATTCTGGCAGCCCTTCTTCCTGCCTACGGCTAGACCGCCTATCCTTGGCGACATTAGTGTTGTCGCCGGGTTTCGGGCTCGGATCGCGGCCTTTTAGGTGTGTTCGGCACATGAATGCACTAGCATTTCCACCAGATCTCACGTCGTTAATATACCGAGCATTACGATTGTCTGTAATGTTCCACTTACACGTAATCTTAGCCTTTCAGTACAAACGCCGTAATCGTTTTACCATTCAAAAGATGATATAGACATAGGCACTATATATCAGACAAGTAGTTCCAGATCCCGTCACAAACCGTGTTTTTGACACTCGTTTCGTTGTTATAAGGGAACACCCAATCGACAGGTCGTATAATTTCTTTTTAACAACTGCAACAGAAATAATACCGCGCTGGTTACGCGATTGTTGTCTTCGTCATCGTCTTGCTGCTGTCGACGTACACACAGCTACTCCATTTGCACAAACATATTGGTACGTGTTCATGGTATATATGGCATATATTTATGGTGTATGGTACGATACATGATCCCAAACTACAGCAGGCAGCCAACGCCATGCTAAATGCTTTGCATGACATTCATTCTTGTCGTCTACACATTTTTTCTCATTTCAAATAATCTGCAAGCTTACTAGAAGAGGCGCGGCAATCTCAGCGAAAAAGAAAGGTACCATTTTTAGAGCTGTTGAAAACTGCAGGCATGTTATTGGTAATATAATAATAATATAATTATTTATTTCCATCACCATTACATTGATGGAGGGGATGGGAATAAAAGCGATTGACGCTTGACTAAATTCCCACCCCCCCCGTACAGCAGGTGAGCAGTGGCATGCGACGGCACTTGTGTCACGACAGCAAATACAAAGTGAAACAAAGCACTAGTATGAAAACAAGTACGCAAAATACACAATCATATATAAACAAAACTCTGTTTGTGTAAATTGATAACGACATTTCCAGTCAATTACGCATACAATATTTCTGGAAAAATAAGATTTGTTAACGAACAATTTAAAATTTATCTCGCAGCTTTGGGAAACCTATCCACACTACCGACACCACATTGTGCAAAAAATTGGGGATTATATTCTCTTCAAGTAAATATGTAAGGCTGGACCACTCGGATTGTAATAAATTGCAATTTATTGAAATCATCATTTGCGGGAGATGTTTGTTTCCAGTTATACGACGTTGCAATGTAGACGTGCATTTCTTTTCACTTCTCTCTGAAATTAACGTTGCAGCTGCTCGTGTTAAACAGCTTCACTTAAAATTTTCTTGTGCTTCAGCAAGGATGAGCCATCCTGCTGTCTATATATTCCCTTTTTCTGTTCTCGCACTTTGCTTGTGTTTCTGATCATATTTTTTCCTTGATATAGAAGTTATACGTTACCAGCGAGTGCATATTTCTTGGCGCTCAAGCCACAAATATTTCACTCTAGCTGCCGAATTATAAAGGGTGAGATATTTGCGGTCGTCAAATGAAATCATTGCCTCACAAAGCACATCCTAACCAAATTCACTTCGCTCGCTTTCTTTGTGCAGAAGAATTTCGATTTAAGTAGATGCACATTATCATCTCTGCAGGCGAATGAAAATGCTATTCAAAATTCAAAAATGAAGGAAAAGCTCTGGGGAAGTTCTGTTTCTTACTTATGTTTAAAGTTCAAATCAAATTCAAGATAGATGAGAACACGTGTTTTTGCTGAGCCTAGTCGCTCTAGTGCATTCCACCGTAATTGCGTCATCATTCTGTGTGCGTCAGTTTTGAATTCGCAGAAACGCTGTATAGCGTAATAAGTCTCCCTATGTTCCAACGAGCAAAATTTTAGTGTTAAACTGGTATCCATAGTTTCACAATGCTTTGCTACGGTGTCAATACACTGCGCGCCAGAGTGATAGACCCTGAATTATTTACAAATTAGCGTTTTTTGACGCAGACGTATTGTTAAGTGCAGCAGCGAATTTGCGTTTCACCATAATCAAAATGCGGCGGCGGGCACTAAGCTTATGCGGAGGATACGTTTACCTCTTGCCTCAATATACGTGCCTAGACAAATGGACACGAGAATCACAGCTTCTGCGAAGTCAACACCCGCAGACTTTTGACGCCATCAGTGCAATCTCGAGCAGTTGCTATGGCTAGCGCATGTTTGATATTTCAGAACGCCACTCACGTCATGTGTTCAATGTGCCAAGCAACGCTTCTCAAAGTGCGATGTTGGAAGATAATTCTAGCGAAGTTTGGCCGTATCACGCTTCTTGGAAACGTAGCTGCTTCCATGCCAAGCGGCTCCAGCGCGAAGCAATCACATTTTCATTCGAACGAGCGGACCACATACCGCGAACAATAAACGTGTAGGCCGAAAACCGAAAAAGGCATGTGACAGAGATGTTGTAGAGGACAAGCTAAAGGAGAAAAATTGTGAAATATAAAAAAGTCACAACATTGTTTCCACAGTGGCCAAAGATCCTGTAATGAAAGTCTATGGAAGCGATCAAAAAGTTTATTCAATTTTTTTAGATAAAGTGGTTTTTCAGCTAAAACTAGACAACCTATTGTAATAGTCGGGGCATCGCTATGTTGTGCGAAGACTCACCTACGATTGATGCCTCTCTCGATTCTCCGTCCTTAGCGTGACGCTGTTTACGAAAGCATTTTTTTAAAACACGGTCCTTCAAGTTTACGTGCTTCATGATAAATCCAAGCGTATCATTGCTTATACGCCAGTGCCAGTTCCTGAATCGGTTATGCACGCTTATATCGCCAGACGAAATTCTAGTTTTTTTTCACTACAGCGCTCCTTGATCTTTCTTTTTTCTTTTTTGTTGAGTGACATGCAACTTAGTTCAGCAGACTCCTAACCAGAGAGCACAACCGACGAATTCAAGCTGAGCTTTACATCTTGTTTTTCATGGTTTCTAATCAAATAAAATAGATATTATATTTTAGGTTCCCGTTCCCAAAACGTTGTACTTCTTCACTAATTTGTTAGGTGTGGCATTTAATATTAGGACAGGGACAACATAACTGGGAGCTGGCGCAGGTGTTCGTGCTCCGAGATAAAAAGGATATTTCATCCATTCTTACATGTAATGCGACTCAACCGCGCATCATTGCTAGGGCGTGGCGATGGAGCCCTGCTTATAAAGGTCTCTATTACTGTGTTTCATACCTGAAATAACACACATAGGTATTGAGGGCGGGATAGGGCGCAATGGCGTGATGACAAGTAAGAAGATAAGAGGGTTTGAAACCAGCGGTGAGACCTACTAAGGACACTGACTACAAGAAAATCTGTATATATGTGCTGCTCTTTAACGAACCTCGTTGATACCGACAGTGGTCACATTACGTACGGGACTGGGAAAGTACAGTTGTTCAACGACCACTTTTTAACACATACTTGGCCCACAGGATTTCTGCCACTCGGTCTGTGCGGGACCTCAGTGAAGCTTTCTGATTCCAACTTGGGTCAATATGTACATGTATCTTCAATGAACGACTTTGACGCCAACTTCGGTAACTGTGTACTGCTGGTGAAAATGTACCGCTCTGCAATGAAGAAAAATATCCATTGAGTTTCTTCGATATTGAGCGGAATCTTACCAGTTTCGTCAGGCTTCTCTCAAGGACAGTAACCAAGAGCTTTGGCTGGCTGCGCCACTAAGGCGCCACGTATCAGTGTGGGTTATTGGGCTAGTTGGTAATTCAAAATAAAAACGAAGTACAGTGCTAAGGACAAGGACTGCGAGAGACGACAACGCAGTCTTTGTCTAAGCGCAGTGTTTGTCGTCTCTAGCAGTCCTTGTCGTTCGCGCTGTACGTCTTTTCTAGCACCACATATGCACCGCTTTTCGATCAGTGTCTTTCGCGACAACTTGCGTTGCTGAGCTTGTGAGAGTGATTCGGCGGCAAGTGAGGGAATGAATCCTCAGTATTTGCAGGCAACCGCTTGTATCGCTTATCGGCTCCGAGCTTATGCGTAACATCTCGGTAGGACCACTGGATGTAGCATCGTGTCTAGAAAGAAACGCCGGAGCGGAGCCAGGTTGCCACATCACGCGTCTGTAGGCGTTCACACGCAACGGCGTGCCATGCATTTTGTGTGCCCCACGCTGGCTTCGCGGTGGAGGTGCTAAATGATGCCATGCATTGTTTAGTAGAGCAAAGCTTAAGGAGATGCTTGCGAAAATGCTGAATTGGAAAGCTTGTACGCCATGGCTGAATAATACACGCACACTAGGAGACTATTGGGGGCCGCCCGTCTGAAAGGGGATGCCGAGAAATCGACATCATCCTCAAAGCGCGAAAGAAAGATCCCGCTGCAGTACACTGCTTATAAATAAAGCTGTTTCTACAGTGGTAATACGTTGTGTAGAGATGTCTATTCAATGATAACGCTTTACCGTCGGCACTAATCAGGAAGTGGCCACTACCGAACTTTCATTCGTTTCTGTTGCGCTCAAGCTTCTCATATTAATCATGCGTATTATTCCTACGTATGCATTTCGAGGCACGCCTGTTTCACAGGCAGCCGACAATTTCTTTATCACGCAGCCAATGGAACATACCGTTCACATACTGGTGCCGCGTACACAAGGTCGAATGGAGCGACAATCAAGCGTGGCCTTGCTGTTAGGTGCGTTCATCAAAAGAGACAGAAAAAACGGTCAATTTTGTTGCTGCAATGAAACGTTAATGTAATGATGATCATACACATTCCATATTTCTGTTTTCTAGTTACAATGAGTCAAGAAAACTGCTCATAACCGTGCTCGAAAAACCTCTTTCCCCAGCACAGGGTAGCCAGCCGGTGTTTAACCTGGCTAATCTCGCTGCTCTTTCCTTCCTTCTTGTCTCTCTCTCTAGTTTGTCACGTTCCTCTGCTTTCCGTACATTCGCCGTCGATGATAAGAGCGATGTGCGGCTGCAGTGGCCTTGCCAATGAATTTTTCGTAGTGTACCTAAATTCATGCCAAATGCAAGTGCGGTGGGGTAGATTACCTATTTCCGAGATGAAAACTTATGCAGAAATGGCAAGCCATGATTGCCAACATAATCGAATAACCGGTAACGTCAAGAGTGATATTCGCATTAATAAAAAAAACGGTGTTAAATCAGCGGAAGTAGTTGTTTCGGATATATTGTCTGCTTAGGGTTCGTGGTTTCACTGCGTACTTCTGCAGACAAAGATTTGTTACTAACTCGCACAACTTTAGCCCTTGTGAAGATAGACATCCTGTGCATTTCAAACAGCAATGATGAACCAACACGATCCTCAACGAGGCTATATGAATCACACCGTGGCCTTTTCGTCGGTCTCCTTCTATCTTCGGTTAAAATTCAATTCTCACAAACATCAGACCATCCATGGAAAAGCAACAATAAAGCTATTCGCTTTGTAATCCTGCTTCGCGAATGCGACGCAACGACCGCGCAATGAACGGGCACAGGGCATTCTGCTCTTGGCGGAATATTGTGACGTAAATGAGGAGTAGGCAAAATTATTTTACAGAATAGATGCCGAAGTGTGAGAGCCAAGATGGCTGAATAAAAACAGTCACGAACGTGCTTGTTCCATCATCTTTGTCGCCCAAAGGAGCACCTTCTTCGGGATGGCCGCTAACACATGAATTGCGGCGGTGGGAGGGCCGTCTCGGCGATTACACGAGAGAAGGGTTGTGGGCTAAAAGGAGCTACTTGAGATAAGACACAAACACAACATCAGTGGAGGGCACTAAAGAAGACGCGGGGCCATCTTAGGGGTAGATCCTGCATTTAACCTCGTAGTGTAGCGTACCACCCTGTAGGACCCGTAGTAGCGGCAACAAAGTTTCAAAGACATGCCGGCGTGGCGGCAAGGCGTGCAAACAAGGACCACAGTGTTAATGCTTCTGTGGTGGCTATCCCAATGGGTCCATTCAGTCAACGGTGAGACCAAAAGATAGCCACATGCGAAGTGACCAATCATATGGGCAAGAGTAGAAGAGTCGCGGACATAACCTGTAGAAGCATGCGTAACTAATGGAAGGGTTCTCTGACAGAGCAGCGTGGGGTGACGAACAAACAGCGGGTAAAAGGGGGAAATGCCGGCGGTGCCGTGGGGTGCAAAGCGTGAAAGAAGCCCGCAAACGCACGTAAAATTACCGGGCGACCGGGCGCTTGCATATATATATTGCCACGGGGATGAGAATAGCCAAAAAGCTTAGGAAATTGTATTTACAAAATATATGCATTGAGAGACGGCTGCAGGCTAGATGGCAGAACAACAACAGAAGCGATACTTTGAGCGCCGTTTTCACCGTCTTTCAGGAGCACTCTTCCATGCTCGTCAGGATGCGGGCTTCCTTGCGCGGGATTAGGGCGTAACATTATATATATATATATATATATATATATATATATATATATATATATATATATATATATATATATATATATATATATATGTGTGTATGTATATGCTCTTTTGGCACTCAGAATTACCTTTTGCACGTACCTTTGAATGTTGGCGCTGCTGCATAGACGAGCGAAATCTTATCGCCAACCACACCAACTGGCTGCAAATAAACTGCTTCAATATAACAGGATCCATGTTTATATGAAAGAAAAAGCACGTGAATAGCGTTTCCGAAGCTACACCGGAGCGTAACATGCGCAAGTGCTTATGTGCAAAAAAGATACTATGTGCCGTCTCAATACACCATTCTTGTACCACGATCTGTCCCCCGCTGTATGGATGAATACATTCGGCCACATAGAGCCATCACATGCAGGTGTCTTGATAAACTTCCTCCACTTTTGTGGCTAGACATGTCATACCATTTCGTTCTCAATAGTCAACAAGTTGCAGCTCGATTTGACCATAAACACGTAGCTTTCGCAAGGGAGAATTGTGTCGGGACTGTGCGTCTTCTAGCCAGGACCACCTACTCTCTTTCTTGCCGTTACCCATAAAAGATGATGTCAGGATAGGATAGTATAGGAATAAGCTTTGTTTGTCCGATGGTTATGTCGCTCTCATATGAAACTGTGAAACGTTGAGCTAAATATTTATTCAGGCGCGCGCCAGACCCCTGCGTTCCTTCGGTAGTTTCACTGGACGGCGAGCCGGCGAACTGGTGGTGGTGGCGGCGAATGGCAGAACTGCGTCGTCACTGCGCCCTGGCGCGAGTACGGAGGGTTCTATTGACGGCGGGCGACGGCGGCGTAGGTCATCGCTTCAGCCTGGGCCTGTGGCCGTTCCGGCTGCCCTTCAGGAAGTTCGAGTGCCCACTCCATTTCTTCTCTCACGACGTCAATGATCGGTGCAACCTGATGCTGGGATCTTGGGAACATCTTCTGAAGTTCCTCTCGCACGACCGCTCTGATGGTCTCGCGTAGGTCGTCGGCGCCCAATGACTGAACTTTGCCGTTGTTTGCAGGGCTTGTGCGGCGGTTGAATTGCTGGAACCGCATTCCCAGCTTTTTCTCAATGCTGGTGGCCTCGTGAAGAAACTCTTCGACGGTCTTCGGTGGAGTTCGTATGATTCAGGTGAAAAGTTCTTGCTTGACACCACGCATGAGTAGGCGAAGTTTCTTCTCCTCGAATATTTCGGGGTTGGCGTCACACAACAGGCCCGTCATCTTCTCGGTGAAGATTGTTATGTTTTCGTTGTGTAGTTGTAGTCCAGCTTCTCGCATAGCTTCGACCCTTTCCTAGCGCACGAAGCTCGTAAAAGTCCGCAGGAAGCTGCTGCGGAACAGGTCCCACGCTGTCAGTGTCGGCTCCTGGTTCTCAAACCACCTTCTGGCGATGTTTTCTAAGGCGAAGTAAACATGCCGCATCTTGCCGTCGAAGTTCAAGTTGTTGAATGTTGGGATTCGTTCATAGGTATCTACATAGGTTTCCGGGTCATCACACGATGATCCAGGGAAGGTTCGTGGGTCCCGAGGTTGTTGCACCAGAATGGGTGTCGCTGGGGCAGTCATTGGGGTTGTTGACTTGGGCTTGATCCCGCTGGTCTTTTTTGGAGTTGTCTGTATTCTGGCAGCCCTTCTTCCTGCCTACGGCTAGACCGCCTATCCTTGGCGACATTAGTGTTGTCGCCGGGTTTCGGGCTCGGATCGCGGCCTTTTAGGTGTGTTCGGCACATGAATGCACTAGCATTTCCACCAGATCTCACGTCGTTAATATACCGAGCATTACGATTGTCTGTAATGTTCCACTTACACGTAATCTTAGCCTTTCAGTACAAACGCCGTAATCGTTTTACCATTCAAAAGATGATATAGACATAGGCACTATATATCAGACAAGTAGTTCCAGATCCCGTCACAAACCGTGTTTTTGACACTCGTTTCGTTGTTATAAGGGAACACCCAATCGACAGGTCGTATAATTTCTTTTTAACAACTGCAACAGAAATAATACCGCGCTGGTTACGCGATTGTTGTCTTCGTCATCGTCTTGCTGCTGTCGACGTACACACAGCTACTCCATTTGCACAAACATATTGGTACGTGTTCATGGTATATATGGCATATATTTATGGTGTATGGTACGATACATGATCCCAAACTACAGCAGGCAGCCAACGCCATGCTAAATGCTTTGCATGACATTCATTCTTGTCGTCTACACATTTTTACCTCATTTCAAATAATCTGCAAGCTTACTAGAAGAGGCGCGGTGTTCTCGGCGAAAAGAAAGGTACCATTTTTAGAGCTGTTGAAAACTACAGGCATGTTATTGGTAATATAATAATAATATAATGATTTATTTCCATCACCATTACATTGATGGAGGGGATGGGAATAAAAGCGATTGACGCTTGACTAAATTCCCCCCCCCCATACAGCAGGTGAGCAGTGGCATGCGATGGCACTTCTGTCACGGCAGCAAATACAAAGTGAAACAAAGCAATAGTATAAAAACAAGTACGCAAAATACACAATCATATATAAACAAAACTCTGTTTGTGTAAATTGATAACGACATTTCCAGTCAATTACGCATACAATATTTCTGGAAAAATAGGATTTGTTAACAAACAATTTAAAATTTATCTCGCAGCTTTGGGAAACCTATCCACACTACCGACACCACATTGTGCAAAAATTGGGGATTATGTTCTCTTCAAGTAAATATGTAAGGCTGGACCACTCGGATTGTAATAAATTGCAATTTATTGAAATCATCATTTGCGGGAGATGTTTGTTTCCAGTTATACGACGTTGCAATGTAGACGTGCATTTCTTTTCACTTCTCTCTGAAATTAACGTTGCAGCTGCTCGTGTTAAACAGCTTCACTTAAAATTTTCTTGTGCTTCAGCAAGGATGAGCCATCCTGCTGTCTATATATTCCCTTTTTCTGTTCTCGCACTTTGCTTGTGTTTCTGATCATATTTTTTCCTTGATATAGAAGTTTTACGTTACCAGCGAGTGCATATTTCTTGGCGCTCAAGCCACAAATATTTCACTCTAGCTGCCGAATTATAAAGGGTGAGATATTTGCGGTCGTCAAATGAAATCATTGCCTCACAAAGCACATCCTAACCAAATTCACTTCGCTCGCTTTCTTTGTGCAGAAGAATTTCGATTTAAGTAGATGTACATTATCATCTCTGCAGGCGAATGAAAACGCTATTCAAAATTCAAAAATGAAAGAAAAGCTCTGGGGAAGTTCTGTTTCTTACTTATGTTTAAAGTTCAAATCAAATTCAAGATAGATGAGAACACGTGTTTTTGCTGAGCCTAGTCGCTCTAGTGCATTCCACCGTAATTGCGTCATCATTCTGTGTGCGTCAGTTTTGAATTCGCAGAAACGCTATATAGCGTAATAAGTCTCCCTATGTTCCAACGAGCAAAATTTTAGTGTTAACAAAACTGGTATCCATAGTTTCACAATGCTTTGCTACGATGTCAATACACTGCGCGCCAGAGTGATAGACCCTGAATTATTTACAAATTTGCGTTTTTTGACGCAGACGTATTGTTAAGTGCAGCAGCGAATTTGCGTTTCACCATAATCAAAATGCGGCGGCGGGCACTAAGCTTATGCGGAGGATACGTTTACCTCTTGCCTCAATATACGTGCCTAGACAAATGGACACGAGAATCACAGCTTCTGCGAAGTCAACACCCGCAGACTTTTGACGCCATCAGTGCAATCTCGAGCAGTTGCTATGGCTAGCGCATGTTTGATATTTCAGAACGCCACTCACGTCATGTGTTCAATGTGCCAAGCAACGCTTCTCAAAGTGCGATGTTGGAAGATAATTCTAGCGAAGTTTGGCCGTATCACGCTTCTTGGAAACGTAGCTGCTTCCATGCCAAGCGGCTCCAGCGCGAAGCAATCACATTTTCATTCGAACGAGCGGACCACATACCGCGAACAATAAACGTGTAGGCCGAAAACCGAAAAAGGCATGTGACAGAGATGTTGTAGAGGACAAGCTAAAGGAGAAAAATTGGGAAATATAAAAAAGTCACAACATTGTTTCCACAGTGGCCAAAGATCCTGTAATGAAAGTCTATGGAAGCGATCAAAAAGTTTATTCAATTTTTTTAGATAAAGTGGTTTTTCAGCTAAAACTAGACAACCTATTGTAATAGTCGGGGCATCGCTATGTTGTGCGAAGACTCACCTACGATTGATGCCTCTCTCGATTCTCCGTCCTTAGCGTGACGCTGTTTACGAAAGCATTTTTTTAAAACACGGTCCTTCAAGTTTACGTGCTTCATGATAAATCCAAGCGTATCATTGCTTATACGCCAGTGCCAGTTCCTGAATCGGTTATGCACGCTTATATCGCCAGACGAAATTCTAGTTTTTTTTCACTACAGCGCTCCTTGATCTTTCTTTTTTCTTTTTTGTTGAGTGACATGCAACTTAGTTCAGCAGACTCCTAACCAGAGAGCACGACCCACGAATTCAAGCTGAGCTTTACATCTTGTTTTTCATGGTTCCTAATCAAATAAAATAGATATTATATTTTAGGTTCCCGTTCCCAAAACGTTGTACTTCTTCACTAATTTGTTGGGTGTGGCATTTAATATTAGGACAGGGACAACATAACTGGGAGCTGGCGCAGGTGTTCGTGCTCCGAGATAAAAAGGATATTTCATCCATTCTTACATGTAATGCGACTCAACCGCGCATCATTGCTAGGGCGTGGCGATGGAGCCCTGCTTATAAAGGTCTCTATTACTGTGTTTCATACCTGAAATAACACACATAGGTATTGAGGGCGGGATAGGGCGCAATGGCGTGATGACAAGTAAGAAGATAAGAGGGTTTGAAACCAGCGGTGAGACCTACTAAGGACACTGACTACAAGAAAATCTGTATATATGTGCTGCTTTTTAACGAACCTCGTTGATACCGACAGTGGTCACATTAGGTACGGGACTGGGAAAGTACAGTTGTTCAACGTCCACTTTTTAACACATACTTGGCCCACAGGATTTCTGCCACTCGGTCTGTGCGGGACCTCAGTGAAGCTTTCTGATTCCAACTTGGGTCAATATGTACATGTATCTTCAATGAACGACTTTGACGCCAACTTCGGTAACTGTGTACTGCTGGTGAAAATGTACCGCTCTGCAATGAAGAAAAATATCAATTGAGTTTCTTCGATATTGAGCGGAATCTTACCAGTTTCGTCAGGCTTCTCTCAAGGACAGTAACCAAGAGCTTTGGCTGGCTGCGCCACTAAGGCGCCACGTATCAGTGTGGGTTATTGGGCTAGTTGGTAATTCAAAATAAAAACGAAGTACAGTGCTAAGGACAAGGACTGCGAGAGACGACAACGCAGTCTTTGTCTAAGCGCAGTGTTTGTCGTCTCTGGCAGTCCTTGTCGTTCGCGCTGTACGTCTTTTCTAGCACCACATATGCCCCGCTTTTCGATCAGTGTCTTTCGCGACAACTTGCGTTGCTGAGCTTGTGAGAGTGATTCGGCGGCAAGTGAGGGAATGAATCCTCAGTATTTGCAGGCAACCGCTTGTATCGCTTATCGGCTCCGAGCTTATGCGTAACATCTCGGTAGGACCACTGGATGTAGCATCGTGTCTAGAAAGAAACGCCGGAGCGGAGCCAGGTTGCCACATCACGCGTCTGTAGGCGTTCACACGCAACGGCGTGCCATGCATTTTGTGTGCCCCACGCTGGCTTCGCGGTGGAGGTGCTAAATGATGCCATGCATTGTTTAGTAGAGCAAAGCTTAAGGAGATGCTTGCGAAAATGCTGAATTGGAAAGCTTGTACGCCATGCCTGAATAACACACGCACGCTAGGAGACTATTGGGGGCCGCCCGTATGAAAGGGGATGCCAAGAAATCGACATCATCCTCAAAGCGCGAAAGAAAGATCCCGCTGCAGTACACTGCTTATAAAAAAGTTGTTTCTACGGTGGTAATACGTTGTGTAGACATGTTGATTCAATGATAACGCTTTACCGTCGGCACTAATCAGGAGGTGGGCACTACCGAACTTCCATTCATTTCTGTTGCGCTCAAGCTTCTCATATAAATCATGCGTATTATTCCTACGTATGCATTTCAAGGCACGCCTGTTTCACAGGCAGCCGACAATTTCTTTATCACGCAGCCAATGGAACATACCGTTCACATACTGGTGCCGCGTACACAAGGTCGAATGGAGCGACAATCACACGTGGCCTTGCTGTTAGGTGCGTTCATCAAAAGAGACAGAAAAAACGGTCAATTTTGTTGCTGCAATGCAACGTTCCTGTAATGATGATTATACACATGCCATATTTCTATTTTCTGGTTACAATGAGTCAAGAAAAGTGCTCATAACCGTGCTCGAAAAACCTCTTTCCCCAGCACAGGGTAGCCAGCCGGTGTTTAGACTGGCTAATCTCGCTGCCCTTTCCTTCCTTTTTGTCTCTCTCTCTCTAGTTTTTCACGTTCCTCTGCTTTCCGTACATTCACCGTCGATGATAAGAGCGATGCGCGGCTGCAGTGGCCTTGCCAATGAATTTTTTGTAGTGTACCTAAATTCATGCCAAATGCAAGTGCGGTGGGGTAGATTACCTATTTCTGAGATGAAAACTCTTGCAGAAATGGCAAGCCATGATTGCCAACATAATCGAATAACCGGTAACGTCTAGAGTGATATTCGCATTAATAAAAAAACGGTGTTAAATCAGTGGAAGTAGTTGTTTCGGATATATTGTTTGCTTAGGGTTCGTGGTTTCACTGCGTACTTCTGCAGACAAAGATCTGTTACTAACTCGCACAACTTTAACCCTTGTGAAGATAGACAGCATTTGCATTTGAAACAGCAATAATGAACCAACACGATCCTCAACGAGGCTATATGAATCACACCGTGGCCTTTTTGTCGGTCTCCTTCTATCTTCGGTTAAAATTCAATTCTCACAAACATCAGACCATCCATGGAAAAGCAACAATAAAGCTATTCGCTTTGTAATCCTGCTTCGCGAATGCGACGCAACGACCGCGCAATGAACGGGCACAAGGCATTCTGCTCCTGGCGGAATATTGTGACGTAAATGAGGAGTAGGCAAAATTATTTTACAGAATAGATGCCGAAGTGTGACAGCTAAGATGGCCGAATAAAAACAGCCACGAACGTGCTTGTTCAATCATCTTTGTCGCCGAAAGGAGCACCTTCATTGGGATGGCCGCTAACACATGAATTGCGGCGGTGGGAGGGCCATCTCGGCGATTACACGAGAGAAGGGTTGTGGGCTAAAAGGAGCTACTTGAGATAAGACACAAACACCACATCGGTGGAGGGCACTAAAGAAGACGAGGGGCCATCTTAGGGGTTGATCTTGCATTTAACCTCGTAGTGTAGCGTAGCGCCCTGTAGGACCCGTAGTAGCGGCAACAAAGTTTCAAAGACATGCCGGCCTGGCGGCAAGGCGTGCAAACAAGGACCAAAGTGTTAATGCTTCTGTGGTGGCTATCGCAATGGGTCCATTGAGCCAGCGGGGAGGCCGAAAGATGGCCACATGCGAAGTGACCAATCATATGGGCAAAAGTAGAAGAGTGGCGGGCATAACCTGTAGAAGCATGCGTAACTAATGGAAGGGTTCTCTGACAGGGCAGCGTGGGGTGACGAACAAACAGCGGGTAAAAGGGGGAAATGCCGGCGGTGCCGTGGGGTGACGGGTTCTATGCGGATCTCGCCTAGGGCAAACATTTTGTCCGAATCACGGTGATATGATTACACGTACAGGGATAGCATCACGATTTGCTCGCGTTTGAGACGTGCCTTAAGTCCATTAGCGTGCGGGTTGCAGGCAGTGGTTCGCTTGTGACGTGCGGAATACGTGCGAAGAATATCGTCGACAACGTGGGAAAAAATTGAGACCAACGGTGATTTGTGAGCAGCTGCGATGGAGCACAGAGGTGGAGAATGACGCCCTGAAGCGGAAAGTCTGCAACGTCAGTGACGCAGTTGGTCCGCAGTGCCCGTGTGATCACGTATCGTGTTCTTTATTCAGTAGCTATGGCGATACCCTTGCTCGACGAAATAGACGCTGGAAATCGTCGTTACCGGTGTGTCATAAGGGGCTGGTTGGTGCATCATTGAGATAGGACAGAAGCACAGCGACACAGGACGAGCGACTAATGAGGACAAGACAGAGCACTGACTAGGAACCAAATGATTCATTTACAGCAACATATAAAGATATCATTGAAGGTGACATGAAAGCAAGAAAAAGAAGGATACGCGTTACCCACTGAGATAATCCAGTTGTAAACGTTACTATATCGCGCAAACGAAAAAGTGATTGCCTGCGCGAGGGATGCCGTTTCACTATAAAGAACCCGTAGAGCGGTCACTGCATGAGCTGGAACGAAATACACACGGGTTCTGTAATCCTGGTTTTGCTTTCCTATAGTTGTGTCTGGCATCAAGATTAGCTGAAATTTTCCAATTATAATTCATCGTAGTGATTCACTATAAACGCCGTTGTCATTTTAACATGCATTTATTGACGTAGACCTAGATGCAATATATTCTACAAGTAGTTGCGGTTCGCATCACGAACAGTTTTTGCCGCGCCGATGCCGAATTAATGAAGATGTAACCAATCTACTTGTATAAATTTGCGTCGAACAGCCACAATAAGAATCATGTCGTGGTCGTCACGCAATCGCGTTCACCATCTTGTTGCTGCCGTCAAACACAGAGCTACTCGATTTACTCAAACGTCTCGGTACGTGCTCAAGGCATACATGGCATATAAAACTAAACAACAGTAGGTAGCCGCCAGCCTGCTACATGATGCGTAGGACATCAATTTTTCAGTGCTTGGCATCTACAGATTTTTTTCTTTTCTTGCAGTATACAAAATTCCTAGTAGAGGTGCAGTGTCCTAGGCAAAAAAAAAATGAAAGGGTACCCTTCTTAGAGCTTTTTAACGCTACCGGCATGTTATTGGCATTCTTTAAACGAAACACAAATTGCGTCGATTGATAACGACATTTACAGTCAAACGCGTATTCATTAATTCAGGAACAATAAAATGTGTTAACAAAGAACGCAGAATTAATCTCCCAGCTTTGCTAAAATTATCAACACAACCGATCCTACAATGTCCGAAAAGGGGGTTATGTTTTCTTCAATTAAATAAACGTGCGGTTCAACTACCCGCATTGTAATAAATTGTAATTTATTGAAATCGTCATTTGCGGGAGTGGTTTTGAAGTATCCAGTTATATGATGTTGCAGTTTGTAAGTGCGCTTTTGTCACTTCCATCTGAACTTAATGTTCTAGCTGCTCGTATTAAACGGATTCACTGTAAATTCGCCTGTGCTTCAGCAAGGCTAAACAATCCTGCTGTGTATATATTCAGTTTTTGTTATGTCGCTCTTTCCTTGTGTTTCTGATTGTATTTGGTTCTTATTATAGAAGGTTTGTGTTACCACCGACTACATATTTGTGGTCGTTTAAGCCGCTAACATTTCACTCAAGATGTCGAAATACAAAGGGTAAGAAATTGGTGGTCGTTAAATGAATTCATGTCCTGGCAAAGCACCTCCTAACTAAAGTCCCATCGGTTTCTTGGTGCAATAGAATTTCGAATTAAGGAGATGTACGTTACAATCTTTGAAGGCGAATGAAAAGGTCTTCAAATTATAAAAATGAAGGAAAGACTTTGAGAACGTTCTGTTTTTTACTTATGTTAAAAGTTCAACTCAAATTCAAGATAGATGAGAACACGTGTTGTTTGTTGAGCCTAGTCGCAGTAGTGCATTCCACCATAAGTGCGTCATCATTCTGCCGGTGTAAAAATTTTGCATTCGCAGAAAAGATGATAACGTAATAACTCTGCCTATGTGCAAACGAGAGAAAAGGTTAGTGTAAACAAAATTTATATCCATGGTTTCACCATGCTTTAGCTACGGTGGAAATACCCTGTGCGCCAGAGTGATAGACCCTGCATTATTTACCAACTACAGTTTTCTCAAGCGCACCTATTGTTAAGTGCAGGAGCAATTTTGCATTTCACCATAATCAAAATGCGGCGGCGGGCACTAAGTTTATGCGGAGGATATGTTTATCTCTTGCCTCAATATAGGTGACTAGACAAATGGACACGAAAATCACAGTTTCTTCGGAGTCAACACCCGCAGACTTTTGACGCCATCAGTGCAATCTCGAGCAGCTGCTATGGCTAGCGCATGTTTGATATCTCAGAACGCCACTCACATCATGCGTTCAATGTGCCAAGCAACGCTTCTCAAAGTGCAATGTTGGAAGATAATTCTAGCGAAATTTGGCCGTATCAAGCTTCTTGGAAACGTAGCTGCTTCCGTGCCAAGCGGCTCAAGCGCAAGTCAATGACGTTTTCATTCCAACGAGCGGACCACAAAGCGCGAATAATAATGGTAAAGGGTGAATACTGAAACATGCAGTCGGGCGAGCGAGAGTAGAGGAGAAGGCGTAAAAAAAGAATGTAGAAATAAAAAGAAAAGTCAGAACGTTGCTCCTACAGTGCTCAGAGATCTAGCAATGACAGTCTAAGGAAGCATATATTCTATTTGCGGAATTTTTGATATAAAAACGGTCTCTGGGATAAAACTATGGAAGCTATTTTAATGGCGGGGATGCTGTTAGGTTGTGAACAGACTCGCTTTCGATTCATGCCTCTCTCGATTCTCAGACCTAGTTGCAATGCTGCTTCCGAAAGCAATTTTCCACATACGGATACGTAAAGGTTTAGGTGGCATCATGACCAATCGAAGTGTATCATTGCTGAATCAGCGGTACCAGTCCCTGAATCGTTTATGCACGCTCATATCGCCCGGCTAAATGCTGCAATCTCTTCACTACAGCGCTCCTTAACCTTTTTTTTTCAACCACATAAAACTTAGTTCTGCAGACTCCCAACCAGAGTGCATGAACCAGAAACTCAAGCTTAGGTTTACATTTTGTTTTTCATTCCTTCTGATCGAATATTATATATCCATACATACATACATATATATATATATATATATATATATATATATATATATATATATATATATATATATATATATATATATATATATATAGATTATGCTTTGGGTGTTTGTTACCGAAATGTGGTATTTTATCACTCATTTGTTAAGTCCTCGCTTTAATATTCAGCTTTGATTCCATCCACAACATAACTGCAAGTTGGCGCGGCAGATCGTGCTACATGAAAAAAAAATCATTTCAATCATGCATGCAATGCCCCTAAATTCCCAGGTTTGCTATAATGGAATAATCGTACCCTGCTTATAGAGACGCCTATTATTGTTGCTCCTAACTGAAATAATAAACATAGGTTTTATGGGCAGGATAGGGTGGAATTGGGTGAAGACAAGTAAGAACGTAAGAGAGCTTGAAATAAGGCGTCAAGCCTACTAAGGACACTGACTATATGACAATCTATATCTTGGCGTGGCTCTTTAACAAACCTCGTTAACTCCCACATAGGTCACATTAGGTACGGGACTGCGAAGGCACAGTTGTTCAAAGACCACTCTTTGACACAGACTTGGAACACAGGATTTCTGCCGCTCGGCCTGTGCTGGTCTTCAGTGAAGTTCTTTGATTCCGACTTAGGTCAGTATTTATATGCCAGAAGATCTATTACGATCTTCAATGAACGGCACTGACGCCAACAACTTCGGTAACTGGGTACTACCAGCGAGAATGAGGCCGGCTCAACAATGAAGAAAAACGTCCATTGAGTTTCTCCGATATTCAGCAGAATCGATCCCATTTCATCAGGCTTCCCTTAGGGACAGTAACCAAGAGCTTTAGTTAGCTGCGCCACTAAGGCACCGCGTATTAGTGTAGGTGCTTTGGCTAGTGCGTAATTCATGATAAAACGACGTAGAACGCAAAGGACACAAACTGCGATTGTCCAGAACGAAGTGTTTGTCTCAGCGCAACGTTTGTCGTCTCTCGCAGTCCTTGTCCTTCGCGAAGTACGTCTCTTCTAGCACCACATGTGCCCCGCTTTTCAATCAGCGTCTTTCACGACAACGCGCTTCACTGAGCTTGAGAGAGTGGTTCTGCGGCAAGTTCGGAAGGAATTCTCAGCATTCGCAGGCAGCAGCTCGTAACGCTTATCGGCTACGAGCCTACGCGCCACATCTCGGTAGAACCGCTGGATGTCGCATCTTGTCCAGAAAGGAACGCAAGAGAGGAGCCTGGTTGCCGCATGACGCATTTCTAAGCGTACGCACGCACCGCCATGCCATGCATTTCGGTTGCCACGCGCAGGCTTCGCGCTGGAGGAGCCAGATGGAGCAGAGCTTTGTTGGGGAGAACAAAGCTTAAAGAGATGTTTGCAAAAATGCTCTAATGAAAAGCTTGTACGCCATACCTGAATAACACAAGCACACTAGGTGACCATTTGTGGCCGTCCCGTTTCAAAGGAGGTTTCAATAAATCACCATCATCATCATCGAAGCGCGAAACAGGAATCCCCCTGCAGTACACGGCTTATACATAAGTTGTTTCAACAATGGTGGTGCGTTGTGTCGCGACGTTGATTCAGTGATAACGCTTTAGCGTCGGCAGTCATCAGGAGCTGGGCACTAACGAATTTTCATTCATTTCTGATGCGCTCAAGTTGCTCATATAAATCATAAGTATTCGTAAGCGTGCGATTCCTGACACGCCTGTTTCCCAGGAGGCATACCATTTCTTTATCGAGCAGCCTATACCGTTCACATAATGGTGCCGCCTATACAAGGTTGAATGGAGCGAAAATCGAACGTTGCCATTGTATTAGGTACGTTCATCAGAATTAACACAAACAAAAGGTAATCTTGGTTGCTGCAATGCAATGTTCCTAAAATGATGACTATGCACATGCTGTATTTGCTGTCGGTAGTTTTTCAGGTTCCTGCACTTGCCATGCCGTCACCATCGATAATAAAAGCGATTTGCGGCGGCAATGGCCTTGCACAGGAATTTTTTGCAGTGTACCTAAATTCATGACAATTGTAAGTGGGGCGGGGTATATTTCCTTTTTCTGAGATAAAACCTTATGTACAAATGGCAGGCCGTGATCGCAATGGCGCACGTTCGCCATTGCGGAAGAAGCGTGTGTCGCTCCATCTTCTGCACAAGGCTGCATCACTGCCACACGTGTACTTTCCTATTGCGGCTCGTTATGTCTTGCAAGAAGTATAGCCCCGATTTGATAATTTATTGCATTATCAATTCGTATTTTACAGGTAACGGTGGTAACGGTAACGGTGGTAACGATAACCGGTAACGGTTATAGGTAGCGGTTTTATAGGTAATGGTGTCCGAAAAAAATGCATTTGCGTCGCCGTTCAACCTGCGATATGTTTGACGCCTTTCCTGTAAACTACGCTTACTACATAAATTGCGTATTTTTCGTCCTTGAAAGAAAGTTGTTTGAGCATATTGTTATTGCATTTTAGCTTTTAGTGCACGGAATACACAAGGATGGTTCAGACAGAAGAAGCGAAGCGACGCTTCACATCGATATCACTGTTCGTCTTCGAGCCGATGCACAATCACCTAAATTTGGAATTCACAACTAGCCGTGCAGTGGTTGTACTGCTTCTGCTTAGCTGGACATGTACGCTAGTAGTTTGGACGTGGCTGGTCACTTAAACTGCCTACTGGTGTCTGGTTTCACGAGATCGAAACACGACGCTCAAAGTTCTCGCGGCCGCTTCCACGGCGGTAATGACGACTTTGGGGCCTCAGATTGGGAAGGGCGCTCCGTGCCGATGCGGTTGATTTCATTGTACCTTATCTGTTTTATTTCCTTATATACTGCACCAGCCGTATCACCTAAATGATGGGATTACAATTGTGACTACCTACAGCAAAAATAAGGCGATCTCTTAGCATATTGCAGAGGTTAGTATAAAGTTGCATTTGTTTGAAGGCTTGAAAAGGTATATCAAGCTTTTAGATTTGGCTCGTCCGTTCTCTGGTTTCAAGTGAAGAATCTATTACTTGGCGCGGTCTCATTCGGTTGGCCTTAGTAACGTTTGGTGAAGTTCGACATTGCTTCACTTTAAATCAAGTGATCTGTTTTGCGAGGGGCACAGCTACCAACTAGCAGGCTTATTGTTTGTTTGGCAATGACATAAGCCAAAGGTTATCTCTTCGTCTCCCCACACTTCTGTAATTAGCCTGGAAATAGGTTTCAATTGTGGTCAGATAAGTATCCCAATTATAATCGGTACCATTGAATCTTGAAAAAACTCGCTTGTAATCACGGCGTGGCTTGTCCAGAAGGCACACACTGTTCCGAAAAGCCTAGAACAGCGACGGTAGTACACCCCGTCACCTCTGTTGTAAGGGCAGACAATTAGTGGCAGCCATTTTTTAGCAAAACACAGTCTGTTTATTTGCAAAGTGAAACAACTTAGTACAGACAATTTGCCTTGTGAAGTATTCTGCACCAACAAATCGCAGTCTACACGTGTCAGCATACGAACTAGTGAATTGTGACAGGTAACACCGGACATATCGCACCTTTGCTGACTTCCCACTGTTCCTAGCCTTCTTGGTTGGGCAAGCAATGGGCTGTAAAACTTCGTTGACAAAAAAAACTACTATTAGATGTAGTAGCAGCAGCATTTCCACAAGAAGGGCGGCGACGTAGGTAATAACTAATTTTTAACTGAAAACTGTGAAGTGAAACAAATGTTTGAAAAGTACTTTTAAAAAATTGGGGTTCGCTTCAAAAGCAACTGTCCGTGCATCCATTATTTTATATAAGATTCTACTGACTGCTTATCTTTATATGTCAATCTCATTCTGATAAGTTTAAGATTTCTGATGCATTTAATGCTGGTGCACGCTGCATTAGGATTCGCTGCTTCTTGTGGTGTGACTCAACATTGACTTCAGAGGCGACACACATCCAATTCGCCGTGATGATGCAAGCGAACCGCGTATAATGCTGCTCAATCTTTCGTAGTTGTTAGAACTCTAAAAATATATTCATTTACTTGCTAAGTGTACTTGGCACCCTCATTGGTAAAACCCCTTCAGATAATGTAATCAAGAGAACTTATTATATCAAACAATGTCCACTGCGAAAAATAACATTTCAGTTTTCACATTGCAACTAGTACTTACGGCAGTATACAGATGTGCTAAGGCGCTCATGACAGCTGAGTAATCATTACTTACAAAGTTCTGGCGTTCTTGGTGTGAATATCTTATCGTGTATAGTTTCCGTGGAGGGCGTTAAGCAACCGCCTCTTCACTATAACCAAGAAATGAACAAAAATGGCGGTAAATATTAATTAAAACATCAATTCTGTGTAGAAAATCGCCTTCCGAAAATTAATTTCCAACATTGCGTACACTATGTATTAACAACGTATGAAGTACATATGAAGGACGCCATATTTGAGTCGCCCAGACATAGATTGGCCACTCGTGCTCTCATAGCGCAACTTATTCTACGTACACGGACGTGATAGCCAGCATGGAAGTCCAGCCACCACAGCCAGGAACCAAGGAAGCAGCCTCGCGCTTAGCAACAGCTCTCCGTAACATTAAACCAGCCCGGTTGGAGTATTTCGTTGTACAAAATTTTAAGCTGCACGTGTTACTATCGTAGGTTTTACCAGTAAAATGTGTTGTTTCTATTTATGTTATTTTATAAGTGTATCTGTTTAAAAGTAACATTCAGGAGTGACTAGAACACCGCGTTGAATACCTAATACCGCAGAGAGCACTTCAGGCTTTACGCAAGCACTCTATCATAAACAAAGAAGCGTTCCTTGAATGTGCGGGTTGTGGACGTCATCAAAGTTGTCAGCAACCTTTCCATGCAGGAAGGTTGACGCAAAAAATCCTAGGAAATGCAACGAGCCCAATATCTTTCAGCTAAAGGTCGCAGATGCGTTTTCTGTTAACATGTGTTTTGTATGGAAGGAAATGGTATATAAAGAGGCAGCGCCTGAGTCTGAATGTGTTTCTATTTCTGAGCGGCCAAGAATATATTTGCTCTTCAACACTATGAGCGTCCGTCACCTGTCCTTTTTAAGCGTAGTTCTAGCCATATTCTGCACTGTTAGTTCAATTACATGGGTACCCGTGCCACTTATCAATGGTAAGTTTATCGTAACGCTTGTCATCATAGCAAAACTTGTTTAAAGCCCTTGTTTAATAAAAACATAATGTCATTTCTGACAAATGATATTTGTTCAGGTTAAAGTCAATATCACGGTGCACTGCCACAAGGCGAGATGTAATGTAATTTTATGGTGATAACAATGGCAGTAGTTCAAGAAAGAAAGCCAAAAGCCACGTAAAACACAATTTTGTATAATAATTATCTTTCAATAATAGTATATTCCGTTGAAATATGTCCACCTCCGTGGCACTCTGTGGTATTGGACGATTAACCTGTTGACGCGGCTAACAAAGTCCAGTCAAGCCAAACCGAAGCCAAACCACGACAGGCGCATGAGCTGTCTCTGCTGAAGATGAATGAGAATGGCAGTTGCGTGTCATCTCTGCAACGAGAAAAGGCAGCTGAACTTGGAGTTTGAAGCGCGAGAAGCAATTTCGAGGGCTTAGGAAGAGGGACTTCGCGCAATCTCGCTCACGATGGCTCCTTTTGTACCGGGAGCGATAGATTTTAACCACAAAGAAAGGAGGTTCCAGAACACGCTACCGCACTTGGGTGAGACACACTTGACAGTTTTTCCGCATGACACCTGCCATGTTCCAGCACTGTTTGAGCACTTTACGAGGTAAACAGGAAGGCCAGGACATAATATGTGGCTGGCTCGATCCATGTAAAAACGCGCCGCCATCAGACTACACAGGCTGCTCTGGACAGCAGAATACGTGTCTCTTACGCACCTCTCTTTAGCGTCGGAAATCGGCGGCTACAGCCAATTCTTTTCGGCGATAATCAAGATGCTGGATGCTCACTGGCGTTCAATGATCCGTCGTGAGGAAATTCAACAGGACATCAGGAAATTCCGCACTGTGACTGGCTTTCCCTAAGCCAACAGCGCCTTGGGTAGCATCCGTATTGCAATATCTCCATCAGCAGAATATGTTTCCGGTATTCGGTAAAGTGCTCATTAGACGGCGGATTTTACCTTCAGAACATTACCGAAATTTCCAATGAGGGCTCGTCAGTGTATTTTAAGGCTGTAAAAAGTTTATTTCACACGACAGCCATCTCAAACTAGCTTTCCGATTAGAGAAGCCATTACTCAAAACTGTAATATATATGTCGCCACCTGGGAAGCATATCAAGATATCAACTAAAGGAGTGTATAACAGCGTTCGCTATTGAGCTGTGTTTCCTGCAGCTCTTGTGACACCCTGGCACAGCTGCCATGTTTACGTCCTGTAAAGACTGCCAGAAAAAGAAACTTTCATTGTCCTAATCAACACCTTCCTTTTATCTCATAAGGTTCTGGGTGTTAGCCGTGACTCAAACCATGCATCTTTTATGTAACAGTTTGTTGTTAAAATGTTTATTCTGTAAATACCGTTTGGCCACGAGGCACACAGTGCCTAATATGAACGTATTACGATAATACTAACAGTATTATAACACGGTAGAGTCTCATAAAGCTTTCGAAAGTCTTTGCATAATTTAGCTTTTATCTTTACCCAGGTACACAGTGCCTTTATTTTGATACGGAAATGGAGGATAATCAGACAAAAGTGAGTGAATGGCCATGCGAAAAATTATTTTGCAACGTTTCATCGGCTCAAGTGCAGGTGACGGGGTAAGCTGCCTTTCAGCTTCTTACTAATATCGGCTGAGCAATATAATGCATGCACACTTATAGATCAGAATCAGCCCTTCAGCTTGAACCAATAAATATATGCACCTTTATTTTATTAGGTATGAGGAATGTTTTATTTTGACAGCAATTGTACGGACACTCCAATGGCATTGTCGTCGCCATTGCCGTGAGGTCCCATATAAAGGACAAGGGCCATAACATCGCCCCTGCGCACCCTACCCTCTATTTCGAAGTGAAAGCGCGCCCAGAGAGCCGATGATCGCGGTTTAATCTCGCCCTCACGAAAGAGACGAAAACGGGGAGTAAGCGCTCCGTCTTCCATTACGCGAGGCACCCAGCGTGATGAATGCCCATGGTCGCGCAGTCATATCTTGAGAGCGATCTGCGTTGGGGGCGAGTCTCGGTGCGTAGGCGGCTTGCAGTTTTATGCTTGCTGAGTGTTCTCTGTGCTCACTTTTCGTTGAAGCGATAGACAGCCCGAATTTCGCTTTGCTCGATACTGCAGCCAGGTTTCCTTATGTGAGCGTTTCGACAGTTAGTTTCAGCGGTTATCGACTGAGATGTATTCACGTTTGCATGTGCTCCCGTGACGGCATATTTGTTGGTTTACTTGGCAAACGAATGTTTACAAGTTCATGCGGCGGATAAAACAGTTATCCTTACTTCTTGTAACGGTCCGCTATTTTGCTATCGCAATTAGTGCTTCCCCATAGCGGGGAAACTGCTACTTTTCTTCAAGTGCAAGTGATGGTGCCTTGATTCGATTTATTGAACTACACAGTTGGAGTAAGCGAAATTTGAACTACTTGACATATATCGAAAACAAATTCGTAATATTCAAACTATTTGTTCCCGGAAGTGTTGCGGATCACAAGAAGACGGCAAAATAAGGAAGCGCCAGAGTGGCAGGGCGTGTGCCATGATATGTATAGAAGCGTGCAGAAAACAACAACAATGCAGCGTTCGCCGCGCTTGGGCGACGACGAAGTGTTGAGCTCGTGTGGTGCGTGGCGCGTGGTGCGGCTGGTGTTTCGCGCTGCTGGGCGTTGACGTCGAGTCGGTTCTCGCTGGACGCCAGCTCCGGAAAACTCCGGATCCACCACTGCGTCTTTCTCGGATGCCAAGGACCTGTGTTCCTGCTGGGCCGCTACCGGTCTAGGGTGCCCGCTTTGCCGGGCCACTTAGATGACTGGCATTGCTGCCAGTGGCGCAAGCAGTAGCTCGAGCCATCATTCGGCTACCGCGGCAACGTCGGCTGCCGTGGCTGTGATCACCGGCGCTGCTGGTGGCGAGAGCAATAACTGGAGCCAGTACATACCTACCGTGGCTACGTCAGTTAGCGTGGTTGTCTTTACTGTCGCGGCGGCGCCTGCACATTCCGTGATGCCGTGGGGAGGCTTATGGTGACGTCGTACATGGGTCAGTCGACCCTTCGCGACCGACATTGGCATCGACGCGTGAACGGGATCCACACGCACGAACGCAAGGCGAGGGTCTATTAGTATCATAAAACAAAAATTTTTGTTAGCAGCCGTTACACTGAAGGTGCTAGTCGTAGTACCTTTAAGTATGTTTCTCAAGTTTATGTTTGATCCTGTGAATATAGATTTTGTGTTTCGTGTGGACACGGGTGTCGACTGCAATCCTCGGTGAGCGACCAAGGGCACAAACCACTCTTATTCGATTGCAATCTGGCGAGCCTGCCAGGATTCCGCTCGCAAAATCATCGAAGGAACATTTCCTCCTTTGACTGCACGCTCACAGAAAACTATTTAATGGATACAGAAAGATAAGCCACTATTGGATCACAGCTTGGATTGTCCGGTGTGGAATCGCGTACGTGGATTGAGAACGAAGGGTAATAACAAAGAGCGGAACGTGCTGCTGAAAGAGATGCAAGTAAGGAAGCAGAAAAAAGAAGTCGACAAATACTTGAGCTGAAATTGGGGCTCCAAGATGGAGCTCAATCTGAATCCGCAAGGAACAGTGATTTGATGCGTCTTCCGAGCAGCGCTTCTTCAGTGCTCATCCTGCAAAAGTTGCTTCCATTGTTTGATGAGGGACACGATGATTTGCATACACACTTACAAAGGCTTGACCACGTGGCAACCAGACAAGAATGGCCACAAGACAAGGGGCTATTAGCTGTGAGCATGTGTTTGAGTTATGAAGCGTAAAGAGAAATTGGTCGAATGACTGCTGCGAATTCTTAAGACTATGAGAAAGTAAATCAAGCTTTGCTGCAATTGTTAAGATTTACTGCACAATGTTACCAGAAGAAATTTTGTGAGGCACAGGCGGAAAATGGCGAAACCGAGAGACAGGAAACTGCTGGGCTTTTTGGCTACTTCGACCACCGGATTGACATTCTAAACCAGTCCTGAACGTTCGACGGCCTTCGAGATAACGCGGTCACAGAACAGTTTATCGGGTGTTTGCGTCCAACGTTTCCTCGTAGCGCCGGTACACCATCATGATGGCCTCAACCGTTGCACAGCTTTTGCAAACAAACAGATTGAATGCATCTTCCACACTGCCTATTAAATCTGGCCGATATTGCGTGCCTCCGTCATCTCCGCATCTACTTTTCGACAAAGAGCCTGAACGTCCTGAATGTATAATGGTACGATTCCATGAACGACTGGGCACGAGAGGCGAACTTTTTTTGGCTGCTAACTGGTGTCCAACGAACTTTCCAAAAACATCCAGCAGCTTCTCTTCGCGTGTGTACTAGGCGCGAGGACGGATTCGTGCATCTCAAACAATACCTTCGCGGGTCCTTGAAAAAAAAATATAACATTTGCCAGCATAAGTGTGGCATCCCACCTGTTGTTGCTGATGAAGCGTTCATACCACTCCAACGATTCTTCACCTTCATCGGTGCCCGTGAATGTTCCCGGATCGAGTGGGCAGGAAAGACAACTTGCGGTGCTGTCTTAGTGAGGCTGGGGCAACGTGGTCAGTCATAGCAGCAGAACAGAAACGCCGTCTGCTGCGATGACCCAGATCCGTGGTTTGGCATGTTCACCAAATACAAAGGGCAAGCATATTTACGGGGGTTATACATACAGGGAGAATACGTAGCACGAAACCAGAGTAGAGCGATACCACTGATCGGTTTCAGCGTTGCATAAAATTCTTCCTCTCATTACCAACTATTTCTAGAGCAGCTAAAACTATTACGATATATATTCTCTCTCTCCCATTGCGCAGTGCTATCCATATCCCTATTACCATCCACATGTTCCTGGTGCTGCTCGCGCGCTCGGCCGGTGCTGATGTCGCCCTTGACCTTGTCCGCCTAGGTGGTCTGGCTTCCAGCTGCGCTGCCGCATCCACCAGCTGCAGGAAAGCGCACCCGCGCCTTCCTAGAAATGGATCGGCTCCTGGTCGTTGGAGTCACAGACGATGGCCGCTGCCTTGACCTGGAGCGGCTCTTAGAGCGTGAGCGTCCCTTAGAGCGTTCGCGGGCGCTCACCAGCTGCACCATCTGGGCTGCCTCCTGTTCGGCCGTTAGCTCCGCCCTGGCTCTCTCCTGTCGTCGAACACGCACGACGTAGGGAAGCTGGTATGGTTGTCGGCATTGTTTGTCTGCGGTCAGGTCTTGTCCGACACAAAGCTCGCAACAAGGCACACAGTTCTGGTCCTCTTCAGGGTTCAGAGCCCCGCATCCTCGGCATTCAAAACAATCGGGCGCCGGACAGACATCCGCCCGATGTCCAAGCTTGCCACACACATAACATACATCCAACTGCTTTAGATACAGGAAGTGCCGGACCAGAGTTCGCCCATTCTGCCGAAATTGGGCCCTTTTAACCCGTCGGAAACAATAATAACTGATCCTGTGTTTTTGATTCGTTTGACCGCCATAGCCAGCGGATTGCGATCGCTAACAATGTTCCGCTCAAGTGTTGTGGGGCCATCCGTAACATCTACATTGCGAATGACCCGCTTTAACGGAGTGTGTGGGGCCGTCTCGTACGCACTGACTTGAAAATCCTTGTCTGCCACTCTGATTCACCTGAGTCTCACATATCGTTCCGCGTTGCTCCTTTCTGGAGTACTAGCCACCAAGATATTTTGCGTAAAGTTAGGGCAGATAACATCTTCCCTAATCTGCTCAATACTGAGGCCTGCCGCCTCTACGATTGCCTTGCCCACCGCTGTAGAGCTAACTTTCGCCAAATTCAGTCCACCCCGTGGGCAAATGACTATTTTGATGTGTTCTTGTGGCATCGGTTGCATGCGCGACGCCTTCAGAATGCGATTCTTGATTGCCGAGCCTCCGCGCCGTTCACCTCAACATGGCTCAGCATGGCCTATCCGGCATTCTTATGGGAATCTCTTGGTTGTGCACACCAAGCTCAATGCCGCATTTTCCAACACATATTTTCAGCTTTTTCTCGCCAAGTGTAACTCCTGAATGAAGCCGATTTACCAGGTTTACCACCACACCTATTCACAGAAACACAGTGAACCAGCGATGGCAGGTTTTATTTCGATGATTTACACTGTAGCAGCCAACATTAAATTGGGTGTAGTTTCAATTCACTATTCCAGTTTCAAAGGTGCTACAACGCCATCTCTTCGTGCAGTAGTACCAAGCCGTTCTTTAAGTTCTCCGGCTTTTTTGTTCATAGCGGCTGAATGAAGTTGATGTTGTCAGGCGACCTGCCGAAGGGAAGCAGATGTTGTGGTTGCGTTCCGCGCGTATGTCATGCCGCCACACGTGTTACACAGCCTACGTTAATGGAGATATGCCTACGACAAGCCACATTAGGTTGGACTAGTACTTTGCATGAATAGGTCGTTCGGTATCGGCTTCGCGTTTTATACTCTGATCTAACTATTGATGTTTTTTGAAGTCATGCTATTCCCGACTAGTTGTAGCGCATTCTATGCTAAACGGGAGCTCTATGATGATTCCATATATTTGTGTGTTTTTTCCAAACGTGCAAGCATTTCTTTGATTACCAAACGAGAAAGTACTGCCTACGTCCATGCTTCGCGTAGGACGATCGCTCTCAAAATAAAGCCATCCAGCTGTGGAAGAAGACGAAGACAAACGCGGGTGTAGTGGCAAGATCGCGAAGGGAAGTGTGGGAAGGCTGGCATGATGAGTGTTATCGCAACCAGCTGTTTAATGCGATAATGAACGCGCGAGCAGTGGAACGAGGGCGTCGCCTCGACCACGTGACATGCGATCAGGCATCCACATGGCACACTTTCAGTGAGTCAGGACGGTGGAGCAGCCATGACTTCAGATTGGAATGTTATCCCCGCAAGTTAAGAGTTGCGTGTTGGCACCGCGCTGCTCTGTTTCACGATTCTTTCACGCTCCCTGTCGCAATTACACCAAACACATCAATGCTGGACTACTCCACACCCTGTCGTTACTATGCTTAGGCCTCATTCGCATAACTCCCTTAGCAGATTATGCGTAATTCTTCAAGAGATCAGTGCATGCCAATGAAATTGTCAAATTACGATGCCGCCAAATGTTTAAGGGTTTGTTGAATAATAACAGTATGTAGGAAAATTTTGGCTCATGCGTTACTAACAATTGGTTAGCCAAATAAGTATGTGAGCTTTCTGGTATTTAGCTGTAAGAATACTAACAGTAACGTTAACAAGGCTAATAACACGAGGCGACAGGTAGTCGTTTAGTAGCGGTAAGGGAAACGTTGCCTTTAGAAAATAAACTCTTAAGTTCAGCAAGTTCATTATGTTTGGAATTGTGAAACCGTTTGTTTGAGCATACACATTCGTCATTATATCATACTTTTCAAGAAACTGATAAAGACACCCACAATTCTTAGGAATTCAGTTACACAATACCACCACGTTGAAATATGGGTACTTCAAAGTTTTAGCTAACGAAACAAGCTATAAATTTGCACCTACCCCGCTCGAGGCATACTTTTCATGCTACGAAGTCAACATGTGCATCACTTCCTAAGCCTACTTTCGAAGCAGCCGGACAATTTCCTTGTGTAGCTGTTATTACAAGGCAATCGCGTATACAATCTATCTTTTTATTTGCAGGTGCCCCGACCCACACACCCAAGGGATATACTCGCTCAACCAGCACGACTGGCCGGAATGTTGCAGAAGAACTGTGCCTTACCCGAAATTTCTAGGAAGATCACTTTCCTAAACCGACAGAAATATTGACTGTTGATAAAGAAAATGAATTCAGTATGTGTTTTCATCGGCTATAGCCTTTTTTAATGTGTGGTACTCTCAGTTCTGACATATGATGCGTAGTAGTGACTGCGAAAAAAGAACCGAAACTGTGAATGAGAAAACTTGCGTCTTACTGGGCGAACCTGCGCCCTCAAGAGGGGGCTACTTTCAAAGAACAACGACAGTAGCAAACACAGTCGCCCATTGTCCAAAATCTCACTAGCGGGTCAAGCACGTTTGCTTTGATACGTGAAGCATCGAAGGTTCGAGGGTAACCACAGGTGCCCGCGCGTCTTCCACAAAGTGCTGCACATTTTGCGGCGAACGTACATGTAATCCGATTACACAGGGTTCGGTGAGAGCAGAAAGCAGATCTAACCAATGATAACATTCCAGAAACATCTGACACATGCAGGCGCGTCTTGCATTAAGCGATAACATTTGTTAGACGGTGAAAACGGTGACCCGATAACGATGAAGAAACACACGTGTCGATAGCCCCCTCTTAAAAAACATTACCCGGGTGCTTCAAATACGAAAGCGAAAAAAAGACCGCGTATACTAAAAAAAACAACAACAATATAACAAAGAAGCTAAATGCCTAAGTTCTTCAGCGGGCGTAGAGAAGCTTAGGATGCACCACATGGATGACTTCAGGTTGGGCACTGCGCCTTTGGGACTGCTAAATTCCGTCTGGCACGACCTCATAGACCAGTGCGCCAATGTGGACGATTATCCTGTAGGGCCCGAAATATAGGCCATACCGTTTCGCACTAAGTCTGCGTCGGCCTATCGGAGTCCGGACCCAAACACTGTAGCCGGGGCTGGTGCTCGACGTAGCGTCGCTCAAGGTTGTAGTGTCGGCTGTCGGTCTTTTGCTGCAGCTTCATGCACAAAAGGGTGAGCTGTCGGGCTTCTTCGGCGCGCTGCAGATAGTCGGCGGCGTCGAGATTTTCTTCGGCGGTGATCTGCGGCTGCTTGGCGTCGAGTCACCATCGGGTTCCTGCGTAAACCAGCTTCAACTGTGTGTTCTGCGTTGCTTCTTGCACCGCCGTTTTGTAAGCGAAGGTTACGTATGGCTGGAGGGCTTCCCATGTCTTATGTTCGAAGTGGACGAAAGTACATTGCAAGCATGGCAGGGAGGGTCTTGTTCAGCCACTTGTTAAGACCATTCGTCTGCGGGTGGGAGGCACTTGCTTACCTGTTACTTGCCTGGTTGTATTGCAATGTGGTTTGGGTGAGCTACACAGGGAAGGCCGTTCTTCTGCTCATCATGAGGACTTCAGAGGCACCATGTCGCAGCAGGATGCTCTCCACGAACAATTTAGCAACCTGGGCTGGACTAACTTTTGACAGAGAGAGAGCGAGAGAGAAAAGGGAAGAAGGAAATACAGGGAGGTTATGCAGACTGAGTCCAGTTTGCTACCCTACACGTGGGAAGGGGAATGGGGAGTGAACGCTATCGTTTCGGCGTAGCGGGTAAGGTAAGGTGCCGCCAATACTGCTTTTATTCTTGCATGCGTTCGAAAAAACTCGAGCCCCCAGGTTGTCGTATAATTGTTCAGGACAAGCGGCACTTCTCATCGCACTACTGTATGCACAACGAGGAGGTAGTTTGCGCAGGCTAGCGAAGCGTTCTTCCCGAGGACGTCGTTCACTTGGCCACACATAATCGGTCAACATTTTTCTTGTGTCAGAGTGCGTCAGAGGCAGCGGGGTGGCCCCGCAAATTATGAATATGTCACGCATCTCTTAATTCTTTTCAAAACGTACCCTTCGTAGGGTAAAAGGGGAAAACGGGAAGAAGCAGTCCATTTTGGCTTCTGTTGCGGTGGCTTGGCTATCGGCTTGTGACCCAGGCAGCGCGCCCGGTGAGCACGGCCCCGGAAACATGCGGGCGTCACGCTCGCGTGAGCTGGTTGCTTCGAAGGCTATCACTTTCCCTTGTGGTCTGCTTGGCTTTGCTCTTTTATTGTCGACCACCTATGGAAGTGCGCCACGCGCTCAAGGAGATGGCAGAAAATTATTTGCATCGCCCCTGCCGGCTTTCTAAGCAGGCCTATTGTAGGATACGCTACCAACTGGAGGGGACTCGGGTGCAAACGTAGCAGGGGTCACTCTGCACAGAAGTAGGGATTGCGCAATACAGTTCATCGCTTCCGTCCTGCCGGTATGTCGTAGTCGAAGTATCAATCGAAATCACCTGGATCGGTGTTTCCGACACGGTCCACGAAGTTGCTCTCGTATTACTGTACTGGTCGGTAGGAGGGCAGCGTCAGCGTTCTCATGACTCCCACTTCAAAGTCAATACCCAGACATTTGCAGGTGAAATTGAAATCTGAGTGCTAGCGACAGCGTCAATATATCAGAAATGGACACTGAACAGTCAGAAGGGTTCCATCTAGGATGCCGCAGCGCTTCCTTCGTTCGGCTGTTAAAACTGTAGAGTCAGGATGGTGAGGCATTGTGAAGATCTCTCATTTGGCTGCCTTTTCTGCTCTAGTTTCGGGATGCCGCACTTTCATCAATAATTTCGCTGAACAGCGCGCACTGTCAGCACCCAGCCATACCATTTTAATTCGCGCACGCAGTGCATGGTTCGTATATCGTAGTGTTCGATTTCATGTTCCATTGCTTCAACGACACGACGCGCCTTGTGGCAGATCACAGTGGAAGAAGAAGGAGACGGCGTTCGAAATGGCTGCGCTGACATCGGGCTCCGCATGGTTGGTTTTCCGAGCAGACTCCCTTCTGGGACCAGCCCAAAACGATTACCCCCATCTCCAAGCAGTGGTCGGGCACCTGTATAGTCCAGCTGCAGGTCAGTCTGAGCATATTTCGGTGTTTTACGGCCGCTTTTGCACTTTCACAACGGGGCGGCCTTTTAAACCTAACTTCGAGTAAGGGAGTAGCGCCGCGAACTCCAGCATGGCGGCCTGAAGAACTCCGACTGTGACATCGAAGCTGCGATTTATTACAACATCGCGTCTTGAAGAAAAGTTGTATTTGACTTAATCTCAGGTTGGTGTTACACTCTAAAAACTAGGAAGGGTATCGCAGGAGTGAAGCGGCCGATTTACTCTTCAAAGCGTTGTTTTACTCTCGCAAAATGTGGAGAAGAGTGAAATGCATTGTTCACTCTGTCACCAACGAGAGAGGAAATTTGCATTTCACTCTTCCCTTCAGAGAGAGAGTAGAATGCCCGTTACTTGCGGCAATAGAGAACAAAACATAGCCTAATCTACTGCTTCAACTGTAGGTGGCTGGCGCCGAACATGGCAATGTATCACTCATGCATGCTGAGCAAAGAAAACATCGTTTTGCTTCTAAGAGAGCAGGCCGCCGCAGTTCAAAGAAAGCGTAGCGAGCGCTCTAATTTTTCACTCGGAGTTCCTCCACCGCGCTCGCGCGCTCAAGATCGCGGAACAACACAGCACCGGAGAAAGGTGATCCGTCCAGCGAGCGGCAACGAAGGCGATCCAAGGGAGATCGTGTGTCAGCCATCTCGCGTCGGCGCGAAAACAAGACAGTCGTTCGTCATGCCTTGGATATAACAACAAATCCTCCACGGTAAATGAATTCTAACTTAGGTGCACATTCTCCGTATATGACATGCTATCGCCAGGAAGTTATCGCTGCGCTTAGCCGACGCGATTGACAACGGACTAGGCATACGTGCTGTGTCTCTCGATGTCAATCGAAAAAGCCAGTCGTCGCGATAACTGCATGTGATTTTATCACTTTGCCGTTATCCGTAAGAGCTTTGAAAATCGCAAACGCTGCCAGAACCATGGTATGTTCAATAAGACGCCAGGCGAGAGGATGCTTAAAATGGTTTGTTCACCAGCCCGTGATTCCGAGCCTATGCGGAGAGTGATTAGCGTGCGTTTTGTGTGTTTGAATTTATTCTGTTTGGCAGTCTACTGTGTACAGAATGCTGTTGAAATAAGAAATCATATAACAGAAGGCGTCATTTTGCTAACAGCATGCTTTTGTTATAAATAAGCCGCGCGCTTTACGGTGTCTCGCCCAGGGGGAATCTGCGACCACTGATATTACGTACAGCACCAATGCTAGTTAGAAACTTTGCCGCAGGCGTTCAGGTGCATGCTGCAAGAGGTCAATTGGGTGCGTTATCTTGAACTTACTGAAAACGCATGAGGAATCCGTGTTTTATGCTGAAGAAAGTATAAACACCGTATAAGCGATCTTGCTCGCGGTCGCTACAAGCGACGCGATGGAGATGGCTGTCGCGTTCACTCGTCGCCTACAAGTCGTGCACCGTGCGAGCGACGATTTTGAGCGACGCCTCCCCGGTGTTGCCGGTATGAGGGCTGCAATCACGCGTGACGCGTGCTTTAGTAATTTACGTTGATGTATTTTACTACAAAAACTAGCATAAAATATTTCCGGAGGTCTTGCAGTAGGTTCTTATCCTTGCACGTATATAAATCGAATCATTTGCTCGTTCCGCACGACAATCGGTAGTATTTGAGCGATGTACATCCAGTTCCGGCTTCGCGCTATTGGCTAGTCGCTCGTAGCACTTCCGGGCGACGAGCGACGATTTCTAGATTTCCAGAACCGAGCCATCTCTTCAAGCGACGGCCCGTATTGTCGCTCGAAGCCGTCGCTCGTCGCCGTCGCGCACTAAATCGCTGTCACAGTGTTTATCCGTAAGACTGAACTCTTTTTGCTCATGTATTCAAATGCTGTGATTATATGTCTGGTTTTGCCTCCTGTTGCTGTTTTCGAGCACGGTGCGAAACTGAAAAGATGCTTATGTCTACGAACTCGGTGAATTGTCGAGCAGCTAGTCATGCATCGGCATCGAATATAACGGCTGCTCTGTAGAATTACAATTGCAGGGGCGGTTTGCTTACGCCTATTGTTTTGGACATGCCTGTGCATTTGCTAATATGAGTTGGCGTGTCAGAGGTATGTCATATGAACAGCTAAATAAGCCTTCCTCTGGGGGTTACAAGCGTAATGTGTGCATGTTGTTACTGCATGGTAGATCAAAATGTGTTTATCGCTTGAATATTTTAGTAGAGAAACAAAATATCAAAATGAAATGTTGCACTAATTCCGTGCTACCAGTCATCTGTCGTACACAGAACAATAAGTTGGTCTGATAAACTAATAACTGCGGTTTAACTGCAACATTTACATGCCTTCAAGAATCTGGAATGCTAGATTTTAAACTGCAGCACTAGTCGAGTCTGTCAAAAATGAACTCCATTGCGCACCTCATAAATGAAAATAAGTTCATGCCTTTTAGTAAGCTTAGATGCAGGCCGCAGTGAACTTTGCTGTTAGTATTGAAATGTGGGTAAGCTTGCCATAACAAGCCTTGTTGTCCTTTTTTATAGGCACATTCATATATCCATTGAACTGAAGGACAATATTTTCGTCCCTACTGAGCATCATGTTTCCAGCTACGGTCCTCAAATTATGGCTTCAGCAGTTGCACAACGAGGGATGGTGCGGGGGGCACACTGGGCACGTGCTTAGGATGTGTCACAAGTGGTGTTAGCGATACACCAGACTTATGACAGACCTATGACGTCTGAAATTGACCAATATTCTACTTATTAGCAGGAGTATTCTAACATTGGTGACAAACAAGGATGAACTGCTGGTTATTTGTTTTTTGTTTAAATCTAAAAATTGAAGTTAGTTTAGCAGTTGTCTGTTGAAGTCATTTGGATGTTTTGCATGCATTTCACTAGGAAGACTAAGAGCTAAGTCTTTCTTTTATTGCCATAACCTTGAATGTCTTGATGTTGTTTTACACCATGCCCTTGTGTTGACTTTTGCACACTATATTTTTCAGGCACCTGCTTTATATAACGCAAGAAGGCAGCTGCAAGGACACGAGGATGTGAAAGAGCCAGTGCAGTGCGACTTCACGTAGTGCAGAGGAGCGAATGCCAAAAAATCAAAATACATTGGCATGCAGTTTGGACACAAAAACTAGTATTTCGGTATATTGAGTGTACCATTTGACCAAATGTCAACAAAATCAAGATAGAGTATGTTACACCAAAATAAAAATTCTCACGTGCTCTAGGCAGTCATCTTGACATGGTATATTTATGTAATGTCTCTGATTGGAAAGTCAAATCAAGTATGCTCTCTGGAGGCAAACACATAGCAGCAAGTGTAATTGAAAGGTTACAAATGTGTTTAAAAAAAGCTGATTAGTTCTGAGAAGTGACTGCTTTTTGTCTTGCCTCTCAATAGATACATCCATGTGATAAAAAAAATAGTGCTACAATGAAATTGCATATTTGCTTAATGAAATGATACGTACTTGCTATGAGCACGGTGCCTGTAAAAAGCAACAGCCCATTCTTGGTTAGGTTAGGCCCAGTACAACATGCAGACATGGGTGATTGGCGCTTCTTTTTTATTTCTGTGTCGAGAGGTTTACTGACGTGCGTATAGGTGCAGTGGCACGCAGTATGGCTAGTACAAAAAGGGGGGCAGGCAGCTATATGTAGCTCACTGTACACGACACAGGGCAAATGAAATCCGTGTTCAGCAACTATGTTAAATGGCATGTACGTAAATTTTACAACGCTACTCATTCGAAGCGCGCACAGGTGCATCTTGAAGAAAAGTTTTCCTGGGTACATAATTTAGTGCGTAATTTACACTAATTTCGCTCTAACCACGAGACATAATAATTTGAATATATTATATTGCACGGAAAAACCTAGAGCGAATTAAATTGTGTGTCAGCTTCGTGTGTATACATATAGTCTTTCCTGTGCATTAGGTTTTTCGCGTAATGCATTACCAGTTGACAGCCTATCTTATGATGTGTAGTCGGTGTACATTACAGTTGTTTATTAGTTTACTCGTTTGTTTTGCGACTTATGAAATGCCGGCGTCTATATATTTTCAACATTTGCCTTAACCCTGTATGTTTTGTAGGGACAACCCAGGACGTGCATTTCTCAGCACCCAGCCAACTGCCAGAAGTGACTCAAACACAGGCCACCAGTATGTGGACATCAGTTGCAATTTCATATTATGCAGTTGGCTGCTGCCTTGTACTGAGGCTCTTTTAATGAGGTGGTGATGTCGTTCTAATGTTCATTTTGACCACAAAGGTGCGATCATGTCTCACAGAGGCATATATTGTTGCTATTCTCTTCGAGGGACGTGTTCTCGTGTTCGTGACGCATTTGTGTTTGGCAGTATTGTCGCCCAATGAGTCAGGTATAAACACTGTAACTCTCCACTGCCGACAAGTAGTTGCGAGTAACGCAATATATTATGACGCTGCAAAGTTAGTTCATTAATTCGAAGGAGTTTTGCAGCAGGAAAAAGGTTGCTATTCCAGGTAAACATGTCTTTTTCTCACAAGTTATTTAGCCAAACTGTGGATGCGTAAAATTCGAGACTTATGAATAGATTTTAATTCATCCTTTAGTAATGCTTCTAAAAGAGACTAGAAATAGCATGTGACTACCTCTCCAATCAGCAGATCATACACTTACAGTCATAAGTAGTAGTTCCAAGAACTGGTGGCTGCGTTTTCAGAAGTGCACTTGGCACTGTATATGTATGTGTCAGCTCACTGACACAAACAGTGCAAAAATCAGTTGTACCATGAGGCTGACGACGCCTTTTGCTGCTAGAAATGCGGCACTTCATACTTTATAGTACTGAATGACATTTAAATCAAAGCTATCACATAAAATGATCAAGAAAACTAACCGCTGTTATAGCTGTTTTCCTCAAAGAAAGCTTGTCCTTTATGGGCTGTGTTAATCTGAGCTCTCCACCGATGTTTCAGTAGTCTTATCCCTTAGTGAGTGAGAGATTGGGGGCAACGAATGGTGTTAGTGTTTAAATGGTGTCCTAATTATGTGCATTTGTTCCAAAAAAGTTGTCTAGATTACTTTATTGTGTTGTGTAAAGCTTATGAGACCATCAGCAACTACTGAGTTGCTAACATGCATATGCATTTGTCCTTATACAGGTGGCACTCGGCTGTACCACTGCAGTGCTGCGGAAATTGCCAGCACCAGCGGCTTTGCAACAGCTGTTTCACAGCATGGCGGTATGTGCTAATTTAAAGTTATGCTGGGATGGACCACTGCTACTCTGTATTGTGACAGATCCATATAAGTTGTGTAATGGGCACAGCGAAAACCTTTGAATGTTTTACTATGGTACATAAAAAGGCTCTCCTTTTAGTCACGGGAGCAGGAGAGAAGAGCATGCACGCACTCCTGAATGTACATATATCTGAAAACATGAGAGACAAATATACATATACATATATATATATATATATATATATATATATATATATATATATATACACAGACTAAAGGCAGGGACGTTCCATCTTTCATCTTGAATTGACTTGTACAGCGCAACAATACAACACAGACCACAGAGAAGCACACATGCTAACAGGTTTGATACACACATTAATTCAATAGATTCGCTACTTCAGGTGTGCTTTTACACAAGGGGGAAGGGAAAGGGGATAAAACCAGAAAAAGGAGTGGAGTGGAAAAGGAAGGAATTGTGCCAAAAAGCATGAGAAGCATCGTGCAGCCAGGATCGCCAGCAGGACATCTAAAAAGCACTCTGATAAAATTACATAGAGGACAACCTTACGTATTGTTTGTTTCAATCAACTTAGATCACATGCAGCCATTACTGCAATCAAGTTGTTTCCTTATTTCATATGAGGGAATGATGTGGGCCCAAAAAGTGTTTAGAGCTGAAGGAATATGTTTCATGCCAGCCTCATTGCCTACATTTCTATCATATTGTTATCAGCTGCTTATGTTAGGGACAAGTAAGAGTATGAGCTGTTTCCTGATTCACCATTCCACACAACATGTCTGTGACTATATGTACATGCAGATGATCCATAGATGAAAAATACTCAGTACAGTAGAATCTCATTACAAGATATACTTGGCTGTAAGAGACATCTGAAAATGGTTTGGTTGGTTTTGCAATGTTTGCCACGTTAACAACACTGTATACAAGAAACACCTCTGTTACTAAGGATGACTTTTTAAGTATTCAATACTTCGAAGGGATACAACCCAGACACATTCACTTCGTGTACCTTGTGTGCTCCGAAGGGCGTAAAGATCACGCAATCCTCACACAAGTCAATTGCGCATGTCTCTTTAAGCATGAACTAGAAAAGGAGGGCAATGAGTAGAGTGCAGGGTACAAAGTGTCGGCAGTTGAAGCTGACGAGCATCTAGGAGCACCTCAAAGGTACTGCAAGCAACAAGGCTTGCAAAGTGAAGTGTTTAACTTCCAGAAGTTGGGAAAGAAGCAAACGCAAACTACAGTCACCAAAAACCTGTGAATGTGTTCTTTGAAGGGCCCCAAACCACCGAGGTTGAAATTAAGTTGCGGTGTTGCAGTTGTACACGATAAGGCAACGAACACGTAGCCACGAGAATTTTTGAAATGGTGCAGTAATGGTGGAGCTACGTGTGTTTGACTACCGCAAAGTAGTCCCCACTCATTTTACTCTTTCATCTGGTACACGCCATCTGGACCGTATCGTCTTTTTCTCGCCTAGTACACCTCCAAATATTACGGGACAGACCATCACCAACGAGCTTTCTTGCTGCTTCACTGGCCCGTCGTCCTGCGAGGGGTGGCGCTAATGGCCTCGCCAATACTCTGGAACTTTATGGTGACTCGTGTTGCAGAGCCTCATAGGGAGACCCTTCTGTTGGCGTTTCTGTTCTTTGCCCCCATTGGCTGCCCACAATGGCCTCGCGAGCAACACGACGAGGAAGAAGGAGTGTGTGGAAGGAGTGTGGCAGTCCTACACTTTCATTCGACGAATCGACAGCACAGGAAACTGGTGACATCATCACAGACAGCCTGGTGACGTCAGGACAAACTGGGGGGTGCAGGATAGGTCCAGAGAGGCGCACAGGGTCGTTTTCTTCATGTTGTGGTGCTCCCGCAGTGCTACGCACTATGACGTTTGGCATCGTCGATTGTGACGGCATTCTGATTTCGATACGCGTGTTTACTTGAAATGTTCAAAAAATGTCGAGAAATGCTTTAGGGGCCCTTTAAGCCACCCTGAGCAATTATTCCTTCAGATATATCTAAACATACTTTAGTGATGATGCATAATAGTGATCTATTCTGGCTCCTCAGTGTTTTAAAATTTTTGGTTTCGAGAGACATGTTTCCCGTACCTCTTGAGTATCTCTTCTAATGAGGCTTCTCTGTAATGTACACACACAATTGAGTAACTCCTCCTGCAAGTATTGTTCATTAAGCCTGGTCACTGATGTGCAAAGCTTGTGGTTAAGTCTTGATTAAGAATTTTTAGAGCTACGTTTATTAATTCAGGCTGTTCTTACTCGTTCTTCGATGCAGGAGACAATGACTATGAAATTATTGGCCCTGATGACGAGAGCCCTCAAGGGGCAAACGACATCTCTGTTGCAGAAGTGAGCCCGATACCACCTGAAGTTACCATGACAGATGACACGGCAGCAATAGATACAGAGACTGCCATGTCTACCGCAACTGCAACAGTGTACGAGGCAAGCAGCAGCACGTCAGCATCAGCAGCAGTGTCAGAAGGAACCGCACCAGGCCTGGTAGAGCAACATGTGTGCTATCACTGCCACTTTTTTTGTAGTGCATACTACTCATTTGCTCAACATACAAAAGCTTTTCATCACGACTGTGAGCCAGTGTTCTTGTGCAGCAAGTGCAAGACTAGGTTAGGTGTTATAACACAGTACAAGCATCACTTTAAGAAATACAAATGCAAACATATTACAGTTGTTGCCTCCCCTGCCAGCCCACATAACGACAGCAATGTGGAACACATAATGGGACACACCTCCCCTTCATTAGAAGATAGTACAGACTGTCAGTGTTGTTGCTAGATTGGTCTTTGTAGGCAGCTAGAAGGACAACACAGATGTCATAAGATTGTTGTTGACGTTGTTGTTCAAGAGGTAAGAAAGAAGTTTGATGCAGCTGAAGTGCCAACTGATGTTGAGCAAATCAAAAGCAACAACCTGAAAAAGCAACACTATCGAATTTTGGGTATCTATGTGCCGCCAACTCTGGTAAGGTTGGCATAGGACAGAAGTGTGAGGAAGATCACACAGATACTGCTGTTGCATCCCTGGCCACAGTGAGAAGTGACTTGTAGGGCAAGAGAGTTAACTGAAACGAACATTATGACATAGTGTCATGCTCCCATGTGACCACTTTTCATGTTCTTTTGCATGATACAGCTCAACCTCCAGAAGCGAGACTGCAACTTGTCTGTAAAAAAAGCTTTAACAAAAAATTATTTAGAGATGCAGTCTTTCAGCACTTTATTACCTGTGGGTTAAGCATTGCTCAATACTTTTGTGGCTGGCAGTTTCAACCGGCACAGCACTGCGCTTTGCCACAGTCACATGTGCCTTCAAAGCGGTGTTTACCATTTGTGTTGATCTGTTTGTGTATGCATGGAGCAAGTTTTTAATTTATTTTTTTTCCACATTCTTCTGCTTGCACTAAGCTTGTAAAGGCAGTTACAAAATGTGCGTCACTATAACGAACTGTTCTGTTGAGCCTACACTTGAAAATAATAATGTTCAGATGGCCCACTTCTACGTAGGTGCACCGCTAGCTTTGTGTATGTTCTCATGTTTGTATAAAGCTTATATAAGCTAGTTACAAAATGTATGTCAGTAAGCATTGTGATATTCTTTAAAGAACTGCTTGGTTGGTTTTACACTTGTGAATTAGTATTGAGGCGGTGGTATTCCCATATAGGCCCACTGCTAGCTTTTTGTGTCCTCACGTGTTTGCATAAAGCTGATATAAGCTAGTTACAAAATGTATGTCACTAAGCATTGTGACATTCTTTAAAGAACTGCTTGGTTGGTTTTACACTTGTGAATTAGTATTGAGGCGGTGGTATTCCCATGATGGCCCACTGCTAGCTTTCTGTGTCCTGGCGTGTTTGTATTAAGCTTTTACAAGGGAGTTACAGCATGTACGTCACTAAGCGCTGTGATATTTTTTAAAGAACTGCTTTGTTGGTTTTACACCTGTGAGTAATAGTACTCGGGTGGCACTAGTCATGTGTAGGTACACAGGGACCGTTTGTATACATTACGCTCATGTAAAGCAGTTACAAAGTGTATGTCACTAATCACTGCGATATTTGTTGAAGAATTGCTGTGATGGTTTTACACATGTGAACAATAGTGGTCATGAGACAGTACTTGCGATGTATAGTTGAATTTGCACAGTGCCATGACATGGGCTGTATACGTACCAAAACAATTGTATGTCATGATATTGTTGGGATTATTACTGTTTGGATTTTAGACTGTAATAAAATTGTTTCTTGTATCTATTGAGGTATGGCAATTTATCATGCAGCCAAACTGAGGACCTGAACTTGTGCATACAAAGAAACAGCTAATTTAAGAGTATACTGCTCATATTCTGCTAAACCAGTTTAACAAATCTTGTACTACAATGCTGGAAAAATGACAGAGCTGACTGGGATGTACAGAAAGAGTTCTGCACTTGCTGAAGGACTGCCCCACACTGGAGTTGGTAATGTTGCGTTTAATGTAGTAGAACATAAAGTGCACTTCCATTAAAAATGCGACAGTCGGTGCAGAAACATAAAGCAGGCCAGCAGAGGTGGCACATTTTTTTCAGGGCCCTCCATGCCTACTACTGCATTTCTAGTCTTCCTGTGCTCTACGTATAAGCCCCTGTTCAGCCAAGGTTTTTACTCCATGACAGTTGTTTTACTGGGTTTGTAGCAATATTGAAAAAAATTCAATGGTTTTCAAGGACTTTCGAGGCCCCGTCACAGTAACTTCAAGGATGTCGTGCGATGTGTTTAGTAGTTTGGACAGGCAATAACTTGTTCAAAAACTTCGTTAACTTTTATGCAAACAAAAGAAAACAAAACATCGCATTTCACTGATTTCAAACATTTCAAAGACTGCTAATTTGCCTTTCACCGCCCATACTAAACGCACACAAGGAAGCATTTCAAGAAAGCGCTCAAAGTTTTTCTGCAATAGTACAATTAATTACTTGGAGCTGCAACATTTGCAGTTTTTGAATGCTGTTTCGTTTGACAGAGTATGTGGTGTCATCTGTTGCCTCAGCTTTTCACCATCAATAAGCAATAGTCATTTCTAATTTCTTTTTATTGTGTCTGTAGATCTCGATTTACTCTTCACGGCTTCTTTTCGAATGCCTCAACTGTTGAGCATCCTGCTTCTGCTTCTCCAAGTACATTTGTCGCCGGTTCCTTGTGCATAGGACTGGTATCTGCAGCTCCTTTGTAATTTCAATTTTAAGGATGTCGTTTTCCTTCTATGACCTCCACAGACAATTCTCTGTGACATGAGAGAGAGTGTCACAGAAGGAAAAAAAACGCTTGGCAATGTCTGCTAAGTCTAGCAAAGTGTACAAGTTTAAGGACTTTCCAGTACTTCTAAAAATTCAATGGTTTTCAATGCCTTGAAATGTCATTTTAGAAATAAAGGATTTTCAAGGATCGCTACAAAGCATTCGCTACAAAGGATTGCATTCTAGCACCTAAATAATTTTACAAGCTTACTTTGGCATGGAGTTGGGAAATTCATGCTTTTTAGCTAACGCTGCACTATCTCTGTACATTGAAGCCACGAGAGCGCAACCATTTTGGAGTAAAAAAAAATACCGAAAGCTTTTAATACCACTCTTCTTTTTTTCTATGGAGCTTCGTATTGCCTAGTTAAGTTTACGAATGTGCCTGGTTTTGGTGGGCGTTTCTTCGACATTTTCTGTGAGAAGCAGATGACTAACCCCCGTACTCATAAATGTATCTTAATACAAAGCCCATGCTTGACTTGATATAAACGACGCCTGGTGCGAACGTCCCTCAAGACGCTCAATGCCTTTCTTTTGGTGCGTTCACGACTTGCGTCATTTAGATCAAGTCAAGCATGGGCTCCAAGTTGCACCACAGCTCCACCACCAGCAGTCGTGGAGCTGTGGTGTAATGGTTAAAATGTGTGCTTTGAATTGTATAAATGCGAGTGTACGCTGGTTCGAATCCCCGTGATGTATAGAGCATTGTGATTCTTCATAAGTGTGTGATTCCCTTGAAAATTGTATTCTAATTAGATTATGTGACTCCTGATTGTGACATTTGCCAAGATAATTGCGGATTAAGTGTTAATTACCTTTTTTTCTCCGCAGTGGCGTCCGGGATGCATACGCCATAGGCCGCTTCAGAGCAGTCATGCCTCATGGTAGGCAGCAAATAGCCAGGAAAAATGGCTTTAAAATCCTCCGTAACTTTGCTCACGCCTATTCTGAAGGCCGCTTGTAATTGGGCCACTGTCTCTGAGGAGCCGCCTAGGGAACAGTATATCTGCGGCCCAATTTGATCTGATTTCCTGCCTACATGCGTGGCCAGGACTTGGCTAAGAAGGTATTGGGAAGAGTACTAGCACTCTGTTCTGAAGGAGTACAAGCACTCTGTTTGTGGGAGTAGAAGTACTCGGTCTGGTGGAGTACTATTATCCCTGCGGCGAGAGTATTAGCACTTTGCGGAAGAGTACTAGCACTCCCTGTGGGAAGAGTATTATCACTCTGCGGAAGAGTACTAGCAATCCCTTGCGGTGGAGTAACAAAACTCTGTCAGGAGGAGTTGACCTACTCTCTCTCAAGGAGGGTCGATCTACTCTCGAAATGAGAGCGAAATATGGGACAAGCAGCTACTCCCTAAAAGAGTGTTTAGAGTTTTTAGAGTGTAAACACTCTAAACTCTTAGTTTTTAGAGTGTAAACACCCCGCCACGAGTGCAATGAGAAAGCTACAATCAACAACAACATGCAAACCGCTACCGCGGTCGACGAAACGAAAACAGAAGCCGAATAGGAGCTCGTTCTTTCGCGGAAGCAAACAAAAAAATCTCGCCTAGGAGCGACGCGCTGCGCATAGAAGCGCACTACAATCAGATCCGATTAACAACTCATCCAAACCTATGGCGCATCGCGAGCGCTCACGACGCAAGCATCTTCAGTCGCTACCGAAGAGGGACCTGAAGGTGGTCATCTTACCACACCAATGTCACCAGTCAGGCCCTGGCAAGAGCTGTCATTTAGGCAGGGCAGGACAGAACTACTGACAACAATTTTATTCTAAGAATGAATTCAGGTTTTAACACTGCAGCGTTATCCACCGGATTAGTGATACGGCCAAGGTCATGCAATATATTAAGCCATTAAATCCTTGAACATCAACGGACAACCACACCCGGTCAATGCGTACGTTACGTCAGGGGAAGGCACGACACAGGGTGTAATCGACGGGATAGAAGCACACACCTCTTCTGACTTGCTGTGACTGAACCTACGTATACGAACGCAAGTACTGCAGTGCATCGACGCAAGAACGCTGGGCGACTCACAAAGTGTTTTGCTAACCTTCTACGGCAGCCAAGGGCCAAGGTGTGTTTATAACTTCGTTGGAGGGGGGAGAAATTCTGCCCACACTACCGGAATTCGGTACAATTCTGCACTATCTGTCGCCTCATGGGAAAACGCACCGACGTACAGGTGTGCCACTCGTGCGGGGTGCGGGAGCCTGCCGTTGGAAACACATGAACCCCCAAATGCGCCATTTCTGGGGGTGATCTTCCAACGGGTGGCTGCACAAGTTTCAAGAAAACAACAAAGGCCCAGCTACGGCGGTTCCCCACCGGAGACGAAGGCTCCGAGCTGGAGCTCCATCCGGCAATGGATGGTTGCAGCCGCTCCTGAACCCGCTCGCTGTTGTGCAGCCGAGCTTATTCTGGGCAGCCACGCCAGAGAAGACGATCGGCATCCCGACCCAATGAGCCCCCGCAACAACATCAGACAAAAAAGATGGAGGCCGCAACAAGCAAGTCGCCAGGGGTCCTAGTGGCATGCAGCACCCCTCAAAATAAGCATCCCTCAAACAACAGCACATCACAGCAACCCATACAAATTGCGCACCGCACTTGCAAATCACCACCACAGACATCACTTCAACAAAGTACCGCCTCCAGCGCTCAATCGGTAACGCTGGAACAGTTAGCACAAAACAGGCAACTAACATTCTCAGAGATACGCAAACTCAAGCGAATGGTAGAGCATGTACAAACAAAAGCCGCAGCTGTCCCCCGAAAAAGGATCAGTCAAAGTCCGGGAGCTCCTACCGGGACAGGGAAGGCTACAGATCACACTGATGGTGACAGTGTGCTCATTCACTCACTCATTTAGCAGAAACTCACTCACTCAATCACTCAGATAGCGCACACAATGGCAGCAATGTGGCTAGAGAAAAAGAAAGCAAAATTGATTTAGTCCGCTATTATATGCAGCCCTAAGAACCAGTCCACAGTTTTGTATCGCTCGTGACTTAGGAAATGCTGCCATTGCATTCCTGGTGCGTGCATTGTGCAAGCTCCTGGTAGCATAAGACATAGCGCTGCACTCTGCCAACTCATTTACGCTTTCGATAGCCGCCGTCGGCTGAGAATGAAAAAGAATGACACAAATATATTACTTAAAGCATTGCGTAAACGCACGGCACTGCACACGTATACTTTGAAACTCACGAGATAATATTTAGGTTATATTGTATATTTAATTATCAAGCAGAACCATTCGACAGTTTCTCGATCAGCTCGTCAAATGATGACGTACATTTGAGAGGCGGCAGCCTCTCAAATGCACGTCATCATGGACGCGAACTCTCGGCAGCGAGGTCGCGTCCTCGCCTTCTTTCAACTCCGGCTTGGAAGGGCCCCATTTCGTGACGTAAGCGGCGAAGTGAACGGCGGGCTTTCCGAACCGTTATAAGATTCCGCACCAGATTTGCTGATGACGTGGCCTAGGAACAGACGCTCATTGTAAGTGAACCAGCACTCTTTTAACATCAGAGTGAGCCCTCGTGAATTGATGGACTATAGTACTGTCGCAAGCCACATAAGGTGATCGTAGAAATTTTTGGCGAGGACGATGATGTCATTCATGTAAGAGAAAGGTCTTCACTAGAACTGTACCAATACCGTGTCTATCACGAGCGGAAATGTAGCACGCACCGAACCCAGTCTGAATGGTATGACCTTGAACTCATAGAGGACGTCTGGCGTGATGTAGTCGGTCTTTTCGCGATCCCTCTCGTCGACTCTTCTATTTGCAGTAGCCTGTCTAGAGACAAAACTCATTCAGCAAACTTTGGCTATCGCAAACCTCACCAACCATTCTCTATTTGGGGGCAACTCGCTAGGAGCCAGGCACAGAATACTTTTCCTGAAGTTTACAATTAGACAGACAAAATTAGTACCCTGATGAATTCCTGAAGTCATAAAATATTTATATTATTTCATTATTTATGTTACCTTACTTGTCAAAATCTTTTAACAATATTTTCATTAAACTTCTAAGTTACATGCCTTTAGTCTCAGGGTATAGTACTCAAATCTAGTTTGGCTTTAATTCTAAAGCTACGGGAAACCTCCTGCTTCTAGGCCAATCCCCATAGTGGGTATGCGCCAGTGTTTCGGAAACAAGAAAATATCCATTGACGAGAAGTATTTAGCATTGCAGAGCCGATTCAATGCCTCGTCTATCCGTGGCAGGGGTATAGGACCTTCTTCCTGATCTTGTTCAGACGACTATAATCGACGCAGAAACATACGGATTAGTACTTTTTTTCACCAAGACTAAAGGATATAGATGGGTGACCTTTATTGCACTACAGGAGATTCGCAAGGGGCTTTTCAACGGCTGGTCAAGAATTTCCTCGACTTGTTACCTTATTGCTTCGTGACCTTGCATCGAAACTCGGTAAGGGGTTTAATGCGGCGCTCGAGGGCACTCTTTGGTTGTGGCGTAACGTTTTGCACCTGGGCTTGTCTATCCCTCAATGACGTCATAAAGCTGTCAATGTATCTACGTAGAAGATTTCTGAGCTGTTGCTGCTTACTTATAGGGAGACATAGATTCATGTCACAGACTGGTTAGAGAATTATGGTCGTCTGGGAAGACGTCGCAGAGTCCGAGAGGCCCAAGGCATTACTGCTATCCACAATTTCTTTGACGTGTGTGATCATCGCGCCTTTGTTGAAGTACTTGAAGTCCTGGCTGAAGTTTGTCAGCCTCACTTTCACTTTCTGTCCGTGCAGTCGAGCGATTCCTCTGCGACGCAAACTTCACAGGCGAGAAGTAGACGATGGTCGCCCTTGATGACGCTTTCTATGTCGGCGGGTGTCTCAACGCCGAAGAAAATGACAATGTTGTAGGAAGGCGGTATCGTGACTTGGTCCTGAAGTACGCTCAAGGCACGCTGACATAAATGTTTCTTCGTCGGTGTCGATTGGTCTCTGGGCAGCGTTATCGAATTCCACCTCAGTTCGGTGATTGTTACGTGTTTATTCAGAAAGTCCATGCCGAGAATTACGTCTCGCGAGCACTGTTGGAGTGCAACGAACATCGCAGGCTGGGTCCTGCCACGAACTGTAATCATTGCCGTGCAGATTCGAATCGACGTTATGAGCCGTTCCCCAGATGTGCGAAATTGAGGGCAATCCCAAGCAGACTTGGATTTCATGAATATGGCAGCGAATAATCCGCTGACGAAGTAGACGGCTCCTATTCCCATTGACGCGGTGACATCCGGCTTCTAGCAAAGCTTCGGCCCTATTTATCCAAACTACCCTCAAAAACATCCACAGGAAGCCGCTATGGAACAGGTCCTATGTGGTTAAAGTCGACTCCCGGTTATCAAACCACGTTCTCGCGGCTTCTTCAAGAACGACGTATACATGCCGCAGTGTGTTGTCATAGGCCCTGTTGTTGAATGTCGCGATTATTTCATAGATCTCCAACCAGTGTTCTGAGTCTTCAGCAGATAATCCAAGAAATGTTGGTCGCTGGCGAGGCTGTTGCGGTAGAATGGGCGACGCTTGGGTAGCAATTGGAGATGCTGACTTGGCCTTGATTTATGTGGTCTTCTCTGGAAGAGACCCGTTCTCCGCTAGCAGTCCTTGCAGCTCGCTGGTCATTGGCGACATTGGTTTTGTCCTTGTGTGTCAGAGTTGAATCACTGCTTTTCAGGAGGGTTCGGTACATGTACAGAATAGCGCCTGCACCAGATGTCACGTTGTTGTGGCAGTGAAGAAAGCGGCAAGACTGTGAATGGCAAAAATAGTGTTTTACTGGGCGAACCAGTGCCCTCAAAAATTCACTACACTGAAAGCACAATGATAGGGGCGATCACAGTCGGCGATCATCGAAAATCTCATCTGCCGGCGAAGCCGTCGGCTTTGAAACACAAGTCATCAAAGATTACAGCATAGCGAAAACTTCAACAAAAGGGGACTGGCAAGGGGACTGACTGGACTGGCTCCGCGAAAACTGGCAAGAGGAAGGAAGTGATGGCTAGTGTTAATCCCATCCGGTAGTTGACGCGAGCATCGGAAAATAAGAATATGAAATGAACCTATAGTCAACGTTTTATTTTTATTTGTTTTTTCCCGTTAAAACAAAGATTTATGTATAAATGAACTTATGCTTCCCGAATTATTTTTCTTGCGTTACCTAGCAACAACAAGCTAACGGCATACCAGGCGCGATAGGTGCATGCGTCATGTGCTAGTTACGCCATACAGACAGACATTCAACAAGAGCGGACACTCCCATAGCGCGCAGCGCCCGAATTGACTCTAGCGCACCAAGCGTATGGGATTAACTCCTTCCGGTTTAGGTGTCGGGCATGCGGGTTTTAGAGCGCTAGCTGGCACGCGCTACTCCGAATGCGCTATACGGCGCCTTTTCTTTTTCTTTCTTCTGCTGCTCAACCGCGCGCGGTCTTTGTGTGAAATCGTCTTTTTTTGTTAAAAAAATTAATTGCGAACGATTTTTACAAACGTGCATTGAATATGTTCACGTGAAATTTCCTAAATAAGACGCAAGAGGCTTTATGAGATGATAACATGTTTAATTTAGTGTATAAAAAGCTCGTTCCATGCTTTTCGCGCATTCATCCAACGTTGTAGCGCCAATTTAGCAACAGTAGTCACCGTACGAAGCTACACCGGACGGATTCAGCTGAAAAAAAGTATGTTACAAGCGTGGGTTATTTTGGTATTTAGACATTATAGGAATAGTGCGTCCAGAAGAGAAACCTCCGAAAGTGGTGAATGGGTGACATTTCAAAGAAAAGCAATTTGCTTTTCATTGATGGCGTCGAAAATACCCTACTCGTTCCAAGCAGTACCATAAATTATAAAGAAAACATCTGATTGCCAAGCATTCCCCATTACCGTGCACTATTTTCTGCACTTTAAGAGCACAAACTCACTGGCGAGTGTGAGCCTCCGAAACACCTTGTCTTCAGCCGACTCGACATTACGCTACGTCCACAGAGGTGCCCACAACATAGGTTCCCAGCTAGACCATGCTAGACGCTCCGAGAATGCCTTCTACTCGCACTCAAAAGAAATGCACGGGTACAAAGCCTGTTTCTAGTCACACAGTGGACATAATGTTGGAGTTCATGGTTCTTGAGCCCCTCGGCGTTATCTTTTGTGCGTTTGCCGGCCCAAGCAACACACTCCAGTGTTGTCACTCTTGGCAATCGCTGGTAGCGTCTCCGACAAGCGTGAGTACCGATATATGGTATATGTTGCTGAGCCATAGAAAGTGTCACACTCTTCTCTCACCAAGAATCATTACAGGCCAAACTAAGTGTTAACATGACCGGCTTTCTTTTTTGCTAACTGCGTCACAACTCCAGGAGGGGTTAGCATGCCTCAAAAGTATCCGAAAAAGTAACGAATTACTGTAATTTATGGGTCAGGGAATGCGTCCCGAATTTGTCCCAGTAGCAATCAGTAGAGTGGCGATGAATTTGAAGGTCATCGCTCGAGCGGCAACCCAAACAAGGAACAGCGCCACATTACGTCATCACCATCAGTCGAGAGGGAAAAATCAGATCGCTTCCCTCTGTCTCTTTTTCTGCTGCCTTAGCAGCTGGTACTCCCGTCTAGCAACTCGCAGCTTTTCATTTTTTACGCCGCATAAGAACAGGTAGCAGTGACACCGCAAGTGTTGTTACATCTGGTACTTTGCGAGTGTCCGCAATCGGTTGGAAGGTTATCGTGTGAGCTTTCAGCCCTTGCTGGAAACAGCCATCTTGCGCGCGATTTTTTTTTTATCTTTCAGGAATGAAACTCCGCTGGCCTCCGTTGTCTTCAAGAACTTCTGCAAAGGGCGGGCACTCTTCTCACAAATGATAATATCAAAGTTCACATTTTCCCTTAATTCTTCTTTGCATAGCACACTACCGGGCCTATTAGCTGGGTGCGGTAAGCACATCTTAAAACTCCATAGGTATTTGAAATTATCACAAAAAGCAATATCCGGGTGATCGGCCGGAAAATGCGGCGCTGAAAACCCTCTGACGTAGATGGTCATAGGAATGGAAGGGCGCTTTCTCTATCCGGCACTTACGTGCGGTCCTTTACTTCGCTATAAGTAACAACTGCGCACATGCATTTTCGTTAGCAAAAGAGTGACTGGAGGAAAAACAATCAAGTGAAGCACGGTTTCTGCCACTCTGGTTAGTGGGGCGCTCAATACTCAAAATTGCGACGGCTTCAACCAATTCAATAAATATCAATTACTGTTCTATGCCAAGTGCAATCAACACTGTCGCATTAACAGCACAAAAGCAATGACAAGTGCCCCCATAACTGTTCCGGTACCCTCGACTAGTCAATTTCTCCACGATTTTCTTCAATCCCTTAGCTACTTCTCGCTTCACGACCGGCATCAGCTGTCCACGAAAACGAGGGTGACATCTACTGCTCCTTCCTGATATTGCAACTGCGCTACTATACCACTATCAACTGTTTCACTGTTTAACATTGCCGTTTCTTACTACTCTTTGCCTTCAGGCCCAAAAGTTGCTTTTAAAGAGTCAAAAGAAAGAAGGTATGAGACTTGTTAATATTTTATTGATTGCAAAAAGAGTTATTCTCAGCAGTTTGCACTTGCTCATAACAATTAACAATAAGTCTGCTGACACTGACCGCTTCAGAAATGTGTCTACATGCTTTCAGTACTTGATAAGGTACCCTCCTTGTCCTTGCAGCTCTTCAATTCTTCTGGACAGCGATACGTGGCGGGACTCTGCAATTGTCAGGTCTTCATGAATTTGATTCCCTACTGTTTCCACGGCTCGCCACAACCTTTCAGGACTCGCTGTTTCCCGATGCACGTGAGCCAGATTAGTTTTCATATTGGCCCAAATGTTTTCAATTATTTTAAGGTCCGGACTCCGCAGTAGCCACTCCAGGTGTGCGATGACACTGCTGTGCAGATATGCCTGCACAAGAGATGCTGTGTGCGCGGGGCACCCGTCGTGCTGAAAATAAAGGGATCAACCTGAAAAGGGTCCATTAATTGCATAGAGACGGAGAATGGCGTCACAAATTTCTTTGTAGCTTGTAGCTTCCACGGAGGCAGCTTGCTGCCTCCCTGGAATGCGGTGCAGTGGGCCCAAGACCTGCGTGCCTCATGGCACCCCACACATTTAAGGAGACACGTTTCTGTGACTGTGACAGTTTCTGTCACTATCGGCGAATTCTTACCTTTTCTGAAAGTGAGAGGCCGTAAGAACAGGCTTTCTTGAGGCCACATGACCCTTTAGTCCTTGATGCTTTTATATTGGTTATTCAGTTGGCATGATCGTTCACAAAAGAGCTATAGGCAATTTTGCTGCAATAACAGTACTGTCTTAGCATTCGTCGTGGAGAGAAAGGCTTGCGCCTTTTACCAGAGTTATCGCTGAATCATTATTTGTTATCGGTCTATTATATGTGGAACTTCAACATCTTATTTTTCTGTCTCCTCAATCCACACCTCTGCAAGCGTGTGTGCATAGGGTGTTTTGACTGATGTCATACCAAGTGAACATGCTACAAGCCCTGTGTGCATCGCTTGCATGGTTCTTTCGATGACCGTACTATTTTCTTTTCAGTGACTTTATCAACAAAGCATCAAGAGGCGACTTGAATTTCAGGCACGCATGAGAACTCACACAAAGCTTGGTCGAATACGTCCGGCATGGCTGCACTGAGCAGTAAAGTTTGCTGTAAGGGTTGGTAACTAATATGCGCAGAAGCGCGCAGAACACAATGTTCATGCCGTGTTCCCTGTGCGGGGGCGATGACGAAGTGTTGAGCTCGGTTGGCGCGTGGTGTGTGCCGGTGTTCTCTGCTGTTCGGCGTTCAAGGCCAGCCGGTTCTCGCTGGACGCCCGGCACTAAGAACCCTGAATCCATTAGTACGCTGTTCTCGAACGCCAAGGGCCTGTGTTCCTGCTTGGAGGCTAACTGTCCAGAGAACCAGGTGCGGAGATTAACTGGTCCTTAGCTGTAGAGTAGCTGGAGCTACTCTACTGCTACCGCGGCTGCGTCGGCAACCGAGGCTGTTAACACCGTCATAATACTGCTGGTGGCTAGAGCGGTAACTGCAGCTACTACAGGGCTACGCGGCTGCGTCGGCTACCGTGGCTGTCATCACACCGTAGTGAAAAAAGCCTCTTCTTTGCCATAACTCTTATATCCAATAATACGTAGGACATATAGGAAAAACGGGTTTTTGTATTGAATCATATATGTTTCATATCGGATTATTGGTTAAGGAAGCTATGGCACATACACATTTTTTTAGTAGGGCAGTCTCTGCGGTGACTGCACAATGGGTGATGCCATGGCGATGGCCATGGTGACGTCGCGTAAATGCCAGCCGGTGCTTCGGGATCGACATGATCATCGATGCGTCAACGGGTTCCTCACACAGGAATACATAGCGACACTATTTGTATCATAAGACAGAAATTTTACGTAGCACCCGCAGGACTGCAAGTGCTAGTTGTGATACCTTTAAGCCTATGTGCTAAGTCAAGTTTATATTTTGTTCTGTAAATAGAGATTCTGTGTTTCGTGTAAACTCGGGTGTCAATCGAATTGCTTGGCGAGTGGTCCTGGGCCCAAACTTCTCTTATTGCATCACAGCGAACCACCTTCTAGCATAACGTCGACAATATTTAAAATGAACGCATATTATTACTCAACAAAATTTGATGGGCACACAAGCTTCGCGTTTAAGCGTGGAACGCTACAGAATTCAAAGACTCCTTACCGCTTCTCATGCTTCGCGGCAACTGCAGCTTATGTAGCCCTAACGTTTACTAAGAAACACCGCCTGCAAACGCAATGCACAACGGGAGCGTTCCGGTGGAAATGCGGCCTCTTGCGTGGGTCGATCTCCTGTTATTGTTTCGAACTTTTATTACTTCAGCCTTAGACGAGCTAACATAAAGGTCATGCGCTATCGGTGTTTTTTTTTAAAGCGAAAGCTTTACTGGGCGCGAACTTGCGATTTCGCCGTGACCATGCTCCGAGGAGGCACATGACATCACACCGCGTTCCTCGTCACACCGGGTTCGTCGGCGTTCCGTTCGCCTCCGCTCGCTTCGCCAGTTGCGTCACATGCCTGATAACATGTCGGAGTATTGAAAAGGGGAGCTCGCGTGCGCCGTAACCACAGTTGAGGCGGCAGTATGGACCGCGACAATTCTGGTCAGCAGGAGGAGGCCTGCAATCGATATCGGAACGGTATGAAGAGGAAACGAATCGCCCAGGAAACAGATGAACGGCGCCGTACGATTGGCTAAACGCCGCAACATAGCTAGACAAAAGACTAACCTGGACTTGGAATCAAGATTAACCAAGGCTAACCATGCTATTCCTTAGTTTTCGCTACGTATATCCTGGTATAGCCGAGTTAAGGCACTGCCAATTTTTTTCGTTAAGTTTGTTTGTGGGCTCCGGTTCTCAAAATTCCGAGGTACAACATTGTATAAACGCAACCTTCGCATTATGCAAAGGTTGTGGGTTCGTTCCCCTCCTGCGCGAAGTTGTTTTTTCATCCACTTTCATTGCCATCAATTTATCGTTTCTTAATTTGTTTTATTAAGCACAAGTAATTTACCCTATTTGTCTTTGGTGTCAGTATTCGTTGTCTTTTTATGATATGACAAATAAATATCGCGTGCCTCGGTTAACCCCATTTCTTCTCATTTTCATAAAGAATGAAAGACAAGCTTTGAGCAACTTTGGTTGTTGAGAAGTGGTTGGGTATGCGTGGTTCGTAATTTGGTTCGAAATTCTTTGGCTGACAACGTTTATTTGACCTAGCTGACAATTGCCGCAGTCAAGCAGATAGTGGCAGTGCCTCAAGAAGCTGCAGAGTGTGTCGTCGTGGACAGGATGCATGTCGGGAGCTATAGTTTTGGCAAACTGGTCTTGACCAGGGCTCGGTGGTGCCAAAGATTCACCAGTCAGAAGGCAAATGAGGTTTTAATATAGAAACTGCGAAGTCATTCAATGGGTACAGCACGGCAACTGAGGCACCTTGAGCAAAAGCTTGCGTAGACGACCCAAAGTGCAGGAGTGGGAGCCGCGTACGATAGCAGCTAACTGCGTCACAAGTTATGGGAAGGGCTATTTTCATGCCAGGAGAAAGTCATTGAGCGTTGATACTACGTTTTCACAGTCGCGAAACGGGGAAATGGAGACATGGGGATGGGCACGTAGTTCGCAGCATCGAGTTGCAGCCACAAAAATTCACCGCACCTATGTCGGGATTGGTCTGTGGCACTGTCAGTGGAGTACTGGGGCAGTGTGAGGCGGAAACCTTCGGTTGAACAATCAATACTGCATAGTGGACTATCAAGAAATCTGGTCCAGGAATCACTTCGTGAGGGTTTTCGGCCAGCACAGTGAAGAGAACGGATGTTGGCTTACGGGCAATGGTTAGGCGAACTGCACACAATCCCATCAGGCCTGTGGTGCTGCTTGTTGGCTACGCTAACGGCAGGTGTCGAGGACTTTACGGAGACGACTACGAAGATCTCAGTGCATCACTGGCACTTGAGTTCTGGTATCAATACGTTCTCTAACAGGCACGCTATCGACAAAAATTTTCATGAGGTTTGGTCTGGAAGCAAGGGTCAACACAGGTTTTGCAGTTTGGGTCATCAATGCAGCCTCACTTCCGGAAGCTGAAATGTTTACTTTCCCGTGAAGCGGCCAGAATAAGGTGGGGATGGGACCATCAAGGTAGAGGTGAATGGTACGGACGGCGCTGTGGTGGAGTTTAACGGCTGGTGGGGATCCTTTTTCCGGTAAGGTCGGCAGTGTAGGGCTCAGCGAGAAGAGACAGGCGACGAGGTTCGCATTTGATGCGGTGGTCAGCGTATGGTGGAGGTGAAGCGGACCAGCTGGTGCTGCAATGGGGCCAGATGTGGCGTATCCTAGAGCGGATGAAACGAATAGGCTTGTCGTCCGGCGTTCACCATTCCATTGTGTTCCTGTAACATCGTCTTGAATTCGGTATGTGTGGAACAGTAGTAGCAAACACAGAAGAGTCAGAGGTGGAGCGTTGGCCAACAGATGGCGGAATCTTTGTATTCGCAAATTTTTTGGTGGACGACGGCTTTGATGAGCGAGATAGTTAAGCAGTGGAGCACCAGTCGACTTTGAGTGCTTTGCACTATGACCTCTAGCTCGCGACGGATGGCTTGCGTCAAACTCGGGGATGCTGGCTGTTGATGTAGCGTTGGCAAGTCGTGGCAGGGGGAGGTGGCCTGCCGTCTTGGGAAGCCAATCGAAGCAATGTGCAATACGTTAGCTCTTAACTTGCTCGAAGTGCGGGCACTCTGTGGTCATGCACTCAGCCATTGCACAACTCTTGAAAAGAAGGAGATTGAATGCATCGTCCATGGTGCCCTTTGAAATGTGGCTGACTCTGGCTGCCTTTGTCATGTCTTATTCAGCTGTTCGACAAAGAACCAGAACGTCCTGAATGGGCGAAACGTATGATTCCGTGGACCTCTGGACACGAGGTGACCGCCTTTTTGGCCGCTAACTGGCGTCCAACAAGCTTCCTAAAAAATCGAGCAGCTTCTCTTTGTATGTATCCTATATCAACGTCGAAGACAAAAGATGGGATGGCCTCCTTCCGCACGTAACCTTAGGTTACATAAGGGTAGTGCAGTAAACAACGAAGATCATGCCGTTCAAGCATGTTTACGGACGAAACACGATGCCGATTTCGAAACTATTCTGCCGCACGTCAACGACGAATAGAATCTCGACGTCACTGCCTATCTGCCACGCACCGAAGAACCCCCACCCCCCCACGCATGGAGATCGCAAAGGACGGACTGCCGACACTACAATTTTCGCCGATGCTACGTGGAATACTAGCCCAGGAACCGCGTTCGGTTGTCCCGGATACGCCTACTATAGCCTAAAAACTTTTGCTACGCTATTTCGGGCCCTACTAGATAATCCAACGTACAGGTGCACTGGACTATGAGGTCGTGACTACGGCAATATTATTATAATAGCCGCGCCACTGGCGACCAGAAGTATTCCATGTTGCGTCTTATTCCTTTCTAGCAGCACTATGGAACTCTGGCGTTGTGTTTGTTTTCCTTTACTAAGTTTGCTTTAGTTTGTGGCGTTTATGGCATCGTGATGAGGATTTTAGTGCGTAGTAAGTTTTTGCGAGTACCCCAGCATTTATTAGAATATTAGGGGAAAATCTAGTCTTTAACTCAAAAAGCATACCCTTCGCCTAAGAATACATCAGACTCCATAGACAATACATAAGTTTGGGGTAGCCGACTTGAATTTCGGTTAAGCTCAACCTAAATTTCGACGTGATATGGAGGTGAGCTAACCTGAAATTGGGAGTTATGGGGGCTGATCAACCTAAATTTTGGGGTGACTGGGGGGGGGGGGTGGACAAACCTGAATTGGTGGGTGATATGCGGGAGGCGGTAATATAATGGTTGGCAACCTAAATTTGGGGCCGATATGGGAGTGGGCTAACCTCACTTTAGAAGTGATATGGGGGTGGACTAACCTGAATTTGGAGGATTGCCAACTTAAATTTAGAGTTGATACGGAGATGGGCTAACCTGAAATTTCGTGCGGCCAAACCTAAATTTTCGGGTGGGCCAACTTAAAATTAGGGAGTAATTGGGTGGTGGCCCATCAAGAAGTTGGAAGAACAGAATACTTGGCGAGAGGCATATTTAATTAGGGCTGGGTCATCCTATATTGGGGCTGGGCGAACAAGCAATTTGAAGCGGGACAACCATAAATTCGACACCCATTGAACAACGTTGAATCCGAACAGCCCATATTGGGTGAAATTGGAGGTCTTATTAACGTCTTCTGGAGCAGCTACGTTTGGTTGTATGCCTGCTCGAGCTGGAGCTTAGATAATATCGATCAGTCCATGCAAGTCCATCATGAAGTATTGGACGTTGAGTAGGAGTTAGCGGTCTGGAAAAGTTGGTTTAGGCCTCGGTAATCCCCACGTGACCGCCATTCCCAAGGTTTTTTACGGAACTGTCTACAAGGGCGCCAACAAGATGCTTTACAGCGCATGCACTATTCTGATCTCAAACATGTGCAATGCTGTGTAATGTGGAGCTTTTCAGGAGTGAGACGGCTTGGTGTTGAATAGGTCAGCAAGCAGTGGGTAACAATACGGTGGACGGCATAATGCATCGCATGCTTACTATAGCCTGGTGCAGCGTTGATAGAGGGAAAATCCTGCAGCTAGCAATCCCCGTATGGTCCTGGCACTGGCACACGAGGATTAAAAGTGGTCAGGTAGCGGCAATATGTAACTGTGACGGAGAGACATGTGCTTGCATCGAGGGCTTATTTTCTAGCCATCTCAACCAAAAGAGGAAAGTGGTGAAGGAAATCTTCTTCAATGTTTCTGAAATCTTCTCCGGCCGATGTTTATGCAAATAAAAATTCAACAGAACATACGGCATAGGCCGATACTTACAATCAGCGATCTGTGTTCGTACACAAGAATACGCGTACTATTCACCTTTTGGAGATGTCTGATGAGCAAAAAGGTGCGTTCAACAGAATTTGCGAGTAGGACGCTGACCTTGGCTCTATTCTGCACAAGAACGTGCTGCAGGTGTCGGTGACGCAAGAGAGGCAACTTGGAGTGCCGAGAGGACCACTCGTCACCATTAATGGTCACTGTCCTCATTCTTTGGCCACGCACACGACTTGGTGCTGCCCTCTGCGGCAGCACAAAAACGGTCACAATACCATCAAAAGCACTGCCGCCTGAGTGAGTGGTTTGGGAATGCGGAACAAATCCGGTCGGTGGTGTGGCGAGTCGAGTATCGCGTGAAGAATCCAGGGCATGAACCGCGGTCGGAATTTGTATGGCTCTGCCGAAGCACGGAATAAACGAGTGTTCGGAGGCTGGTGAAATTTTGGCGCAGTTCTATGATTTCCTTAAGCGAGTCGGTGGACAGAGGTTGGTCGTGCAGCGTAACTGGAGAAAATTGAGGAAATCACACCCATGCAACAGTTGAGGCAGCGGGCAATTGTCAGGCATCTTCCATGATTTTGTCAGTGTGGACAGCCAAAGCAGACACCGACAGGTTCAGGATCATCCGCATGCACGCTGGTACAGGCTGCAGTAAAAGCTCCCAGTGGAGCTCTCGGTCCAAACTTGCTGCTCGATTTCCTAACAGGGCCTGCGTGTGACGGAAAAATTGTGTAGATTGGCGATCCCCGAGTTGCTTGTCTGAAATTAGGTGTTGCAGGCGGTTACGTCCTGACAGCATAGTACGCTCGAGAACGATTGCCCTAGGAGTGTCATACTCGTTGGTCGTGGGTGCATTGGATAGGACCTTGTACAGTTTATGCGTGACGTCACAGGGAGAGAGGACTGGACGTGGGCAAAGTGATCACCAGCCAAAGAACCCAGCCGTGGGCAAAGAACCCAGCCAGCATCTGGATCTCTGCCCGCCACCACACGTTTGGGGAAGCAACCGACCCTCCTTTGGGCCGATCTGGCACGTCCCAAGCCCGGTGCCAATATAGAAGCTGCTCAGGCACCTCGTAACGACCAACACCCAGAGCGAGCTAGGGACGCGGAAGTCATTCGCTTACGCAAAGAGAACGACGACCTCAAGAGCATAATCAAGAGGCTAGTTAACGAAGTGGCACAGATTCGGAAGCTCGTTACGAATGCGTCTGATAACGGTGTGCCAGGCATGGCCACAGAGACTACAACCCCAGCCCCAGTAGACGGTACTGAGACGTCCTGCAAACGCAGAGCAGTAGTAAAACAAACAGGTGAATCGGGAGCGATGTCCGCAGATGTCAGCGAGATTAAGCAAACTCTCATTCGCCTGGCAGATGGCCTCAAACAGGTCACTGCTAGCGTCAGTTGTCTCACCGATAACGTTCGTCAAATTCAGGTTGCACTCGGAGACCCCAACTCGCAAAACTGGTACAGAAGTACTTGCCCGTCCGTCGCGACGGAGATCCAGTAACCCAACTCCCAGACTACCGAGGCCCTCCACGCCCCGAGCTCGACGAAGACTTCTCCGTTGCCGAGGTCAGACAGGCCATCTTCGCGCTCAACCGCAAGTCTGCGCCGGGTCCAGACGGAGTCACCAACAGAATGTTGAGAAACCTCGAGGACACGTCGATCGTCTTCCTGACCGACAAAATCAACGAGTCCTGGAATAGCGGCGTTGTTCCTGCAGAATGGAAGATGGCCTGCACGGTGCTCATCCCCAAGCCTGGCAAGGCCCCGAACATCGAGAACCTCAGGCCGATTTCTCTAACCTCCTGCGTCGGCAAGGTCATGGAGCGCGTTGTCCTCAACAGGGTCAACGGGTACCTCGAAGACAACGAGGTTTACAGGTACAACATGATTGGCTTCCGCGCCGGACTCTCGACGCAGGATGCAATGAGGCTAATAAAGCATCAGATTGTGGATGGCCGTTCCAGAGACGTCAAGGCTTTGCTCGGTCTGGACCTCGAGAAAGCTTTCGACAACGTGCTCCACAGCTTCATCGTAAAGACCATTTCAGACCTGGGTCTCGGCTCCAGATTCCATAGCTACGTCAGCTCTTTCCTAACGGACAGGAAAGCCAAGCTTCGCATTGGGGACTTCGCTCCAACGATGTGTCCCTCGGAGGCCGTGGCACTCCTCAGGGCGCCGTCATCTCACCCACCCTGTTCAACATCTGTATGATTGGTCTTTCCGAGAGGTTGGCACGCGTAGAGGGCGTCAAGCACACCATATACGCCGACGACATCACCTTATGGTGCTCCAGCGGCTGCGAGGGCAGAGTCGAAGAATCCATGCAGGAAGCGATCGACGTGATCGAGGAGTATCTCCGCCCCACCGGAGTTCGATGCTCCCCCGCCAAGTCGGAGCTTCTGCTTTACAGAAAAGAGAAGGGAGGCAGACCCAAAGATAGGAAGCCAGTCTCCGAAAGCAGCATCAGTCTTCGCACTTGTGACGGGGGGGTGATACCCAGGGTCGACGTTATTCGGGTCCTGGGCATGTTTGTCGAATTCAACGGCGGGAACGGCACGGCTCTCCGCAAGATCATCGCAAAGACGCACAACGCTTTCCGCCTCGTTCACAGAATAGCAAACCGGCACCGTGGAATGAAGGAAAACAATCTCCTCAGGCTTATCAATGCCTTCGTACTATGTCACTTTACGTACACACTTTCTATGCATAACTAGCTCAGAGCGGAGCGCGACAAGCTCAACGCTCTCATCCGCAAAGTGGTCAAGAGGGCTCTCGGGCTACCCATCAGGACCCATACCGAGGATCTCCTTAAGCTGGGGGTGCATAACACTGCCGAGGAGATTGCCGAAGCCCAAGAACGCGCGCAACTCACTCGCCTGAGCACCACAGCGGCAGGTAAACACATCCTCGAAGAGCTGGGTTACCAACCTGCGGGATTCCCGATGGTCAGTACCCCGATCCCCAGGTGCATTCGAGACAAGTTCGAAGTGGCCCCTGTGCCCCGAGACGTCCATCCCGCCCATAACGAGGGCAGACGCAAGGCCAGAGCAGCAGTCATCCTCAAACAGATCAAGCAACGAGACATTAGAGCAAGCTTCGTCGACGCCGCGGAGTACAGCGATGGGAAGACCTTCGCCATCGTTGTGGTCGACTCCAGCGGCAAGATTTCCAACTGCGCCTCCATTCGCACTTCAGACCCCGGTGTCGCCGAGCAAGCCGCCATCGCCCTCGCCCTGCTAGACGGTCGTGGGTCCGAGATATATCGCGATTTCAAAACGGCAGTTAGGGCTTTTCAGAAGGGTTGCATCGCCAAGCAAGCAGCTCGTCTCCTTAGCAGCTCGAGTCGAGATGTTCTCACGCATCATTCAATCCACTGGTTTTCAGCTCACGTAGCGTCGGTGGAGGGTGCTCCCCCGAACCTCAATGAGTCTGCTCACGAGGCTGTGCGTGACCTCACCGACCGCGCTTCCTCTGCAAGAAGCACCGACTCCCCTCCTCCCTACGGCCACAGGGACGCTCCCGCTACTCACAACGAGATTATTAAATTCTACATGACTAGAAAGGTCTTTCCACCCCCTCACCCCAAGTCGAATAGGGCGCAAGCCATTTCGCTTAGGCTTCTGCAGACCAGTACGTATCCGTGTCTGTCCGTTCTCCAAGAGGCTTACCCGGACGTGTATCGCGACGACGCCTGCCCCTCCTGCGGGCAGACCTCCACTCTAGCGCACATGCTATGGGAGTGTGTGTCGACATACCCCAAGTTCATCAAGGAGGAGTGGGACTCGCTTCTGCTTAGCCCCGCTCTAGAAAAGCAAATCCTGGTGACCGGGCCTGTGGGCTAGACCTGCCGGTCCCGACGTGGGACTAGCCGAATGCGCGACGAGTTCGCGTCCTCGCCGGACCTACAATAAAATTTTCTTCACTCACTCACTCACACGTGATCAGAGGTCTATAAGGTAGTCGTAATCGTTGCGTTTTTCAACAACTCTTAAGAGGTCCTTCAATGTCAAGATTAGCATGGTCTTCTCTGATGGAAGGACCAATAACACTTCATCGCCTGCAAGAAGCTGTCTCGCTCTTGACTTTCTCTCAAAGTACTTCTTTGGGATGCTTTTCCCTGCTAATGTTCTTCCATGAGCCATCTTGTAGGTGTCCTGTAATCATTCCTGATGCTCTACGACATATTCCTCCATCGTCTTGGTCTCAGTGCCGAGATTATCGCCTGTCCAGAGTTCCTTAAGCATGGACATCCGTCACCGCACAAATCTTCCGTACAGGAGGTCGAATTGGGAAAACCCAAGGCTTGCTTGCAGGACCTTTTGGTTGGTGAAGATCAATGTGCCCAAGTATCTATCCTCATTTTAGGGCATTCCTGACACATACGTGGGAACATTTGCTTAAGCGTTATCTAAAGTTTTCCACAAGACATTTGCCATTGGATGGTATGGCGTTGTGGACAGTTGTCGAAATGACAATAGTCGTCCCAGTTCCTGCATGAGGCTGGATGTAAAACGCTTGCCATGGTCACTCACCATCTATCGTGGAACACCAACAAGGGAGAACATTTCTGGTAGGCCCTATTTTACCCGCTCTGTCTCAATACTTGGTAATGCTACCGCTTCGGGGCCGCGTGTAGCAAAATCGATCATGTTCAGTACATAGTTATTCCCTTTATCCGACGTTGGCGACAGAGGACCAATAATGTCAATTGCCACTCCGTGAAGTGTTGTCCCGATGACGGGTGTATTTTCCAACGGTACGCAGGCTACAAGGTGTTTCGGTGCAGTTCTTTGGCATATGTAACACGATTTTACTTTCGCGTATGTCTGTGTGCAGTCAAGCGGTAATGAACGTCAGAGATGCGCCGACAGACGTAAACCAACATTGGTTAGATATGATACAAGTAAAACAAAATAAGCAGTAAACTGAGTACAGCACGAAAGCCGGTAAAACGAACACACGTCTACATTAGGTGCTACGCCCAGCGTTCAAAAACGGAATGAAAGCGTATCACAGATTGAGTTACGATGGTGGCAACGATCATCGGTAGCAATTTTTCAAAGATTCTAGTTGGAGAGGCGAGCCAAGGCATGATGGCCCTCGTGGAAGGCAAACCAAGGCACGATGATGTGAGTGGTCATCAGATGAGGCAGGCGACGCGCCCCGGCTGCATTACCGTGGACAGATCACTCGAACACGTGCCATGCGGATGGATTCCACTGTCACACCTCCACGTTCCACCTCGAGCAAGAGGCAGCTCAATGTAAAGGCATCGGTTAGGCCTCAGTTAGACCTCAGCACGGGCACAGCCTTACACTGCTTCGGGAGGCGGCTACGAGCAGGCAACAGGCAGGATTGCTCCAAACGGCACCGCACCGGTCGCCACATCGCGTCTGCACCAAAAGGCAGGCGCGTCCTCAAGTCGGCCACAGGCACCGCAGCAGGAGCTCCCGGAACAGTGCTATGGTCCTGCATCTTCCAAATTCACGAACGCTTTGTCTGCTCTTTCGGCATCCGCCTCTACTTGCTTTCCCCTTCAATTTTCTTGATGCTGCCAGTCGTGCAAGTGGTCCCTGGCTAACCTTCTGCTTCTTTCCTAATCCTTTTCGACACGAAATTCAAAATCCCCAAAACTTCTCACAAAGTCCACATTCATATAAATAAATAAAATTATGACCTTTCGCTCCAGTGGTATTGACATACTCAGCCTGGTGGAGAGGTGAATAAGTTCATTTAAAGCCATCAAAGGATCCACCCTTCACACCTAGTCCGAAGTATCGCCAGCGGCTTTCAATATCTCAAGAAACCGATGCACAGTTTCACGAACATAAATTTACGCAGCTCGTGCGTCATAACCACAATAGTATCATGCCATTAGAGCGCGCCCTATACGGTGGCGGTCCATTAACATTAATAAATCAAATGTATATCCATGCTCGTTATTAATGGGTAAATAGCGTATTCCATGAAAATCAAGTGAAAATTGTTTCTTTATTGTTCTTTCCTTCTTTGTAGCACTTCCTCCAAATCTACCCCTTTCCTACGCTGATAAAAAACATGATCTATCTTTACTGGTTGCTTGCAAACATGACAGCGAGATCCCCATGGAATAAAAAGACACTTTTGTAGTAAAACATTTTTACTCGAAACGTTCTCGTATGTAACTGAAAAAAGATTTACCCCTGGCGCTACTTGCATTTTCTTTACTCCCTTTAATACGTCCCTTCCAGGGCATTCACTGTACAAGGCTCTGTACACGGGCTCCGGCAAAACAACGTCACGAAAATGCTTGTAGAACTTCATATTCTTGACTCTAGATAAATATTTATTTGAAAACCTCGTTGGGAACAATCGTGCACTAGCGACAACTTCTCTAAAATAACCAAAAATACCTCTCGAGAGTGTTCCGGTTGAAAGAAGAAAGTCTAGCAACGCGCTCCCGAGCCTTACTTGGCTTACGGAGCGTAACTAAGGATCGCTGATGTCACGAAGGAACAAAAATCTGTTGACGATCTGCCGCAAAAAAATCGTCCCAGGCCCCTTCCACCGTTCTTATCTCCTCTGAACAAATTCTTTCGGCGGCACCTTTCCAATTGTGCAGCCCACACGAAAATGATGGAAACTCGATGTAGCTTCTGTACGTTGAGTCTTGCACATCGCAACACTTGCAGTGTATGCCAGAGCGTACTAGCAAATAACAGGTTACACACGGTGGCTGTAGCACAATATGTATAAGCCTGATCCTCTCCATTTTTCCGCCTTTCCACGGGGATTATGCGTCTATCCTGTTCAAGATGGCTCGCCATCACGAAAGCATTCTACAGGTACTCCTAAGCACTTAGTTGGTAAAGTCACCCAGGAACCGTTTGCAAAATGGTCAGTCTTCTAGTGCCGTTCTCCGTGTGGGTTGAAAGAATACATGGTTAGACAGAATGCTTGAGAGGGAGCAGGAGGGACGCAACGCATGAGCCGAGAGGTTGTAATCGGCGCACAGCTGGACACCTCTATGGGGTTCGGCAGCTTTGGACAAGGAGCCCCAGATGGTAGGAGCGCCGGCCACCATAAAGGAACCTCAACTCTTAATTTTACAGGCTGCTTCTTCAATCAACTGCTTCTACGTAAAGACACCCTCACTATCCCGCACTCGCATAACGAGACACTTGTAGCCTCTGTTTTTACTCATGTGTTATTTTTGTTGTATTCCACAAGTGTCTATACGCCTTCATATTTGTCTCCTTGTTTGCAATGGCAGCATGGGCCAGCTCATTACATCATCCGTTATTCCCAGTTTATTCTTCGGGAGAGAACAGATTCCGAATCTGCACCCAAGCGACGTCAACGTTGAGTGTTCTGGGTAAATGTCTCGGACGCTGTATTTGGGGGCGTATGACGCAGCAGAACAGCGCGTAAGCCAAGTGACTCTACGCAGCGAAAAGAGTGCCTTCGCAGCCAATAGGTGCCACAGCACAGCTCGTGTGATGACGTGCGTCGCCACAAGCGTTGCACGCGTCACATTTTACCGGCCTCAGTGATTGATTCGATCACACAGAATATATGCAGTGCAACACGCTGTTTATTCTGTTAAACGAAACCTTGCAGTCGTGCTTCCGAATGGCGCTCTTATTAGGCTTTAGCACACGACTATTCATAATAAAGCCCACCATCATGTTCCACACAAGTTTAGCTGTAGCTTCTTCAGTTCCCATAAACATGCGATGCTCTAATGCGCCTCCCAGGCATGACGGCGAAGAACTGTGCTGGTGGAACGATGCAATTTCATCAGTATGTGAGTGCGCGATCTCAATGCACGCTATGCTCTCTGCGTTGGCTAGAAGTATCATGCAAAATTCCGTGCGATGAAGTAGTTAGCCTTGAACTCGTCTGAACGCCTACTGAGTTAAATAATTGCGAAGATCTCACACACTGTGCGAATCGACTTTATGCGAAGTATTTTGGGAAGGACGTGGTTACCCAGCATTGCTTTGGGTTCCACAAACCTTTACCAGGTAAACCAACATGTCTCCGTAAATTAAGTAGTTGTATGGATGAGTCGCGCGCGCACGCCTGTGTGACGACCGCAGCACCACCACGACCACGTAGCCGAATTGTAGGCAGTGAGGTTTCAAGCCATTTCCACTAGAAACCACTTCTAAGGATTGCATGGATTTTGAGCTGCGCGTCGTGAAAGTGGCGAAAAAAGGCAGGTCAACTTACTTTTTCAAGTGAAGCTCTTGCTTGGACTAGTTGATTCATGCTTGAATGTGTAAAGGAACTTTTTCAGCAAGTAGCCGTTTAATGCGTCGAAGTCAAAATGTAACTGGAACGCCCACGTATATGGTCGCAAGTTTGCCGAATTACCTTGAAACTAGCGCTATGCTCTAACTCAATTACCCAATAGTCGTCAGTCCCCAGCAGCTATGGAGCACCAGACCAAGGCGGCGGTCATACCAGTACCGCAGAAGAGGGTGCTAAGAATCCCTGGATCCCCACAGGTCGACAATGCAAACTGACCCTTGCAACGTTTAACACCCGAACCCTCTGGAGTGAGGCTGGCTTAGTAGTACTCTTTGAGGAACTATCAGGCATTGTTTGGGATATTATCTGCCTTAGTGAGATTAGAAGAACTGGTGAGGCTTATACATTGCTGAATATCGGACATGTCCTCTGCTATAGAGGTCTCCCTGACAAGAAGCAATACGGGGTAGGATCCCTAATCCATAAGGACATAGCGGGCAACATTGACGAATTATACAGCATTAACGAGAGGGTAGCAGTAGTCGTAATCAAACTTAATAAGAGGTATAGGCTAAGGTAGTACAAGCCTACGCTCCAACATCCAGTCACCACAATGATGAAGTACATCAGTTTTATGAAGAAGTTGAATGAGCGATGAGAAAAGTGCAAACGCGCTATTCAGTAGCAATGAGAGACCTCAATGCGAAAGTGGGGAAAAGCAGGCGAGTGAACAGGCAATTGGCAACTACGGTGGCGATTCTAGAAACGCTAGAGGAGAGATGCTGGCAGAATTCGCGGAAAGGAATAAGCTGCGAATAACGAACACCTTTTTCAGGAAATGAAGCAACAGAAAATGGACCAGGAAAAGCCCTAACGGTGAAACAAGAAATGAAATAATGTCATACTTTCTGCCGATCTTAGCATAGTGTAGGATGTAGAAATTATAGGTATGGTAAAGTTCAGTGACCATAGGTTAGTGAGGGCTAGGATTCACCTCAATTTGAACAAAGAAAGAATAAATTTGCTCATGAAATACAGGTCAACTTAGTGGCTGTAAGGGTAAAAGGAGATAAATCTATGCTGGTACTTGCAAACAAATATGCGGCCTTAGAACAGAGAGATGATAATGATGACATAGAGGTAATGAACAAGATCATGATAAGGCGCGCTTCAGAGGCAGCGATTAAAGTGGGAGGAAACCAGTCGGCAAGCTCTGCCAAGTAACAAAGCACCTAATACATCAACCACTAAATGACAAAAAATGAAAGTCTCCAACTCAGAGATAGGATAGAATTCGCGAAACTGTCAAAACTGATCAACAAGGCCAAAATAAGGGATATTCGAAAGTATACCGTGAGAAAGACTAAAGAAATCGTAAAAAATGGACGCAGCCTGAAATTAGGGAGAAAGAAACTTGGCATAGGACAAACCAAGATGTATGCACTGAAAGATAAGCAGGGTAACATCATTAGCAATCTCGAAGGTATAGTAAAAGCAGCGGAAAAATTCTATACTGGCCTGTACCGTACCCAGAGGAGTCAGGGTGCCTCACTTAGAAACAGTAATGAACAGGATACAGGAACTCCTTCTAGAACAAGCGATGAAGTCAGAAGGGCCTTGCAAGACATGAAACGTGGAAGAGCGGCAGGAGAAGATGGAATAACAGTCGATTTAATCAAAGCTGGACGAGACATAACGCTTGAAAAACTGGCAGCTCTTTATGGCAAGTGTCTATTGACTGCAAGGGTGCCAGAAAACTTGAAGAATGCACACATTATAATAATACACAAAAGGAGAGGCGTTAGAGAATTGAAAAAATATAGGCCCATTACCTTACTCCCAGTATTATATGAAATATTTATCAAAATATTCTCCAATAGAAGAAGGGCAACACTGGACTTTAGTCAACCAAGGGAACAGGCTGGCTTAGGGAAGGGGTAGTCTACAATGAATGCCATCCATGTTATCAATCAGGTTATGAGAAATCCGCGGAGTACAATAAGCCTCTCTATATGGCTTTCATAGATTACGAAAATGAATTTTATGCAGTAGAGATACCAGCAGTGATAGAGGCATCACGCAATATAGGAGCACAGAACCCTTATGTAAATACCTTGGAAAATATGTACAGAGGTTCTACAGCTAGCTTAATTCTACACAACAAAAGCAGGAAGATACTTCTAAAGAAATGGGTCAGACAGGGAGACACATTCTCTGCAATGCTAGTTACTGCGTGCTTAGAATATGTATTCAAGCTCTTAAACTGGGAAAGCTTAGAAGTAAGGATCGATGGCGAATATCTCGGCAACCTTCCATTTGCCGACGACATTGTTATATTCAGGAACAATGCACACGGGTTACAACAAATGATACAGGTCCTTAACAGAGAGAGCGAAAGAGTGTGGTTGAAGAATAATATGAAGACCAAGAACAATTTTCCCATTGCAATATGTGCCGTAATAATTATAATGTCTGTGGTATATTTTGATAAATAAGCGATTGCGGTATTCCGTTTGTCCTTGAAGTACTGCCCGCTCAATTGAATGGCTCAAATCAACCGCTAGTGAGAGCTACGTGCCACCTCCAATTTTTCGCATCGATTGTTCTATATATATATATATATATATATATATATATATATATATATATATATATATATATATATATATATATATATATATATATAGATAGATAGATAGATAGATAGATAGATAGATAGATAGATAGATAGATAGATAGATAGATAGATAGATAGATAGATAGATAGATAGACATCTGCGTGTCTATGGGAAGACGAAGTATGTGTATTCTAGCTTTTGCGTATATGTGTTTTAAAACACTATGTCATCTGTACGTAACAGGACCGTCTGTAGACACAAACAATAAAGCCAGTCATCTGTTTGATGCAACACAAACACAGAAAACCAATCTTTTGATCCTACTATAAGTTACTATACTTGGTGCATTTAGTTTTCCCTTGCGAAAGGCTAGTGCCGGTAAATCACTAGTGAACTTTTGGAAAAAGCCACTGCTACGTATGCAACGAAGTGCTGCACTTAGAATAGAAAAAAGATCTATTCTTCCAGGTCAACGAATATTTTTGAAAGGCAATGCACAATAGGTATTTGTCATATTTCGAACACCACACCATATAAAAAGAACAGTTGAACTTTTCTGTGTGCATGGCTCAATAGGAGCCTCTCGTATAGCTGACGCGGTTTCCTTTTTGTAAGTGTCAAACTTGTTTGCCTGCTTCGGCGACATACCTTGCCAGCAATATTAAGGGTGAGTGTCATATTTCCACCTATAAAATGCGAGTGTCCAACATGGCACGAGTAATCGTATAAGTACGGCGAAAAGGTTGAAATATTCTAAGCAATAGCAACAGTGCAAGTTAAGATGCCAGCTTAAAAGGCAGTTCAATTGAAAGTGAGATCTCATTCCACACCAAATATATATAAAAAAGCTGCAGGTTTTGAAAATAGTATGAAAATTGTTATCCCAAAGAGAATTTATGAGAGTATTTCAAGGGTGATATGAGTAGTTCGGCATTGAATTGAGTAAAGCAGGATATTAGGCGTCACAAAAGACATTAAATTCGCATACTCTTTTATAAGGGCAAGACCTATTTTGTTTTCCAAATATCGCGAGGTAATTCATTAAAATTGATTTAATTTATTGTTGCAACATGATCGGCTTAGCGCTCTAAACATAATGAAAATTGGGCCATTTGCTGATGATTTTAAACAATAAATAAATTTAAGAAACAACAAATTATAGGTCAACTGAGAAATTAGGATTCTGCGTGGAGCAGAGACTAACAGGCCCTATTAATCGAAAGCATATACTCTACAAAAACCCATTTCGTTCCAATACGGTTACACTTCTTGCTGTGAGTAACAGACTGGCGCTTACCTTTGTCGAACGCCAATAACTGCTTGTGCAGCACCGCTAATCAGATTTGTTGTTGGACTAGTCCTTTCACGGTGTAAAATAAATTTAGATGTTCGCGATAGTAGACACGGACAAGATGGCATATTGCAAGCGCTCATTAAAAACTGATGCCCATCAGGAAAATGTAAACTGTTGAAATGAGAAATAAAGGTCTGCACATGCGCGACCCAACCGTAGACCACAACTATTTCGTTTTAGGTTCAGTTTGAAAATTAGGCACTTGCCTTTCCTCTCTTACACCTAAAGGTCTATACGTTCTTTAACCATGCCTGTAGTGAGCTCTGTCAGTGAAGAATTCTTTAAAATTTAGGGAATCTTTTTCTCGCCTTCTGATATATACTGCCGCAACGAAAAAAAAACATAGGTAGGTTGCACCAGACTCAGAGCTGCAGTAGTGTACGTGAAAAAAATTTTGCGTTCAGCAAAGGTCGTACGGGCACTAGGATATAGAGTTGACGTAACCAAACATACAGCGTACATTTACTGACATTAGCAAGCTCAAATGCTTAAGTTACAACTAGTGGGGTTTACACGGACAAATCTTGCAACATTGCTCGCTTTCTATTTGTAGTAGCCCCGGTTGGTTTGCGTATGATATTTGGGCACTCGGGTACAGCAATTAGCCTCTATAGCCGACGTCCAAGGCTGCCCTGCGCCGCTCAAGCAGCTTGCACTGGTAGAGAGCTGTACCTGATGCACTGGCCACGATATCTTGCCCTTGCACACACTGGGCAGACGGAAGCGTTCAGCCATGGTCAGACGGGCTTGGCATTGCTCTGTGTTGCTGACCACGTCTCTTGTCGCCATTTTCGGACACAAAGTGTTTAATGCAAGGGCACCATAGTTGATGAAATGTGTAACTTGTGTAGCCAACTGCACCATTGTAGGCCCTGTAACTTGCGATGAGCACCGGCTGGGTGGACTTGGGTGTTATATAACTACTGCGGTGGAGTGAGATCTATCAATAGCGCCCATTCTCGCTCGGATCGACAAACGTATTGCTGAGCTTTGCTCATCTGAACGCCTCGCGCATGGCTATTGTTAACTCCAATTGCGTCATGCGTGGCGCAATAACTACGCTCTCGGTGCAGGCAGAACATGCATGATTGAGCAATAGCTTCTTTTCGCTAAGCAGCGACACCAAAGTACCGCGTGGCTGGTAGGGTTGAATTATTAACGTTTTCGTTACACGCCGCTTTAGCAAGTGACTCCCGGTGGTGACCGAATGTAAAAAGGTTTCATGGCGAAACTATAGGTTGCTGTCCGATGTCCTCAAGCTTAAGTTACTGTCCAGAACCAAACACTGTCAAAACTGCAACTTAAGACTCTCCTTCTTTATTCTTCAATATAGCGGGTACAAAAACAAGCAACACCGAAATAGTGACAACGACTGCAGACGCAGTTGTCGGTGATCGAAATCTGGTCTCGTGGGTCTACTGTCTGCGTTGTTTATGCCTGGATCTCCTTACATACGTGGACGAGTAAGTGCTGGTGTTCTCTTGCATACTACAACGTACAGCATTGTTTGCGGCACCTGTATAATATTGAGACGTGGCTCGATCCTTTCTCATCTGTGTCGTTGGCGCGTATAAATCCCATTCATACGGCTCTCGACCACCGCCGAGATGATGCAGCGTCGGCCCACTCTTCTCCTTCTTCTCCGCCGGTTCTCCGACTAAGATAAAGGGATGTGTCGCCTTAACGTATCCGACAGCTTTTTCCCTGCGCCTATGACAGCATCATCAGCGGCATAACTATAAGCTGAAGGGTGGTTACAATATTTTGCTTCGCGGAAGCATTCTCGTGCCATGATGGCGCTGGGAAATCGCTCGGTAAGCACATATGAGTAGAGATATTGCTTGCTGGTGTGTCGTTGTCGGGCAGTGCGGTAACAACATGCAAGACCACGATGGAAAGAAAAAGGGCAACAACTTCATGCCAAAGCATTGCTTAGGTACGGGCTAGCTGGTATTCCATTGTTTCAAACATCACTTACAGCGCATACATAGACAAGGGACCGGCAGAACGACGAAGACAAGCGCTGACTTCCAACTGATTTTTATATTGAGTAACACGCATATATACTGAGACACCAAGAAAAAAGCGCCCCCCACAAAGCATCAAACTGACATGAGTATGCATTCAAAATTGAAAGGAACCATGACTGCCGCCTAAGACGAACGAGAGTGCATGTGCGACCTCAGAAAAACCAGTTCTTTATCGGTTAATGCAATTAACGGCTTACTAACTGAGTCACCTTCGGCAATCGCTACTGCTTCAGTGATAAGTCTAGTGCATTCATTAGAATGCCTACCTAAGGTAGTGGTTTCTTCAAAAAGCGGGATACAGCCGCATTGTGCGCAATGGACACCTAGATACCCTTACCTTCCTTTGTGCACTTTATTGCTGTGTTCTTGTAACCTTGTACCAAGAGCGGTTCAACTGAAACTAATAGACGGAGACGCCTGAAAGCGCGGTGCGGCACAAAAAAGCGGCAGCTAATGCCATCAGTGGGTCTAAGGCACATGTTGCATTGAGCGGCCATTTAATAACACAGATAACGGGGATAAATTAGGGCTGGCTTTGACGGCAACAACAAGCTGATAATAATGATAAATATTAATAATATTATTGTGTGGTGCTATCTCCTTTCCAGGTATCTAGCCTAGCTAAGTGCAATAAGTGTAACGTGCAATTAACTAGGCGTCGGTAAGTGTGCGTAAAAAGCAACAAAGCATTTCTTTCCAATGCTATGCACTCGTGAACAGTGCACTTTAATGGCCTCCTGCTTCACGTCGTGTTCTGACTGGTTAACTGGAAGAACTTGTGTCCACCCTAAATAGCGTATTGCTCGTATATTACACTCAAACTACTGAATCCCACGTGTGGAATAATCAAGGTGAACCCACTGCAACCCTCGTCTCCTCTTTATCGCGGTACCCTACGTCGCACAAATCGTCCCACCGTGGTGCACAAAATATAACTGAATGCCCCAGAAGCGGACGCGTTTATGATTTTCTGTTGGAGCTACACAGCATATTCTACAGACGCAATTATTGGCTGCACAATAGGAAAACTAGCAGCTGCAACCAACAAGGGCGTTCTGGATTCAAATGGAAGCGATGCCGAGCTCCGGTGTCAAATATTTTTGGGGCGTAGAAAATGGCATCCCGAGAGAAAGGCCTATGTGAGTATGAGAGCTTTGAGATATATATAACGCCTTGATCCACTCAGAAGCAATGTAGACAACTGTAATATGGAGTCTCTCATGCGCCCGCTACTGTCTATGATTGTGAACGAGTCTTGGGAATGGTCGCAATACTTACATTTTGATGAGCTGTTCAGTCACAATCTACAAAATCTTATATTCGTGTTCTCCTCATAGGGCAACAACTCGCAACGAAATGAACCTGTTGCGAGTGAATAGCTTTAAAAGTGTGTATGCATTGCCGCACTGGTAGTTAAGACAATATTTATTTTAAATGCGCCATATAAGTGACGTGTGGTATCGAGATCCATTACAAGAACACAATAAACGTTAGTTTTAGAACAGCAGGAATATTCACTGGCACACTCTGTAGTTTTTGGGTTCTCATATTCTTACGGGGATGTTGGGTGCTCCATTTGTAGCATCGCAGAAGAGAGTCCTTCATGCGTTCAAATGTCGCAGGAGCATTGCACAGGACAAATGGCATGACTTTGAACCGATATAAACCATCCGTCATAAAGAAAGCCGTATTTTCGCAGCCCATTTCATCAATAGAAATCTGCCAGTAGAGGGATCGAAGATAGATGGACGAGAATTATTTACCTCCATGCAAGCAGTCCAAGGCGTCATCGATGCGTGGTAGTGGGTAGGCGTCCTTTCGCGTGATCTTGTTGAAGTGGCGATGATCGCCGCAAAAACGCCAGGTACATTCCATTTTTTTTTACAAGGACGACAGGCGAAGCCCAAGGGCTCGCTGATGGTTTAATGACCCCTTTGCGGAGCATTTTGTCCACTTGTGATTGCATGACTCGACGTTCAGCATGCGATACACGGTCGGGACACGGACGAATAGGATTCGTGTCTCCAGTGTTAATTCCCTGGTGAAAATCAAAATCCAATAAGAGAAACCGCATCATGTAACGAGCTACACATATAAGTCAGACTGTTTGCTGCTTGTAAAAAGTGCCTACGCTTTATGCACCTGTTTAAAATTACCTCTTCATATTATTATTATTGGTTTTATAAAAATATTTACTATACTTATATATAACTCAGACATTGTTATTATCGTGTCATCTATGGAGATTCATGGATCGCACAGGTTTAGAGATGTGCGCCATGATACTTGCAGCGAATTGTACTAAGATCGCACTTACTCTTTCAGCAAACAACGATTAAGCCAAAGTAACTGGAACGAACGATGCATATTGTCGCACGTTATTGGAATTAATATCTGGAAACTGGAGTCATCCTGAACATTCGCAACACGTAGATAAGCCTCGCCAACTTACCGGCTAGAATTCGTAAATTTCGGTGTGCCAGCAAAAAAAAATGAATATTAGAAAAATTCTTATTTATTCAAGTATTTGACTATTCGTGCGAGGAATCTCCGCCTTTTTAGTAATCTAGCTCGATCTCTGGAAATACGCTATCCACCAGAGGTAATTCTTGAAAATTGTCAAATACACGCCCGGAGATACGAAATTGGCGGCAGGTATATTAAAGCACAAGGCCCGACAATCGTTCCTCTATTTATTTGTGTTTTTTTCATGACTAAAGAATCAATTTAAACGGTCATAAACCATGGATATTCTTATTTTCTGGTTCTTTGTGCAGCTAAATTGTGGTGATTGGCGCTTGAAAGGCGTTTCTATTTGTTACATATCCCTCCTAATTCATCCAGCTTCCTTCCAATACGACCCTTTTTTTACAGTGCTTATACAAAAATTTACGAAGTGACGACAATTTTGTTTTTGTAAAGAAACCCAAGCTGGTCGCCTTGCTATTATCAGTTGCCCTTTTAAGCGCACGATTATGTCTGGGTGTTTTGTGTCGATCTTAGCATAAGAAAAAAAAAGGAACAAATATTTGTCTGCCGTAGTACACGTCGAACCTACTTGATCCATGGAAATAAATTTAAAATTATGCTCAATAGGGTACAAAACGTCAAATACAGTCAGAAAGCAATATTCGGTGGCATATGAACATTTTTTCACACAATGAATTGCATCACTCAAATACCTTTTGCAGTTACCGCGCGACTTGAAGCCTCACATCAACATGAAACTACGGTCAACTGCCAGGCTAATACTCGCAGCGCTAATAATCATTGACGCATCTGGAGCGAGGCGCATATGGCCACTCGGTATTGTGAACAACAGTAAGTATGACCCATTATCAATGTCATAGACGGTTTTGTTTGCACGATACCTTTGGGGCAGAAAAGTATTCATGTAGGGCCTCTCTAGTCATCTAGGCTCTGGAACTTATGTAGCCTGTGTGCTTTCATGCACGCATCTACAGCACTGTTTGAACTTGAGTCTACAACACTGTTTGAATTTGAACAGATAGCAATAGAAACCGAAAGCGTTACGCTGCGTGGCCCTACTGTGCGTAAAGACAGCAGCGATTTCAGGCTATGCGAGAATCAAACAGCCAGCTCCTTTTTTGAATTCGGTAAGTTCCTGTAAGCGAGAGGGTGCCCATAATTGCTGCGAGCAGTAAGTACATGGCGCTACTGCGGCATGTTATCATGCGCTCTGTCGGGAGTTTAGGCTTTTTAAAGTCACACCAGACAGTGTGTCTGAAAATTTTGCGGTCATCGACTACGGTGATACCTATTTCGTCTGCAGGGTCACATTCTGATGCCCATCAAGGTTTCTGGTCATTGACATTGCACCTAAAACAGGGCGGTGGTGGCACACAAGCCAAGCCCCACATAATTATACCTATAGCGCTTTTGGTTTCTGCAACACAGCAGAAGCATACAGCAAACGAAACGTGTCCCGAAATATTAGATTATAGTTGTAACCCATCGAAATTTTGTCGTACAAATGTAACCTTATTATTAAATACCTAAGATGATCGCTGGTTTACGAATGGTCTCCATCGCATAGAACAAGAATGTATTATTTTGCGCATTGTGGTCACGCACACACAAACACAAAATAAAACGTCGCATGTTCTTCGACTAAATGTTTCTTTCAAGTTAAGCTAGTGCACGGCCGTACAGAGGAGGCAAACAAACAGGTAAGTGTATATGTGGGGCACGCGTACTAGAGACGCCTAAATACAAGCCACGTCCTGGACCATTATCAGTGCATACAGCATTCTATCCGAGATTGGATTAGACTACCTTCAACAGCATAAGACGCTAACTAATCAAAAAGCAAGCTAGAAGGCAAGAATATATGCGGAATTTTGAAACTATAGAGTGAACGAATGAGTAGTTCTTTCATATGGCCTGTTGGAAAGTCGTGAACACATATAAAAAAGCTTTAGAAATAATCTGTGCGCGTGTCAAATTAATATAAAATTCAGAGGTAGAGTTCACACGTAAACGCTATTGGATGAAAACTCACGGCCTAACGCCTATTGCGATATCTACTAAATATATGAAATTGAAAGTTAGAAAACAAAAATACAAAAGAATACAGGGCTGTTTACGCATGATCATTCTCTCTGATGGCTTCCGACTCGTGGTCTGGTTTTACCTGCGAACAGGAGGTAACTGCCTAATTCCTACTTCATATTTGTTCACTCCTCATCACGCATGAACAGATATCGGAGGGATAGTGCATGATCATTTTCTAGTTTTACAGACTTTTCAGAAATCGACTAAGGCAGATCCAATAAATCTTGTTCTTGAGATGTAGAATTCCAAGAGGTGGACAATACTAGCGCGAGAAATCTACACACGCCTACAACTAATTAAAAAATCCACCAATAAACTTCTAAATAATTGCCTCACAGCACGCACTGAAATGTATAAATTTTAACATGCGAGATTGCAATACACAGTTACTCAAAAGGAATTTCCAGCATTACACAAGTTGTGAGATATTATTTCCCAAAGTTCGGAACGGAATACGGGAGCGTAGTCGTCACTTTGGCGTTTAATGGACAAAATAGCGTTTTGCTATGAAGGTGAGTGGAAAACCAGAGCCCTTCACGGTGAGTTGAGGACGTATATCATCAAACCGGCGTCATTCTCGAAATGTATTCCGAGTGAATACGCCTTGCAATCTCACCAGCTCCGATTCCTAAACTCCAATATGTGCCGGAATGAAATTGCACTAGAGGTTATTTAGTGAATGTTTGTTAATTAGTGGTGCGTTCCAATTTCTTGTGCAATTAATATCACCCATGTGAATATCGCAGCTCATGGAGTTGGATTATGGTACCTGTATGACGTAATTTTTAAATGTTTTGTGAATCCTGAAAATAATCACCCCGTACACTTAAGTGCTCATCAATTTTATGTTATAACACCCGTACTATATGACTGAGAAATAACAATTACTTTCACATTGTACTTTTCCTAGATACCTGTCAGTACGGATATTATGGCCTACCTGATGGTATTTGCCTGGACATGAATCGCCCTTGCGTGAGCTTGTGCTGCAAGGCCCCAAGTTCTCAACTGATAATTAGTGGGTAAGATGCAATGTTTATATGCATTTTACACGCTGTCCTCGTTATATGTGGCCCCTTGCTAAATGCAAAATTCGAATTTGTGTTACTATTATTATTATTTGTTTTGAACATATATGTACAATTACCAGGAAGGGGAAGGAAGGAGCAGGCTGGCAACTGCCACCGGAAGGGGCACAACGTCTGCCTACTCTTCAGAAGGGAGGTGGCAGCAACACAGCTTACTATTGTTGAAAGTACACGATAAATATATCTTAATGCGCATTGTTTAGATAGGTCCGTAGGTCGGCGCACTCATGAGTGCACTCACTGTGTGTGACTCCAGCTGAAAGTACAGTACAAATATATCTGAAGGCTCATTATTTAGACAGCTGCATAGGTCGGAGCACTCACTCACACTCACTCGCATTCATTTCAAAGGCGTGAGTGCGAGTCAGTGCCAGTGAGTGTGCGCAGACGTGTGTTTAAGTGTGTGCGAGTGCTAGTAAGTGTGAGTGCGAGTGAGTGGAGGTGAGTGTGAACGTGACTAAGTACTGTGTGTGTGAGTAGAGGTGAGTGTGAATATGGCTCAGTACTGTGAGTGTGAGTACAAGTGAGTGTGAACGTGGTGAGTGCTTGTGAGTGGGTAGAGGTGAGCGTGAACGTGAGTGAGTGCGAGTGCAGCTGCGTGTCAACTCGAGCGAATGAGTGGTGTGAGTTGCCCTTATGGCGTATGCGTTACACATGATTCAGCAAACTTCTCAAAGAATAGTTTTCCGGGTTTTACTTTCCAAAACTACGACATGATTAAGAGGCACGCCGCGGTGGCGGACTCCGTATTAACTTTGAACACCTGGGTTTCTGGCATTCCGCCCCCATCGAAATAAGGCCCCGCGGCCGGGAATCGAGCCCGTGTCCTCGAGCTTAGCAGTGCTACTTTTCAAGTACAATGGCGCTTGCCAGAAACAAAAGCAAGGTTTGGGTACGGGCTAGTTGGTATTCCATGGTATCAATCGTTACTTACAGCGCATACATAGACGAGGGACAAAAAGGATGACGAAGACAGGCGCTGTCTGTGTCGCCCTTTTTATCCTTCGTCTATGTATGCGCTGTAAGTGATGATTGATACCAAGAAACAAAAAGAATAGTCTCAAACGATAGCACAAACACAAAAAGCCAACGGATTCCATTACGCTCAGTTCGACGTGCCTACTGGTGTAAATTCTAGGATTGCAGGTATTCTGGGGCTGTTCAGCATGTTTCTGATATTTCCGCCCAAAACTGCTTTGGTAGCAAAGTGAAATAAAATCTGCAAAATGTTCGAATTACCTAGCTTATTCAGGACTCAAAAAGCTAAGCATAAAGACATCCCCTCATCCACAACGCCTTGCGCGGTTCCTCTCGTCACTTGACCCTTGCCCTCTCAGTTTCGGCGCTTGCTCGGGAGGCGTAGAGCAGCTTCCATAGAGTTATGCGAGTTAAGACATTACGCTCAGTTCGACGTGTGTACTGGGGTAAATTCTAGGATTACAGGTATTCTGGGCTGTTCAGCATGTTTCTGACATTTCCGCCCAAAAATTCCTTGGTAGCAAAGTGAAATAAAATCTGCAAAATGTTCCAATTTTACTGTGTCTACTGTTCTACTGTTTGCGCATGCGTTTTTATAGTATTTTACATTGTATAATACTTAAGAAACCTTGAGAAAGCGCTATTAACCTGCCGGAAGCAAGCGATTTTAGTGCATTACAGCAGAATATCTGCGTTTCTTCGTTTTTTCGTTTTCTTTTCCTTTGTCGCGTTGTGTAGACTGTCTGCTGCTAGTCAAAAGTGTTTTGAAGCCAGGTCCCTTTCTCCAGCGCTGCGAAACTTGCACTTACCGCATTGCTATAGTTTATACAGTTTTGTCGCGTTCTCAGTATTTATTGCGCGAATGGCTGTTCACCTGAAACCTCGTTGTTAGGCGGGCCAAGGGTGGAAGAATATTTCCTTTCCTGCAGCGAAAGAGCGCGAATTGAATGCGCTCAAGCAGGCGAACGGAAGTCGCGTAGCGTTTATTTATTTCTTAGGAATACTGCCGATCTCACAACAAATCGCTGCAGGGAGGGCATACATATAAATACATAAGAAGCACAATCAAGTCACTTACACAATGTAAAACACTAAAACACTAGCAGAATTATTACGTGAAATTAGTAGTAGCAGCAAGCTTTGTATGAGCAAGAAATAGAAGTCACGAATAATACGATTACAGGATGCGCGACGATGAGATCAGCTATTCAACCAAAATACCGTTGCATGTTTTTTTTACAAAAAATTGTTCACAAAAACTGTTCAGCGTGTACATTAATTTTCACCGTAGCTAATCTTACGCAACTGTAACTGTAACTGTAACTGCGGCAACTGTAACCGCAAGCGCAAAGTGCAGAGACATTCCAAATCAAGCAGGGGCAGACCTTTGCAGCCGGCGCCTAAGGCCCGGGAAGCGTAAGGCTGCTCGGCTTTAAGGAGGCGCTGACGAGTAGCCGAGACACAACCGTTGGAAGTCATGCGAGCTGTGTGTGCGTGTCTGTGTAGAAGCGGCGCCTACTCTTCCTTCGGACGCTCACCCCTTCTCCCCGTCTGCCGACACGACAAGATGACGCCGGGTGCTTGCAGGTGCGCGCCTGAGACGGTTATACCCATTTATAGTCTGATCTTGCACCTGCGTTCCTCAATGGACCAAAGTGTCCTAGGGTGAGCTAGAGTACTGGGAGGATGAAGCTTCTCCGGAGAACTGCCACGCCGTCGCCCTGTTTTGCCGCACCCGCGGGCTTTCTTCGCTTTGCAAGCTGCGCCAAAGCGGCAGGCGTCTGCTATGCGCTAGATATTTGGGCACTCTTAGCCAACATTGCGATAATTAAGCTCCAATATACTACGTAACTGAAAGATAATACTGCAGCCACTCACCACATAGAGATGCGTTTGTGTGGTGTAAATACGGGAATTTCGTATATTCCATGCTTGCAGCTTTGTCACCGCAATGGTCCGCACTTACGGGGCTGTTTCTTGCACACATTCAGCGTGCGCTTCATTGTGAGCGGAAGTATTTACTTAAGTGTGGCGTGATAAACGTAAACATACTGCAAACTAGAATAAGCACGAGACGACGCGCGTAAGCAGGAGTACGAAGCAGATATCAACAGCTTGCTCATGCTAACGGGTTGCGCATTTCATTTGCTTTCTTTTCTTTCATGCGTTGGCTTTGCTTTACAAGACAGCATCCGGCGCTCCGCTGTTTCCTTCTCAACATGAAAGTAAATTATCAATTTCTTATGTATGCTCGCCGGTTAGTACATACCGAATATACTTGCTGATCAATTAATACGTGGTTTTTTTTATATAATGAAAGGAGGCAACTTAATACAAGGGCGTAAACTTTTCACGGTTCACTGCCATTGAAGGCAATATCGGTAGTAATATTTAAAGCTGCAAGAAATATTTGCATTGCATCAAGGTTGGTAATTTAATGGAAACACACTTAACAACCTCATGCACAATATATCCTTGCTGGTTTGCGTAACAATTCAACATGAGACTATAAATTACGCTTATTCCACTGACAAGCCATTTGCGTATGACAGCATCAGACAATTTACATGTTGATGATGTATTTTTTTTTCATTTTTCCTATTTTTCTCATTTATGTGAGGAATCACGGATTATATACCAAGGCTCTTGTTACAGCTGAACTTTCACATAATAAACGCGTAAACGGCTGGGCTACTATTAGTTATATATTCATTTCAATCTAGAAAAAAATTAATTTGTTTATGAATGGAAAATTTCCTGAATATAGGAGGGAGCGGAAAAACGCAGATGACGCAGATGTAAGACTCAGTGCTTCTGGCGAGTTAAACGGATGTCACTCACCTCCAGAGCTCGCTCCTTTCTCTCTTCTCATTGACGCAAAGTAAAGTCCCTGCACGTTTTTAGTCATGCGGCATAATCTTAGTAATTTTGTCTCCTGATTATATCATCGCTTCAAGTCTCCTCACCTTTCTTGCTTCTCATACTGAGCTATCATACGGGGTAATGTCGTCCCCACATTGCATCACCACTCCCGATGTTTCTTTGCTTTCTCTCTTCTCTCATTCCGTAGTTGCGCGCCTCCACCACATTGCTAGGCATTGTTGCATTGCATCAATTAAGAGCCAATGATGATTTCAAGATGATGCAGGCGGTGCAAGGCAGAAAATGTTACTTCATCGAAAGGCTGATAGAAGAAGGCAGCCAGTGCGACGCCGAAGCGGACCACGCCAAACGCGTGTCTCAAAATAGTGATGAAAGGCTCATTTTTACATCTGGGGCTACGTGACTAGCAAGTTTGTTCTCAAAACAAAGTGTGAACACTGTCACAGTATCCAACTATGAAAGCCTACTTTAGTCAACTGAGCTCAGGTGAGTGCGAGTGAGTGCCAGTGAGTGTGAACGGAGGTGCGTGGGATTGGTAGTGAATGCCAAATGATTGGGATTGGAGGTGCGTGCGACTACGAATGAGTGCCAATGAGTGTGAATGGACATGAGTGCGAGTGAGTGCCAGTGGGTGCGAGGGTGAGTGGAGGCTTGTGAGTGTGAGGGAAGGTGAGCGTGAATGTGAGTGAGCGCGGGGCCTGGAAACATTATGGTGAGAGGATGTAAGTAGGTACTGTCCCACACTGCCGACCTATGGATAGGTGACAGGTCTACTTACAGGGCGTCTGCAGTAAATCGAGGTGCTTAAAATTTCCCGGAAAGATGGTTGGCACCTGTACTCTTATTTGTCTCCTTCAGAAATGGACACCCCTTTACATAAAACGTCTTGATTTCATCAAATTATTCGTAGTGCGACATGGGAGTGACCAGCTCAAACAGACAATTAATTGACAAGGATTATCGGTGTTTAAAGCTATTAGGCAATATTTTGTCCTAGAAAAAAAACACAGGTCCACAGTGTTAACAACACGAGTGACTATATTCCAGGATGTTCTCGAAACTGCCAGAATGGCTTGCTCGGTGCTGAAATTCTACAGTGTCAAGAAACCTTGTACAAACAAACCGTGTTTGTAGCAAAATTTTAGGATGTGGAATAATATTAGGTACATTTGATACGAACCTATTCGAATCGGAAAAGAAGCAATGTGTAGGAAACTAAAAATATGTAGAACCTATACCTGGAACATTCTCCGATGCCTCTTGTACCCCGGAAGTACAAAAACCATACAAAGACACAATCTACAGAAGGTTATACACAGCTACAACGGTACAGAAGAAGAGCTCTTTCGAGAGCTCCAAAAGATGTACGTTGGAGATGCGGATAGAGAACTACTTCCGTATTACCTAGGTAACGAGAATCCTGATCTTGATACGCCTATTACGGAGGCAGAAGTCAGATATGAACTTACCAGGCTCAACTCGAAATCTGCACCAGGACCTGATGGGATAAGCAACAAAACACTCAGGAACATCGACGATGTATCCATCCGAGCTCTCACGGCCTACATGAATAACTGCTGGGAGCAAGGCAGCATTCCAAGTCAATGGAAATCAGCCCAAATCATTTTTATACCAAAGCCTGGAAAGAAACCACAACTGACGAACTTAAGGCCCACATCACTGACATCCTGCGTCGGTAAACTCATGGAACATGTGGTTCTCACACGTCTCACGAGATACATGGATGATGGAGGACTTTACCCACATACCATGGTTGGATTTCGACCAAAGTTATCGACGCAGAATATTATGCTCAAACTAAAACATCAGATCATAGATGCGGGTGAGAACAGTCTAGACACTAAGGCAATACTAGGTCTCGATCTAACTAAGGCCTTTGACACCGTCACGCACAAGGCCATACTACAAAATCTCCAAAAGCTGGATGTAGGACGTAAAACATACGCGTACATCGAAGACTTCTTGACAGATCTTACCGCAAAGATTTCAATTGGAGAATCCAAATTGGACGCGCTCAAGCTAGGTAATAGAGGTACCCCGATGGGTTCAGTCCTATCTCCCTTTCTATTCAACGTGGCAATGATCGGCCTTCCTGCGAGACTCGAAAAGATAGAAGGACTCGGACACAGCCTCTACGCGGACATCACCCTTTGGGTGGCGGGTGGAAGCGATGGGCATGTGGAAGAGATCCTTCAAACAGCAGTAAACACGGTGGAAGACTACATCAAAGACAAGGGACTGAGATGCTCCTCGCAAAAATCAGAACTTCTGCTCTATAGGCCCACATGCCGGGGTCGGAAAAGCATTAGGGAAAGACCGGGCATTGTGGTCAAAGTAGAAGGCACCACGATACCGATAGTGGAGAGCCTGAGAATACTGGGACTCCGCATATCCGAAAACGGCCATAACGGAGAAACCATTAGACTACTTGACAATAGTGTTCAACAAACAATCAGACTAATAAAGGGATATCCAACAAGCACTATGGCATGAAAGAGCACAATCTCATCCGATTAATAGAAACATTCGTAATCAGTCGTATTGTATATGTGGTTCCTTACCTCAAGCTCTATGCTGCGGAGAAAGCCAAGATAGACTGCATTATTAGAATAGCGTATAAGCAAGCCTTGGGACTTCCGGCAAATACGTCAAACGAGAAATTCTTGGCGCTCGGCGTGCACAACACATCAGACGAACTTATTGAGGCCCAGAAAGTAGCGCAGTATGAAAGGCTTACACAGAGTTTGACGGGGAGACACATCTTAGATGACATCGGAATAACCTACGAAGCACAGCACGGAGTGCGGAGAGACATCCCAAGGAAAATAAGGGAACATCTATCAATACCCCCAATCCCCAGAAACATGCACCCGGAGTTTCACCAAGATCGAAGAAACGCACGAGCGAGAGCTCTCCACAAAAGATTCCGTAGTGCCAGGGACGTGGTCTATGTGGACGCGGCGGAGTGCGCAAATGGACAGAGTATGTCGATAGTTGCTACGAGTCTAGAGGGTGACTGCAGAGTTAGTGGGACGGTAAAAACATGGAAGGCAGAGGTGGCGGAGGAAGCTGCCTTAGCACTGGCAATAGCCTCCACGGAAGCTAACATCGTAATAAGCGACTGCAAGACAGCCGTCAAGAACTATGCAAAAGGGAGAATCTCGCCGGAAGCACTGAGAATTTTAAACAACTTTCGTGAAGATTGCGACATTCACATTATATGGGCACCCGCACACTCCTCCCTTCCCGGGAACGAAATAGCGCACAACCTGGCTCGAGAACTGACAGGCCGAGCAGGTGACACGCAACAAATACTGGGAACGGAGAGAGACCGGATGACCAGCTTTCACGAGATCACCAAACACTATAAATTGGGAAGGGCCCATTTCCCCCCGGCACACTCCTCGTTAAATAGACGGCAAGCGACGGCGTGGCGCCTCTTACAAACAGATACATATCCGAACCCGGTGGCCTACCACCGCTACTACCCGGAGCTTTACACGGATTGATGTAGATTCTGTGAAGAAAGGGCGGACCTACAACATATGGTTTGGGCTTGTCCTCGTACACTCATACAGAATAAAATAATTAAGACCAGAGAGCAGTGGGAGACCGCGTTGCTCAGCTGTGCACCGGAAGACCAATTCAAGGCAATCCAGCAGGCCGAAGTTGCCGCCAGAGCCCAAGGGCTCGAGGCCGTCATTTAGGTAGAGGCCTAGGTCTCAAATCTGCTGTGCACAAATAAAGTTTATTCCTCCTCCTCCTCCTATACTGGATTTGTCGAAGTATATTTAGGTGGTGTGATTCAACACCCTATCGCTACTAATCATCCTTATCACCTGATCGTACTTCATCAAGGTGATATATCTTCTTATCAGCCTTTATGCATCCTTATTGGCATTAGTAGAGTTCACTCTACCATTAACAACCTTTATTTCTACTTGTCAACCTAATCAGGCATAATCCGACCCTTACAAAACCTTATCAGCCTTATAAGACTTGATGCGACCGTTATCAACCGTTATCAACATTGTCGGAATTTACTCTGACAAATAGAAGTTCGTATCACTCTTTAGCACCTTATCCGTCCGGGTCGAACCTTATCAACCGTGATAAGACCCGTAATGGCCCTCCTCATGCCTGACCATGCTTAACACATTGACTGCTTATCTGTCCGTGTGGTGCGACCAGAAGACGCATGAGCCCACCCGCCGTGGTTGCTCAGTGGCTATGGTGTTGGGCTGCTGAGCACGAGGTCGCGGGATCTAATCACGGCCGCGGCGGCCGTATTTCGATGGAGTCGAAACACGAAAACACCCGTTTACTTAGATTTAGGGACACGTCAAAGAACCCCAAGTGGTCGAAATTGCTGGAGTCCTCCACTACGGCGTGTCTCAATATCAGAAAGTGGTTTTGGCACGTTAAACCCCATAATTGAAAAAAAAGACGCATGAGCTCTCGGAAATCGGTGGCATTTCGATGGGTGAAAGAACGCCCCGGCGAAAGGCGGTTCCCGCGACAACCGAGATGAATCATGGTTGTGGCAAGCTTTGCATTACCTTTTGGCGAAACAATTTTTTCTGACGTCTACAAGACTCTATGGCAGCTCTGCGTGTGCTCGTAGAGATGGCTTTTATTTCACCAACGTAATGCGCTTTATGAACGGACCGACGGACAGATTGTCTTCATGAGCTGCCAAAGAACGCTTACGCGTTCACGCACACGCTACACACGCACCCGCCGTGGTCGCTCAGTGCCTATGGTGTTGGGCTGCTAAGCACGCGGTCGCAAGATGAATCCCCACCACGGCGATGGCATATCGATAAGGGCGAAATGCGAAAACACCCGTGTACTTACATTTAGGTGCACGTTAAGGAATCCCAGGTAGTCGAAATTTCCTGAGTACACCTCTACGCCGTCCCTTATGATGAAATCATGGTTTTGGAACCTAAAACCTCATAATCTAATATTTTATACACACGCCTGCACCTATTTGGTTACAATGGAGCAAAAGAATGCACCCTCGCCAAGTACACAATAAAAATAAAAATAACGCGACATTTCTGGCCCCTTACGGGTTCCATGATCAGAATGAAGATGTAAACAAGGACGCGCGAGTATTTATGGGCGAGGCGGCGCAGCGTGCGTTTGTACATCTCGGAAAGATTACCCCGAGTCCTCCTTATCGTCCGTGTATTTGATCTGATGCTGTATAATTTTGAAAACAAACGGGCAGATCAATGTTTCTTGCTTGCGATGATGCCTTCCGAGCCCCAGTCCACGAAGTGTCCGGAATGCTGGTGATATTCCACCAAGACGTATGCGGCTGTGTGGCCCTTCGCTACGTCATTTTTTGTTGCTTTAAAGTTTTCGCCCCTGCGGATTTTTCCCGGAGAGTGTTTGCGCTCGAAATGGTCTTTTGCACGATCCGGCTGTTGGCCAAGTTTTCAGCAAGGCACGTGGGCCACTTGAACAACGTAGAATTTCAAAATTCTTGTAACGACCTCGCTTGTTCCCGCCGCGCATGGTACAGCCGTAGACTTCGCTCCTTCTTTCGCCGTTTCATGGCGAAAATAAATGGCCGCCTTCTCCAGGACACAAACAAAACAACAAAATAAGCGAACTTCGCCAGGACACGTCGACCTATCCCAAGCTGACTAGGGATCCGGCAAAGCTGGATTAGGAGCTACAAAAGCTGCTCACTGAACATTTCAAGTTCGTCCCACCCCCCGCCCTCCCACCGAAATGAAAGTATCACTGCTGCAGGTTATGATTCCGCAGGTTATCCTGCCGCAACAATGGGCTCCCACTCTTTACGGGCTGCCAACAATTCACAACCTCAGTGTTCCGCTATGAGAAATCGTGGAATACACAAGCTTGCCGCTGTGCGAACTGTCCGGCAACCTGCGCCGCCCTCTCCAGCCGCTTGCAGGACTCACGTCCACGTTCGTCTAGGATTCCGCTCATGGGTTTGAGCATTCAGGAAGCGCCCGCATTGATAACGACGCCGTTATAATTTCTTCTGGCTTGAACTCACTTTTTACGTGTGTGTCGATTGAGTGTGCGGTCGAGTGGTGCAGGAAGCTTGTCGAGGCTTACTGTTCATTGCCCGAATACACGCTATTTGAAACGAATGAGGTATACCGCCTTCTAAAATATTGGCATGGGAATAGGTACTTCGTATTTGAGAAGCAGTTTCAGAAGCAGGTGTTCGGCATAGCGATGGGGTCATCTGCATCGAGCGTTTGCGGCAACATTGCTCTGAGGGATCTGGAAGATGCCATATTGTCGTCATTCGGGACGTGACCAGAGCCTGTTATAAGACACACAGACGACTGCTTCTGCATTGTCCCTCGCCAGCACACAACGCATTTCCTCAAGCATCTGAATTCATTCAAGCCGAGCATGCAGTCCATGACTGAAGAAGAAGCCATTGGTGGATTCCCTTCCTGGGCGTCGTCGTAGAGAGAACTTCTAGTGTCTTTAAGACCAGTGTGCACAGAAAGCCAATGCATACAGGAAAGTACCAGAGCTTCGATGTTGCTTTGCTGAACCACATCCTCTCGGGCTGCCCGGAGGATCTCTCATCTGCCGACCTCATCCCGCCATCCACCACCGATAAACAATGCGAAGCCCTTCTCTCCAGCATGGACCGATGCATCCAGAGACGGGTCCTGGCATGATCTGAAAACGTCATCGACGATCGGAGCCTGGCATCCTACGTAGCTTAGCCTCTCTTACCTCTCACCCCTTCGATTATTGAAGTTGTTACTCACTTACTGAATGGGCGGCTACAATTCGGTACAACCGATCCGTCGCAACGGTACTCTTTTCTCTAGCGTTGTGCTTCTACTCCAGCCCCCAGAAACGTAGCCAAGATTAGCAGGTTGAGAGAGGGAATTTCTGAAGGACTGTTACCCTCCATAAGTGCTCATAACACACGAATACAATTCAGCTAAGCACCGCCTAAAACAGCGCAAGAAAGGCCGAATTGCTCGGCGGTATCATACACTACCCCGGGAACAAGCGAGGCCCTTGCAATAATTTTCAAAGGCTATGGTTACTGAAAGGACAGGTCGGTGTCGTAATGCTTTCGATACTAGCAGTATCAGATAAAGCATCCTGTACTTGAAGCCGAAGAACTAAATGGTATAATGCTATAGAAAGTCTGTGAATTGTCCACGAACAGGTTAGCATTATTTGGCTCTGCTGCTACTCCTCTTCTGTTCACTTACTTTGCTAGCTTCTGCATGTCTACCCACCACTACCAATCATCTACTATTACATTACTTTACGCAGTACATGTGTTATCTTCACCAATTATGCCTTTGTGCCGTCCTTTCTTATATCAAGTGAGCCCAAAACGCCATCACAATGTTGTCTTTTTGCCGTCTCCACCGCTTTATTTTTCGTGTCCTAGTTTGCTTCACGTTTTAGTCACCAACTTTACGCCGCGACCGCGACGCCATGAATGCTTTTTTGTCCAGCGCTACTAATCATCTATTGTTACACTATTATAACAATCGGATGTGTTAACGTCTTTATTTTCCCCTTTTTTGATACAACCCTCATGTGGCGTCGGTGACGTAACCAGTTTTTTTTATTACGATAGCAACTATATAGACACTCCTGGAAAATTTTTGCCGTCGGCGTCGGCATCGCCAGAGCTGTGATGTTCTGTATAAAGTCCAAGAGTGATACCACAGTCACTACCAGCCGTATGCTGTATGTGTGAGGGAAAGCACGCGAGGAGAGCCGACCATCGCGGCTTAGTCTGGTACGCACAAGGGAGGAAAACTGGGAGGTAACGCGCCGTCTTCCATCTCCCGAAACGCTCGGCGGGATGGCAGGGAAGGGGCGGTGGTGTAATTCGAGAGCAACTGCGTATTGCGCGGCCTTGTCCGAGGGGTACCTGCGATCGCGACTCAATCTCGCGCATACAGGGGAGGAAAGTGGGGAGTAAACGCGCCATATTCCACTGGGTGCACAGCGCCGGCTGGAGGGGAGGGAGGGGGCCTGCGTTGTACTTCGTTACTAACTACTTATTGCGCGGCTGCGCGCGACTTATGCTATACGCGATTTGCGTCGGCTGCTGATTCTGGGTATGACGGTGGCTCATACATTTGTGTTTGCTCTGTTCTCGACGCCCTATTTGAATCGAAGCGATACGCAGCACGAACATCGCTTCGCTCGCTTCTGCTGCCGCACTTCCTCACGCAAGCGTTTTGACTGTGTGTTTCCGAGGTCATTGAATGTGATGTGTAGATGCTGCCTGTGCCCGCTGACACCATGCTTCGAAGCTAGGATAGTAAGCCAATGTTTGCAAGTTTACACGGCCGATATAACTACTATCTTTACTTCGTAAAACTATCTAACCATTTCCTATCGCAATCGATAGTTCGCCTTCCGTGCGAAACTGCTACTTTTTTTTTCATTTGCATTGTGAGATCACTGGCACTGTCGACTTCTGCAGTAGTACCTGCTTTTGTGTATTTCACCGCCAGCCCAAAAGGGAGACCCATGAATAATGACATGTTGTTACCACAAATTCGTTCTTGTGGCAAATAGTCATTTGCTGGTCTTTATTCAAGTTCTTGTTCATGGATGGACGGAGCATTCGCAGAGCGTGCCCATGTTGCATCTACTTCTCCCGTCTCCGACGACCGTGGCGCTGGCAGAGAACAGAGCATGCACTGCGAAACGAAAAGTCTTATGCTACGTGTGCCACAGTGACATGGACAAATCACTGGCCAAATACAGCTGCCGCGTCACCACTGTTAACTCCGTATCAGCCGTTGCAGTTCGGTTTCGATAAAGCACATTAGACGCCAAAGTCCCCAGCCAAGTATCCCCAGAGCTCTCAAAGGTGTCCTGAAAGATTCCCCAAATCTATCTGTCGCAACTGACGCAAGCGCGTGACGCTTGCGCAAATACGAAAAATATTTTCTCGTTACAATCATTCAGTTTGGAAGCATGGCCAAACCACACGCGATTCTGCGGCCCCTATCTCCCCTAACTTTGAGGCAATGCTATCGCTGTCAGCCCGGACGCCTGTCTCGGCTGGCTCGCACGCCTGGTCCATCCATGCGCATTTCCCTTGCTTTGCAAATGGCCCTGCAACATGCGAATTCGCAAGTAATAAAGCGAAAATTTCAGAGCGACTGCAAGAGCTAGAAAACCTTCTGTGCCTTTTTGCCGGTGTCCTGGAAGAACTATACCATTTACCCAAGTCTGCAGAAAGTGCTTTTCTTGCTGCACGAACTTTATAAAAATCAGATAGCAGATCAGAAGCAGATAGCCCAATTAGAAGCACTGAAGTAAATTATGCGATTAGCTGCGTATTACATAAGATACGCTGCGTCACCACGCGCGGGCGAGCAAACCACGCACTCCTCGACGGAAAGGGTACATGCATGTAAGAGCTAGTCAAATTGTTATCACCGTGGGAACGCTTTTTTTTATTTGCTTTCATATTTCTTAGTGAGGAGAAAGATCTCAATATGTCCGACAAGTTATTCGTATTTCCTGCGTTTAAGCTTACACCGTTAGCTCACAATGAGAACTATTTGTTGTATCAGGTGATAGCTAGTCCGCAAGGTTGTCCTTGATTATGGGTGTGATAAAAGGAACTGATAAGACGGGGAATGCGGGAGATGGAAATTCAAGAAGATGAGCAAAACGTGAACAGGGTGAATGCAGGAGCCAACGTTTCGACAAGTGGACTTGTCTTCTTCAAGGACTTCAAGGCCTTGAAGAAGACAAGTCCACTTGTCGAAACGTTGGCTCCTGCATCACCTTGTTCACGTTTTGCTCAAAAGGCGCTGATGCCATTGGTGTTCGGTGCACTGACGAGATGTGCGTGCAGACTTCTTGTGTATAGCCTCCGCATTGCTACATTTTCAGTCGTGTTTCAGTCCGTTTTACGAGGGAAGTGGTTGCACGTAATTTTTTATTGAGGCCCTTGAAAGTGAGTGGGACAAATGAGTACCGCTTTCTGAATATAGACATGCAGTGCCAATAGGACAAATACGTCCCACTTTTAAAGTCAAATGGCTTGTTTTACATAAGTAAAATTAGTTGCAAAGTAATTTCATGCACCCACAATTACTTGTAAGGAAGATATTTCGAAAGTATTTGTCTCACCACGAATGAGTCAGACAATTTTGCATCGTCAGTGGTACATATGCCTGCCACCTTTCGAAAGACCATTTAGTCGCAGTGTCATTCCACTTACTTGAAATAGACGACTTGATGTAGAGAATCGAAATTTCTTGCAAATAAATTTCTAAGCACCTGATTTACCACGCAAAAGAACTAAAATATATTCAAGAAATACGCCACACTAGAAAAATTTATTTCTATGCTTTCACTCGTACTCACTGATACCAGTATGCACAGCTCTTACATACGTAAATAGGGAGGTTGTAGGTGAGGTGGAATCCACCTTGGTCGGCACTTTCTTGAAAATTTTTTGCGCAAACAGCACGGCACCAGGAGACATGACGATACGCTACGCCTAACAAAAGCATCCATGCACAGCACACATGCAAAGCTGACAGGGGCAAAGCTGTCTGAACTGAGTCTGGGTACGAGGGGCAACTTCAAAACCAAAGTAGTCGGCCCACTGTAGATGCAGAAAACTTATGTGAAGGCATTGACTGCCTAGCTGCTGCTCATTCCTAATAATACTCATCGGAAAACGGAGTTCTAGAACATGTTTTTCCAGGTTACGCGGGCACACAGACTACAAGATCTCTTTGTGTTAAGGTCTAATTTGTTTACGAAGGGCACAAGCCCAATAATGTATTACGCAAGTTTTCGAACCAACGTAAATGTAGTCACACGCGATCCATGCTTGCTTATTCTCTCCTAGCGTCAGATTATCACCATTTTACTTGAACTAAACGTGAGATGCACAATCTATTAAACTGGAGTCAACTAACCCATACTCGTGCTCGCACCTACTTGGACTTGCCTCCACTCACTCCGACACCAGTCTAATGGGACTTGCTTAACCCGTCCAGAGAGTAAAGCACGCCCCTCAACTCACCTCGACCGACTCGCACTGAAACCCACAAGCACTTTCACAACCAACTACTTCATATTCACAACCGCGAGAATCGCTGTTCAAGCGAACGCTCCATCGCTCCGTGTTGTCCGCTCACAATGCTCGGAGTAAACTGGCGACAGGATGCCTTAGCAGGGTAGAACGCTCGCCAATTTCGATACCGGTTTTATCGCGCCGCCATGGGTAGTCGCGCATAATAAAATCATGCGCATTACTTTCATAATGAACCCTGTATAACGCCTCAGTATGTATATATTACTCAATGTGTCTGACTCAGCGCATAAAAATAATTCAAGTTTTTGGTGTTAGAAGCCTCACAGAGAAGAAACTGCTTCATAATGTGTGAGGAAATACATGACTCGTTTCATGAAAGTCTGGCGGCTTTGATAGCATCTTTGTTTACTATAACGCACCGATTGCAAAAGCATGCCACTTCCTAATATTTTGTCTACAATCTCACCAGACATTCACTATCAAATTTCAGGTGCCCTCTCCCAGGTGACTTCGATAACAGAACATTGGATGGATACGGCTATTGGCCCAATTGCTGCGTTAAAAGACGCACTTTACAGCCTCCACGCCTGCCTCCGATTGCTTTATACTATGCTTATGACGGAACGTGGAGATACCGCTACGCAACTGCTGAGTAAAGATCTTGATTACTCAATAAACATTTTATTTTGCTACTATTTTCTTTGCTTTCTTGGCAATATAAGTATGTTCCGAAAAGTGTCCAGCACTACCGTCCTTAGACAGAATATTAAGGACAGCGCGGTGTTGGGGGTGCAGTGTTCAGGGACACTATAACGTAAAGCTATTCCAACCTTTCCTATTCCAAAGGCGCTATAACGTAAAACTATTCCAAAATGTTTTATTTTCAAATCTCCTGACGTCAAATTTGCGTAACTGCCGACACAAGCATCGGGCGGTCACCCGCATGGTTGTATGAACAGACCAATAAAACGCTTTCCTCGTTGATAGGAGGTCACTTTTGTTTGCTTCAAAAACGAACATTGCCTAGGCTGAACGGCTTGTCTTATCTTATTGGCTGACAAGTGACGAGAAGCACGCTCAAGTGGAGCGAAATTTGATGGGGCCGAGCCACTGCACTGAAAATCGATAATACCCGCCGTGGTTGCTCAGTGGCTATGGTGTTAGGCTGCTGAGCACGAGGTCGCGGGATCGAATCCCGGCTGCGGAGGACGCATTTCGATGGGGGCGAAATGCGAAAACACCCGTTTTCTTAGATTTAGGTGCACGTTAAAGTACCCCAGGTGGTCGAAATTACCGGAGTCCTCCACTACGGCGTGCCTCATAATTAGAAAGGGGTTTTGGCACGTAAAACCCCATAATTTAATTTAATTTTTTTTAATCGATAACCGGACGAATAAGGCGGTGCCGGCGTCTGCGATTGGTCCGCTTTCCCTTATTTAACTCGTGGTGGCTGGTCGAAAATGGAACAGCATGCAACATAAGGTTAAAAATGCCGTTAAAATGGACCCTCAGCAAAGAAGAGTGGCCAGAACGAGGTCTAAACGTGCCGAAAGTGCTCTAAAACATTACGCGGCTACGCAAGAAGCTTTATTATACGCAAATAAGCCCATGCTCTCCGGCAGGTGCGAGTAGACAATGCCTCAGCGTTCGGCGGCAGCCATCTTTTATTCCTTTCGGAACGCGGGAGCCTGCGGCTGTTCAGAAGAAAACTCAGCTTTGTTCGGCATATTAATGCATCTTTAGCGCGTTCACGTCACTTTGACGCCAGGCGTTTTTGTGGTTTTCTGACGTCGCGTGACAGGCAGGTGAAGTGGCTGCAGACCGAAAGCCTTTCTCCCGTAGCCGAGGGCTAATGGCGAAAAAGCATCGAATCAGAAGTAACCATTTTGCTTTTGTTCCGTCAAATCATGCATAATGAGTGTGCACACGTCGTATCACATGGGGAGCTATCGAGATTTTTGTGATGTCCCGTGATCGCCAGGCGAAGCGGGGATGGGCAAAAAAAATGTTAGCAATCGTGTAGGGCTGGTTGCAGAATTGGAATAGAAAATTTTGGAATAATTTTACGTTATAGCGCCACGTCACGAGAACCGCGATAGCTCCCCATTTGATATGACGTGTACACACTGATTAAGCATAATTTGAGCTAACAAAAGAAACAGTTATTTCTGATTCGACGCCTTTTCGTCATTAGCCTTCGGCTATTGGTCAAAAGTTTTCAGGCTGCACGTATTTCACCTACCTGCCACGCGACGTCAGAAAACCGCAAGAAGTCACCGCTTCAAAGTGACCTGTACGGGTGAAGGATGGATTAATATGCCGAACAAAGCTGAATTTTCTTCTGATTAGCCGCAGGCTGCCCCCTTCCGAAAGGAATAAAAGATGGCTGCAGCCGATCGCTCAGGCACTAGCTACTCGCACCTGCTGGAGAGCATGAGTTTATTTGCATGTAATAAAGCTTCTTGCGTGACCATGTAACGTTTTCTAGCACTTTCAGCCCGTTTACGACATTGTTCTGCCGACTCGTTTTTGCTGAAAATCCGTTTCAGCGTCGTTCTTAAGCTTCCGTTGCATGCCGCCGCGATTGTCGACGAGCCACCGTAAGCTAAGGAAGGGGAAGCGGACCAATCACAGGCGCCGGCGCCACTCTCTTCATCCTTTATCGATTTTCAGTGCAATGACTCGGCACCATCGAATCCCTCTCCACTTGTGCGTGCTCCTCGCCTCATGTGAGCCAATTAGATAAGGCTAGCCACTCAATGTAGGCAATGTTATTCGTTTTTTATGCAGACAAAAGTGACCTGCTATGAACAAGCAGAGCGTTTGATTGGTCTGTTGAAACAACCCTGCGGGTGACCGCCCGATGGTTGCGTCAGCGGTTGCGCAAATTTGACGTCAGGAGATTGGAATAAAAACATATTGGAATAGTTTTACGTTATAGGGCCCAGTTTTACGTTATAGGGCCCCAGTGTACTGTCACGGTTCCGGTGACTGTCGCACTCGGAGTATGCACACAATTTTTTATTTAATCCGATGGTTTATTTATTACGATGTCATATTCGAATGCGACAAAATGTACACCTACTTAGCTTAAGTTGGATTAGTGAGAACGCATGTAATAAAGTAATTAGCGGTTATAGAATGCAATAGAAGGTTATTGCCTTCGCAAAGAGACATCACCATAAGGCTTTACGTCCAATGTTACTTTCATTGGGTGAAATATATTCACAGCGGCCTAGGACAAAGTGGATTAAAGCAAAAAAAAATACTTGCTCTCTTTTCATCTTTTCGAAAACAATAACATATTTAGAGAAAGGAACGATCATCATACCACGGCAGCCGTCTGCAGCCATCCAGACTATCCTTCAAAGGGCATTGGGCCTCATGACACCAGCTTATACTTTTAAAGCAACACTTCTAAAACAGAAAATTTATTATTGGTAGACCAACGACATGGCACATTATTCTTGGGTTTGAGCCATGAAAATCAGCTCCTTACACCTATGTAGAGAGCATGCAGCACATAACATATATTCGTGTCTGCCTACATCTTCACCTGTTTTGTGGTAGTTTCAAGTTTGCATTCATAGTTCATAAAACAGACCGGTTGCCAGAGGCAACGAAACCCACAATGTAGCGCCACCCAAAGAGCCAAGCAGGCAACCATCGTGCGAATGTAGAAGAGCTGCGTTAGCCGCAACTGAGTAGTGAAAGTGAGCGTCCCCGTTGCTACTTCGCTGCCAATAAGCGCTCGTCATTAGAATGTTTTAGTTGAGCGTCTTTACGGTACGCTCCGCTCCAAGCTGCCCCGCTAAGCCACAGCGGTGCGGCGAGCAATTTTCACGTTTTAGTTATACGTTTAGCGTAGCAAAGCGGACCTTTCGTAGCTGCAGCGCCCCCTGGCCAAATTCAGGGTAATGAAAGAAAATAAAAATACCTATTGATCACTCTTGTATAGTATATATGTGTATATATAACTTATTTCTCCATGAAGTATGTAGACGTGCATCTGTAATGCATTACCCGTCCATTTTATCCAATGAAAAATAAAGCGCCGTCTTGGGGAACGCCACGTGATAGCCAGCACGCTTGCTTTCAGCATCCAATCCAATCCTTTCTGACGCCAACGCTAGCCAAACCGCTGCGCAACACGCTCCGCTCAGGCAGCTTCTTAGCGGACCGTGTTCCTCGCTCCGCTAGCCCGCTTACGGCTAAGCGGACGGCGCATGCGCATTCGCGCTTCCGCTTCGCTTAGCCGCTTAGCGGAGTGTAAACACGCTCAACTAAAACACTCTATTCGCAAAGAACATGCGTAATCCATATTGAGAAACCAACTTTCTCTGACCGTTACCCATTCATGTTCACGGTGCTGCTGTGGGATCGGATACTCGATGCTATGACGCCTCATACTAGTGCACAAGTTACGTGACAAATGAGGCCTTCAATTGATTGTGTACAGTTTCGAGCGTGCCAACACAAAACTCAAACATCACGACGAAAAAGAAAGAAGCAACGAAATGGTAAACGTTCATCGCTATGATTAGAACGTCTAATTCTTGCATTGTAAATTTAACACACTACCACACAGGCACGCTAAAATATAGATGGCATGATATTGTACAGGTAGTAACCGGTTTATAATTGTACCTTTTTTTTCTACACTACATGTATCAGTGTTTTGTATCCGCTAATCAAGTCGAGATTCTACGCGGCAGAACCACCATATCATTAATACGGTGCCATAGATGGGGACTCCGGAGTAACTTTAACCACCTGCGCTTTCTTAACGTGCACATGAATTTAGATACGCGAGCATTTTCGCACACCGCTCCCATTAAAATGCCGCAGCCGCAGCAAGGGTTGAAACGATGACATCGAGCTAAACAGCGCAACGCCATAGCCACTACGCTGATCCGGCACGACCCGTATTCGGTGCGACAAAGAAACCGCAAGTGGCTCACTTCTGTCTACTAAGCCGCACATAATCAAAATGCCGCTTTGCTACGCTGCACATCTAGTATGTGCATGCTCAGAAAGTAAAAGTCGCATTTTGTGGTCACAGAAAAAGATGCGCGAAAAGTCAGCATAAACAGCAGCGGCTGTGTTCCGCTAACGGGAGCCTATTGATCTACGAACTCGAAACGAGGAATTTTTCCATTCGCCAGCCGCTCACATGTAAATTTACTGCGTCACTCGATTTCATGCCGCGTCCGGGCCATTAAGATTATCACTGTACTGCGTGCATACACGATGCTCTGAGTTCACTACTATGCAGACATAAAAGCACATGCATTCAGTAACGAGCATGCAGTACATGTATAGAAATGAAGGGCTGATTACTATTTATGAGTGCACGCTTGGAAAACGGAAGCGGCAAATACTGAGTGCTGATCTCCACTACCGCTGCTTAATGTGGCCAATGACAAGTGCCGACACGCCTGCAATTGTTATAGCGTATAATAAAAGAATATATTTATAGATATAGAACTCCTGGCGTATCACTATTATTGAAGCAACGGTCACAGAGTTCTGAAGTTAGAAATAAAACTTTTAGGTGTTAACCCAGCTGCGGTGGCCTGTCCAATGTCATCCAATTGTGTGCATTTGAAGTTGGTGTTGTACGCCCAGCTATTAATATTATTATACCGAACAGGCTGGCGACTATATTTGTGGTCAGTAGTGAGAATGTATGAGCGACGGCTACCGAATTCAATGCAACAAGCCTAATAAGCAGTGCTCGGTGATTCATTGCGAAGCAGGTGTATTGGTCTGCTGTGTGTAATGAAGAAGATCATACCATAGTGAACCAGTGCAATATTTGTGCTAGATTGCAACGTTTATAGAAACCTGGCTATCGCAATTACTGTTTGGCCAGTGAACGTTTAGTAATATACCGTAAGAATGCCTTGTCACTGGTTTGCCGCCACTACCCATTGCCATCTATGTTAACACAGTGCCCATCCCAACTTTATCACTGTGAATCAACGTGTGGATCAACTCCCAGTGTTGTCATAGCAGGTGTGTGCGACCAGCTCTCTCCAATGGGCCCCCTGTGCTGTCAGTATAAACAAGCATGCATAAACAATATGTAGAGCTTACTGCCAAGTGCTACATGTATAAACCAGTACTTGAGAAGGTAAAGAAACACGCTGGTTCGTTTTCTTCTTTCGACGGAAAAGAGACATAATTAGCTTTCCGGTGCGTATGGTTTGGGTGACGTAAAATCAGAAGGCTCCGGTTATTATTCGCATCAATTTTCGCATCAAAACATAACAATAAGCACCATGCAATAAAAGCAAATGGTATTAGGCGGGTCACACAATTTAGAACGTCCGCAATGGTTCTAATAACAACATTATTATGTTAAATTATATGAATTTATAAAACTTTCAGTTGTAATAGAGTTGTAATAGCTAGTCATGTAAACAAATGTGTCCTACTTAAGCTTTCCGGTTGAAACAAGGCCTTAGAAAGGAATGTTCAGGAAGCTCGTTATTACTCTTTAAATTATTCGCCCTATCATGTAATTGAACGCCTTTTTTGGTGCAAGTGAATCTGAGGGCGTGAATAGAGGCTTTACAGAAAATTGTGCTGCCATCATACGGCTCATTGAGGCTATTTGTTCGTTTAGCTGAAGGTAGGGGACAGGCTTTATTATTTGTTCAAGGTATACGTTCTATGGTCAATGATTTCGAACGCAAAAAGAAAGATTAAACGCAAGCCAGATATTTATTCTGACACGATCATTTTTCAGCCTTTTTCGGTGTGCCTATATAAAACAGAACTTCTTTGATCAAACATAACGTGAATTTCCGGGACTACCTGGGAGAGTTGGCCGGAAAAGCGCTCTCGCATAGCAGAATCATTCTTCAAGCGGAACTACTCTTGCCTAAATAACAAGCGAAGAAGCTTAGTCGCCTCAACATTCTGAAGGTTGCCAACGAAAGCGTGCTTTCCAGACTTCCAGGATAGAAACACTTTAAGCAAATATTCCTATTTTGGCTATGGAGGTCTCAATTTGTATATATACATCTGGTATTTTGGCGTAGATTGTTCTCATCACTATAGCCCATAAGCTTGAATTACCTCGAATGGCAACATACAACTTGATCATACCTTTCCGTTATGGGCACACAGTCATATAGCGCGCGAAACATGGGGGCTGAGAGCATGCGGTCTGCGGCTCTACCTCAAGTGACTGGTTTATGGTTACTAGGCTCACAGTGGGGGGTGAGAGTATTCTTAGTTGTTAAGTTGTTAAAATGTGAATTTTTTTGTCAGCGTCGAGTACTCGTAATTGCAATTTTTTTAAGTGCGACGCCGTTGCTATTTATTGCAAGTATCTTGTCAAACAAGCAAATCCGTCTACGCAGAGTATGTCGCGCAAGAGGCATGACTTCTAAAAATAGGTTCCTAGCTCCAGAGGAAGCATTCGATATTTTACGCATTTTTTATTGCTGATCACTGCCGAACATACTCTTTGACAAAGTAGTCTGGTTTCCAGCGTGCAACCTAATCTAACCAAAAAATATACTAAACTATCATTCAGCTCACAGAAACTTCGGGTCTTTATACTCTCTTTGTCGAAGAGTTTTAACTTAAGTCGCCGTAAATTCTGATACACTCCATATGGAACAACGCACTGGACGCCTTCTTTATTGATATTTCAATATTACGCCAAGACACAGTCTTTGATTGGTTGTTTGTAGCCTGAGCTGTTTAATTGCGAAAAAAGTTAATGTTATGCAGTTAGTATATTAGGGTAATCTACGCTCTATGCGGGGTCTGTCTGTATGTTTGTCCCTCGGTGTCTGGAAAAATTTTCCCGCCATCTTGGGTGACTGGGTAGTCCATGATATGGTGGTCAGAGCATGGTGTTGCTGTGACGAACCCGCCGGGTGTAAAACGAATTATCGGGCCAACTTGGCTCACGAACATGTGACGCGTTGCGCATGCGCGTCAGTTAACTAGTCTCCCGGCAACGTGTGTCTCTCGGTATGCGCCACTACTTAGGTACCACTCTTCAGTACATCTCATTCATCGCCACTTGGATTACTCGGCACGTGAAACCAGGTATGTGCGACACTTCAGTGACACTCTTTTGTGTCAGTTTGTGTCACTGAGTATAGACCAGTGGCTATGAGCCACTCTTCTAAAAACTTTTTACCTCAAACTTGGTTTATTAGAAATCTACCATAAGTTATAGGTATGTGCATCTTTTACACAGATTTGGGTAGCTAGCTATGTGTAACTGCGTATGCGCCACTTCTCAACAAACCTTTTTGATTTGAGCTTGGGGCACTGGCTGTGTGACACTGGATCTGTACTTCACGCATATGACGCTCTTGAATAAGTCATTTAGAATGATAGGGTGCTGGGTGTATTTCAATTCAGACAACCTTGTCTGAGTGTATATTCACTGACGCGCTTCGCTTGCACTTTACTGCGACGGTGCTGGATAGCGCAACTTGTTCGGAAGAAAGTTCCGAGAAAGCATCGGGACTGCATAAACGCTTCCTACAACGTACGCGTCAGCGGTTGCAATATGTTGTGTCCATAAATTACTTCGAAGCTAATAGCAGAAACATAAAAATTTCATTGTGAGATGGGTCCAGCGGGATTTTGTTTTTCGTTGTTTTATGCTCGAGAAATCTGTGGACCTTCCAATATAACAATGGAATTCAGTGTCTCTGCAGTAGTAGGTTCGAGCATGCCTGCTTAAAGGGCGTTTTTGGTTTACACTCACTAGCACGCATTATAATTAGTCTCTTAAGGGTACATGAACATTTACCCATGGCTTTGAGCAAATATTTTTAGATGTAATGACTTGTCGTGTGGGACCCATGGGACCCATATTGTCTGCACAATCGCAGCTTTCTTTCGTTAGGTCAACTTTCCAACAAGAATGAAACATCAACGTAGGTTATATTTGGTGATAATCAGCGGATAAGCAATCGACGTAGCCATGGCAAAAATAAGATGATTCGCGGCTGCAGTTAGATATATGATAGTCTGTTTCTCGCATCAGTTCAGCAACTAGTAATTTTTGTCGTAAGATTTTGTCATTTAAAGTCAAGTTTGCGTTTGATAAAACTTCATTCGAATTGGAGCTACACTGGCGAAACGGGCTGTACACACTCAAAACCATAACTGTCAGAATAATTGCTGTCAAAAATCTAAGCCTTATTTATCTTTTCTAAAATTTCTCAGCCAGCTTCCCTAATTTGTGAATCGTATTCGTACAACTCACAAAAACTGCAGTGAGATAGCACAGACCTGTGTGGCATTTTTGCGCCGCCTTTAGACGTCTAATGAACTAGTACTACATGGGACGAGAATATTACTTTCAACGAACTGCTGCGTTGTTCTGACAATGACAATTTCTCTCTTGTAGAGCGTATAAATTATTATTCACCAAAATCAACGGTCGCGAGACGAGCTCCATTGTTCAGCGGCGTGTTTCCTAGTTTTATGAACTATGGAAGTAATATTTTGTTCTCGTCGACTGCATTCTCTTAAGGTTCCACCAGATGGACATAAGACCAACTGTAGCCGATAAATTTGCAGCCATATTTCTGTGTAGCGTCGCACTTATTAGGTATGCCACATCACTGAAAATGCTTTTACTACAAACCATATTGCTTGGCACGTCCCCAGCTTGAGATATTTAATTGTTTCTGGACTGTGCCACACACCGTTTTAGCACTACCATGTGCCCTTACATTGTTTCTGTTGCTGCGTGAAGGCACTGGCTGTAACAAAATGCTGCAGCTAGATATGTCCCCTCTATTGCCTGGGCTAATTTTAGAGAGCGCGAGCTTTTCTAGCGCCTAAAATAAGCGACCTTGGACGTTAGAGAGCGCTTCGTAGAGAAAAGTGCGTTTTCTTGTCTTCTTGCTTGGTAGGGAGTCGCCAGTATGCAATAATATAGAGAACATTTTTTTAGAAATTCTCCAGTATTTTACACTAACAAGAACGGTGGCTTTCTAATACGGTTTCTTACTTAAAATAGCACATACGTAAAAATATGGAATAATCTATGTAAGATATACTGAAAAAAACAGCCATCCTGTAGTGCTGCAAAACAAATTTTCGCTTAGCTGTACGAAGGAACAGCTGGATATATCAAAACATAAGATATATAAATTTTTTTGTCCTCGCATTGGAGACGCATTGTTCTATTTGCCGGAGACCGGAGAACACGGTAGGAACAGCGAAATCTACTGTTTCATTGTACTCTGTCTCGTTCGCTTTTAACAAAAAAAAACCCTAGAAGTGACTCCACGGCGACCGCATTTTGATGGGGGCGAAATCCGAAAACACCCGTGTGCTTACATTGAGGTGCACGTTAAAGAACCCCAGGTAGTCGAAATTTACGGAGTCCTCCACTACGGCGTGCCTCATAATCAGAAAGTGGTTTTAGCGCGTAAAACACCATAACTAATTTTTTTTTTCATTTCGGCTTAGAATGGCGCGCAACAAGAGCGTATTTCTCGCTGTTCCTATAGTGCGGTTTTTCATTGTTGCATGGTAGGACAATATTCTAACTTGCTTTGCATATTAAAATACTTTCACGAAACGTGTTAGGGCAACGATGTTACGCAAAGCGCTCCGACGCATCTTGCACTTACTTGTACGTGACGCATGTTCCCCAGGAAATTGTATTTATTGTTGTTTCATGACACACAGACATCTTTGTAGCCCTTTCTGCAGTACTGAGAAACGCTATTCTCCTCTTCAGGATGTGTTTGACGCCAATTTCTTTTGGGAGATTTTTCTGAAATATACCTGGCTTTTATCAAGCGAGCAAGCATGCCTTTGGAATAATAATTTTGTCAATACTATATTGCAATTAGAAAGAAAATAACACGCTACAGACCGAGGCTGAAAATCACTGGCCAGCGAATGCCATTGCGAAACGCAGCTTTTTATGCGTGCTGACCACCGAGAAACCTATTAACAGAGCTTTTGGACGTGCTTGGACATCGCTCGATCAATCGCAACCAATTGTGTCGTGGTAACGACGAGGTATCGAGGAGGCATTTAAAAGTACAGGTGGACCAACATGCATGCATATTTTAGGATGCTTATGGTGATTGTATTTGAAGGGCTTAACGATAACTTCGGATGAACATTAGACGTACATGCAACACAATATAAGTGAACAAAGCTTTACTACCTAGCAGGTACCGCATGTTTTTTTGATGCAGTAATCAGTGATACCTTAACATAAATAACCCTCCGAGGTGGCCCGGTTGCTATCGCATTTGGCTGCGGAACTCAAGGTCGTGGATTCACTCGCGGCCAGAGTAGCTGCAGTTCGATAAGGATGAAATGGAGGAAAGATCGTGCGCCAAGTATCGGGGTGCATTAAAGAAGCCCAGATGCGCAAAATAGTTCTGCACGTCCCTCAGCACGGCGTGCTTCATAATTAGAATGTGTTTTTTGGATTTAAAACCAGGAAAATAAAATAATTTTCTGCACGTATTACACAAGCCAATAGCTTTCGTGTTAGTAGTATACATTTTGCCTACTTAGTGGCAATGCAGGCCAGAAAGCCTAGAATGAACACCTGTTCATTTCCAGTGCACGTTGCAGTAGGTGTATGATAGATTTTATGGTAGCGACAATATTTCTGCGCAGTTGTATTTTTTTCCAGGCTCACTAGCAGGAACATTCAAATATACCCACCCAGTCTTGTAACTTATGCGGTAATTGAGACGAATAGAGAAAAGAGTTACTGCTGATTATAACCCGCACCGGGAACAATGATTCCATAAATATTTATTGCCTGAAACACATATTTGCACTTCTGCTATACTTCGGAAAAACACCTAGAGATTTCTTGAAAACTAGTAATTGAATCCGGTTCTATCTGTGACACTTGTGATCGCTAAGTATGCAGCCTCGTTCATTTATATTTACTGAAATATTCTATGTCCCACTCAGGACGCTCCATACGTCAAATAATACGGAGCCCAATATACCGAAATATTGTACACGAAAAGTTCGGCGGAATTTTCATTGAACTTGCCGTTCCATGAACTTGCCCCACAGGCCATCGGAAAGATACTACATAAATAAATGGCTTATCAACCTACCAAATATGAATTATATATTCTACCATGAGCATAATCCAAAGCTTCTTTCTGCGCTTATACCCGTAACCAACTTCTTTTAAAAGTTTTCTTGACCTTCAACGCCTATGGTTTCGCCTTCCACTGTCTAATTGATACGATGCCTGCGCGCGACCGACAACGTATTTTCGATAACAAAATGCCGTGGAAACAACTACGTGCTGTCTGAATTTACTGTTTCCAATGACCTGTGAAGAGAGGTAGGGCTTTCCTTTCTAAAGCTACATAAAAGCTTATCATCATCATTAAAATCAGCCGATTTTCATGTCCACTGTAGGACGAAGGCCTCTCCCTGTGACCTCCCGTTTCATCTGTCTTGTGGTGGCGGATTCTAAACTGCGTCTGCAAATTTCCTCATTTCATCACCTCACCTAGTTCTAGGAAGTGAAGTGCTCTCGACGGCACTTCGTTTATCACGGCACCTATTCGGTAACTCTAATGGTCCGCTGGTTATCTCTTTTACGCATTGCATGACCTGGCCAGCTCCATTTTCTCTCGTAATGCCAACTACTACATTGGCTATCCCCATGAGCTATCCCCAGTCTGCAATTCTCTTCCTATCTCTTAACGTTAAGGGTAACAATTTTCTTTCCATTGCTTTTTGCGGGGTCCTTAACTTGTGATCGAGATTAACTTTTAACCTCCAAGTTTCTGCCGCATATCTTAGCACCAGTAGAATGTTATAATTTTAGGTTTTCGTTTTCAACAACAATGGTAAGCTGGCAGTCTTAATTTGGTAATGCCTAGCGTATGCATTCCACCTCATTGTCATTCTTCTGTAAATTTCGTTTTCATGTATTCTAGGTCAAAAACTCACTGGAGACCCTAAACTTTCTCCCTTACAGACTTAAGAGGCTGACTGGCGATCCTGAAATCTTGTTCCCTTGCGAGGCTATTGAACATTGTCTTTGTCTTCTGCATAGTAATCGTTAACCCCACTGTTACACTTTCTTGGAAGCTTTAGCTCGGGCCCAACTCCGACGCGGCCTATGTAAAACGCAAAAACGTTTTTATGAGATAACCCCTGGACCGATTTTGGTGAAATTTGTCGCATTTGAAAAAGAAAGTTAACTTCTAATGACTATTGGAAGCGGAATTTCGATTTAGGGCTTGAATTTTCTTAAAACGATTTTCAAATATTTGACCGTGTGAAAAAAATAGAAGCACAAAGTTTATAAATTCATAGCTCTGCATGAGGAACCGATATTGCGGTTCTGTAAACGGCATCCATTAGATCATTCAAAGCGGACAAATTCAATATGTCATTTTACATCTTACGTGAATTTGTTACGTTTGTTACAACGGTTTTGCAAAAGTTGTATTTCTCTATGATTAAATTTTTTTATATTCATGTGTAACATATCAATTTTGTCCGCTTTAGATGTACTATTAGATGCAATTCACAGAATTGTATTATCATTTTTAGTAGTTAAGTTACAGAGTTGTAAATTTGATAGTTTCGTTTTTTGAAAATTTTCGATTTTTGCCAATTCTTAATAAAAGATTGACGATCTAACTCAAAAATTTGAAACCAACAGTCACTAGATTTTACGTTTGTCTTTTAAATGCAACAAACCTCGTCAAATTTGGTGCAGTGGTTGCCGAGAAAAACGAATTCTCCTTTTACATGTATTTAGATAGGAGCACTTGAGCTAAAGCTTCCTCTTAAGGTCTCGAATCATTCTTGTAGTTTGTGCGGTGTGTTCATGAAAAAGCCAATTTCATCTGCAAACCGATGCTAGCGTAGACATTTGCCATTAATCCTCTCTATCAGTCTATCAGCTTCAATACTTCTAGGCTTGCAGCGACTTGTATTAGAATTATTGTCTTCTTGCCTACCCCTTTCTGCTTAGGTAACATTCTACTTTTCTTCTAGAGAACGAAGGTAGCCGCGGAATCTTTGTAGATATCTTCCAAGGTATTTCCGTATGCGAGTTCAACTTCATTATTATGCAATACTTCTATGGCTGATGGTATCTGCACTGATTTCAATGATTTTTCATAATCTATGAAACCCATATAGAGAGATTCATTCTACTCGCTAGGCAGCTGAGCAGCACAAAACGAAAGAACGCTTTATTGCGTGAGACAGATGTACGTATACACAGGCAGACCAGGCTTGCGCATGCGTAGTAACAGTATTCTTGATGGCGTCGCCCCTGGTCACATCTGTCTTCCTTTAAAAAGAAAAAAGAAAAGCAAAATAATGTACAAGGAAATAATTAAATTGAAATAACTGAATTGAATTGAAAAACGATAGCGTTGCGGTTCTCTACGCTGTCGTGTGTTTCTACGGAGCGCTTCTTGAGGTGCGTGTTGCTTGTTGGTCTACAGCAGAGGGAAAGAGTGAGGAGCCGCTCATGCACTCTCGGTCTGCCGGAAGAAAACCTGTCCTTCTCTTGGTCTACTGTGCACTCTCTCTTGCGTCGTTGCGGCTGTCCGTTCTCTCTCGCAATGACATAAGAGCGTGGTGCACTTGTCAGGCCTATGACGACTGCTACTGCCCAAGTCTTGTGTTTCGTATCGGAAACAGTAAAATGGGAGCCAGTGTGAATATCCGGTAGATTTCGCGTAGATCTCTAGTGGAAGGTGCGTTGTTTGCGCCGCGTTTTGTCGAGTTGCTTTCGAACTTTTCCAGTAGGGACAGTTGGCGGTTCGAAGTGGCAGTCTAGTGCTGGCGGTTTAGTCCTCTTCTGACGGCCCATGAGTCTTCGCGCGGGTTACTTTAGGCGGTCGTTCGTTGGCATGTTCCTCCATTCTAGCAAGGCATTGTACAACGCTAGCGTTTCAAACCGGCATTTCTTGAGCAGTTTCTTTGCTTCTTGGAATACCCTTTCAGCCATGCCATTACCGTGAGGGTAGTGTGGACTGGAAGTCGTGTGGACTATGCGCAGTTGCGCGGAAAAGACGCGACAGCCCGCATTATTGAACGGAGGTCATAATTGCTGCATATCTTCACCGAGCTGCCCTGAGTGACGAACACTTGCATGAACACATTTTTCAGCAAGGTTTTGGGCTGCTGAGCCCGAGGTCGCCGGATCGAATCCCAGCCACGGCGGCCGCATTTCGATGGCGGCGAAATGCGAAAATGCCCGTATACTTAGAGCTAGATGCACGTTAAAGAACCCAAGGTGATTGACATTTCCGGAGTCCCCCACTACGGCGTGCCTCATAATAAGAAAGTGGTTTTGGCACGTAACACCCCATAATTTAAATCTGTCACTCCTTCTGCTGTTGTTCGACGCATCTGCTTGACTTCGAAAAAGAATTGAAATCTGCCATAACAATGTATCCATCGCCTCCATGGTAGAAAAGGTCGACTCCGACTACTTGCGACGGCAAAGTAGGCATATCGTTACAAAGCACAGGGAACCTGGCGTTCCTGCTCTTTTACCTTTCACAAAGCGAGCATGTCCTCGCAACAGCTGCAACGCCCGCCGCCATGCTAGGCCATTACATAACTTCTCTGGATCTTGCCTTAATTTTTTCTTCAATCCTGTGTGCCGCGTAGAGCAGTGCTTCCTGTCGTTTTGTTGGAGAATTGACGAGTTTGTTGCTTCTTAAGATGAGACCATCCTCGACATGAAGTTCGTCGCGGTAGTTCCAGTACGGCCTCAGAGACACGTTGCTTGCTCTCGGCCCATTCGTTGCTTGAGCAGCTGCAAGTTTCAGTCTTTGTTGCGTCTTTCAGTGCCTCTTCACACATTCCCTGCAGTTGACGATCAGAGACTGGAAGTGGAAAAAGAGCATGTACTTGGGAATCTAGCGATTCTTCTTTCAGGTCAGTTTTGTTCGGAAAGCGCGACAGCGCATCCTTTAAGAACAGGTATTTTCTTGCGCTTGTAAGCCACTCTTATGGGCAACCTCTTAAGAGCGAATTTCATATGCTGCAAGCGTAACGCGCACTCATACAGTGGCTTCTTAAATATTGACTGTAGGGGGCGACGATCAGATTCTACGATAACCTCTTGCTGCCCAAGGATATAGTCTACAAATTTTGCCCATCCGCGAACAATGGCTACCATTTCCTTCTTGATTTGGGTGCATTTCTTTTGCGCTTCTGTAAGCGAATATGACGAGTAGTCGTTTGCGTGTCGTTTTTGCAAATGAATTGCCCCCACCCCTTGCTGGATTCCATCCACCGACGTCAGTGGTATTCCTTTCTGAATATATGCAAGAACAGGTGCCCTTGTTAGACCGGCGCGCAGGCTTCAGACCCTTTCTTCAGTCTCTTGTGTCCAGAGCCGGGCTGTGTACTCTTTAAATAGTTCCCTGGCGGGTGCGGACCGTGAAGACATGTTGGCGATGAAGCGCCCCACGAAGTTAATCATCTCGAGAAAACCTTACAGTTCCTTACAATTTTTCGTGGTGGCACTTGCAAGATGTCTTCCACTTTCCCTGCATCCAGGCAAGTTATTTCTTGTGTGAGTATATGTCCCATGTAGCAAACTCCGAGCTGCAAAATTGGCATTTTTTATTCAACGTTAAGTAATGGTTTATTCAGCATCAAAGTTAACCTCCTATGTTATTGTCATGCTTTTCTCGACACTAGACCCAGAATAGAATGTCAACCATTACAACTGCAACACCACCCAAGCCTTCTACTACACGGTTCATTGACCACTGAAACACTTCCTGGGCCAAGGCAATCTCAAACGGCCTGCGAATAAATTTTCAGTAGCAGTAGGTAGTGCTCATTGTGCATATTAATGCACTTTCGTTGCCTAACCGAATTTGCCAAAATCCTAAAGATGCATCTAATGCTGAAAAGCACTTTGCCAAATGCAGGCTGGGAACCATGTCATCTGATGTTGGCGTACGATAGTGCTCCCTCAGTAAGCCCTTGTTAAAATCCGAAGGAATTTAACAAATGCGCACTTTGTCGTTTCTAACCGCTACGACCATGTGGCTCGAACAAGCAGTAGGTTTAGTTACCTTTGCAATGACGAGGTCATGCTCCATTTTGTCGAGTTCCTGTTTCACACGTTCTTGAAGAGCAACCGTGACCCTGCGTACTGGCTTGACGATTCTTCGTTCTCCTGGCATGAGTTAAATGTGATAGGTAACACTCTTCAGTTCTCCAAAGCCTTCAAATCCATCATCAAAAGTTGCGCTTGCATCCTGGCTTGGCAGCGCTTCGACTGAGCGCACACGGGATATCAGTCCCATGCTTCCTGCAGTATTACCACTGACTATTACTGGCACGAACTGGGGTACAAAAAAATTCCACTTGACAGATCAGAGCAATAATAAGTAAAGTTATCTTCTTCAAAGTTGTTTGCTTGCGGACGAAAAAGGCACGCAAAGTGGTCGAGCGAAACTGTGCCGGCTGCGTAAGTTTTCGGAGCGTCGCCTCAGACACGATACAGCATTTGGCCTCTCGTGTCGATTTTGCGATCAACCCCTGCACCTGCGATAACAATTTGCGCCGACCAACGGTTCTCACTGGCAATAACACACACTTGGAGCGCGTGGAGCAAGTATGCCTCTTCAGTTCCTAAAACAACCCTCCTTAACCTCGCGTGCAGTTGAGCTTCACCTTTGTTGTATCTGATGGCACATTCGAGTGAAATGGCTGTTTCTGCTGCTGTTGTAGCAATGTTTGCCCTGAATGGCAAATTTCCCATTTTGTTGCCTTTCAAGACTACAGTTGGAGTAAGGTTTTGCGTTCGCCTGGATTGCTGCGACTGTCGCGTTAGCTGTTCTTTCTCTGATTGCTTGAAATTGTTCTTTTGCTTGTTCCCATGCGCGGCACCTTTCTAGTGGTTTTGAAAACGAGGGTTTGAAATGAGCCGTTCTCGAGCTCAGCGAATTCGCCGAAAACGAGGTTGAAATGTGAAGTTCTCGAGCTCAGCGAAATGAGCCGAAAATGAGGTTTAAATGAGCCGTTCCTCGAGCTCAGCGAATTCACTTCTATTCGTGAGAACTCGCAGTTCCGCGAGGCCGTCATAAAAGCACTGTCCTTGTTGGTCCCGGGAGCCAATTCGGAATTCATGAAAGGTTACGTTCGCAGACGGCTTGTAATAGGCGTCGAACTTTACTCAGAAAATTTCGAGGTCTTTCTTCTCGTCTTCGCTGCCGCACACAGAAGTATGGTACGTTCGTCTGCCATCTTCTGATATCGTCATCAGAAATGTTAACGCTTGAACTTCCTTAGGCTGCTGCGTCAGTCCCGTTAGCGCAGCAGAAAAGGTTTAACTCACGTTCCCATTAGCTTATGTTATGAAATATGTCTTCAGTGCTGTTGAGTGACCTTGGTGGCTGTAGCAGTGTCGGCGGCATTCTTTCAATATACATTTTTATTCAGTCCATAGGTTCGTTCATGGCCGACTGGCGGTCGTAATAAAACGAACCGGCACCTCGACTTCGTACACCGTGTAGAGAGCCGAGCAACAGGAAACGAAGGAATGTTCAATTTCGGGAGACAGGTGTGCTTATACACAGGCAGACCAAGCTTGCGCATGCGTGGTACCATTATTTTGATGACGTTGCCCCTAGTCACGTACTCCGTATATTTATCGATAGCTTGATTGACCACATGGATGCGATTCACCATGGAATATCTCTTCCCGAAGCCACTCTGCTCTCTTTGTTCAGTGAAGTGTAGCCATCATTGTATTAAAAATTTTCTTTGTGAATATTTCGTACCATACTGAATGGAACCTAATGGGCCTGCAATTATTCAATTATTTAACGTCTTCCTTTTTATGGATTAGTATAATGCTGACAATCTCATAGCTCTATGGTACACTTGAAGTCGAGACGCATCGCGTGCACATGGCGGCAAGCATTTCATTCATGATATGTTGTCTATATTTAATTAAATTGACAGTTATTCCATCTTCTCCTGTCCCTTATCTCCTTGCCATGTCTTGCTAGGCCCTTCTAAGTTCCCCGATGGCTACATAACGAGCCTCTGCATTCCGTTCATCGCTACTTCCCATAGAGGTAGCGTGGCTGCTCCTTGCAGTGTACAAGTCAGTATGGAATTCTTCAGCTGCTTGAAAAAAAAAAAGAAGCTGAATCTACATTGTTGTAGCAGTCAATACGCAAACGAGTGTTACAATCCAATGTGCTCTGCATTCCATCGCTGGTTTGTATCAGCTATTAAACGCATGCTAAATGTGGCATCGACGCGCCTCCTTAATTGGCGGACTGGCGGCACTAAAAGGGGCGTCGCCATGTCTCCCTCGTGGGAGCGCTGCACGTGAGCACTCTTCATAGAGGGGCCGATATGCTCAGCATGCACTTGCTGCGCCCCCTTCAGGACATTCGCTAAAACATAGTTAGCTGGGGCGTGGGAAGTGCTACGCTCATCCACGGCGTCATCAGTGCGCGGTACCAGCGTGTGGAGGGAATCACTGCTCTTGCGAGGTGCAATGGCGAGTGGTCGCGAGTAAGGCTCGCTGTCACGCTCTCTTGGGCGTTGCTGCCGCTTACCCTGGTGGCATCATTTCCCCGCAATGAATGGCCACGCTCGTCGCTGATGAAACGAAAGCATGCGAGGAAGAGCGCAGCGCCGCGCAAGATGAGCGACGATGGCTACACTCTAAAAGCAATTGCACCCTTCGGGGTGCATATCTGCCCCACAACGATAGTCTTCATCTGTCTTGCCCGCATTTCTTTTGTTTAATGCTACGAGCCCGATATTTCCTTCCAAGTCACGAACAGCATGCGGGTTATCATCATGGCGGAGCATTCTAGACTGGAAAGTAACGAGCGCAGCGTTTTCATGAAAGGAAACGCAAGCAAGGCTGATGACGATTATCGTTCTGTGGCAAATTCACACCCCAAGGGTGAAACCATTTTTACAGTGTACGGTGTGACACCAGAAAAGCGGCGCGTCGTCTGTGCCGAAGCAAAGAGCACTACTCACAGTGTTCTCTTCCTAATGCAAACTGCATACCTATATAATCACTATAGAAAACACTGGCACGCGAAATGAAAAAAAAAACATATAGAGCTGCGCTCAAATTTCTCAATAAAAATATCGTAATGGTCGGCGAATCTTTTAATCTACTTTCACTTCCCTTTAGCCTATAATTTAAATAACATATATAGTTATACTACAAGTAAATCAACCTATTCTTTTGTTGGTTTCGTTATCTGTTTGTTTCTCGAGACAGAGGGAAAGAAAATGAAATGAATGCAGACAAATGGAATTATTTAGGTATCAATTTGCCCTCGTGCGACGCTCAAGATCTGTCCAGTTACTACTCGGTGCCACGTTGGGGACTGGAAATCTAAGAAATGATAGGCAAACATCGAAAGTTTCGAAATTTATTTTTCGTCACCTAGACAGGGAGCTTACCCCAATACCAACAACCATATTCTTCAAGATTCGTTTAAGAATAAGCGTTGTAGAAGCACTACTGCAAGAGTGCTAGTTCCAACTGGACTAGTAAAACATTGCCTACTTTTCGTATGGGCTATACTAGAGCACACGTGTTCAATAGAAAGCGCTGCATTATGCTTCACCTCGCAGCTACCCTGCAACAGTGATCATCTACGTATTAAGCATGCACTGATATTGTATCGTATCGGGTCTGACACGTGTGCCATGGATGATAAACTGAGGGGTCGTCGCCCCACTTCCCTGTATATCGTAGCGTAATCATTTCAGAAGCGTTGCCCCATTTCACTCTATAAAAAACTGCTCAATAAATCCTGGGCACTCGTGCCCTGGCTACTGGGAACATGGTGTCTAGCTGATGCATGGTGCCAGCAGTGTCTAGCCCATCCCTCCATCCGCTCGTCTGAAGTATAGCAGTTGCCGAACGAAGGCTGCCAGCATGAATTTCATGAAGCCACCGCAACCGCAGTTGGAAGGTGACGTAAGCCAGCACTGGCGGCTGTTCAGGTAATGGTTCCAACTGCAGGTTCTAACTACTCCTGACTCCAACAGAACCAGCGAGTAACAAACGAGAAGCATGGACGAAAACTGCGTCGCTACGGAGCGTCGCTGGAGAGCAAGCCACCGAGGTGTACAACAACTTCAGCTTCACGGAAGACGAGTCAAGGGATGATTACGACGCAGTAATGAAAAAGTTCGTTGAATAATACGGCGGCAAAATGCGCCGCAGACGCAGTCGAGCATTCCGTTGAACGCTGGCGACGTTGACATTGACAAGCGATGAAGTGAACGCGTTCGCTCTCCACGGCTGCCTCGAAGGAACTCTGGCAAGGCGAGGAAAGGAACCGAGGGAAAGGGCGCGTGCTTTAAGGGTCAACGTTGTAGGGACAGTGACGATAAGGTGGGGTGGGGGGAGGGGGTTGCTGTCGCCACTTTACCTTCAGAATTATCATAGGTGGTTTCTGCCTTATAAATTAACGCCACATTAATGTAATTTTGAAGTTACATCAACTAATTAAAAATGTTATTCCCCTTCCATCTGTTCATGCTAGGTACTCAACCGTAGTCTTGGTTGATCTCCCTGTCTATCATGTATTACTTTTCTTGTGTTGCAAACATCGCGCAATTATTTATATACCTTGAACTCGGGTAAGTTCCAGAGATTCTCCATATTCTCTGAAGTGAAACTATTAATGCGCACTTGGGTCTCAGAATGCCGTTTTTCAAACATGAAGATTCGGAGTGAGTCGCAGGTGGCCTGCTTTGTCATTGTAAGCTAGCATTTAATAATATAATATCCTGGAAACCTTTTCCATACAATCTAAACAAAACCACTAATTTTACTCTAACCATGGAACATGTTCTCTTGAATATCGGTTAGAATATAAATCTCAAAGTACGCGCCTGCTAGAAAATAAATCTCAAATTACGCACAACGAACAGCTTTTTTCAACGCTCTCTCTACCAAAAAGCCACGTACATGCTATACTATTGTGCGGCAACATATGCTTTCAAGCATCGCGAAGGTATTGTTCGCAGCGAACTTTACAAAAGATATTCTTTTCGTAGAGTCCTGCTGGCTATGACATTGGTAGCGTCGTCATCACTAAGGTCAAGCGGACAAAAATAAGGGTATTCGAATGTGCTCGCGCTTGACAGAAATAAACAAGCTTAAAAAAAAAGATCAATGCTCTGTTGAAAGGCGACCGATTTGTCAAGTTTTCGTGTCCACATTGCTCATACCTTTCGTAAAAGTGACGTCATTCCTCAAATACCTCCGCACTTTTATGCAAGCATTTTTAGGAGCAATTCTGTGATCAAGTACAATAAAAAAGGTGAACAGACGCACTTGCACAAACAACACCGAAGTGTCGTAGGGCGCTATTCATGGAGTGTAAAACGAGTATTGCTAAATCCTATTTGCGTCCACTGGCAAAACTGAGTGGCTACGTCTCGATGCGGTGCGCGGTTATTGGTAGAGCGAGCAAAAGCAGATGCACGTGGCCAGTAAAATGGCTATTGTGCTTCTATTGGAAACAGGAAACGGGTACTTGCACAATTATAGAGACAAAAAATAGACACATGTATGGCCGTGGTACCTTATTATTACCGGTTCTTTATCGAGAAGGAACCAAGCCTACGATCGCACACAGGTAAGCACGACACGCGTATATATATATATATATATATATATATATATATCGAAGGGTGCCTCCACACGAGTGTTCATTTTTTGTACGTCCACGTATACCTGTATTCATCCGTCAATATGGAAGCAGACTGCAAGCAACCTGAGCTGTCCGTTGTACAAAATTCTTCTATCACTTTTCAACCGCTCACATAACAGAATGACTTAGAATAAAAGAATGACATTTATTCGGAACTTTTCTTCAATGATTCTTTTGTGCTTAGGGCACTTTGCGCTGTTTCATATTGTAATACTACACATACACTCATATCGCATTTGCTCCATCAGTTTAGTTTTTAATTATAGCTATTTAATTGTCGCACCTTACATGATGTGTTTTTGCTTTAATCTTTTTTTTTTGTTCTCGTACATCACCTCGTTGCACATACGTTTTTCATGTCCAGACATGTAATTGCAATTTGCACATTTTTGCTTATATTCCTCCTAGTACATATGGTTTTTGGCATTCGTTACAGGTATTATATACAGGGTGTTCAAATTTAAGATTTATAGGTTTGTTAAAGTTACGCACTGGGAGACATGCGAAGACCGCCAGTGCAAATAACTTATGTGGCCAGGGGGACACAACTTGAGATGCTAATGATCTTTGTGAGTAGTCCCATCAGCTAATACACAATTATTAACTTTTTTGGTAACTGCTGTTAGTGGGTATTGTTGCATTGAAAAGTTAGAGGCAGTCGTGTTTCTGCACCGTATCAGTTGGAAGAATTCTTCTAGCGTATCTGTACTCTGAGGTATGCAACTCCAGATTTTAGTCATCGTTCGCATGATTGTGCATACAAGACAGGGAGGATCGGCGCCAAGGTCCTGTCTGATGTGGCGCGGCTGTTGTGTGTGGCGTTTAGTCTGACAACTGGGCGAAGGCATTCCTGCGAGCAGGCTACAAGCAGCAGCTTGGACTGCCACCAGGCAAGGCCACTTTTCTGCTGGAAGTACTCTGACATCACAGAACTACCCAAGAACTTGTCGAAGACCACCTTGTATTCAACAGGACAGACTGCAGAGATCCACACTGAGAATGCACGAGCGAGCAGAGAAAGCAGCAGAAGGAGAGCGATATAAATACAGAGAAATTATCCTTGAGAATTATCCGTTTCCTGCAGAGAGTGGTATAAGACGTATAGATGACGCATATGTATGCAAAGACGGCAGAAGATAGGATGATGATGGTGAGATGACCACAACACAAGGATCTTGGCTTGACCAAGCTGGGAGTGACGATCATGGTATGATGACGGGCACGGGACGACCATGGGATGGTGACAATGTTGCGATGACTGCACGGTGACCATGGGATGACGACGCCGGTGTTGAAATGACGGCGTGACGATAACCTGCTGCCGATGCATGTGTGACGCCGAAGGAACGACCATGTTAAAATGAATACAGAGTTATGAAGACGAGGGCATTACAGCAACTGTATGACGACTACGGTGTCTCGACAGCACTTTCTTCAGTTCACTGCAATGCGCTCAGTGTTTGCGATATGGCCATAGCACTAAGGTGTGCAGATCAGACCTTCGGTGCTGGATTCGTGGAGAAGGTCACGGTGCAAAGACGTGTTCCTCTCAGTGTGACAGATGCTGTTTATACGAAGGTTCCCACCCTGTGGACTGTTAGAAATGTCCTGCGAGGAAGAACTGTATTTGTAGAAAGAGAGAGAGCGCTGCCAAGTGTGAGCGTATGCGGTCTACCATGCTGCTCGGCAGGGAGTATCTGAAAGCAACCACCCGTAACGCACACTTTGAATGGCCGGACACTTGTAAACTATTGGTCTTGTCGTTATAGAAATTTGAGATTTTGTATAGCTCAATGAATTCGTAATGCGATTCCTCGTAGAATGCTCATTTGGCGGCTGGAATTTCTCCTTCAGTGACATTAGGACATCTGGAAAACCCCAATGATGATACTATTCTACGCATTCATTCTTGCAATGACAAGTGAGGTCCTAGCAGAAGAAGGTCGAGACCCATACAACATAGGAAAAATGCAAATTATCAACAGTAAGTATGGCTCTTCCTCTAATGTGAAAAGAAAAAAAAACTTCGAAAAGCTTTTATAACAGACAAGTGTTTCTGCCAACTATTTCGCAGCCTCTATATGAAAAATGCCTGTGCGTATCCGCATAATTCATGCGGAGTTTGCCTGTACGGTTGAGAGAAACACGTTTACCACATTCTGAGTTGACATATGTCCATGTCACCTCAGCATTTGAATATTATGTTTACTCTCATTCATCTAATTTCTTTCCATATATGTACATCAAAGAATGCATGAAGTATCAAAATAATCTAGCTGTGTAAATTGATCGATATATTCAATAATGTTTTCACGTATTGTGGCAATTCAGACATGACCAGTTCTAATGAGTAGTGCAGCTATGCAAATATGCAATGTTCGTGCCGCTACTGTAAGGAGGAATCATAAACCAGAGAGTCATTATATAACAAATATTTCTCCACAGTTTGAAATAACTATATTCGCATGGTATTGATAGTACCACGGTTAAAGAAAGTTTCTTAACAAAATAGTGGAAAACGTGGCTTTCACAACTGGTCTTTATGTCCAGAAAGGTCGGCCTTGGTTGCATATATGCATCATAAAGCAACCTAAATTTGCAACGTGACCTACATAGTCCAAAGTTATTTACGTGTGTACAAGTGTAGCTAATTTGAGTGTGCGTTTATATGACCATCGTGGATTGCGTAGATATCCTGACAATAGCTAAATCTCATTTTTAAACTGTCCTAAAATTTTCCAAAAATTTATGGTTCTACAAGATAACTTACGAAGGCTTCCAGGAACTTGCACAGTTCTTGGGCTCTTTCAATTCTTTTGTTTGGTTTTGGTGTCTCCAGGCTCCTAATTCCCATGTTGTAGTGCCTGGAACAATGACATATCTCGCAGTTTAAATGTATGAGGTCTCGTCCACTTTTTGCAACATCATCAATTTCGTTGGAAGAAACTAGTATCTTGAGAAGTTTGGCACTATGCAAAACTTCGATGCTCATTCGGGATGTGTCATGTTTATTCGTTGTATTAAAAGTCGCAGATGATTTAATTATCACCATCGTATTATGTCCAATCATAGTTAAGTTTTGTTTGTTTCTATAACCAAGCAGCGTGTTAACTTGAAAGGTTATTTATTTATTCGGTTTACCCTACAGGCTCGGAGGAGCATGGGGTAGGGGAGGTTACCGAAAAATGACAAATATTTACCGCAAAAAAGGAAAGTACATAGTAAGAGAAACAAATAACTTTGTACATTGAAAAACAGGAACACTGGTAAACATTGGAAAAAATACATACGAAGTCAAGGGAATACAATGGAAAACAAGTCGAAGAACGATACAAAGGCGAATACAATATAAAGTCGTACAACATGGTCAAGCAAACGTGTGGAGTTCCAAATGTTCACGAAATTTAGCAGGATATTTTATTGAGACAATATTATTTGGAAGGCTATTCGATAGTGTGATGGCGCGCGGTAATGCAGAGTTATTGAATGAGCGTGTGCGGCGAAAAATGCGCCTGAAACTGAGATCATTATGAAGTCCAGTAGATGTGCGAGAAGAAATTTCAAGCGACAAACGGCTGGACCATGAGTTACAGTAGTATTTATGAAAGAGGCATAGAAGAGCAACAGAGAGGCGGGAATCCAAGTCCGGCAGGGGGACATCGCCTTTAATTTGTGTGATGATAGATTGACGACTGTAGTTAGAAGCTATAAAGCGGGCAGCACGATTTTGGATGGATTCCAACTTATCTAATAGGTATTGTTGATGAGGAGACCAGATCGATGAAGCATATGCATGTTGAGGGCGTACAAAAGTTTGGTAGGCCTGTTGACCGATGGTAGATGGCGAAAGGTGCCGAAAACGACATAAAAACCCTAAAGTTCTATTAGCTTTAGCACATATCTTCTCGATGCGAAAGCTCCAGGCAAGATTAGTACAGAAATTAACGCCAAAGTATTTGTAAGTAGAGTCGCGAAGAACTTCCGACGAGCAGATTTTGTAAGGAAACTTAGGCTATGATTTCATACGAGGGAAGGAAAGAACGCAGCACTTAGATGTGTTAAATGTCATTTGCCAACGGTCGCACCATTCATTAACTAGGTGAAGGTGATTTGGCAAAGGTAGAGGATCATCATGACAGCTAATCGTTCTGTAATTTATCAATCATCCGCGGAAAGTCGTATGCAGGAGGAAACGATGCTCGGCAAATCATTGATAAAAATTAGGGGGGAAAAAGGGCCTAAAACACTTCCCTGGAGTATACCTGACTTTACAACAGATGTAGAGGAGCTAAAGTTATTCACAGATACGAACTGTTGCCGATTAGTTAAGAAATTGCGAAGCCAAAGTAATGTTAATGAGTCAATCTTAAGAACTGTTAACTTAGCTTTTAGACGACAGTAAGCAACTCTATCAAAAGCTTTTGAATAATCCCAAGCGTCAAGGCATTTCATTTGGAAAATTCTGCATATATATTGCGTATTAGTGACATCAGGACTCCTGGGTATTGAATGAGGCTTGGCTACTGACAACTATCAGTGGATGATGATTGACTTTAGGCGCACTGATACATAGTGTGACTTTATTTCGTAGGAGCGGCAAACAAAAATTTGTACACTGCTTTTCTCATAGTTAGGACATCAATAAATGAAGTTCCTGAATTTCTTGTCCCGAATGAAGCAATTTACTTCCGTATTCCTTTAATATCACAGCATTCTTGCAACATGACATCTTATTTACCTTTCGGAAACATTAAATTGTAAAAATCTAAGTGAAATATTAGTAGGAATGCCTTCATAACTGTTTTGGTTCCGCAAATAACAACTATACATTTAAAAACATTCTATCAAAATTTTTACACGATTTCCCATTTTTCCTGCAGATACTTGCCGATACCGCGGATATGGCATACCCGATAGTGTGTGCATGGACTTATCAATTCCATGCGTAAGTGTGTGCTGTAGGGCAACGAAATCTCAGCTTGTACTGACCGGGTAAGTTCCTATTGGGCACTGATATTTACTTCCCTCCCATCACTAGCAAAAGTGATTTTTAAATATCGTCGTTTGTAGAAGTATTTCATTAGTTTTCGTTCAGTCATAATAAAAGACCGAAGATACCATAAAGACCGACAAAATTCATTCCCAAAATTACGGGGAGCTGGTACTCGGGAAAAAATTGAAACACGATGGCGGAATCCACAGAAAGCGGATGTTTGCGTGAAGAACAAATTCGTGGCTAGAACATTCATATGGGGACGGATTACCAGCGAATATATTTAGACTGGATACATGGGCTGCATACATTATGACATTTTTTTTTAAATACGGCACCGCACTGCGCCGACACAAGCGCCGACGCGCTCACCGCACTCCCCATGCTTCTGCCGCAACCGCTGCTGCCGCCGTGCCGGCACCGCAGACACGCGTTGCTTTGTAATCGTAATAGCGCAGGCCAGGTGCGCAGGTGCCATCGCTACACTCTTTCCCCCTCTCATTATTGGAAAACAGAATTTAAAACACGTAAAGCACATCAAGGCTAAATTGCTACTGTACGTGCACTTTCTACTATATATATATATATATATATATATATATATATATATATATATATATATATATATATATATATATATATATATATATATATATATATATATATATATATATATATATATATAGTATGGATAATTATATATTGTATTTCACTTACAACGACACGATACTTACTTTTGGAATTTTGCGGACTGCCAGAAGCCTGTTTCGCCACCACCACGGGTCAGCACAGTACTGCATTATCTCCGGCATCGGCCGATGCATTCCTGTCCACGCGCTGCGATACGGACTTGGGCCGGGCTGGCTACACCCCTTGGAATGCATGCCCGGTATTGCATTAGATCTGGGATCTGCTCCACATTCCTGTCGCGCTTAAGGACGTAAGTTGGCCAGGATAGACCCCTACGAACGCATACGGTGATGCATACAGGGACTAGAGCTAAACAGCTTCGCTGCAATAAATAAAATGGGCATCTCACATCGAATTGGTTCAGTTAGTTAAAGGTAACTAGTGACGGCGTTCCGCCTGACAACTGTTTCAGTCTTTGTATTGATAACACGAGTAATATGGCTGCGTATAAAAATTGCTTTTGACCATAACCCGAAAAATGACGCCACAGCTGGCGAAACGTTGCCACGTGTACTTACTTTCAGGGTGATTGTCCTTTCGAGGCTAACAACGCTCAGAGTTATCGCCAAGCGCAACACGCGCCTTTCTGTATTGAAAGTTTCTAGGGCATTGTCGCTGATTCTAGATGTTGCTTATGTTGTCTCCGAGCCTTGTGTAATCAAATGTATGCATGCCAAGAATATTGGTGTATGGTGAACATTAGTGATTACGCTTGACGATTCAGTTGGTCATGTACAAATAACCGACGCATGTGATCCGCACATCAGATTTCAGTGATCAACAAGTGCGCTCGCCGCTGTTCTTGTGTTCCGCGTTTGTGATGGAGTAAGAAAGGCTTGGGCCCAGGACCAGTAACCAATGAACGCAATAGACACCCCACTGCACATACGACACAGAATCTGTATTTACAGGACAAAATATTATCTCGACTTGAGACACATACTTAAAGGTATCTTATCACCTGCATTCCTGCGGCTGCTAAAATGTCTTGTGATAGAAATAGTCTCTCGCCGTACGTTTCTTCGCGCGGAACGCATTGCCACGTCGATGCCGATGTCGGGCCCCAGCGGTCGGCTGGCGTTTCGACAACGTCACCATGAGCCTCGCCATGGCATCAAGGAATGTGCAGTCGGCGCAGAGGCTGTGATGAAAGTCGCTGTAGCCGACGTAGCCGCGGTAGCCATGTATTGGAGGTACTGCTCAGATACTGTGAAAATACTGCTCTCCGCACCAGCAACGACGGCGATGACAGCCACTACAGCCAACGTAGCCACAGTAGACATGCACTAGCTGCAGCTTCTGCTCTCGCCACCTTCAGCAAAGCTGGTGGTCGCAGTGACCAGGGAAAACGACCACTTCACCTGGTTCCCTGTACTGGTTGCCCAGCAGGAGCACGTGCCGTTGGCGTCGGAGAACGGCATAGTGGTGCATATTGGGTTCTGTGGATCGGACGTCCGACGAGAACTGACTCGTCTTCAACGACGAGCAGCACGGTATCACTGATACGCACCACGCGCCACTCAACACTTTGTAGTCGCCCACGCACGGCGAACAAGGCATTACTTTTTAGGCGGGCATCTGTACATTTCATGGCAGTGTTAAGTCTCTAGCTTGGCACATGTTTTCTCAGTGAACATTTAGTTTCGTGTCTTGCGCTGTGTCACTTTGGCTTGCTCACCGCCACTACGACGTGATAGCCTCTTGAGGTCATTTGCCTTCTAGTACCGGACGTCCACGTAGAGCCTAAACCCAAAAGACATCACCAGCGTCGCCTTGAGCATCGAGCTGGCCTAGGCTACAAAACTTCCTCTGCAGCACGGACTTCTTCCCAAGTACAGGAAGTGTACAACCACGACAGGAGCCAGAATGACAGCTCCAATGCATCCTACACTGATCACGCTTCAGTAACTCAGAGAGCACCATATCTTCTATGAGCATTCAGTGGTTTAACCGAAAACCTGGCTTGAGGCGTTTGAAAGAGTGTCAACCTACAAGCTGAACGCTGAAGACAAGCTGCGCCACGTCTATTTTTCACTGGAAGAAGTCGCCAGAACTTACTTCAAAAATCGAGTGTCCTCGTTGACTACAGGGGACCTGATCTGCAGGGAGTTCTTAAATACATGCACAAGTGCTTCTGCACAACCTGGACAGCAACGATTTAATGCGTGAGCATTCTTTGGGTAGTTCAAGTTATTTCCGGAGAAATATTTTTATCTATTGTCCTATGTAAGCGTTTTCCCGTCTACCTGCGTCACTGAGTAGCCCTTGGTTGACTGAGTAGCGTATCGGGCAGCCGTACTAAGGAAACAGCGTTCGAAACAAAGCAATGGACCAACATGCGTCACTGAGCATTCACCAATGTGTACATACTTACCGCTTTTCAAGGAAAATCTTTCACGCCGACAAGAATGACTGTAGATGCGGAACTGGGTGACTTTCAGCGTTCGAAGAAACGTTTTGAGGCTGACTGAGAGCACCGGGTATGTGTCGCTTGGTCTCCGCTCGCCCTCAAGAAACATTTTTGATTCTGTCACTGGATATGTGCCAGTAGATTATGTGCCGCTCTTCAATGAACGTCTTTGACGCCAACTTGAGTACACATGCGCCACTAGAAATGTGCCGTTATACAATAGCAGAAAGACTACTTCAAGTATGCGATGTTGAGCACACTCGAACCCACGCCAGAAGAGTTTCTCAATGACAGCCATCCGAAGCAATAGCGGACCACGCCACAAATGCCGCAGGTATGGGCCGCTTTTACATAGCGCTTTAAGCGAAATGCACCACGAATGCACTTGCTATGTGCAGCTCCTCAGTGAACTTCTTGCCAACTTGGACTGCTGAGTGTGTGTCACTGAGTGCGCGGCAGGCAAGCCAACAGTACTGAGCGTTTGCAGATACTGGAGCGCCAAGCTTCCGGTCTAGGCAGCCCACGCGCGGACTTCTCAGCAGCCGTCTCTTGGTGTGACGCAGCGCGTGCAGAAGGAAGTGCGAGAAAGGCTGGTTCCTACGTCACGCGCTTCTGAGCGTATGCATGCGCCGGCGAACTACGCATTTGGAAGCCACGCCCAGGCTTCGCGGTTGTGGCACTAGAAGGTGCCCAGTGTTCTTGGGCAGAACACGTCTCACACATTGCTCGTTTCGACAGTGGCAATATGTTGTATCGCTATATTAATTCAATGGTAACACATTACTGTCGACATTCATCTTGAGGTAGGTTCTGCCACATTTCTTTTTTTACCGAATAAGATGACCCGACTTCTCCATCACACAGACCCGGATATACCTGCTAAGAAAAAAAAATTGTTTTTCGAGCGTGCGCTGAAGCAACAAATCGTCCCTCGACTAACGCGCGACCCTCGCAGGAGTTAAGCAGAATGCCTCACGGGGGCTACCACAATTGAGAAGACGCTGGAAATGCGCTCTGGATGGTACAATTGCCGCTTTATACCAGACAGCACAGACGTTCAAGAGTCTGCGGGATGCGATAAGATCAGATCCCTGAGATTATCTTTTTGAAACTGTCTCTTTGAGATGGTGTGCGCGTGTTAACGGCGATTTAGATTTTCATACCATCGCAGATACCAACGACGGGGGATCGGCCAGGAAGCGTGTCTAAGCGTAGATGAGGGTGATGGTTCGAATTCTATAGTACATACCCACAACAAGGTATTGGCGAAAACTACGGTGGTACATATTGTGCCGACGCTAACTGGCTTTTTGCTATGGTAGCTTTTGATGATGGTAATGCTTTTCATACTATGATAGATGCTCACAACAAGGATCCTCCAAGAAACGTCCAGAAACGTCCACGCGTGCTAATTATGATGATGATTTCCATACTGTGCCTCGTAGCCCCCACGTGGGATTTTCAAGAGGGGGCCGTTGCATGTCATGACAACGACAATCAGCTCTTTCAGATGATCGGCGCATGTTGATGACGATTATGATTTCCATGCTATGGCACATACCAAGGACGGCGGGGGATCGGCATAGAGTGTCGACATGTTGATTAGCATGATCACTGGCATACTAGGGTATATACCCACAATTGGTGAAAAATGCATGTGCATATCATGCGCATGTCAACTAGCTTTTTCATATGGCCGCCGAATGTTGATGATGATCGTTTTGCATTCTATGACACAGACGCACTATGGGAAATTGGCCAAGAAGTGGCAGGTACATTCAAAATAAATGAGAAGAAATGAAGACGTACGGGCCTATACAGAATTTATCACATCGCGTAGAACAGGTACCTTATCGCACAGGCGCGCGCTGGTTTGCTTTACAACAAAGATGCGGGAATGAAAGGAGGCAAATTTATAGCTCTTCGTGAAGCGTTTCCCGATATATTCGCTTCTCACAGATTCCAACCTTTTCGTTATCTGCATTATTTGTTGTTGCTTTTTGTGCTCAGCAGCATTTATGATAACAAAAATTGCGAGATAGGAGTCCGTTAACTATCCTTAACTATCGTTTAAAATTCTCGTGGATGAAATAATTTAATTGCACCTGAGGCGTGTTTCATAGACTCCCTAAAGTATTTTAAAACGCACATTATAGCATCACGACTGACGTTATCGAAGGATTCTAGATGGGCCTGGATGTAAACTACTAACTTGTTGAAAACCCTTTTGCAAATATTCGTGGTTTTTAACCTCGTACCTGAAGTAGTCCAGACAGTTCTGATCGCACGTGAAGCGACAATATGCGCATGGGTTGGAGACGTGTAGTGGCTTTTTATTTGCAGTGGGAAAGTGTGACGCCCACGTGGAGTTCCTGGCCCCAACAGCCAGTTTCAGCTTCTCAGTCGAGCATTTGCCGCAGCCTCATAGCTGCGAATACAAGCCCATGGTCAGATCTAAAAAGGACGAGGGAACAGAATACCCCACAACATTAGAGTCAGACAACAGTATCTGACGGAAAATGTTGCGTTTGACACAGTCATTATTAGAGAGAGTACTGCGCAGCAGTGAATCCATTTAGAGGCAGCTCGCCACAAGGCTGATGACTGCATTGGTTGCTAATGCAGTGCAGCTTAACGCTACACACGCGTTTTCAGGCAGCTCTCTAGGAAACGAATCTTGAGAGCACATCATCCGAACAACGTTGAGGTGCTTCGAAGGTTGAGTAACCTAATCATATATGCAGTATTATATTTCTGCGTTGGTGTGATCAGCTGGAGCCCCTTGAATTTAAGTTCTTTTTTCGTCGGTATCTTGCGTCGTCGGTAATATATCAGGTCTACCTTCCGCGGTGGCCAAGGTGGCTATGATGTTGTGGTTCTAAGCACGAGGTCATGCGTTTGACAACGCAGCCGCTGATGCTGAGTCAGGGAGAAGGGGAATTCAGAAACGCTTAAGTGCAAAATTTAGCTGCAAGTGAAAAACGATACTAAACCGTCGAGTGAATCTGGAAAAGCCGTAATGAAAAAAAGCACGAAATGAAATAGTATCCGCACTCTCTGCTCATACCAGCATAGTGCAGTATGCAAAGGTGTTAGGTAGCGTAAAGGGTAGGACCACAGATTAGTGAGTTCTATGATTTATTTCAATTCGAAGAGAGAAAGAGTTAAATAATTCAAGGAGGAACAGGCCAACCAAGATCCAGTAAGGGTAGAAGCAGACGAATTCAGGCTGGCGCTTGGAAACAAATATGAAGTTTTAAAATGTAAATGTGGGGCTAACGTAGAGGTAATGAATAAAGCCATAACTAGGCTCATTTCAGAAAGAGCGAGGGAGATGGGAGTTAAGGCACCATGACAACATATAGGTAAGCTCTCCGAAGCAAGAAACGACCTAATAAAGAAACAACAAAACATGAAACTGTTTAACAAAGGAGATCAGACAGAAAATGCTGAACTGTCGAAGGTTACACATGAGAATAAACAAAACAATACTCGAAACTGTAACGACACAAAACTTGGGGAAGCAGTATGAAACGGTTGCAGGACGCAGTAAAGGAGAAACTTGGCATAGGACTGGGCAAAATGTCTGCGGTGAAAGCTAGGCAGGGTAACGTCATAAGCAATTTCGATAATATACTCATAGCAGCAAACTATTCCATACGGACCAATACAATATCCAGAGCAGTCACGCTACGTTCCTTAGTAGTGATGAACAAGATAGAGAGCCTCATTTTATTACTTACGATTCATTTAATATCACCTCGCAACATTTATCTTGGATAAAAAGACACAAGAAAAGGAATTACCAGTATATTTATTTAAATATGAGGGAGATATAATGCTTGAAAAGTTTGCTGCCTTCTATACGCAATGCCTCGATACTTCAAGTGCACTGGAGAACTAGAAAAATGCATAAGAAAGGAAGCGTTAAGGAATTGAAAAAAATATAAGCCCATTACCTTACTCTCACTGTAGCATAAGTATAGTACGTATAATAAGGGCAAAACCACTTCAATCAACGAATAGAACAGGCCAGCTTCAGCAAGGGATATCTTAAAACAGATACCAACACTTATTGAGCCATCGCATAATAGAGGAGTACAGAAGGTATGTGTGAATATTATCCATGGAAATATCTACAAAGTATCGCCTGCTAAAAGTTGAAAATTACCTATCAAGAAAGGTTTCAGGCAAGCAGACACAATATCTCCAATGCTATACACTCTATGCGTAGAAGTATTCAAGCTCGCAGACTCGGAAAACTCAAGAACAACCCTCTGCTTGCAGATGACATTGTTCTGTTGACGAACACTGTGGATGAATTGCAACAAGTGACTATGGACTCCAACCGAGAACGTGCAAAGTAGGGCTAAATATTATTGTGCACAAGACTCATGTAGTGTTGAATATCTAGCAAAAAAAACAAGAATTCGTGATGGCCAGTCTGCCTCTAGGGTCGGCAGAGGAGTACACTTACCAAGATCAATTAGCCGACACGGGACCCTGACCAGGAGAAGCAAACTTACAGAAGAATAAAAATGGGTTGAAGTGCATACGACATTTTTTACCAAAACTACATTGGGAGCCTACCACTGTATTTCAAAATGGAAGTAATTCAATTCTGTTGGGGCTGCCATATCGGATAGAAACTTGGAACTTAATAAAGAAGCTCCAGAATAAGTTTGGGGCTGTGCAAGAAGCGATGGAAAAAAAATTTAGGCGTAACGTAGAGAGACAGAAAGAGAGCGTGTGGATGAGAGAAAAAAGGAGATATTCCATATTCTAGTTCACATTACGTGAAAAGATGGAACTGGGCCCGCCATGTAATGCGGGCCCAGTTTATGCGTTTGCAGAGAGTCCCAAATCAACATCATCATCATTATTATCATCATCATCAGCCTATTTTATGTTCACTGTAGGACGAAGGCCTCTACCTGCGATCTCCAATTACCCGTGTCCTGCGCCAACCGATTCCAGCTAGGACCCGCAAATTTTATAGTTTCGTCGCACCACGCACTCTTCTGCCAAAGTCCCAAGTATCGTATGCCAATATTGAAAAATATGAATATGTCACGCAAGTGGACAAAACGAAGAAAATATTGTGTGCGTTACTTGGAGATACATCATTATTTCCATTCCTCATCATTACATAATTAGTACTAATTATTTACCAACTTCTCAAACATTGTAATTGGATATAAAGCATCAATGAGAAAATCCTATAGCAGCGTCAATGAGAAAATCCTATAGCAACACGAAAAACTCACGATATAGCTTTATTACGTGCTTCATAAAGTGTTTTCCTAGCGTGAAAGAAGCGCGCAAATACACGTCAAATAACTGCACGACTGTCCGCTCGAGCCACTTTGGATGTAATCGCTGGCATCTTTCGCGCTCGTAAAAAGTTTTGTGCAGCACGTATTGAGCAACAGAAAGCTGTGTCGGAAGTTTCTCATGTTGTTCTGCTATTTCCCCATTTACACTTCTAATATAATTATTATAATTGAGAAGCTGATTAATTATTCTGGCATGAAAATCTGATTTAACGCAATGTAAGAATTAATCTGAGTATCTCCAAGCGACTGCAAACAATTACGACGGCATGCAAGAACGCCAGTGTAGCGTGCAATGGGTGCACGTTAAAAACCCCAGGTGGTCAAAATTAATTCTGTGTCACTCACTACGGCGTGCCTCATTATCTGATCATGGTTTTGGCTCGTAAATCTCCAATATAACATTTTACTTTTAATGTCATGCTCTTCCCTGGACCAGTCACCTGTATATTCACTGGATAATATGTCATAATTACCCGTTTGTTAAAAAACCCTAGGTTAACCGCATTAACCGTAAATGAGACAATTAGTTGCCTCATTTGGGACAACAGCTCATGTAGCTAAATATTTATTTAAAGATTTGATTACTGTCGCACCGACAATAACATGTTACTATTATTTTCACGAAGATCTGTGCAATCTGCATTGACGTCAGTTACATTGTATGAAAACGCCACACTCAATCGGTTGAATAAAAAAATTACTTTTACTGCCCTGCCAATTCACGTTTGATTGCAAGATCATTTATCTTACTTACAGATGTCCTGCTCCAAAAGGCCTTCCGTCTGACAATGGACACCCATTTTGGCCAGGGTGCTGCACTCAGCCAAGCCCAGAACCACCTGTGACTTTGCTTGAACGTTCCTTGTCTCCCGAAGCTGAGAGGCACACATTCATGTCTGCATATCAATATAGAAAATTCCAGTAAAAGGCAAACAAGTAACAAGGTGGTTTCTGTACCAAACATACTGCTGAGAGACGCATTAAAGAAATATAGAAGAAGTAAATATTTATATCCAAAACGAAGATGTGTTCGCATTTTCCTTCTTAGAATTCATAAAATTGTGGAAAACACAGCGACATCCGGGATCATAGCTCTTTCACATGCTACGACTGGAACGACGATAATCGGTGCAGTCGCACGCGTCGCAATGCAATTTTTAGAAGGCCAATTTTACATGATTGCGATTTCAACAATGCGACTGGTGCGAGGCCCAGGGTTGCTTGCTGCCAGGTTTCATGGCACACGCTGCATAATTCCTTTTTTGCAATGAATAAAACTTTTACATTACAATATTACTGACCTTTCTTGATTTCGAGCAAATAATATGCACGTTTACTAATTTAATAACATGTTAGTTAAGATTTGTTTTGGAGTGCGCAACGGCGGTTTCTAAAGTTCATTGCGACACGGAGTACGTAAACAACTTTTCGCAGGTGGTTCAGCGCTGTGTGTTGTCTCATCTGCCTTCTATGACCGTTTCGTTCTGCCTGCGCCACAACAATCTACAAGATGACCTATCAACAAGTTCATATAGCTGCCCTCACCGGATATGCAGTATACGGAATTCGGCCGGCACGAAGTCGTCGTGTCAGCCCAATAATATCCTCGCGCTACCCGTGTTCGGCGTCAGCTTCTAGAGAAATTATGTGTTTATACTGCTCGTGATTGCGCATATGCGGTGCCTGCTCCTAGCCATATTCTTGCGCCAAACGCAACAACAAGCACCAAGCCGAAAGCCCGCGTGTGCCCCTGAACGAAGCAGCAAATGATCAGTGTGATTACTGAACGTGGAATGAAAATTGTGTTGTGAAATTCAACCTTGGCGCTAGCCTGATTCAGCCATCGCTGTGCGCGTGTTGTGAATATATATATATATATATATATATATATATATATATATATATATATATATATATATATATATGTATATATAGTCATGATGTTTATTGAACGCGAGAAACAGCAGATAGGCAGCAGCCTAGCCGAAGCGAACAACCCGCGCGCTCTCGCAAAGCACAGCACGGGTCGTCGTCGTCGTCTCTGAGCTGCTATCCGAAACACGAAGCGCGTCTGCTTCATTACGTTGTCCCCGGGTGTGAAACAGAGCCATCCTGGCGACTCAGGGCGCAGAGAGCATGAGGGGATCGAAATAAGGCTTCAGCCGGCTAACATGCACAGTCTCGCGACCTCGACAACGAAGGTCAGGCGATGGTGTGACGGGCTCAACGATATAGTTCACAGGGGAGGAGGCATCAATGATCCGGTACGGACCGCGGTACCGCGCAAGTAGCTTAGAAGGAAGGCCAGGCGTGTGAGGCGGTATCCATAGTTAAACAAGGGAACCAGCAGGGAACGTGGGCGTGGCATAATGACTGTCGCGTCTTGTCTTCTGACGCCCCTGATCCTCGCTGCTCAACGAACGGGACAGCTGGCGGCAATCTTCAGCGTATAGGGCGACTTCTGAAATAGTTGTGCACTCGAAAGCGCCAGGTCGGTAGGGCAGGATAGTATCCAAAGGACACGAAGGCTCACGCCCATGCAAGATAAAGAAAGGTGGAAAACCGGTGGTCGCTTGTGTCGCGGTATTATAAGCGAAAGTAATGAACGGGAGTACGGTGTCCCAATTTTAGTGGTCGGACGAAATGTACATCCTCAAAATGTCGCCCAGCGTTCGGTTGAAGCGCTGCGTGAGACCGTTCGTTTGGGGGTGATACGCGGTCGACTTCCAGTGAATGATCTGGCACTCGCGAAGGAGGGATTGTGTTGCTTCTGACAAGAAGACACGACCCCTATCGCTGAGTAATTCTCTAGCAGCACCGTGGAGAAGGACGAAGTTGCGAAGAATGAACATCGCAACTGCGCTCGCGGTCGCGGCGTGGAGAGCCTAGGTCTCGGCGTAGCGCGTCAGGTGATCGACGCTAAAAATAATCCAGCGGTTTCCACATCCGCTGGATGGGAGCGGGCCATAGATGTCGATGCCTATGTGGTCTAACGGCCGAGCTGGGCACGGTAGCGGCTGTAGTGGGCCAGTAGGGCGCAGTGGGGGAGTTTTGCTTTGCTGACAGGCGGTGCATCATGGAACGTACTGCACAAACCGCTGCGCAAACCGCTACATTCCACGCCAGTAATATCGTTGACGCAGCCTTGTGAGGGCTTTTAGGACGCCGGCGTGGGCGCTTTGAGGGTCAGCATGGAACTACGCGCACATATCGGAGCGCATGTGACGAGGGATAGCCAGAAGCCATTTCCGACCATCAGGCATATAGTTGTGGCGGTAGAGGCAAATTGGGCAAAGTGGGCGCACGGCAAATTGGGCTGCTTGACGGCGTAACGTCCGCGTTGAAGGAACGACCGATGGAGCGGCAAGGTAGTCGGGCAGCAGTGCGAGCGATGGGTCCTTGCGTTGCTCGGAAGGCATGTCAATAGCGGTCAGTAGTGACGGGTCTGAGGTCGGAGAAGGAACGGAAAGAGAAGCCACATCAGGTGTCATAGGCGAGCAGGAGAGCGCGACAGCGTCGGAATGTTTTCGACCAGAGCGGTACACGACGCGGATGTCGTATTCCTGCAGGCGAAGTGCCCAACATCCGAGGCGGCCCGACGGGTCTTTCAAGGAGGGAAGCCAACAAATGGCGCGATCGTCATTGACGATGCTGAAAGGACGGCCGTAGAGATAAGGACGAAACTTGGCCAATGCCCAAATGATGGCTAAGCATTCCTTCTGTGTAACGGAGTAATTCATCTTAGCTTTTTTAAGGGTACGGCTGGCATAAGCCACGACATATTCGTGGCTTTCCGTTGGGCCAAGACCGCACCAAGGCCGATACCACTGGCGTCGGTGTGAACCTCTGTCGGCGCAGTTGGGTCGTAATGGCGAAGAGTCGGCGGGGAAGTCAGCAACTCGCGTAACAAGTCAAAGGCTTCATCGCATGCTGATGACCACGCGGAAGTGCCTTTTTTTGCGGTAAGCAGCTTCATCAAGGGTGCGACAATAAAGGCGACGTTCCGCAAGAAGCGTCGAAAATAAGAGCACAGGCCGGTTAAACTTCGCAGGGCCTTGATAGATGGGCGCTCCGGAGACTCGGTGACTGCGCGAAGGTTGTCGGGATCAGGAAGAATGCCATCTTTCGAGACAGCGTGACCCAAAACAGTTAATTTTCGGGCAGCGAGACGGCACTTCTTGAGGTTGAGCTGTGGGCCAGGTGAAGTGAGAAAGGTCAGGATGTCATGCAGATGGACGAGATGTGTCGGAAAATCCGGTGCGAAAACGACTATGTCATACAGGTAACATAAACAAGTCTTCCACTTGTGTCCGAGAAGGCTGGTATCAATCATGCGCTCGAAGGCAGCGAGAGCATCGCAAAGTCTGAAAGGCATAGCCTTAAACACATGCGCACTATCGGGAGTGATGAAAGCTGTCTTTGGACGGTTAGCCTCAGCAATGGGAACCTGCCAATAGCCGGCGCGGAGATCTAAAGACGAGAAGTCTTTAGATCTTTAGTCTTGCAGACAGTCAAGAGCATAGTTCATCCGAGGCAGGGGGTAGACGTCTTTGGTTGTGATCCTATTTAGGCGGCGATGATCGATACAAAACCGAATGGTGCCATCTTTTTTCCGCAATAGAACGACAGGCGACAATCAAGGGCTTTTAAATGGCTGAATGACGCCGTACTGCAGCATGTCGTCCACTTGTTCTGTGATAACTCGGCGCTCTTCTGCGGAAGCGCGATACGCTGTCGCAAGGGGGCATGGGAACCGGTGTCGATAGTACGAGAGACACTTGCCGTGCGACCCAAGGATGGTTTGTTGCAGTCGAACGAAGAAGCGAAGTCGTTCAGCAGAGCCAGAAGTTTAGTGCGATCAGACGGCGAAAAGTCTGCAGCTATGGCGTTGTCGAAAACTGCTAAGGGTGGCGTTGAGGAGACGGAAGTTATGGCGTCCAGATGTAAACAGGTGGCGCCATCATGAACGTCAAGGTCTTCAACACACGTGAAAGCTTGCACAAATCCTACGCTCTCACCACGCAGTATGGTCACTGGATACCGGTGCGGATTAGAGATAGGTATCAAAGAGGATTCAGACCTAACCGTGAGTATGGCGAATGGGAGAAATAGGTCCTTGCGGCGAGCAAGCATTAAGAAGGCGGAAACACCACACTTGAGTCTGGCACGGCAGTACGCGACAATGTCACAAGCACCCACGTCTCCGGAGGTAGATCAGTATCGTCATCAACGAAGACCTTGTGAACACTGAGGTCGGTGCCGACCAATGGGGAGTCACATAGTGACGAAAGGGCCACTTCCGCACGAGAACAATCGATGATGGCACTATGACGGGACAGGAAGTCCCACCCGTGGATGACATCATGAGAACAGGATGGCAAAACAAAAAATTCGATGATGTACAAAACGTCTTGGATGACTACACGGGCTGTGCATAGAGCTGTAGGATGAATGGGTTGAGCACTAGCAGTGCAGAGCGCCATGCCAGATGGAGAGGTCGTGACTTTTTTCAGCTTGCGACAAAGATTTTCGTGGATGACGAAAACGGCGGCCCCGGTATCGATAAGCGCTTGGGCGGATGCTCCCTTGACATGAACGTCAATGATAGTCTGTGGTAAAGATTGAGGCCTTAGAAAGTTCCATGAGCTTGCAGTTCTTGCCTCGGGAACTGCGCTGGTCAGTTTCCCTTGGCAGTAGGTGGCCGATGACGCATAGGTAGCAGCGACCCTCGACGCGGAGAAGGAGAACGGCGACTGTCTGAACGGCGGTCGCGATCGAAAGGTCTCAGCGGCAAGTCAGCGGCGTCTCGGCAGCGTACGTCGGCGGTATCTTGTGGGAAACTGGTCAAAGGCATCCCGGTTCCAGGACATGTTACGACGACAAAAACGGGCAACGTGACCAGCGATGCCACAGGCGGAGCAAATAGGCCTGTTGTCTGACGTGCGCCACATGTCGGCTTGACGAAGAGGCGGTGGTGACTGTCGTGGAATGGGAGCAGGGGGAACCCGGTGCGTTGGAGCTGGGACGGAATATGGCGGTGGGGGAGGCCGTGCGACAGCGGCAGCATAGCTGAGCGGTAGAGGAGTGACCCGCGACAGGCAATCGGCATAAGATAGCGGTGCCGTAGGAGATGCGAATACTGGCGGGTAATCAACATAGGAGAGCGGCGCCGTCACAGGCACTGTCGGGTGAACGGGGGTAAGCGCGTCAGATATTTGGGCTCAGATGGCTTGTCGCACGGCCGGAGTCAGTGTTAGGGCAGGCTTCTGACTGTCAAGGAGTAGCGACAGCTGGCGGGCCCAAATATCTGACGCACTTAGCCCCGTTCGCCCGCCAGCGCCTGTGATATATATATATATATATTTCTAAAGGCGCGAACTGGCGCCACTGGCCTTTCCACAATTAGGGTGCCCAGAGCATGAAAAACCAGCTTTGACACCAGTTGCAAAGTTAACTTTTTCTTCATATTTCGTTCTTTTTTTGTAAAAGCAATCACCAAATAGAGGGAAGTGCAAACGGAACGGCAGAAGCTCCTTAAACTGCGTCACCGCCACTAGATCTATCTTCTTCATGTATGTGTGCGTTATCTCACGTAGTGCTGTCTTCGCCGGCGTTTGTTGTTATGCTTGAATAAAACATTTCTTACACTTAAATAAAAGTTCTGTTTCCTATTTTCGTTCACGTATATCAGACATAAAAAGAAATCTCCACGTGTTTACCAGGTATAAAAATGTATAGCACACGGAACACCACAGTCTATTTTACAGGCTAAGTTATTTTCTTATTATCATACCCTTGGGGCCCAGTGGACATTATGAGGGGATGTATACATGGTTTACAAACAATCAAAAACATTCAAACCTTTGAGGATAACAATAAGCTAAATAGGCAGAAACAGCAGCAAATAAAATAAAAAGAAAGAACCGTGAAATTTGAGTCAGTTCAAAAGATGATCGGTTACAGCGGTCTTGAACGGTTATGCAGCAATATAACATTAAAAGAACACTAACGCACCCTTAGAATTCTTTTACTTTATTACAATAAAAAATGTCACCTAAAACTTACCTATAGAAAAATTACGCTGCCATCATCGCTAGAATAAAAAACAAGTGCCCTTAGCTATCTCCTCAGAGAACGAAGGCGAACGCCCTGTATAGCCTATTGTAATGCACCTTAATCCACCCAGATCCTCCTTCTTCCACCCTAATCCTCCTTAATACAACTCATCTCCATAATCAAACCTAATCCAGCTTAATCTAATCACTAATCAATAATTAAATTTGCTAATCAATAATCATATATTTTACACAGCGCCGAGAAACAGGTGGGCTGGGCAGCGGGGTCTCCCGTCGCTCTCGACAATAGCAATTTCCCTCCCCTCCCCTCCTCCCGCCCTTCCAAAGACAACGAGTGTAGACACTGTTTGGAACTCAAGGAGATGATAGAGAGGCAGAACAATCAAATCAAGAACCAAAACAATCAGATAAAAGCAATGATGGAGCGTATCGAGACGCTCAGTAGAACAAAGAACAGTGATAATGACGTCAGTGCAGTTAAAAGGAAAGTACCCAAGAGAGACACCACCAGCGCTACTCCAGCGGTGACGAAGCTGATCACGTCACCGGCGCAGATCACATCACCGGCGTTGACACTGTCAGTGACGCAAGCTTCACAGACAGAAACGGCAGTGGTTGCCATGGAGGAAGAGAAGGCTGAGGCCGCCGTTGCTCCGACAATGGAGTCGGTCATGAGCACGCTTACGCAAATCTCCAGCCAAGTTTCCCAAATGCCTGCGCAAGTGAACAATCTAACAGTAAGAATGGATAATGTGTAAGCCAAATGCAGCCAACTCTCCGTTAGAGTCATGACGATGGATGCGAAAAATAAGCATCTCACCGTTGCCAAGATGAAGTCACCACGGCTTAATCTACGGGTCAGGCCGCGAAAAGTTGGTTCCGTGCGCAAATCTACCGCTCAAAAAGTAGAAAATGACGAAGACTAAAGGAAAGCAGAAAGAGACTGCGACGTTATTTCAATGGAACTGTAGGAGTATTCGAAACAAGATAGGGGAGTTACAACTATTCGTTGATAAATTGGACCAAAAACCGGATATCATAGCGTTACAAGAGACCAACGGCCGGGCCAAGCTCGCGGGATACATTACGTACACGGACCCTAGCGAAAAGGGTACTGCGATCTTGGTCCGCAGCAACGTGGCGGCCACACAACACGTGACCGCTCAGCGAGGCTGCGAACATACGCTCATCGAAATTCACAGCAGAAGAGTTGGGGGGGGGGGGGGGGACAAGAACTTTTTCGTCCTGAATGCTTATTGCCGACCGTCCAGCAGGGTCATTGACTTTGAAGGCACCATATTGGACTGCATTAAAAAAGCAAAAACAAGACCGATTTTAGTGCTAGGAGATTTCAACGCCGCCCACACGATGTGGGGTTATAAATATTCGTCCAAAAGAGGAAACCAATTGGTTAAAGCTATAGAGGATCACGACATGGAGGTGGTTAACGAACCTGGCGTACCAACCAGGACAGGCACTAGCACGGTCAGAGACACCACACCTGATCTGACGCTAGTTCGGGGGAACCTCGACGTAACTTGGCGTAACATGGGGGAAAATCTTGGCTCGGATCACGATATAATTTGTGTAACCCTCGGGGGGACTGACATCAAGGCGAAACTGGGTCAAGCCAACATTACAGACTGGGACCGGTTACGTAGAAGCGCAGACAGTGAAGGCGAGGACGAAAACCAATACACCAAGACGTATGAGGCATGGGCCAAAAAGCAACGCGAATTTGTAAAGAAATTTACGCAGAAGATTACTACGACCACGCAAATTCCCTTCGTAGACAGCAGGCTTAGTCACATGTGGGCGGCCAGGCACGGTCTTACTCGAAGGTGGAAGAGGCAAAGACATAACAAGAAGCTTCGCAGGCGTATACACGCGCTCAACAAGCAAATGACCGAGTATGCGGAACAACTATGCAGCGAAAACTGGATGAAGATCAGTGATGACCTGCAAGGCACACTGTCTACGAAGAAGACTTGGAAGCTGTTGCGACACCTCATAGATCCATTAAAAAGCAAGAGCGCATGCGTTCGAGACCTCACAAGAACGATCAACAGTTACGACGGGGACGGGGAGAAGCTCATTCGGGAACTCACAAGTAAATACCTCAAGACCGAGAAGAGCGGTAACCCGACTCACGAGTATGAAGGCGATAGCAACGTCGAGATGGACGAAGCCTTCACCGAACTGGAGCTGGTTGCGGCCATCGATGAAAGTAATCAAGGCAGCGCACCGGGAATTGACGGCGTTACATACAAGATGCTAAAAAATATGGGTGACAAAAGCAAAGCTGAACTGCTAAACCTCGTCAACGCGTCCTGGGAGAAGGGTTCGTTAAAAATGGAAAGAAGCGGAGGTGCATTTCATTCCCAAGCCGGGGAAACCACCCCATGTCGACAATCTACGCCCCATCTCCCTCACGTCATGTGTAGGGAAGGTGGTCGAGCGTATGGTGTTCAAGAGACTACAGAGACATTTGGATGTCACTGATCAGATGCCACCGACCATGTACGGATTCCGGAGGCACCTGAGCACGCAAGACGTCTTGGTGAAAATACACGAGCTGGTTATCAAGCAAGCGAAGACCCCTACGCCAAGAGCTATCCTGGCGCTCGATCTCAAGGGGGCCTTCGATAACGTCACACACGAAAGTATTCTTCATAACCTGCACCAAACGGGATGCGGAAAGCGAACATTCAAATATGCGCAGGATTTCTTAACCAATAGAACGGCAACCATCAAAATTGGAGAGGAGAAGTCGAAACCGATAGCCCTGGGAGACAGAGGCACTCCACAAGGATCGGTTCTTTCGCCGCTTCTCTTCAACCTGGCACTCCTCCCTCTCCCGACTTTGCTTCAAGACATAGAGGGCATAGATCACGCTCTCTGTGCAGACGATATCACTGTGTGGACGTCGAGGGCAGGGTCGGAGAGTTGGATGGAGGAGACCCTTCAGAGAGTGGCAAAGACCGTGCACGAGTTCGCTAAATCGTGCGGCCTCAGTTGCTCGCCACAGAAGTCCGAGTTACTCGTCATCAAGCCAAGAAGAAAGAAAGGAGACCAAGAGAACGTACGCATCACCATCGACGGGACGACCATAACACCAACCACGCAAGCACGTATCCTGGGTGCCATCTTCCAGAACAATGGCAAGGCGGGGGCGTCGATCGACAAAATCAAAGTTTAAACGGAACAAATTTCGAACACGATCAGAAGAGTCACAAACAGACAAAGGGGATTGAAGGAGGACGATGTACTGACGCTCGTCCAGGCCTTCTTGACGTCGCGCATCGTTTACGCGGCGCCGTACCTCAAGTTACTGAAAAAAGACAGGGACCAGTTGAACGTCATTATACGAAAGGCAACCAAGATGGCGCTGGGCATTCCGAAACATTCTTCGACCGACAAGCTTCTCGGCATGGCCAAGCACAACGTCGTCGAAGAGTTAATAGAAGTTCATCTATCTAATCAAAGAGTTCGGCTCAGTCAGACGTCGACGGGACGTCGCGTTCTTGCCAAGTTGGGCTGGCGAGAGGCAGAGCGGAAGGAAACGGGGCCGTTACCCAGGTTGTGGGCGCATAAAATCCACAGTAAGCCACTGCCTAGAAACATGAGGTCGGGTCGTAAGAACGGCCGCAGAGCGGCTCGTATAGCGGCCTTGACGGAGACTTTGGGTCAAATAGTAGAAGAGGAAGAGGGGGTCACTTTCTTCACAGACGCTTCGTTACCCAAGTTTTATCGAAAGCAACGCTGGCAGTTACGACGCGGGATGTGCTCGTAACCTGCGCCTCCATCAAGACGTCTTTTCCAGAGGTGGCAGAAGAGGCCGCGATAGCGCTAGCACTCGCGCAACCCAAGGTGGGAAGAATTGTCACCGACTCGCAAAAGGCGTATAACAACTACAGGAAGGGGTGGGTGTCTCTTGTGGCACTAGATATTCTCCAAAGTAAACGCGACGTACCTGAAAGGAAAGTTGAGTTAATATGGACACCGGCTCACTCTGGGCTGGAGGGCAACGAACTTGCCCACCAGTTCGCCCGAGAGATGGAACACCGGGTTGAGGAAGGTGAGCCACAGTCCATATTTAGTTACAGAGACATTACGAACCATTATAAGACGGAGAGGCGCCGTTACCCCGATCCTCACAAATCGCTTAGCAGAGAACAGCAAGCGATCTACAGGCAAATACAGGCCGGATCCTTCCCGCACCCTTACCTTCAAAACAAGATGTACCCGGAAAGGTACGAGGAGGATTGTAACTTTTGAAAAACTCAGTTAGGCACGCTCCAACACGTCATTGGAGTATGCGATTTCATCAAGGCGATCCCCCCACCTCTTAACTGCCCCGCTACCCTACCCCATCCCTCATCCACCCTTACCGACCGATGGGAGACCTTGCTAACCAGCACCGCCCTGGAAGACCAGCTCGCCCTGATCTCCAGGGGCCAGACGGCTAGGGAAGCATATGGGTCCCGCGAAGAGGGAACCACTTCCATCGGCGGCGTCCAAGAAGATGTCGAGCTTGGCTCAATAAAGTTGTTTCTCTCTCTCTCTCTCTCTTGGTTCGCTTCTGGCCTTCCTTGGATCCTGTGATATGTGCTGTACCTCACAACACGGCCTTGAAACATGGAGATCGAAGGCATCTGCCTTAAAGGTTACGTTTTCTCTTCGCCAGCATGCAAACACTTGAGGTTCCCCGCTCGAAGGCGAGCTGAGCTAGCACAAGGATTTTACGCAAGCGACAAGCGCTATAAAAGCCTGTTGTCAAAACAAACCTTAATCAGTAATCAGCTGCCCACATTTGAACTGTGCTGCTGCTACGGCTTAATAAAAGCAAAAAAGCGCAACAGTTCGCTTACCCATGCTGTGGAAACTCAGCGGGCTACGAAGACCAGATGGCGCCGCGGCACCCACTTGCACTGCAGCGCTCCTAGCGGTAGCCGCCGCCTTTCATTGCATCCGGTGCCATCCGGGCGGCCGTGGACGGCACACTAGCCAGTATATTCTAGGCACTATGGCGGCGCGGAATATCTCGAAAGTGGCGTTTTAAGCAATCGATAGGGGGCGACAATTTTTCCTGTCTACACAAAACCCCTCAATTTTTCAAAAGTAGCGCCATTCTTAGATCTTTCCGCCACCCCGCTCACCCTGGCGCGTCCACCTCCACGCCTCCTGTCGCCCCAGCCTCCTCCGCTCCCCCATCGGCCAATCTGTGTCACGTGAAAGCAGTCGCCGCGCTTTTGTATATTTTTTTCTTTCCAGCACGGAGCAGGCGCCGCGCTTTTGTGTATTTTTTTTCTTTCCAGTGCGCGTTGACCTCCATTGTTGGGCCTGCGCGACGACAGGCGGACTGACGGAGTGCGTTAGCGTAATAGAAGGTGTAGGGCCGAGTACTTAATTGCGATGCCATGCTGCTGCGCCTTCGGTTGCCGCAACAGACACAGCGAGTGCAAAAAGTTTTTTGCTTTGCCGTCCGGCTGGCGCAACGCAAAAAGAAGTGTGTATTCGCAGGGTCGGGCGGGCTGACTTCGAGGAGGTGGCATAGAGCGCACGGCTTAGTGAAGTAATGGCCACGGCTACTCACAACCTCTTATTTTGAGCCTAGTTTACGCCTTCCGCTTCGAAAAAGTGTGTGTTCATGCTCTGCCTGGTTTTTAGCGCATTGTACGACTTTTTGTTTAGAATGTGCTCTCTTTGTTTCATGTAGTTTCGTCTTGCAATGAAATGCACGCATCTGCAGCTGGCCTGTGACATAAAAGCGACTTTATTCAGGGTGTGTTTTGAGCTCCACCAGAAGTTAGCACATTCTCGACGCTTTTGCAAGGCTCAATATGACTTACGATGCAGTCTTTTAGCTTCGAATGTACGCCCGCATGTATTGATTTCGTTTGTGGTGATTAACGTTTTTAATGTTCCGAAGCGACTAAAGCTAGGATGGAGGTCGTAGTGGATGGCTCTAGATAACTTTATCTAGCTCACCTGGGGATGTTTAACGTGCACTTTGACAGTAGAGTCGCACGTGGGCCGGTAAATTCCTCGTTGGCGTTTCATAATACTCGCGCGAGCGCGCTAGCGCTGTTTTAGAAGTTGGTGCCTCAGCGCGATTGTATTTCTTCAATTAATTTCATTTACTAGTTGTAACAACTTGTCATTATTTCGTATTATTGACGGCGCCTCCAGGGCACCAAAGTGGCAACGGGAACACCAAAGCTAGAACCAGGGCTGGATGGGGCTCGCCGAAGCCTGTGCATGCCAAGGGGGTATAAGATCGCGGACAGCCAATTTTGTATGCCAACACTCCCTGCGACGCCTGCATTATTGTAATATCACGTGCTCTTCCGAGGCCTCCGTTAGCCATTACATGTGCCCTCCTGGAGCAGTAGTTGTAAAAAAAAGCAGTATATCGTCACGATTACCAAAGCACCCCGCAATGAAAAAAACGGCCCTGTTGCCAGGCATTGCTGACCGCACACAGCCGGAATCTCTCACGCACTGGCCGAACAAAAGTATCCTTCAGGTACGTAAATGAACCTACGAAACTACGTACACATACTTTCACGCTGTCAACACCTGAAACTTTGTAATTACACGCGTGTTTGAGTACACCGCGTGCTTGCGCCGTGTTTCAGCAACGCGAACTCTCAACGTCGCGCGCTTTACCCCTTAAATACGCCTTGAATAATGGTCTTTTTCTCTATTTCTTCCCCAATTCCAACACAAAATTCTAAATGCCAGTTACCGACTGACGAAGAAAGATCTCGGTTGAAAAAACTGCTCCGCAGGGCTTGAACGAACTTTTCTGCGGATTTCCTCCCGTAGCGTGTTAGCCGTCGTCTGCTACGGCAGGCCCACCACCGGCGGCGCCACCGTCGAGGCCGCGCCGAGCGGAGGAGGAGGGAAGTGAATGGCGCTACTTTGGGAGATTGAGGGGCTTTACTTTCTACATAGATTACCGCGAAGCTTCGGAGCGCTTTGAGAAATCACCGCCTTGCAGGAGAAATGTGGACGGCTTAGGAAACAAAAATGTAGTGCTCTTTCACGTCCGATAGCGCAGTGTGTCCGTGAGCCGCATGCAAGCACTCAAAAGCGGCATTTCAAACCATCGATAGCGGTATAACGAAGTCCAATGGAAGCAGTACATAAGGAGTTAAAGTGAATATTAAAAACTTTTAGAAATAATCTCAGCTGATTACCTAATTAAGCGGAATGTAAAATATATTTTGAGGAGCGCAACATGACGCGACCAATATGTCGTTGGTTGGAGCCAGCTGCGGCTAACCTTTTTTAAATCCTTTGTTCAGGTTACGTGAAACACCCTGTATATGACCCACAGGAAAGCATTACAGCCATGAGTAACCATTCTTGCTTGCCTTGTGTTTTTGCATCATGTCACCTTTAACGCGCACTTTGAGGGGGTTTTAAATGTCACTGATGATGTCTTAGAAAGAAAACGAGGAAAGATGAACCATATCAGTTTAGAAAATGACTTGTTATTCAAGGTTAACCGTGTGTGAATGGCTGCAGACGATGCACGGAAAGACCGAGGTCAGCTCATTCTATTTTTAGTTTTTTTGCTGCGCTAATAAAAGCTGCGATTAATGTAAACTAAATGTAGTCGATAGCCGTTTGGTAATTGTTGGATTACATTTATGAGGAAGTAATCGGTAACAGTAATTAGTTACGCCGTGGTTGAGTGTTGAAAGAGAGACAAAGTATCAACTGACCAAACGAATGACATGGGTTCCTTGCGCCTCGGCTTGCACGGAAAGAAATGTCCGCCTCCCACGTGTCATGGTACGCATTACCCAGAAACCACTGTTGTGCACCTTGCGCCACTTAGCTGTGACCGTGTACACGACAAAGAAAGGTCTGAATGAATTAATTGTAATCTGTTACTTTTATTCTATAACGTGTACAGGTGTGAGAAGCACGCATACACACGACGTGGGTAAGTCAACAACTCCTGTTCTCTCGAAAAAGCAGGTTTCTATTTTGTGTGGTGGTCCTTCAGACTTGAATTCAAGGCGATCCGTTGTTTGACGCATTTTTTTCTCTGTGGACAAAGGCAAAGGCTGAAAATGCAATCTTGAACATATGAAATGTTGCATTGTGTGTTTCCATTGGGCGCTTTATGTTTTCGTAGCCCTCAACATGCTTACAACTCTGGAAGACAAATACTGAACATATACTTCAGTGGCACAATGAGATGCTGACAAGTAGACAAGAATTAATAAGAATAACTGTTGAGATTTAAACATCGGCGTATCACGATCATATGAAACAAGCATTGTAGTTAAACACCAAAAAAAAGAAAATATTCTATAAAGCAAACAAACTAGAGAGGAGCTGCGAAATATACTTCTCGAGTTAAACAAATATTTATGTGAGCCTTCAAAATATTGGCCCATTTTCTTTTAAAGAGAGCAGAAGAGGCCAGAAGAAACATGACCATGACGGTGCTGCTATGCTTCGTGGTAATATTTTGGGCACAATGAATGACTAGTCCTTCCTTTTCCGAGGAGCGACCCGGTGAAAAAGGAACAACTGCTTCTTCTAAAAGCGTACCTATTCGACTACCCCCTAACAAGATTAATGGTGAGGATGGCTACGGTGAAACTGATGGAACGAGTGTTACTGAAATTCTACCCCTTCTACTAACGTCTCAAGGGCTTAGTGAGGGACACGTAGAACCTGGTACAACGCCAACTACTGAGACTCGACCATTTCTACCGCCTCCCTACGAACTTCTTGGTGTGATGCACATTCTTTATGGTAAGCAAAACATTACATTTAAAAGCGCAAGGAGGTTTCACTGTATGGATTATACGACAAACCTCAGGGAGACATGTGCCGGAGGGAGTAGCATATCCTAGCAAACATCAAATGACAATCCATAAAGAAGTATTAGTGGTTTTTTATTGTAGTGATAAGAAAATTGGTGATAACATTTGATGCATCAGATTTGAATACATAAGGAAGTACATTCCGCATGGCAGTGAATTTCAAATTGAAACTAGAATTGTTGAAAAACAGCAGGACAGATGCGTGAGCATTGCAAGAGACATGCGAACACAGATGCATAAGCAAAAAAATGCGCAACTATCTGAACGAAATATTGCTGCGTTTTTAAGGTAATACGAAAGTTTATGGTTTTAAGGCTGACGGCTGGAGAAATTCTATAAGCATGGAGATGAATTAGGTGCGTTATTGGAAATGTTTTCATTTGTATTTAATGTTTGTCCTGGTATATTGTGTAGCGAAAGAACAACTAAGCATGTAGGGTAAATACATTGCACGAAAGATTGCTTAGCTTTGCGTACACTCCGGTGAAACGCAAAATTCGTTCCCTCTTACATTGCTGACAAATTTACTTTAACCAATACGTTTTAAGTGAAAACATTACCAGCTTTCTTGCGTGAGGGTTCTTGATTTTGGTTGCTGAAGAATAGTGTTACTTGAAGATGCCGAAAACTATTTTAAACTTTCTTCTACAATGATTTTAAATTAGCAATTTTCAATTTATATAACGAAAGAATGTATGAAGCAATGATCGGAATTCATGTCGTCTGCATTCTAGGGGTATCGGTTAACAGCTAAATGAGGAACAGCAGGTCGGAAATGAGTGCCTGAGTAGAGCATATGTTAGGAGAGAGTACATGTCTAGCGAAGGAAAAAGAGGGATTTATTCTAGCATATTTTTTACCACACAAAGTAAAATAAACAAGAAGAAAGCATTATCCAGCATAAAATAGCATAAAATGGGTACAAGCATAATGCCGGCCTTTGCTAGGCAACTGCCGCAATCCCATACGTTTAAAAGGACACAGACCTTTTGGGAAGTTGGCACAATGGGAGGAGGTTCCTTTTTGAGGCATCTGAGGCACGATTAATTAAATAAAGAAAGGCCAGGTTTGGTTAAGAAGAACGCTTTAGTTAAGTATGTCACAATGTTTTCCATAATAATAGAAGTTTCATGTCATTTTGCGTTTGCAGGAAGTAGCTTGACTATGGGCCTCTCACTTGACTTGGGCAACCCGTGCATAAGCCTGAAATGCAGACCGCAGCGCTTCCAACTTATAATTACTGGGTAAGCGTCTACGAATATTTGTGCTTATCGCAAATTTGAGGCGGCAGTATTTTGTCGTCATATGTAGCACTAGAAACGGAACAATCTGCAGCTTTCCATTATCTTGCATTCGGTAAGCTTGATACTCCTACGTCAAAAATGCCACAGATTCACTTTTGTAGTGAACTTCATTATATAAGTTCTACTGATTTCATGATTAACAATTTTGCACATAATTGGCCACTTCTAGTGGTATTAGGGAATAGCTGTCGTAAACATACAATTCCGTTTTAACACTTTTCTTGCTCAAAATTCTGCTTGCTATGAACTTAGGCTCATTAGGTTGCTAGTGTCGGTACTACACCAAGAGCCAGAAAGAAAAGGAAAAAACGTGAGAGTGGCAATCTTGACAATCACCGCAGTTTCCTACATGTAAGAAATAAAGGGTCTCTGGACTTGCCGCAGTGACATTTCTACATCGCCCACGTATACATGTGCCTCCTGCGCAAAGCTCTATCAAGTCGAGCGGCAATTACCGGGCGCTATGAACTAGACAACAAACCGGTCATGTCCTCAAAGGACGTAGCTCTGGGAGATTTGCATTCCATGTCGATGCCGTCGCAATGGTGGCCTGTACGAAATTTTGCTGTCAAATGAGAAGCAAATGGCAGTAAATCGAAAACGTACAAAGCACAAAAGTGTATACTGTTCGCCGAAGGCGAAGACAAACCAGCGCGAGCAGACGATAGTGGTGCCAGAAAGGTGACGAACCACTTTGCATGCAAAGGCCAACACAAAGGACTTGAAAAGGACTTGAAAACATGCTTGTCGACGTAATTAACAGGTTCCTCTCTACGTGCTGAACACACTGGCAAGACGAGTTAACTTATGAAGTCAATGTCCTTGACCACTGGTATCGGACTCGTGCCTTCAGCGACATGGACCTTGTAACGCTCAGTGCCATCAGTGCTCCATGGAATTTCCACACTATCACAAGCCCGCTTCGGGCCTAGAATTTCATAAAAGTTTGTGGGACGCAGTTGCGGAAACATTTCTTGATTATTTTATGTGCGCGCAATCATCAGGCGAGGTAGACACTGCACATGATGGGCCACTCGGTCGCAAACAAGCAGTGCGACAGCAACATATACACTCGGCAATGGCCGCAACTGATGTCACGCGCAACCTAAGTCTATAGTAAGGTGAATGTGCGTGAATGACCATGAAACTTCAATTTGAAGAAGCCAATAGAAAAGGTTATAACTGAGCACCTTCGGAAACGGCTGAGACTACTATTTCGGCCATGGACGAAGTAAACGAAAGGAAATGGTCATGGGAAATAAGGGCCTCAGCACGCCATATGCTTATACATGGCTTGCCTCTGTGAAGAACATATTCACAATGGAAAGTGCGACTTGCTTTTCCCGCAAGTCTGGTGCACATTGTCATGCTACTCTGCCTCGAACTTCGCAACAGCCTCGAACGACACCAGCTATATTTTTATATTTTCAAGAAACTCACACAATATAAACTTGTGCAGACCGACTTGCAAAGGCAAATCGCGAATTTCTTTATTCGTGTCTTCTCTTCCGATATTTTTTTATCTGTAAGGGTGCAACCAACCAAAGTGTCAGAGACAGGTAACATAAGAGTAGCGGACTTCATATGCCATGTTAGTCATAACTTCTTGGAAGCAAACTAACTCTGGCAAAAATACTTTCTTGATGAACAGTACAAGATTCAGAAATATACGGCGCGCTGAACAGCTTTTTTAGAAGTGTAGAAACGCACATTGAGTGAAAATAGGCTACTTCAGAAATACTTTGCCGGAAAAAGTACTTCAATCCGCTCAGCAGAGGCAGAGGTATTGTAAATGAAAACACGGCCTGCGCTACGTTCCCGTCCCTTCTTCAATGTCTTGCACTGCGAAGGGTACGCCGGAGAAGGGTTTGCCCACAACGCCCTGCCTTAATCTCACCGCGGCGCGCCGTTCAAACTTGGTTTTGGATGTGAACGACGAGGACACTTGCGATTTTGGCCCCTACGACGCGCAAACGTAAGCCAAACGCGGTTGTCCTCAGCGAGCCGCAGTGAACTTAGCTGCTGGACTCGTGACACCCCGCGGCGATCATGGCTACATAGCAGACTGCAGCTACATGCAACCACATTGCGTGTGCGCAGCGTATGCTGTGTGTGCTACAAGGCTTGATTATGTGCTCGCCCTCATATGCAGCAGTCTGACCAGGCCACGTGGGGCGGACCGGCTTTGTCCTTGACACGCCTGAGTGACAGATAGTAGCCACATCCGACTCACATATTCGCAAGTACGGTGTGACCTTGTTTCGCGTGCATAGAGGCTAGTTGAGCCTTCAAAGCTAGTCGAAATTGGCGAGACCCGACGGCTTTAATGCCAGTAAGGACGGTGGCCAAAGTTAATTCCCTACGCGGGTTGCTGCGGCCTAGCAGAAGCAGACGATAGTCGACTTGTTCCTGAAGTATGTATATGTTATGTAAATTTAAAAGTACATGTGCCCTTACTTCAGGCCGTTTATTGAACATCCTAATACACAGAGTAACAATGGAAAAAAACGCACTGATCCATTAACCTTTCTTTCATTGACGTCAGCTATTGGCCAACATATTGCAGCCGCCTATGAGAATCCGCTATATGACTAAATAAAGCGTCCAGAATAGAGCGAGGAGCAGGTTTGCGTAGAAATCGAAGCGTTTCCGAGAAAGGTAACTTGGCGCCCCGCTTGCGATCTCCACGCACCGCTCTTGACTGCAAAACTTGGTTGAGATAATCACACCAGCGTATGCCATCCGTGGTCTATATTTTTCCCCAAGCCCGAGGGGTGGTTCAGGGCCCGTTTAAGCGGTGACAATCTCGCTGAAGACAATGCATTTCCTCTAGACGTTCCCTATTGGACCTAATTCACTCGTTCTGAAATCTTCATACAGGAGTCTTGACACTTGTATATCTTAAAGCTACTTGTTTAAGAGTACAATATTACCCCTCTATAGGCCAGTTTTTTTTTCACCTAAATGCAGATGTCCACCTCCCCAAGACTATCAACTTACCCACAGACACGCAGAACATTTTTGGCCCGGATGCTGCAGTAAGGAACATGAAGCTGAAGCAACCATAAGTAACGGCGAACTACGAGGGACACCTGAAATTCCGTATGAGTCATCAAAAGAATTTACCAAGTCCAAGTAAATAAATTATGCGGCCTTAACCGATCAAGGCAAGCATGAATTCACGCAATGTTCTTATCATGAACTATAATACCTATTTCTTTTTTTAGAAAGATTGTTTCCTTCTTAGGCTACGAACGCTGATGATATGTAGCCGAAGACATTTTCTTTAGTTTGATAAGTGCCATACATAATATCGTGCCCTTTTATCACCACATTTCACCAATTTTATAATCAGCATGACGCAATCGCCAAAAAGCGCCAATCTGATATAAGTAACTCTTTGTTAGCATCATCCCTCATTCCCACACTAATTATTGACTACTGAGGAAGCAAAGAGGCCAAGAAATTTTGTATGGCATGGTGGAAATAATGGAACATATGCTAACATACAACTCCTTTCTGGAGCTTCTCATACCTTGAAGTGGTTACAGGCGTTCGGCCAGGTTTAGCAACGTTCGTTTCTGCTAGACTTAGGCGGCAGCTAAGAAGCATTGCTGTCAGATTGGAGTGCTTGTCGTATTGCCAGTTAGTCACATGTTTATTGTTTTTGCATAATGATGTATTTCGAGCCCTACCTGTGTTGTATTTTGCTTTGCTGTGTAATGTTAGAAACATGATGAAGGTGAAGTTCAACGAAAACGGTCTTGCGTAAGGCGCAGGCCTTCTGTTTACTAATATTTCCGAATTTAAACTGGCGTGACAGCCTGAGCAAAGAGAAAACTCACTAGGAAGCCACAACTCCCATTCCCATTTGCCACACCCCCTTGCAACTGCGCTGTCTGTCGTTCAGAATGCCGACTTTGATCCTGTAGCACATATTACTCAGATGTTACACTAAGTTAAACAAGCGCCCTTGGGCGTCTCTGTCTAAGCTTCCATAACTTCCTGGGCGCAAAACGTAGATTGAAAACAAACGCTCTTCGTAGATGTGCAATCTGTAATTGTGGTGTTTATTATATCTGTTGGTTGCGATGTTTCCTAATACTGCGGCACTCCTGCTAAGAAGCAACAATATGTCACGCATTCGGACAGAATTCATAGCGCACTTTGCCTACTATTTAAGGCGACAGTTTTTCTAGGCTCATGGTGAAGTTTGTGTCAGCAGACCTGACTGCCGGTGTGTCCGCCGAAGCGTCATCACGCCATATGAAGACAGATTAAAGAATGGAAATGTGTTTTTAAGGAGTGTGCAATAGAAGTCGATGGGAAATTCGTTAGACGGGATACCAGACAGCTATCGCAGGAGACGAAAGATCTGATTTAGAAACATGAATGTGTGAAAGCCTCTACCCCTACAGCTAGAATAAAACTAGCAGAACTTTCCAAGTTAATCAACAAGCGTGCAAAGCTTACATAAGGAAGTATAATATCGATAGAATTGAACATGCTCTCAGGAACAGAGGAAGAATAAAAGCATTCAAGAAGAAACTAGCAATAGGCAAGAATCATATGTATGCGTTAAGAGACAAACCCGGAAATATCATTGCTAATATGGATGAGATAGTTCAAGTGGCTGAGGAATTTCATAGAGATTTATACAGTACCACAGTACCAGTGGCACCCACGAGAATAATGGAAGAGAGAATTCATACACAACACAGGCCTCAGAGCAAACATATAATACACATATACGCATCAAGAATTATGCCTTAAGGGCAAGTCTTTATCGCAATAAAAAAGAAAGAATAGTCTAGAGGAATTTGACATCCCACAAGTAACGCCAGAAGAAGTAAAAAAAAGCCTTGGGAGCTATGCAAAGGGGGTAGGCAGCTGGGAGGATCACGTAACAGTAGATTTGTTGAAGGATGCTGGGCAGATTGTTCTAGAAAAACTGGCCACCCTGTATACGCAATGCCTCATGACCTCGAGCGTACCGGAATTTTAGATGAACGCCAAGATAATCCTAATCCATCAGAAAGGGGACGCCAAAGACTTGAAAAATTATAGACCGATCAGCTTACGGTCCGTTGCCTACAAAGTATTTATTAAGGTAATCGCAAATAGAATCGAGAACACCTTAGACTTCTGTCAACCAAAGGACCAGACAGGCTTTCATAAAGGCTACTCAACAATAGACCATATTCACACAATCAATCAGGTGATAGAGAAATGTGCGGAATATAACCAACCCTTATACATAGCTTTCATTGATTACGAGAAAGCTTTTCATTCAGTCGAAACCTCAGCAGTCATCGAGTCATTGCAGAATCAGGGTGCCGACGAGCCATAGGTAAAAATACTGAAAGATATATATAGCGGATCCACAGCCACCGTAGTCCTTCCCAAAGAAAGAAACAAAATCCCAATAAAGAAAGGCGTCAGGCCGGGAGATACGATCTCACGAATGCTATTCACAGCGTGTTTACAGGAGGTATTCAGAGACCTGGATTGGGAAGAATTGGGGATAAAAGTTAATGGAGAACACCTGAGTAACTTGCGATTCGCTGATGATATTGCCTTGCTTTGTAACTCAGGGGACCAATGGCAATGCATGCTCACTGACCTGGAGAGGCAAAGCAGAAGAGTGGGTCTAAAGATTAATCTGCAGAAAACTAAAGTAATGGTTAACAGTCTCGAAAGAGAACAGCAATTTACGATAGGTAACGAGGCACTGGAAGTGGTAAGGGGATACATTTACTTAGGGCAGGTAGTGACTGTGGATCCGGATCATGAGATTGAGGTAATCAGAAGAATAAGAATGGACTGGGGTGCTTTTGGCAGGCATTTTCAGATCATGAACATCAGGTTGTCATTATCCCTTAAGAGAAAAGCGTATAACAGCTGTGTCTTACCAGTACTCACCTATACGGCAGAAACCAGGAGGCCTACGCAAAAGGTTCTAGTTAAACTGAGGACGACGCAACGAGGTATGGAAAGAAGAATGATGGGTGTAATGTTAAGGGATAAGAAAAGAGCACATTTGGTGAGGGAACGAGCGCGAGTTAACGACATCTTAGTTCAAATGAAGAAAAAGAAATGGGCCATGGGCAGGACATGTAATGAGGAGGGTAGATAACGGATGGTTATTAAGGGTTACGGACTGGATTCCAAGAGAAGTTAAGCGTAGCAGGGGTGGCAGAAAATTAGGTGGGCGGATGAGATTAAGAAGTTTGCAGGGACAACATGGCCACAATTAGCACATGACCGGGGTAGTTATGGAAGTATGGGAGAGGTCTTTGTCCTGCAGTGGGTGTAATCAGGCCGATGATGACGATGATGATGACAGATTGTAAAATGGTTGATAGTGACAGTCACTGAATCATAACGTTATAATAGAGATTGGTAGAAGTTCATATTACTAGTATAGACTAATAATGACTCCGAAATCACCAAGATGTCTAACGGCGGCTTGCAATGACAACAATTGATTAGAAATGACTAAAAAGCTTAGCAGTGAGTAGTAACTATTAATAATGACTGAAATTACTTGTAATGACTAGTAATGACTATGAAATGAGGCGCGAATTGACGATTTAGAGAACCATTGCAGACGATCCAATTTAATCATTCATGGTCTTCCGGAATCTGAGAAAGAGGATACAGAATCACTTGAAAAGGCAGTCAATAACGGTATTTTTTAGACAATTCTTGAAATAATGACATTGATATAGAGCGCATACACAGGTTGGGCCGACCAAACACTAGAAAGTTAAGTCCAGTGATTCTTAAGTTAACGGACTCGCGGAAAACAATAAAAATTCTAGAGAAAAGTTATAAACTAAGAAACACTGAATATTCTGTTGGCGAAGATTTCTCGCTTAGAGTACGTGACGTCAGAAGAAAGTTATGCGCAAGTGCAAAAACAAACCGTGAAAAGCATGATAAAATTCTTTTGGCTTTTGATGAACTGTATATCCATAGCGTGGCCTATGTGTGGGATGAGAACAAAAATGATAAACTGCTACTGCAAAAAAAACGAAAACACCAAACGAAATCGCCGTTTGACGCGCAGTTGCGTGCAAATGCAGCACAAAACTTAAGCAGTAGTATCCAAACCAGCACTTCATCACACTTCTACAATGAAACCATTAGTCACGTTACTCGTGCTAAGCCAGAGAGAAAATACCTGAGAATTTTACATATTAATGCCCGGAGCCTTAGTAACAATAAATATAGTCTGGGATTTACGGTAAATGAACATGACCCACACAATTCAGTCCTTACTGAAACTTGGTTTCACAGCGACATAGCATATGACTTAGTCTTTCCTTCTTATAAAGTTTTTCGCAGAGACAGAGAAACCAGGGGCGGGGGTGTAGCAATGCTTGTTATATCTTCAATTGACGCAATGGCACTCGACTGCTTCCGCGATCCTGAGTGTTTATGCTTAAAAATATCTTGCTAGGGTCATAGCTTTATCCTGATAGCGTGCTACAGACAACCTGAATCTACTCCTGATTACCTAAATAAATTGCGAGAGTATATGAACCTTGTCGCAATAAGAAAGTTTTTTTGAGCGGTGATTTTAATTTACCCATCGTCGACTGAGAGCGACTGCAAGGAACTAACAAATTCAACAAAAATATGAATATTGTCTTTGATATTATGCTCACTCATGACCTGGTTCTAGTTGTCAAACAGCCCACTCGCATCCAGAGTTCTTCTTGCTCGATATTAGATCTGGCCTTTATAAACCGGGATATTACAGAACAAACTCTCATAGTTGAAGAAGGTTTATGAGACCTCAGTCTTGTATATATGTCAATTCCCCTAGTAAAATTTGCTTCTCATAAAACTAGTAGCATACGCTATTTTACGAAAGAGCTGATGATGCTTCTGTGATTGTGTATACGGAAAATTGGCTTAGTGATTTCGCTGAAGAGCATGATAATGTGTCTTTTCTATGGGAAAAGTTTGCTGATATGTGGAATAATTGTTTGAACACATCCGTACCAAACAAGCGAAAGAAAGTGCACAAACGTACACCCTGGCTAACGCGAAAAATTATTCATTTGAAACGGAAACTAAAACGTGCTAAAAGGTCTAATCCGAATCCTATTATCATTAATGGTATCAAAAACAATCTCATACATGCAATGAAAGAGTCTAAGGACTTATTTTTACAACTTTGCCCAACTTTATGAATAATGAACCAATAAAATTTTGGGATTACTTAAGCGATGCTAACAGGCACGTGACGCAGGTTTCGGTCGATGGCATCTCTGTTACAGGTCGCTGAGTGTTTTAATACTCATTTTACCTCAGTGTTTTCGGAAGCAAGTACAACCGTGAATCTGTGCCACGGGGCATTTTTAGCATCCCAGGTTTATTTTATTTGGTATCACGGCGTAGTCGCAATGATATTAAATCGGAAAACAAAATCGACTTGCGGTCCTGATGGTTTACCCAATATTTTTCTTCGCAGGTATGCCAAAACTATTGCTAAATTTCTTGTGATTTTGTTTCGATGTTCACTATTAAGTGCAAGGCTACTTGATGAATGGAAGACAGCTCATGTTATAGCCGTCTATAAAAAAGGTGACCGTTTGTTATTGCAAAGATATCGCCCAATATACTTACCATCTTCTTCCTGTAAATAATTGGAACACGTTGTAGGAAAGCGCATCATTCAGTTTCTTGAGGAAAACTCTATACTATCAAGCTTTCAACACGGATTTATAAGAAATTTCTCTACTGCGACACTATTGGTCAGGGTAGTTAATTCATTTCCGGCATGCGTAGATAATAATGGAGAAATTGAAGCGATATTCTTATATTTTAGTAAAGCATTTGACAGAGTTATTTATGACAAATTGTTCAATAAACTCAGAAGTATTAACCTTCCCGACATTTTTGTCTTTTTGGTTTCCGATTACTTACATAACCGAACGCAGTTTGTTCACTTGATGGTTTCGATTCCTGCAGTCTTCAAATGACATCAGGTGTGCCTCAAGGTAGTGTTCTGGGACCCTTGCTGTTTCATTTATATAGAAATGACATTGTCTCCGTAATTACTCCTGGAACTCAAATTAGGTTATTTGCAGATGATGATGTTTTATTTCGTGAAATAAGAAGTGTGCATGATCAGGTTGACTTGAATTCTAATCTCAATAATGTATCTAAGTGGTGCACAGATTTTGGCATGACTGTTAATGCCGATAAAGCGGTTTATCTTTGTGTAACGCCTAAAAAATCTCCTCTTAAATATACTTATAACCTGACATCTCTTCCTTTGAAACAGTTCACCACTTACAAGTATCTAGGAGTCACGATCACCAATAACCTCTCTTGGAATCTGCACATTGATAACGTCTGCTCTTCAGCTTTCCGCAAACTTTGTTACTTAAGACATAAACTTCGTAATTCTCCTCCTAACATCAAATTTGTTAGCTATTTCACATTCATGCCACCAAAGGTTGAATATTGCTGTATTGTTTGGGATCCTTAACGTTAAAAAGTTGGAAAGGATTCAGTGTAAAGCTGTAAGGTTCATTTATTCTAAATTTAAGTATACTGATTCTGCTCCTGAGCTCATGAAAGCTGACAAGACTGAAGTACTTGAATCGACAAGAAAAAAATGTTTAATTTTTTAAACTTACTTCTTAAAAGTATAATGGCTATTGATCAGACACAGTTTCCTTCCCCTTTAGCCACAAGACCTACGCGACATTACCAAACATACTTTCTAACCCCTTACTTTGCAATAACAGACATTTATAAGTCTTCGTTTTTTCCGCGTTCTGTGTCCCACTGGAACAGCCTAACAGAACCTTATGACGCACTATATGACTAGATGATTGTATTTTTGAGTTCTTTCCTCTCGTACAATCATGTTTCTTTTCCTTTTCTCTTCTTGTGTAAAAAAAATTTTCTGTAAATTGTATTGCTTATCCTGCTTGGACCAGATTGGTCTGCAGTACGTAATAAATAAATAAAAATGACGAACATACTCAACGACAACTTGTAACGACTACAACTGATTCAAGCTGCCTATAAATGCTTAGTAATCACCAGTAATTACTAATAATTATTAAATTACTTTTAATGACTACTACTGACTACGAAATGACAAATATGTCTAACGATGAATTATAATGACTAAAATTGATTAGAAATGACTAAAATGCTTAGTAATGACCAGTGATCAGTAATAATTACTGAACTGACTTGTAATGAGTACTGATGGCTGTGATATGACCAACATGTCTAACAAAGGCTCGTAATGACCACAATTGATTACAAATGGCTAAAAATGCTTAGTAGTGAGTAGTAATGACTAATAATGACTGAAATGTCTAGTAAGAACTACTAATGACCAATATATCTAACGGCGAATCGTACCGGCTACAATTGTTTACTAATGACTGAAATACATACTAATGAGGCGAATGGTGAGAGAAGGAAGAGTAGCTTTTTGCCATTCAACACTTACGAGAGATCTTAAGAGACCCTATAATTTTTATAACACTGATCTAGCAGTGCTGAAGTTTTGAGGTAAAACCTTTCTACGCTCATGGTAAAGTTGGTGTGAGCAGACCCGACCGCTGGAGTGTCCGCCGAAGAGCCATCACACCAAATGAAGACAGATTAAAGCAAGAATAAAGAATGAAAAATGATTGATAGTGACAGTTAGTGAATGATAGCGCTATAAAAGAGATTGGTAGAAGTTATTAATGACTAGTAATGACTGCTAATGACTTGCAATGGCTACTAATGACCCTGAAATGGTCAATATGTCAACGACGGCTTGTAATGACCACACTTGACTAGAAATGAATATAAATGTCTAGTATGGAGTACTAAGGACTACCATGACCACTAATGACTTGTCGTGACTACTAATAACTACAAAAGGACCAATATGTCTGACGACGGCTTGTAATGACCACAATTGATTGCAAAAGACTAAAATGCTTACTAGCGACCAATAACGACCAGTCGTTACTGAAATGACTTGTGATGACTAGTAATGACAATGAAATGAGCAATATGTCTAACGAAACTTGCAACGGCCACAACTGATTAGAAGTTACTAAAAATGCTTAGTAATGATGAGTAATGACTAATAGAACTACTAATGACTTGCAATGAGTACTAATGACTCCGAAATGGCCAATATGTCTAACGACAGCTTGTAATGACCACAATTGATTAGAAATCACTAGGAATGTATAGAAATGAGTAGTAATGACTAAAGCTATTATTAAAAACTTGTAATGACTACTAAGGCCTACGAAATGACAAATATGTCTAACGATGGCTTGTAACGACCGCAACTGATTACAAATGGTTAAGTATGCTTTGTAATGACGAGTTATTACTAATAATCGCTGAAATGATTTGTAATTGCTATAATGACTACGGAATGACCAATATATCTAACAACGAATTGTAAAGACTACGCTTGATTGGAAATGACTAAACATGCTTAGTAATGACCAGTAATGACTTCTAATGGCTACTAATGACTATGATATGACCGAAATGTCCGACGACGGCTTCTAATGAACAGAATTGGTTACAAATGACGAAAAATGCCTAATAGTTAGCAGTAGTGACTAATTATGACTCAAATATTTTTAGTGATTATTAATGACTACGAAATCACTAAGAATGCTTAGTAATGACCAGTAATGACTAATAATGACTGAAATAATTTGTAATGGTTGCTAAGACTATGATAGTACGAACATCTTCCAACACAAAATTCCAATTCCAATTCCAATTCCAACACAAAATTCTAAATGCCAGTTACCGACTGACGAAGAAAGATCTCGATTGAAAAAACTGCTCCGCAGGGCTTGAACGAACTTTTCTGCGGATTTCCTCCCGTAGCGTGTTAGCCGTCACCGTTAGCAGGCCCACCACCGGCGGCGCCACCGTCGAGGCCGCGCCGAGCGGAGGAGGAGGGAAGTGAATGGCGTTACTTTGGGAGATTGAGGGCTTTACTTTCTACATAGATTATCGCGAAGCTTCGGAGCGCTTTGAGAAATCACCGCCTTGCAGGAGAAAAGTGGACGGCTTAGAAAAGAAAAATGTAGTGCTCTTTCACGTCCGATAGCGCAGTGTGTCCGTGAGCCGCATGGAAGCTCTCAAAAGCGGCATTTCAAACCATCGATAGCGGTATAACGAAGTCCAATGGAAGCAGTACATGAGGAGTTAAAGTGAATATTAAAAACTTTTAGAAATAATCTCAGCTGATTACCTAATTAAGCGGAATGTAAAATATATTTTGAGGAGCGCAACATGACGCGACCAATATGTCGATGGTTTGAGCCAGCTGCGGCTAACCTTTCTTATATCCTTTGTTCAGGTTACGCGAAACACCCTGTATATGACCCACAGGAAAGCATTACAGCCATGAGTAACCATTCTTGCTTGCCTTGTGTTTTTGCATCATGTCACCTTTAACGCGCACTTTGAGGGAGTTTTAAATGTCACTGATGATGTCTTAGAAAGAAAACGAGGAAAGATGAACCATATCAGTTTAGAAAATGACGTGTTATTCAAGGTTAACCGTGTGTGAATGGCTGCAGACGATGCAGGAAAAGAGCGAGGTCAGCTCATTCTATCTTTAGTTTTTTTCCACCGCTAATAAAAGCTGCGATTAATGTAAACCAAATGTAGTCGATAGCCGTTTGGTAATTGTTGGATTACATTTATGAGGACGTAATCGGTAACAGTAATTAGTTACGTCGTAGTTGAGTGTTGAAAGAGAGACAAAGTATCAACTGACCAAACGAATGACATGGGTTCCTTGCGCCTCCGCTTGCACGGAAAGAAATGTCCGCCTCCCACGTGTCATGGTACGCATTACCCAGAAACCACTGTTGTGCACCTTGCGCCACTTAGCTGTGACCGTGTACACGACAAAAAAGGTCTGAATGAATTAATTGTAATCTGTTACTTTTATTCTATAACGTGTACAGGTGTGAGAAGCACGCATACACACGACATGGCTAAGTCAACAACTCGTGTTCCCTCGAAAAAGCAGGTTTCTGTTTTGTGTGGTGGTCCTTCAGACTTGAATTCAAGGCGATCCGTTGTTTGACGCATTTTTTTCTCTGTGTACAAAGGCTAAGGCTGAAAATGCAATCTTGAACATATGAAATGTTGCATTGTGTGTTTCCATTGGGCGCTTTATGTTTTCGTAGCCCTCAACATGCTTACAACTCTGGAAGACAAATACTGAACACATACTTCAGTGGCACCATGAGATGCTGACAAGTGGACAAGAATTAACAAAAATAACTGTTGAGATTTAAACATCGGCGTATCACGATCATATGAAACAAGCATTGTAGTTAAACACAAAAAAAAGAAAATATTCTACAAAGCAAACAAACTAGAGAGGAGCTGCGAAATATACTTCTCGAGTTAAACAAATATTTATGTGAGCCTTCAAAATATTGGCCCATTTTCTTTTAAAGAGAGCAGAAGAGACCAGAAGAAACATGACCATGACGGTGCTGCTATGCTTCGTGGTAATATTTTGGGCACAATGTATGATTAGTCCTTCGTTTTCCGAGGAGCGACCTGGTGAAAAAGGAACAACTGCTTCTTATAAAAGCGTATCTATTCGACTACCCCCTAACAAGATTAATGGTGAGGATGGCTACGGTGAAACTGATGGAACGAGTGTTACTGAAATTCTACCCCTTCTACTAACGTCTCAAGGGCTTAGTGAGGGACACGTAGAACCTGGTACAACGCCAACTACTGAGACTCGACCATTTCTACCGCCTCCTTACGAACTTCTTGGTGTGATGCACATTCTTTATGGTAAGCAAAACATTACATTTAAAAGCGCAAGGAGGTTTCACTGTATGGATTATACGACAAACTTCAGGGAGACATGTGCCGGAGGGAGTAGCATATCCTAGCAAACATCAAACGACAATCCATAAAGAAGTATTAGTGGTTTTTTATTGTAGTGATAAGAAAATTGGTGTTAACATTTGATGCATCAGATTTGAATACATAAGGAAGGACATTCTGCATGGCAGTGAATTTCAAATTGAAACTAGGGTTGTTGAAAAACAGCAGGACAGATGCGTGAGCATTGCAAGAGACATGCGAACACAGATGCAAAAGCAAAAAAATGCGCACCTATCTGAACGAAATATTGCTGCATTTTTAAGGTAATACGAAAGTTTATGGTTTTAAGGCTGACGGCTGGAGAAATTCTATAAGCATGGAGATGAATTAGGTGCGTTATTGAAATGTTTTCATTTGTATTTAATGTTTGTCTTGCTATATTGTGTAGCGAAAGGACAACTAAGCATATAGGGTAAATACATTGCACGAAAGATTGCTTAGCTTTGCGGACACTCCGGTGAAAGGCAAAATTCGTTCACTCTTACATTGCTGACAAGTTTACTTTAACCAATACGTTTTAAGTGAAAACATTACCAGCTTTCTTGCGTGAGGGTTCTTGATTTTGGTTGCTGAAGAATAGTGTTACTTGAAGATGCCGAAAACTATTTTAAACTTTCTTCTACAATGATTTTAAATTAGCAATTTTCAATTTATATAACGAAAGAATGCATGAAGCAATGATCGGAATTCCTGTCGTCTGCATTGTAGGGGTATCGGTTAACAGCTAAATGAGGAACAGCAGGTCGGAAATGAATGCCTGAGTAGAGCACACGTTAGGAGAGAGTACATGTCTAGCGAAGGAAAAAGAGGGATTTATTCTAGCATATTTTTTACCACACAAAGTTAAATAAGCGAGAAGAAAGCATTATCCAGCCTAAAATAGCATAAAATGGGTACAAGCATAATGCCGGCCTTTGCTAGGCAACTGCCGCAATCCCATACGTTTAAAAGGACACAGACCTTTTGGGAAGTTGGTACAATGGGACGAGGTTCCTTTTTGAGGCATCTGATGCACGTATAATTAAATAAAGAAAGGCCAGGTTTGGTTAAGAAGAACGCTTTAGTTAAGTATGTCACAATGTTTTCTATAATAATAGAAGTTTCATGTCGTTTTGCCTTTGCAGGAAGTAGCTTGACTATGGGCCTCTCACTTGACTTGGGCAACCCGTGTATAAACCTGAAATGCAGACCGCAGCGCTTCCAACTTATAATTACTGGGTAAGCGTCTACGAATATTTGTGCTTATCGCAAATTTGAGGCGGCAGTATTTTGTCGTCATATGTAGCACTAGAAACGGAACAATCTGCAGCTTTCCATTATCTTGCATTCGGTAAGCTTGATATTCCTACGTCAAAAATGCCACAGATTCACTTTTTTAGTGAACTTCTTTAGATAAGTTCTACTGATTTCATAATTAACAATTTTGCACATATTTGGCCACTTCTAGTGGTATTGGGGAATAGCTGTCGTGAACATACAATTCCGTTTTAACACTTTTCTTGCTCAAAATTCTGCTTGCTAGGAACTTAGGCTCATTAGGTTGCTAGTATCGGTACTACACCAGGAGCCAGAAAGAAAAGGAACAAACGTGAGGGTGGCAATCTTGACAATCACCGCAGTTTCCTACATATAAGAAATAAAGGGTCTCTGGACTTGCCGCACTGACATTTGTACATCGCCCACGTATACATGTGCCTCCTGCGCAGAGCTCTCTCAAGCCGTGCGGCAATTACCGGGCGCTATAAACTAGACAACAAACCGGTCATGTCCTCAAAGGACGTAGCTCTGGGAGATTTGCATTCCATGTCGATGCCGTCGCAATTGTGGCCTATGCGAAATTTTGCTGTCAAATGAGAAGCACATGGCAGTAAATCGAAAACGTACAAAGCACAAAAGTGTATTCTGTTCGCCGAAGGCGATGACTAACTAGCGCGAGCAGACGATAGTGGTGCCAGAAAGGTGACGAACCACTTTGCATGCCCGGGCCAGAACAAAGGACTTGAAACGGACTTGAAAACATGCTTGTCGACGTAATTAACAAGTTCCTGTCTACGTGCTGAACCCACTGGCAAGACGAGTTAACTTATGAAGTCAATGTCCTTGACCACTGGTATCGGACTCATGCCTTCAGCGACATGGACCTTGTAATGCTCAGTGCCATCGCTCCATGGCATTTCCACACTATCACAAGCCCGCTTCGAGCCTGGAATTTCATAAAAGTTTGTGGGACGCAGTTGCGGAAACATTTCTTGATTATTTTATGTACGCGCAATAATCAGGCGAGGTAGACACTGCACATGATGGGCCACTCGGTCGCAAAGCAGCAGTGCGACAGCTACATATACACTCGGCAATGGCCGTAACTGATGTCACGTGCAACCTAAGTCTCTGGTAAGGTGAATGTGCGTGAATGACCATGAAACTTCAATTTGAAGAAGCCACTAGAAAAGGTTATAACTGAGCAGCTTCGGAAACGGATGAGGCTAGTATTTCGGCCATGGACGAAGTAAACGAAAGGAAATGGTCATGGGAAATAAGGGCCTCAGCACGCCATATGGTTATACATGGCTTGCCTCTGTGAAGAACATATTCACAATGGAAAGTGCGACTTGCTTTTCCCGCAAGTCTGGTGTACATTGTCATGCTACTCTGCCTCGAACTTCGCAACAGCCTCGAACGACACCAGCTATATTTTTATATTTTCAATAAACTCACACAATATAAACTTGTGCAGACCGACTTGCAAAGGCAAATCGCGAATTTCTTTATTCGTGTCTTCTCTTCCGATATTTTTTTTATCTGTAAGGGTGCAACCAAAGTGTTAGAGACAGGTAATATAAGAGAAACGGACTTCATATGCCATGTTAGTCATAACTTCTTGGAAGAAAACTAACTCTGGTAAAAATATTTTCTTGATGAACAGTACAAGATTCAGAAATATACGGCGCGCTGAACAGCTTTTTTAGAAGTGTGGAAATGCACATTGAGTGAAAATAGGCTACTTCAGAAATACTTTGCCGGAAAAAGTACTTCAATCCGCTCAGCAGAAGCAGAGGTATTGTAAATGATAACACGGCCTGCGCTACGTTCCCGTCCCTTCTTCAATGTCTTGCACTGCGAAGGGTACGCCGGAGAAGGGTTTGCCCACAACGCCCTGCCTTCTAAATCTCACCGCGGCGCGCCGTTCAAACTTGGTTTTGGATGTGAACGACGAGGACACTTGCGATTTTGGCCCCTACTACGCGCAAACGTAAGCCAAACGCGGTTGTCCTCAGCGAGCCGCAGTGAACTTAGCTGCTGGACTCGTGACACCCCGCGGCGATCATGGCTACATAGCAGACTGCAGCTTCATGCAACCACATTGCGTGTGCGCAGCGTATGCTGTGTGTGCTACAAGGCTTGATTATGTGCTCGCCCTCATATGCAGCAGTCTGACCAGGCCACGTGGGGCGGACCGGCTTTGTCCTTGACACGCCTGAGTGACAGATAGTAGCCACATCCGACTCACATATTCGCAAGTACGGTGTGACCTTGTTTCGCGTGCATAGAGGCTAGTTGAGCCTTCAAAGCTAGTCGAAATTGGCGAGACCCAACGGCTTTAATGCCAATAAGGACGGTGGCCAAAGTTAATTCCTTACGCGGGTTGCTGCGGCCTAGCAGGAGCAGACGATAGTCGACTTGTTCCTGCAGTATGTATTTGTTATGTAAATTTAAAAGTACATGTGCCCTTACTTCAGGCTGTTTATTGAACATCCTAATACACAGAGTAACAATGGAAAGAAACGCACTGATCCATTAACGTTTCTTTGATTGACGTCAGCTATTGGCCAACATATTGCAGCCGCGTATGAGAATCCGCTATATGACTAAATAAAGCGTCCAGAATAGAGGGAGGAGCAGGTTTGCGTAGAAATCGAAGCGTTTCCGAGAAAGGTAACTTGACGCTCCGCTTGCGAGCTCCACGCACCGCTCTTGACTGCAAAACTTGGTTGAGATAGTCACACCAGCGTATGCCATCCGTGGTCTATATTTTTCCCCAAGCCCGAGGGGTGGTTCAGGGCCCGTTTAAGCGGTGACAATCTCGCTGACGACAATGCATTTCCTCTAGACGTTCCCTATTGGGCCTAATTCTACACTCGTTCAGAAATCTTCATACAGGAGTCTTGACACTTGTATATTTTAAAGCTACTTGTTTAAGAGTAAAATATTACCCCTCTATAGCCCAGTTTTTTTTTTCACCTAAATACAGATGTCCACCTCCCCAAGACTATCAACTTACCCACACAGACGCAGAACATTTTTGGCCCGGATGCTGCAGTAAGGAACATGAAGCTGAAGCAACCATAAGTAACGGCGAACTACGAGGGACACCTGAAATTCCGTATGAGTCATCAAAAGAATTTACCTAGTCCAAGTAAATAAATTATCCGGCCTTAACCGATCAAGGCAAGCATGAATTCACGCAATGTTCTTATGACGAACTATATTACCTATTTCTTTTTTTAGAAAGATTGTTTCCTTCTTAGGCTACGAACGCTGATGATATGTAGCCGAAGACATCTTCTTTAGTGTGATAAGTGCCATACATAATATCGTGCCTTTTTATCACCACATTTTACCAATTTTATCAGGCGCATGACGCAATCGCCAAAAAGCGCCAATCTGATATAAGTAACTCTTTGTAAGCATCATCCCTCATTCCCACACTAATCATTGACTACTGAGGAAGTAAAGAGGCCAAGAAATTTTGTATGGCATGGTGGAAATAATGGAACATATGCTAACATACAACTCCTTTCTGGAGCTTCTCATACCTTGAAGTGGTTACAGGCGTTCGGCCAGGTTTAGCAACGTTCGTTTCTGCTAGACTTAGGCGGCAGCTAAGAAGCATTGCTGTCAGATTGGAGTGCTTGTCGTATTGCCCATTAGTCACATAATTATTGTTTTTGCATAATCATGTATTTCGAGCCCTACCTGTGTTGTATTTTGCTTTGCTGTGTAATGTTAGAAACATGATGAAGGTGAAGTTCAACGAAAACGGTCTTGCGTAAGGCGCAGGCCTTCTGTTTACTAATATTTACGAATATAAACTGGCGTGACAGCCTGAGCAAAAAGACAACTCACTAGGAAGCCACACCTCCCATTCACATTTGCAACACCCTCTTGCAACTGCGCTGTCTGTCGTTCAGAATGCCGACTTTGATCCTTTAGCACATATTACTCAGATGTTACAGTAAGTTAAACAAGCGCCATTGGGCGCCTCTGTCTAAGCTTCCATAACTTGCTGGGCAAAAAACGTAGATTGAGAACAAACGCTCTTCGTAGATGTGCAATCTGTAATTATGGTGTTTATTATATCTGTTGGTTGCCATGTTTTCTAATACTGCGGCACTCCTGCTAAGAAGCAACAATATGTCACGCATTCGGTCAGAATTCATAGCGCACTTTGCCTACTATTTAAGGCGAAAGTCTTTCTAGGCTCATGGTGAAGTTTGTGTCAGCAGACCTGACCGCCGGTGTGTCCGCCGAAGCGTCATCACGCCATATGAAGACAGATTAAAGACAGATTAAAGAATGGAAATGTGTAATTAAGGAGTGTGCAATAGAAGTCGATGGGAAATTCGTCAGACGGGATACCAGACAGCTATCGAAGGAGACAAAAGATCTGATTTAAAAACGTGAATGTATGAAAGCCTCTACCCCTACAGCTAGAATAAAACTAGCAGAACTTTCCAAGTTAATCAACAAGCGTGCAAAGCTTACATAAGGAAGTATACTATCGATAGAATTGAACATGCTCTCAGGAACAGAGGAAGAATAAAAGCAGTGAAGAAGAAACTAGGAATAGGCAAGAATCAGATGTATGCGTTAAGAGACAAAGCCGGAAATATCATTGCTAAAATGGATGAGATAGTTCTAGTGGCTGAGGAGTTCTATAGAGATTTATACAGTACCACAGTACCAGTGGCACCCACGAGAATAATGGAAGAGAGAATTCATACACAACACAGGCCTCACAGTACACATATAATACACATACACGCATCAAGAATTATGCCTTAAGGGCAAGTCTTTATCCCAATAAAGAAAAGAATAGTCTAGAGGAATTTGACATCCCACAAGTAACGCCGGAAGAAGTAAAGAAAGCCTTGGGAGCTACGCAAAGGGGGTAGGCAGCTGGGAGGATCACGTAACAGTAGATTTGTTCAAGGATGATGGGGAGATTGTTCTAGAAAAACTGGCCACCCTGTATACGCAATGCCTCATGACCTCGAGCGTACCGGAATTTTAGAAGAACCCCAACATAATCCTAAACCACCAGAAAGGGGACGCCAAAGACTTGAAAAATTATAGATCGATCAGCTTACTGTCCGTTGCCTACAAAGTATTTACTAAGATAATCGCAAATAGAATCAAGAGCACCTAAGACTTCTGTCAACCAAAGGACCACGCAGGATTCCGTAAAGGCTACTCAACAATAGACCATATTCACACTATCAATCAGGTGATAGAGAAATGTGTGGAATATAACCGACCCTTATACATAGCTTTCATTGATTACGAAAAAGCGTTTGATTCAGTCGAAACATGAGCAGTCATGGAGGCGCTACGGAATCAGGGTGTAGATGAGCCATATGTAAAATTACTGAAAGGTATCTATAGCGGCTCCACAGCCACCGTAGTCCATCCCAAAGAAAGCAACAAAATCCCAATAAAGAAAGGCGTCAGGCCGGGAGATACGATCTCACGAATGCTATTCACAGCGTGTTTACAGGAGGTATTCAGAGACCTGGATTGGGAAGAATTGGGGATAAAAGTTAATGGCGAACACCTGAGTAACTTGCGATTCGCTGATGATATTGTTTTGCTTAGTAACTCAGGGGACCAATTCCAATGCATGCTCACTGACCTGGAGAGGCAAAGCAGAAGAGTGGGTCTAAATATTAATCTGCAGAAAACTAAAGTAATGTTTAACAGTATCGAAAGAGAACAGCAATTTACGATAGGTAACGAGGCACTGGAAGTGGTAAGGGGATACATCTACTTAGGGCAGGTAGTGAATGTGGATCCGGATCATAGGACTGAGGTAATCAGAAGAATAAGAATGGACTGGGGTGCTTTTGGCAGGCATTTTCAGATCATGAACAGCAGGCTGTCATTATCCCTTAAGAGAAAAGCGTATAACAGCTGTGTCTTACCAGTACTCACCTATACGGCAGAAACCAGGAGGCTTACGAAAGCAGTTCTAGTTAAACTGAGGACGACGCAACGAGCTATGGAAAGAATAATGATGGGTGTAATGTTAAGGGATAAGAAAAGAGCAGATTGGGTGTGGGAACGAGCGCGAGTTATTGACATCTTAGTTGAAATGAAGAAAAGAAATGGGCCATGGGCAGGACATGTAATGAGGAGGGTAGATAACGGATGGTCATTAAGGGTTACGGACTGGATTCCAAGAGAAGTTAAGCGTAGCAGGGGTGGCAGAAAATTAGGTGGGTGGATGAGATTAAGAAGTTTGCAGGGACAACATGGCCACAATTAGCACATGACGGGGGTAGTTGTAGTAGTATGTTAGAGGCCTTTGTCCTGCAGTGGGTGTAATCAGGCCGATGATGACGATGATGATGACAGATTGGAAAATGATCGATAGTGACAGTTACTGAATCATAACGTTATAATAGAGATTGGTAGAAGTTCATATTACTAGTATAGACTAATAATGACTCCGAAATCACCAATATGTCTAACGGCGGCTTGCAATGACAACGATTGATTACAAATGACTAAAAAGCTTAGCAGTGAGAAGTAACGATTAATAATGACTGAAATTAGTTGTAATGACTAGTAATGACTATGAAATGAGGCGCGAATTGACGATTTAGAGAACAATTCCAGACGATCCAATTTAATCATTTATGGTCTTCCGGAATCTGAGAAAGAGGATACAGAATCACTTGAAAACGCAGTCAATAAAGGTATTTTTCAGGAAATTCTTGAAATAATGACATTGATATAGAGTGCATACACAGGTTGGGCCGACCAAACACTAGAAAGTTAAGGCCAGTGATTCTCAAGTTAACGGACTAGCGGAAAACAATAAAAATTCTAGAGAAAAGTTATAAACTAAGAAATACTGAATATTCTGTTGGCGAAAATTTCTCGCTTAGAGTACGTGAGGTCAGAAGAAAGTCATGGGCAAGTGCAAAAACAAACCGTGAAAAGCATGATAAAATTCTTTTGGCTTTTGATGAACTGTAAATCCATAGCGTGGCCTATGTGTGGGATGAGAACAAAAATGATAAACTACTACTGCAAAAAAACGAATACACCAAACCAAATCGCCCTTGGACGCGCAGTTGCATGCAAATGCAGCACAAAACTTAAGCAGTAGTATGCAAACCAGCACTTCATCACACTTGTACGACGAAACGATTAGTCACGTTACTCGTGCTAAGCCAGAGAGAAAATACCTGAGACTTTTACATAATAATGCCCGGAGCATTATTAACAATAATGATAGTCTGGAATTAAAGTTAAATGAACATGACCCACACAATTCAGTCCTTACTGAAACTTGGTTGCACAGCGACATAGCATATGACTTAGTCTTTCCTTCTTATAAAGTTTTTCGCAGAGACAGAGAAACCAGGGGCGGGGGTGTAGCAATGCTTGTTATATCTTCAATTGACGCAATGGCACTCGACTGCTTCCGCGATCCTGAGTGTTTATGCTTAAAAATATCTTGCTAGGGTCATAGCTTTATCCTGATAGCGTGCTACAGACAACCTGAATCTACTCCTGATTACCTAAATAAATTGCGAGTGTATATGAACCTTGTCGCAATAAGAAAGTTCTTTTGGGCGGTGATTTTAATTTACCCATCGTCGACTGAGAGCGACTGCAAGGAACTAACAAATTCAACAAAAAATATGAATATTGCCTTTGACATTATGCTCACCCATGACCTGGTTCTAGTTGTCAAACAGCCCACTCGCATCCAGAGTTCTTCTTGCTCGATATTAGATCTGGCCTTTATAAACCGAGATATTACAGAACAAACTGTCATAGTTGAAGAAGGTTTATGAGACCTCAGTCTTGTATATATGTCAATTCCCCTAGTAAAATTTGCTTCTCATAAAACTAGTAGCATACGCTATTTTACGAAAGAGCTGATGATGCTTCTGTGATTGTGTATACGGAAAATTGGCTTAGTGATTTCGCTGAAGAGCATGATAATGTGTCTTTTCTATGGGAAAAGTTTGCTGATATGTGGAATAATTGTTTCAATACATTCGTACCAAACAAGCGAAAGAAAGTGCACAAACGTACACCCTGGCTAACGCGAAAAATTCTTCATTTGAAACGGAAACTAAAACGTGCTAAAAGGTCTAATCCTAATCCTATTATCATTAATGGTATCAAAAACAATCTCATACATGCAATGAACGAGTCTAAGAACTTTTTTTTACAACTTTGCCCAACTTTATGAATAATGAACCAATAAAATTTTGGGATTACTTGAGCGATGCTGACAGGCACGTGACGCAGGTTTCGGTCGATGGCATCTCTGTTACAGGTCGCTGAGTGTTTTAATACACATTTTACCTCAGTGTTTTCGGAAGCAAGTACAACCGTGAATCTGTGCCACGGGGCATTTTTAGCATCCCAGGTTTATTTTATTTGGTATCATGGCATAGTCGCAATGATATTAAATCTGAAAACAAGATCGACTTGCGGTCCTGATGGTTTACTTAATATTTTCCTTCGCAGGTATGCCAAAACTATTGCTAAATTTCTTGTGATTTTGTTTCGATGTTCATTATTAAGTGCAAGGCTACTTGATGAATGGAAGACAGCTCATGTTATAGCCGTCTATAAAAAAGGTGACCGTTTGTTAGCAAAGTTATCGCCCAATATACTTACCATCTTCTTCCTGTAAATAATTGGAACACGTTGTAGGAAAGCGCATCATTCAGTTTCTTGAGGAAAACTCTATACTCTCAAGCTTTCAACACGGATTTATAAGAAATTTCTCTACTGCGACACTATTGGTCAGGGTAGTTAATTCATTTGCTGCATGCGTAGATAATAATGGAGAAATTGAAGCGATATTCTTATATTTTAGTAAAGCATTTGACAGAGTTATTTATGACAAATTGTTCAATAAACTCATAAATATTAACCTTCCCGACATTTTTGTCTCTTTGGTTTCCGATTACTTACATAACCGAACGCAGTTTGTTCACTTGATGGTTTCGATTCCTGCAGTCTTCAAATGACATCAGGTGTGCCTCAAGGAAGTGTTCTGGGACCCTTGCTGTTTCATTTATATAGAAATAACATTGTCTCCGTAATTACTCCTGGAACTCAAATTAGGTTATTTGCAGATGATGATGTTTTATTTCGTGAAATAAGAAGTGTGCATGATCAGGTTGACTTGAATTCTAATCTCAATAATGTATCTAAGTGGTGCACAGATTTTGGCATGACTGTTAATGCCGATAAAGCGGTTTATCTTTGTGTAACGCCTAAAAAAACTCCTCTTAAATATACTTATAACCTGACATCTCTTCCTTTGAAACACTTCACCACTTACAAGTACCTAGGAGTCACGATCGCCAATAACCTCTCTTGGAATCTGCACATTGATAACGTCTGCTCTTCAGCTTTCCGCAAACTTTGTTACTTAAGACATAAACTTCGTAATTCTCCTCCTAACGTCAAATTTGTTAGCTATTTCACATTCATGCCACCGAAGCTTGAATATTGCTGCATTGTTTGGGATCCTTAACGTTAAAAAGTTGGAAAGGATTCAGCGTAAAGCTGTAAGGTTTATTTATTCTAAATTTAAGTATACTGATTCTCGTCCTGAGCTCATGAAAGCTAACAACACTGAACTACTTGAATCAACAAGAAAAAAATGTTCAATTTTTTAAACTTACTTCTCAACTGTAAAATGGCTATTGATCAGACACAGTTTCCTTCCCCTTTAGCCACAAGACCTACGCGACATTACCAAATATACTTTCTAACCCCTTACTTTGCAATAACAGACATTTATAAGTCTTCGCTTTTTCCGCGTTCTGTGTCCCACTGGAACAGCCTAACAGAACCTTATGGCGCACTATATGACTAGATGATTGTCTTTTTGAGTTCTTTCCTCTCGTACTATCATGTTTCTTTTCCTTTTCTCTTCTTGTGTAATAAAAATTTTCTCTAAATTGTATTGCTTATCCTGCTTGGACCAGATTGGTCTGCAGTACGTAATAAATAAATAAAAATGACGAATATGCTCAACGACAACTTGTAACGACTACAACTGATTAAAGCTGCCTATAAATGCTTAGTAATCACCAGTAATTACTAATAATTACTGAAATTACTTTTAATGACTACTACTGACTACGAAATGACAAATATGTCTAACGACGAATTATAATGACTAAAATTGATTAGAAATGACTAAAATGCTTAGTAATAACCAGTGATCAGTAATAATTACTGAACTGACTTGTAATGAGTACTGATGGCTGTGATATAACCAACATGTCTAACGAAGGCTCGTAATGACCACAATTGATTACAAATGGCTAAAAATGCTTAGTAGTGAGTAGTAATGACTAATAATGACTGAAATGTCTAGTAAGGACTACTAATGACCAATATATCTAACGGCAAATCGTACCGGCTACAATTGTTTACTAATGACTGAAATACATACTAATGAGGCGAATGATGGGAGAAGGAAGAGTAGCTTTTTGCCATTCACCACTTACGAGAGATCTTAAGAGACCCTGTAATTTTTATAACACTGATCTAGCAGTGCTGAAGTTTTGAGGTAAAACCTTTCTACGCTCATGGTAAAGTTGGTGTGAGCAGACCCGACCGCTGGAGTGTCCGCCGAAGCGCCATCACACCAAATGAAGACAGATTAAAGCAAGAATAAAGAATGAAAAATGATTGATAGTGACAGTTAGTGAATGATAACGTTATAAAAGAGATTGGTAGAAGTTAATAATGACTAGTAATGACTGCTAATGACTTGCAATGGCTACTAATGACCCTGAAATGGTCAATATGTCTAACGACGGCTTGTAATGACCGCACTTGACTAGAAATGAATATAAATGTCTATTATGGAGTACTAAGGACTACCATGACCACTAATGACTTGTCGTGACTACTAATGACTACAAAATGACCAATATGTTTGACGACGGCTTGTAATGACCACAATTGATTGCAAAAGACTAAAATGCTTACTAGCGACCAATAACGACCAGTCGTGACTCAAATGACTTGTGATGACTAGTAACGACAATGAAATGAGCAATATGTCTAACAAAACTTGCAATGGCCACAACTGATTAGAAGTTACTAAAAATGCTTAGTAATGATGAGTAATGATTAATAGAACTACTAATGACTTGCAATGAGTACTAATGACTCCGAAATGGCCAATATGTCTAAGGACAGCTTGTAATGACCACAATTGATTAGAAATCACTAGGAATGTATAGAAATGAGTAGTAATGACTAAAGCTATTATTAAAAACTTGTAATGACTACTAAGGCCTACGAAATGTCAAATATGTCTAACGACGGCTTGTAATGACTGCAACTGATTACAAATGGTTAAATATGCTTAGTAATGACGAGTTATTACTAATAATCGCTGAAATGATTTGTAATTGCTATAATGACTACGGAATGACCAATATGTCTAACAACGAATTGTAAAGACTACGCTTGATTGGAAATAACTAAACATGCTTAGTAATGACCAGTAATAACTTTTAATGACTACTAATGACTACGATATGACCGAAATGTCCGACGACGGCTTCTAATGAACAAAATTGGTTACAAATGACGAAAAATGCCTAATAGTTAGCAGTAGTGACTAATAATGACTCAAATAATTTTAGTGATTATTAATGACTACGAAATGACTAAGAATGCTTAGTAATGACCAGTAATGACTAATAATGACTGAAATAATTTGCAATGGTTGCTAAGACTATGATAGTACCAACATGCCTAACGACGCATTGTAATGACCGCGATGGTTTACAAATGAATAAGCTTCTTAGTAGTGAGCAGTAATGACCAAAAAAAACAAGAGAAAGAGAAGAGCTAAAGATAAAGAGTTGAATAATAACAGGACCAAAAGTAGCCTTTCGCCGTTCACCTCTTAAGAGATCATAAGGGACCGAGTAATATTTTTTTATAAACTCATTCAGGAGACATACACGGAAAAGACTGCAGTAATCAGCACCACACGCGTAATACGAAGACGGGATTGTTCCCCGCCTGCAGCGAGTTGTTTTTTTCATCCTCCTTCATTGTCCTTAATTTATTAATTTTGTATTCAAATATTAGGTACTAGTAATATTCCCTATGCTGTATTTGGTGTCTTCGTTTTTTGGCTTCTCGTGATATATATATGATTTCAATTCTTGTTGCCAGGAACTCAAAAAGAAACTCCTCAACCGTAAATATCCAGAAAAGATGATCGATGACGCGATACACCGAGTGGCGGGATATGACCGGATGGGCTTTCTTAAAGGCACAAACAAGCCCAGTGGCTCCCAGTCGGCTAATTTGATACTGACACATTCCGCATCTAACCCTAAGGTCTCAGGCATACTCCGCAAACACTGCAACATTCTCACCCAAAGCGACAGGTTAAAAGCCGTTTTTCCTGAGCCACCTCGTTTCGTGTATACACGTTCGAAAAATATAGGTGACATACTAAAGTCTTCAAAAATCGCCACTTCTAACCTGACCGGTTGCAGCCGCTGCAATAAACCACGTTGCAAAGTCTGCGATCATATAGCACTTACATTGACTGCCACCAGCACAGCCAGCTAATTTATGTTCACAATTAAAGGCAGTTTCAACTGCGATGCACATAACGTAGTGTACTTGCTCGAGTGTGGCACTTGCCACATGCAATACATAGGCCAGACTGAAACACCTTTCAGGATTCGTTTTAACAACCACAGGTCGCATTCCAAGTACCAACCAAATCTACCACTCTCGAAACATGTTAACGTGCCGGGCCACTCATTTAACAATCTCAAAGTAACAATACTCGAATCTGGATTCCGCACCAGCCATGACAGCGAGCTTCGCGAATCTTACCTGATTCATAAATATAACACTGTCTCGTCCAGAATAAATGAAAACAAAGGAAAATTACCCTGTTTACCTTTAGATTGAGCAGAAATATACGCTTCCCACACAGTGTACGTGCTTTTTTTACATATGGCCTTTTTGACGTATGTGGCTGTGGCTTGATGCTGTACGCTTAACACCTCAATTGTTAGATAATTCGAGGTTGCACTTAGAGATTCCATGGGCTAAACATCACGCCTTTGTTTCTCCATGTGTACGTCATTTTGTTTTCACTACACATAATCATGGTAACTGCTGGCACTTACCTGGGAGTCATGTTTGTATATATTGTATCCTGAACACATCTGCATTTCATTTTTTGTATTCTAAAATGCGTGTCATTGATAATCATTAATAAGCGCAAGGATAATGATTTATGATGCGCATGGCATGGTCTAGTCAGTGCAGATAGTGCGCCCTCTTCTCTTGACAGGGTGCCTTTAAAGCTGTGTGTGCGTTGTTCATGCATTAAAGCCGAAAACGTTCAGTAAATAAGTCTTCCTAAAAGTACGTCGTCTCTTTCCTGCGTGTATATATATATATATATATATATATATATATATTTCATTGCGAAGTTCATGCGTTCGCAACCCATTCATATACTGAAAGGCGGCTAAGCTATCACATTGTACCCGTGTAAGCACCAAAATAGACCAAAGAACAAAGGCGCATTGCGAATTGCAGAAAGAGCCTACGTAAGGAAAACTGCGTCATGCTTCTAGCCGTTATGACGTAGTGTATGTGTTTCTTTTTCTGATCTGGCCACATGCAAACCCGCTAGCGTCTATGTCTATTGAACAAATCATAAAAGGCAATGGACAAGTGTGTCAAACTTATGCCAGAACAATTTAAAAAGCAGACTCGGGCATGTAAAATGAATCTCTTCCCAGTTTTTATATAATGTACAAAGGTTTCTGCAACAGAACAGCCCGTCAAGAAAAAGAAAGATCCACAGTATTAGATGTGTGTGTGTGCGTTTTTTTTAGTTTTAACTCGAAAAGGCAGCTCGTGCATTCACTTTCGTGTGCCTAATATTGTAGGCCGCGTTCCTCTCGACTTCAGTTTACCGACACTGCAGGTAAGAACCGTAACTAAAAGTAACACGATCTATTCCAGATAGCAAAAAGGAAAACATCGATTTATTCCTATTTATGTAACTATACACATTGTCACGGATGATTATATTGCTTTATTGCATGCGTATATTGTCACGTGGTAGTGACTGTGAAGAAAGCAGCCAAACTGAGAAAGACGAAACTAGCGTTTTATTGGGCGAAGTTGTGCCCTCAAAAACTGGCTACACTCAAAGACCGGTGACAGCGGTGAACACAGTCGGCGATCGTCGGAAGTCTGATCAACGGGTCAAGCGCGTCGGCTTTTATACATCAATCGGCTAATGTTCCAGACTAATCGCTGGGACCCGCACGCCTTCCACAAAGTTCTACATTATTCGCGCCACGCACACATGCAGTCAGATTACACAAGGTTTGGTCACAGATAGTGGATGGAACCATCGATAACATTCCAGAAATTTCCCACACATGCAAGCGCGTCCTGCGCTGTGCGATAACATTTGTTAGGCGGTGAAACGTGTCGGCCGATGAAGACAAGTACACGTGTCAATATTATACAATATTTAGGAGCTGTGAAATGTTTTGTCGTATTTCTCCCACCGGAAGCCGAGCAGAAGTCTTATAAAAACCACAGGTAATCAAATGCTTGTAGTGGTCATTCTTAATAATATCTTTACCTTCCAGAACAGCTTTTCGCATGCTTGTAAAGAAGGAATGTAAAGTACCATTTCGTAGAATATGGCAAGACTGGTACGTATGATATAGAATATTGAAGCGTTTTTAAATGACTAAGCGGTCCACGTAAGTTCTAGGTATATATAAAACGTAATACATCCATATTTCAAATTGAGTACATATGTTTCTAAAGATATGAGATCAGGCCAATGAGACTGTGCTTGCTGCCTGCAAATTTTCACAGCCACCTGGAATCTTTCAGGACGTCTCGTTATTACTGCGATAATGCTTATAAAGATGCTCGTAACATTTAATCGCTCTTAGCGCCAAGAACGTCATGCTCTCATTATGTCAGCACGTATGCGCGGTCTTCATGTTGACTGTGAGGAGGTCTCTGGAGACGTGGAATATTGATGCCAACTGGATGCGCCGTCACGATCAGTCACCTCTGCTGTGGCCAGGGCAAGGTTCGATGGCGTGAGCGTTTGTGAGCGGTTATTGTGAGCCGCTATGCGCGTACCGTTATCTGGCACAGAACAGCATAGGCGAAACAGTAATTGCGAAGCTAAATCTATCAACTGCTTTCTTCGAGCGGTCACAAGTTGCGTGTAGCCCATGCGCAATGCCTTCAACACGGCTGCCGACGCTTTCCATCATGCCACGTTTCTAAGGCCCTTTATCGAAACGCTAGGACATGATCTCACTTTCAATGCTTTAGGTTCCGGCGATGCTGCGAATTCGTTTGCTCGATTGTACCTCATTTGAAGTTGCGCTAAAATTTGCCGAACGCCAACCCTACTTCTCCCATTCCCACAGAAGAAAATTGATTACGCGAAAATACCGCTAATGTGAACCTCAACTGAAAAAATAATTGTAACCATAATTACTCCTATAGTTCTTTTCAATGATAGCTCTTAGCAATCTCGCTTCAGAACAGGGAACCTTAAGTCTAGATAGTTTTCTTTTATGAAGCCATGTTGGGCAATGCGAAGAACAACTGCATACGTCAAAGTAGCCGATTGCTTACTATGTAAAATATTCAAATAGTTCGAACTGTTAAAGAAAACCAGTCAATCAGTTATCCCTGGATACCTGAATTTGAAGCTGTGAATGCGTGTTCTTCAGGGTTTGAATTCCGAATGTTTAGAAAATATCGCGCGGGCTTTGTTTCTAGTATCTTTCAACCTACCATGTACATGGTACCTTGAATGCACGGTATCTTTTCGGTGCCAAAGTGTAAAATGGTCCATGGGGCGAAAAGGCCGGTTTCTGTCATCTGTGGCATCTAAAGGGCACATAAACTCCCACCGCAATTGGCTGCCACGTCACGTCACGAACCTGTACCTCGATGGAGCAGTGCGATAACGCGGCAGGTGTTGCGTGAGAGGAGAGGACGTCGCCGGCAACGCATGTCAGCCTCGCTCTCGCTCTCGCCACGAGAGCTCCTCAGACAGAGCAGTCGACGGCTCCTAGATAGCGGGTCGGTGCACTCCGCTTTCTGACATCGCGCTACTTGGACCAAAATTTTCAATGTTAAGCCCGGCATTACGAAAGCGGCCACGTCAAAATCACCGCGGCCTACTCGGCAGGATCTCCATTAGGTTCTACGCCAGTCGGGCAAAGTAGCATGGCAACATGGATTGAAATGCACGGGCGTTGTGCTATCAAGGGGCGTTGGTAGAGCGGGCGAAAGGGAACATCTACTGTCGCCTTAGCGCGCCAGGTGTACTGTGAGGAGGGAAGGCATCCAGGCGACGCGTCGCCCAAAGGGGAACGCCGCGTCGGTGGCTTGTGGCGTTTGTACCGCAGGCTTATGATTCTTGTTGGTTCGAGCAGCACATCTATGGTACATTACTCCAGGCGCAAAACTCGAAGGACCGCTAGGGGTCGTTCAATAGCACAATATTTTTTTCCCAATCATAAGTCATACGAACTGCCTAGATTTTCTGGGACTTTTATACAAGTATGCACGTGTATAAAAAATAGGTGGACGTGTACATACGTATATACGTGCGTATATAATACGTGTAATACGTGTATGTAGGCGTATTATAGGCAAGCGGCTACGAGCTGGACCCTTATAGGGCCCATGCCAAGACAAGTAGCAAATTTTGGTTATAGACGGTAAGTTGTTACAAGAGCATTCTACCGCAGGATTTTTTCAGATACGTTCTTCAATAGCCGAGATAGGAATGATTTAGTGTAGCAAACCTATGATTTCAGGAAACGATCTTCACCGCCAAGAAGGACACTTGCGCCACTTGCCCCTTCTAACCTCCGCAAGCAAATTTCCTTCCTTGCGTTCGCCCATACTGGTACTGGAGGATCGCATGACGTATATGTCACGGGGCCCGGCTTATTTCACAGCGAAGCTGTATATGCCTAGGCTAAACGCTCGTGGTTGGACCACAGAAGCCCTCCTGCGGGGTTATGAGCCATTGCATTCGTCTTACGTGACGGACTGATAAGTTTCTCGTTCGGCAGGCATAGAAATGCATACGCATTTAAAGCATATACTTTTACCGACGTATTATTGCAGGAAAGGAACACTAAGGGAAACGGGATTAAGACAATATTGTGATGACATAATTAAAGAAATACTTTTGCAGCGAAGCTGTAGACGCCTAGGTAAAACGCTCCTGGTCTGACCACAGAAACTCTCCAGTGGCACGTGCGGCTACGCACCTTTAGTGACGTCGTTTCTCTCTCGCGGCAGAGCGCACGCGCAGAAGCCTCTCTCCAAGTTCGCATTAGGACGGCCACGCGACGTCCGTTCTCCCGAGGAGCGGCTGGCCTATGACAACAGCGCCGAGACCAGGAGCCGGATAAACATCGTCGACGGCACGCCAATGCAATGGCAGAAGACCGGGCCAGCGATGTGGAGCGCAAGCGGCAATGTCCGGCGGCTCGTGTGGCTGAGCTCATTCGCGAAGCGGCGCTAAAACGGCAACGTTACGCTGCCGACGCTAGGGCAGAGCGAGATCGCCTGAACGGAAGATCTGGGGATCAATAATGTGGCCCTCTCTTTACACGAAATGTGCGGCCCCGGTGTGCCCCTCGGTAACTGCCGTGCATAACCGAGTCATAAATACCATGACACACGCATTACGAAACACAAATGTATAACACTATTCAGAAAGTATTTGATGAAGCGCTCATTGCACCCCTCCGTGATGGTGTTTATGCAAAGCCCATGGTGTGACATTTAAAATAAACGCTATGATAAACCCGACCCAAACATGTGCGTAACCTCATTAAGAAACAGACAGACGTAAACAATATTTGCAAAAGAGTTTAATGACAAGTCAAAAAAACACTGATAAACACCGGGTCCGCACATTTCAGCTTCGCTGATTTACCATCCTTAAGGTGCGCATGGATGGCATTTCTATCCTAGATTTTTTTCCTGAGCCTTTTTCTGTTGATGTTCGCGCGCGCGAGCTGTTGCATTTTTGTCGTTTCGCGCCGCGCACGATTTTTCCCGCCGTGCACCAAAAGACCCGATTTGCGGTTAAGTGAGTGCTACACGAGCACTTAGGCAGACGCAAGCGGATCAGAGCATGTCTGCGTGCTGGAACAGGGTAGAAAATGACGTTGCTTCTCCCTCAGCGCGCCCGTCTGCATGACGTGGGAACAGCCATACGAAATGGAAGTGCATCTGCATTGCTCCAATGCGAAGCAAAACAATAACATGTAGACATTCTCTTTTTCCGTTTTATTATTTCAGTCGACTTCGTGTTTTGAAGCAAGAGATTACACAAATAAAACGTGTTGCTTCGAATAATTCTTGAAGCGTCACTGGTCACTATGTGCGACGTCACAACAAATACAAGTACGTAGGCGCGCTTGCTCATGTACGTCATCATCCTGTCTTGGAGCGCGGCGCCCGCGAGGAGAATGGGAAACGGCGTTTCGTTTGAATTTTCCGCTCTTTCCGCGGCACGTAGCCATGTAATTCCTAGCAGACAAGATCGTGACACGCATTGTATGCACTGCGCTTGTCAGCTAAAAATGAGCAGCCTTGGTCGGGACACCTTTAGGCGACTTTGCATGTGTGCGCAATCATTCCTAAGGCCGATAGAGCAGCGATCACATGATGAAATCATTTTGTATAGTATTTCCTTGGCGCATGTTACCCGCAGGGACGGGCGTGCTTCTTGTGACACGGTGTTGCCGTTTTGCTGTCTTCATTGACAATACTGCAAAGCCTCGATAGGTGAGTGGGAGCGCTGAGCAGAACCTCTCTCTACAGCCTTTCTGAATGTGTGGAAATGCTTATGAAGTTACGGAACCAGAGTGATACATTGGTTAGTCACTTGACGCTGCTGTTTCCTTGTACCTCTGTTTTCTTGTGTGGAAGTGAAAGCAACGATTCAGCGAACTCACTAAAAGCTCCGCCCGGAAACCTCCCTCTCCTGTTTTTACAGTTGAAAGTTGAAGGTAACTTCTGCTTTGTAAAGGAAGAGCCTTCAAAGTGCCACATTCAGAGCTTTTACTGACCTTTTTTTCCAAGGTTTGAATGGACAGGCGTAAACGATAAAAGGCTTTTTTGCAACTGGGAAGAAAAGCGCCAACGAAGCTTGGTGTCAGATATAGGTTATTTGATGGCTAAAATTTTTCAGTTTAAGATTTTCAGGTATTTCTGATAGCAGTTTTAGTCCTACTAGCGGCGCGCAAAAAATATTAAAGCTAGGCAACGAAGTAATGCACGTCATTTTGGTGAGTCCTCAAAAACAACTCAATAATCTGAACAGCAATAACCCACGGTCACTGGCAAGCCAGCAAGTAAATGTTTCAGGTTTCTGCTCTATCTTGCGAAATAAATGTAGTTGAGTACCGATGGAAGAAGGGCCGATCCTTTGTATGTACTTTTGCACTTGATGCACACGTACTCTAGTACGAAATAAATTTTATATGCGTGTAAAAAGAAAACATCGTGAAGACGTGTTTCACGTTGACCACGTCTCGCGGATATAAACAAGGCCTTACAGCCCATGAGACACGCCGTGGCCTAGGCCGACAGCTAGATGACCGTCGAGAGTAGAAACCAAGAAATAACATTTTTTATTCTCCCGAGTACGCGCCCCGAGATGTCTGAGAACTGTTGGAATTTCACTGACATATGTTTGGATATAGATATCCTGGTTTGTCAACCCTTCAGACTACAAGGTGGTGAATACTATAAATACTAGGTAGTGGTTACTTTGAGCACCCTACATGCAGGCATTTGGAAACACTTCAGGCTTCTTAATCCGGCAATGGTCTTCGAAGCAATAACACAAAGACTTCAATTGAAAGTCACTAAACAGTGTCCCACCCAATTCAAAAGCGCTCTTTACTCGCCCCAATTCCGTGTTCGTTGATCAGCTTGTTCAATGAGAGTCTTGGTTCTGTCCAACCTTCAAGAGCAACCGCAATCTCGACAATGCCGAGGGAAATTGGAACTTTCAGTTCCTTTCGAAGAATGGCAGTGTTGCCATACGCATTTACCGGTCTGTCCGGTGTACCTTGCGCTACATATTGTGCCAGTGTCGCACACAACAGCACTCTTCCAGGTCATATCCATTAGTAGTTTTCCTTCGCCTTTTTTCTAGCCATGAATCTGCCCTAACTTGCCCGGTTCGCCATCTTGCTGGTTTGAATTGATTTCCAGAGTTTTACGCGCCAAAACGATTTGATTATGAAGCACGCCGTAGCGGGGGTATTCGGGTTAATCTTGACCATCAGAGGATCTTTAACGTGCCTCCGTTGCACGGGACACGGGCGTTTCTGCATTTAGCCCCCGTGAAAATGGGGCTGCTACGGCCTGGATTTGATCCCGCGGCCTCATGTGTAGTTGCGCAACGCCACAGCCGCTAAGCCACCGCGGCGGCTATTTTGCTGATGTATTGCAGCGTATTTCGCATAGAAGTACCTGTGTCGCCTATAGTTACAAAGCATGCGCAAGTATTTAGAAAGTTATATGACTTAAAAACCATTGTCGCTGATAACTGTCCGAGTACTCATTTTCTTTTTTTCGCAGCCACTGCAAACCACCGAAAAGACCTAAATATGATATTTCGTTCAGTCCTGCTGGTAATATTTACAGCACATTTCATAGCGGAAACATCTGGAAAGAGTCGTATCTGGCCAATGACCATTGTAAACAGTATGTACCGTTTTCTTTATACTCTTTACACTCACAAAATGTTTTTTTGAATGATATAGTAGCACTTGATGCGATATCTGCAGCTAGAGTAGTGGTCCGCAACACACAACGCTTCTGGAACAACTTGTTCCCAGGAGGTTACCGACTGTTTCCAAGTAGTGAACTTCCAGGCAGACATGAGCTACAGGACAGTAACATCCATTGCGTGCTCTAAGTACAGCACTGCGTGATTTGTTTCACTTTCCATAGAACAAGCTGAGGAGCAGCAGACTTATGCGGTCTTGCAAAATTACCACTTCAATGTGCGGCGAACAGGCTTTTCAATAAAGGTGGTTATTCGTCCAGCGGCCACTTTGCATATGAGGGTTCTAACTGCAGGGAAGCGCTCCTCTTGCTGTGTAACTGTTCTCACTGCCCGGGAAAATAATAGCTGTTAGGACTGGAACATGCGCAAAGCAATGCACAACCACTTAGGATACTTCTGTTACTATATTGTTGTGTGGATAATATTTGTACTACCCCAATATAACAAATATTGTTCGGTTCTTCGTACTTTGAACCACAAACATGACAATCAACCTCTCAAATTACAATAAATGATGGCGGACTTGCAGACATCCCATCTCCCTGCCAACATTGAGAGATATACCGTAGTTCTATTACTGACTTCAACCAAACGGGCTCTCGCACACCTACGAGCTACTACATATCATATGATCGCTAATAAAGACAAAGACCGCAGAAAAAACCACAAGACGACGACATGGGCGTTCATCGTTTTGTGTTCTTTTCCCATGTCTTCTTTATTGGCGGTCAGTATGACAAGTAGTATACACCAGCGAGGCCGAACTCAACTTCAACGATATAGGTTGCCGTGTACTATTAGTAATATATTTGCCGCTTTTGAACTGTAGCTTGTATTTACATTGAGCCTGCACAACCCATTTCGTGAGAATTGCTGCAGAAAAGATCAAATGATTCCGTTATGTTTTTGTCTGCAACATTTGTCATTGTAACGACCGCACTGATGAAGCCTCCACCGACGATATTTTAGTTCTCTGGCTTGTAACAAACTATCTTCTCGCAAAGATGACGTGTTTAGTGAGTCAGTATCCTACTGATCACCACGGGCCTTCAGTGGGCATAGTCATCAATATTCTAAAACAGCTTACGCACCGAATTGAGGGCACGGAAGAGACAGTAGAAATTACCGAAAGACAGGCGGAATGATTAGACGGAGCAGGTACTTACATCAACACTGTCGCGAACTTTGTCGCGTGTCACTTATCTCCGGGGCGTGCGGATGTTAGGAGAGATGGAGTCGGGAGACGCAGATCAGCACAGCAAACCGATTTTCATTAAGCCAAACTGAAAGTAAAACTCATGCAAACCAAAACACAATGAAGTACTAGCACTTAGGCTACCGACTTAATAGTCACTGAACACGTCCCAATTGCCTGCTACATCAGTCCTTAGCGCCTCCTACGCGAAAGTACGGCAACCCCAGCCTATGGCTGCACACTTACAGAAAGGATCGTTCTTACAGACTTTTCACGTCATAGGTAACCTCCGAGTTCGGTGCGTGTAAGATCTTCGTGATCGCCGACGCCGTAGAAATTGCTGCCTTGATGTGGGTCAGTCGGTCTTTTGATGCCGTGTCCCGAATTCCTTCGCTGACGTGTCACTCCGGCCTCACTGGCTAGGCCTAACGCCGGGTTCCGCCGCTGCTGCTTCGAGTGCCGACGAGACGCCTCGGAGTAGTCCCCTGGGCATCTGGAGTGCCCGGCACTACCGTCAGAGGCTGCATCAGGTCCAAGGAGCCTCGCTCGAACGTCGCCGAGTTCGACAGCCACACCCTGGATCGCTGGCGTCACGGGCTTGACCGAAGCTCCGTGGCTCCCGTCGCCAGTACGATGCTGACGCTCGAACCTTCTTGGCCCAGAGCGACGTCGATAATCCCAGCTCAGCGCCGCTTATCTCCCAATCATAGCTCGAGTCACGCGCCTCGAGGGCTCGCGCCGTTCGGACCGATCCGTGCACATAGTCCTATTCCTGTCTTTTTGCGCCACATTCCTCTTACAGATGACAATCACGATAGCCACTGAGAAAGCTTCTAAGCAATAATTTCTTAAAAATACAATGTTTGCCGATCCACATTGCGTAAAGTCGGATTTTCGCTCAGGAACTGTCTCTCCCTGATGGCTCTCCTGTCATCACCCTGTTTACATGTCTTCAGTGCTGCGAAAAGTATTTTAGCAGTAAACCAAAGAAATCATGTTTGGCTGCTTCAGAGCTTTAATGCTTGGCTTGTAATCCACTGTCGATAGCCTGGTTTTGCATGCGGGAACTTAGCGCTTGCATGGAAACAAAACGATAATGTGAGAACATCACTTACGCCGCGTATATGAGCCGCACAGAAAGGTGTCCTTCACACAATCGGTTATTACCCGTCTCCCTAAAATCGTGACGCAGAAATCTAGGAAATGCAATTTCAGGAGTGGAGCTTGTAAGCGATGATGATGGTGCGTCGAAGCAGCGTGGCACTTACCCGTTCATGTTAATTTGCCGTTCCCTATTTACTTCATCAATAAAAACGAATATAGCCGACCGTATCCAGGCTGGTGAAGATAAAATTTGTCTTTTTTTTCTACTGGGACTACGATATTAAAACATGCTGCTTCTTTGCAGACACATGTAAATTTGGCAAATATTCTATACCACACAAGGTATGCCTTGACTTATCCACGCCTTGTTTAAGTTTGTGCTGCCGAGCAAGAAAATCTATGCTTCAAGTTATTGGGTAAGTTCACATACGGAACTATTCTTTTTTTCGTTTTTTCCCCAACTGGTGCCTGCAAAGGGTATGCGTCCAGCAACCGAAAAAGATAACTGTGAGCAATGATACTCCAATTTCTGAAGTGCGCACTGGGAGTGTGATATCATTGCGATTAGATAAAGCAACGTATTTTTACGAGCACGTAGAAGCGGGACATCGTGGTAGTTGGCGGTGCAGTGCTATTCTGGTCCTCTTTTTTTTTGGCCCTGTTTCTGTTCTATTCTTCTCACTCATCACGGACAATTTATTAGTCTTTGAAGGTGTGACCTCATTAAGCTTGCAAGTTAATTAGTCTCCGAATTTGTGCGGTAAGAACCCAAAAGGCAAGTGCTGATTTACATGTTAAACGTAAGGTATCTAGGTGGGTTCAAAGAGAACTTTGTTACACGAAAGCTGCGCTAACATATAGAGTAAACTCTGTTTCTTAAGCAGCCCTGCACGGCCGCCAGTCCATAACTCAAGTAACGGCACATGCATAAAAGCTGTAGGTTTAAATGAGGAATGTAGACTGCTTTACGTTATTATATTGAAGTAAAAATCATGAATTTCGCATTGTTGCACATCATCATCTTTATAAATCTGGAGATAAGCAGTGTTTGTCGAACTACAGGCCAATTTCATTGACGTCAAAGTCATGCAAAATGCTGGAACACATCATTCATAAGCACATCACGCTCTTTCTGGAATCAAATAATTTACTGTCCAACATGCAACATGGGTTTAGGCGCGGTTTTAGCACGTTAACGCAGCTAGTTGAGTTCACGCATGACATTTCATTTAACCTTGATGTGTGCAACGAGGTTGATGCCATTTTTATAGATTTCTCGAAGGCATATGCCACCGTTTTACATTCTAAACTTATTGCTAAACTTAATGCTGTACTGAATAATCCTCATTTGGTTAACTGGATTTTAAGCTTTCTCTCATTTCGCTCCCAGTTCGTCTCTTACAGTTCGACTGACTCTGCTACTGTTGATGTGACATTAGGTGTGCCCCAAGGCTCCGTCCTTGGGCCGCTTCTTTCTTTATTGTATATAAACGACTTGCCACTTCACTGCTCTTCTAACATCCGTCTCTATGCTGATGACTGCGTTCGATATGAAGTGATTAACTCTTCTAATGATCATTATGGCCTTCAAGAATCGTTTTCTAGGTTTTGAGATTGGTTTAACACTTGGCAAATGAACATTAGTTTCCATAAAACCGTTCTGATGTCTTTCTGCAACAAATCTTCCGCCTCCCTTTTCAGTTACTCGTTCAATGACCGTGCTGTAGATAAGGTTTCTGAGTGTAAGTATCTTGGTGTCATTTTTACGCGTAACATGTCATGGTCCAAACACATTGATTACATATGCAGTAAAGCACTAAAAAAATTTGGTTACTTGAGGCGAACGCTAACCCGATCTCCTAAAGACACAAAGCTACTAATGTATAAATCTCTAATCTGCCCTGTTCTTGATTATGCATCTGTAGTTTGGAGCCCGCATACGCAGTTAAAGATTAATAGACTAGAAACAATGCAGAAAAAATCTGTGCGATTTACGTGTCATCGTTACGATCGCAACTTTTCGCCCTCTTCAACACTTTCTTACTTGAACCAAAACAGGCTCTCTTCTCGTCGCCGTGTCGAATCATTAAAATTCTTGCATTGCATTGTCAATTCTTCGGTTAGGCTCTCAAATGATAATTACATTAACTTCGCGCCGGGATCATCAACGAGAAGACATCATGACCTGAACTTGATATCCTACTATGCGCGTACTAACGTGTTCAAATTCAGCTTTTTCCTCGCTCAATCGAAGACTGGAATTCATTACCTGGGTCCATTCGCTCATGCTCATCCCAAATTTTTGCAACCGCCATCCTAGAGGCATAGTCAAACTCACCCATGCCCGGCAGCATTTGTATAACTTCTTGTGTATTTTCCTTTCATTGGTGCTCTTTTGTGAAAGTGTTCACTTGTGTTTACCGCTGTATATTGCATTGCATTTGCTGTACCTTTTCTGAACCCACTCCTGCTATAGCGCAAATTGCGCTGCAGTATGTGTAAATAAATAAATAAGTTCAGAAAAAATTCACAAAAGGTTTCTGAAGAGGGACCTACCTTCTGGATAATTTTATCAGCTTCAGTTTCCTGTTTAGTGAGATCATGCTTCTCTTTATCCAACTCTGTAATGTCCTGAAATTTACGAAAGCTCCGCCACGGGAGCCAGTGGGTTACCAGACGCAGTAAATCAACAGTTTCTATGGCAGAAGCATGCTCAGCCAAATGCTTGTACAGGTATTTCGACATGGCGAAGGTAAGAAATGGGCTAAGTCTATCGCAGACCAGAAACAGAGTTTGAGATTCTGCACCTCACAGCAGCTTAGTGAAGTAGTCGCATTTTTACACAATTTTAGTTCTACTACAAAGTACGAACTAGCCCTGTGCACTGAGGCTCAAAGCGAAATGCGCACAGTATACCGACAAGCAGCTTACTTCAGATAACTGCCATATATATATATATATATATATATATATATATATATATATATATATATATATATATATATATATATATATATATATATATATATATATATATATATATATATATATAATAAGAAACCAACAAACACTGACATCAAGGACAACATAGGGGAAATTACTTGTGCCGCATAAATGAAATAAAGAAACGATAAATTACTGGAAATTAAACTGGATGAAAAAACAACTTGCCGCAGGTGGGAAACGAACTCACAACCTTCGCATTTCGCCTGCGATGCGAAGGTTGTGGTTGCGATGCGAAGGTTTTCATCCACCTTAATTTCCATTAATTTATCGCTTCTTTATTTCATTTATTAAGCACAAGTAATTTCCCCCATGTTGTCCTTGGTGTCAGTGTTTGTTGGCTTCTTATGATATGACTAATAAAAATCGGGCTCCTCGGTTAACCCCCTTTCTTCGCGTTGCCATACATATATATATATATATATATATATATATATATATATATATATATATATATATGCAAGTGACAGCGCAGCGGCTGATATTGTCTTCATCCGTTGCGCAGGAGTTGTACAGGCGGACACAGTAGAGCTCGCAGTATAGCCTCTACGCCTTTACTTTACCAGCCGGCCAGCAAAACTCTATTTCATCGTATGCACACATACCTTAGGTAACACAGACCGTATACACGAAAAACAGGTGTCATTTCTTACAAGCTTGGTGCGTTTCACTCAGAAGAATGTGCCGGCACGAAATGAATGCACGCGCACAAAATGTGTCCACACGAAATTACGAAGCGCTTTTTTTCTAAGGTGGCGGGTACATACAGCACACGTGCTTATTATTAAATGTTAGTTTCACATTACGAAATCGTAACTTGTTTACCTTAGGCAGCTAACAGTTAAACTACAATGCCAGACGATTGTCGTTAGATGTATTGCTACATTTATAACCTCAAAGACCCCAGTATTTAATTCACACTTTTCCAAAAACCTTAACTAACGACCGACGTAGGGATACACTCTGAGAGCCAAAGCGCCTAGGTCACAATGAATATAACTTTTGACGCCATACCGGAAAATATTTCACAACATAGGGAGTACCTTGAACCATATGCGCATTCCACAAATTTGAACCTAAACGCCTTTGGTCCCTTGGAAATAAAGAAGAATTTAGATTAAAAGTATTCTGCTCTTTTGCATGGATACAAGCTTGTCAATCTCTTCTGTAGTACACTTCTCACGGCACTTCAGGAGTTCAGCATACGGCATATAAGAAAACAGGATTTCCACGTCTATAGGCATGGCGTCACAATCCCCCGGGTCGTGCTCTTTTAGAAAGTCAAATAACGACATTAAAACAAACAAGAGGAACATATCATCTACATTCATTTTGGTGGAATGCGACTGCAGGAAGGCAGAAGCAAAACGTCGCCAAGTGCCTTTCCGAGACTGTGGTTCAGGATGTCATTCCATTTTTCGGCATCTTAATAGGAAAAAAACATCAGTAGAACACCTAGGAAAAACGAGTTTATATTTATTATTAACTTATATTTATTATTATTATATTTAATTAAACGAGTTAATTAATTTATTATTACCCTCAGAGCCAAAGGCATCAAAAAGGGGAGTGCGTTACCACAACATGAAAAACAATACAAATATAAGCAGTTGGAACGTTTAAGTACAAAAGCTCCTGATTGTGCAGTTTTAGCTAGGGTTCACAAAGTCACGATAAATTGATAGCAGTGTAAGGTAGTGAAAGCGGTGAATACAAAGCACTTAGGTTAGAACCATACAGTAAAAAACAACAAATGCTTCGATTGCACAATGTTAGCTAGAGCTACTCGAAATCTTTGTTTATCGTAAATGGATACGACTTCACCAGAACGATGGCTTCACTCCGTGGATGACCGCAGAAAAAATGACTGCTAGACACGTTTTAGTGTGACATGATTCAAGACAAACTTTATAACTGGGGTTGATTCAAGGCGATACGTATTGTGGCTGAAAAATGAAATCGCTGCGGAGTGTTGAATTTATGAAATTTAGGAAATAATAGATGAAAAAGAACTAAACGTGCGATTTCACGATGAGAAGAAAATTGAGAAGTACAATGTTGGTTTTTATGACAGGCACACTTGCACACAGCACACTTGACTGGCAGCAGTGGCATTGCATGAGCCACATCTTAAAAAAGTTCATCGTTTACGCAGATACCCTGACCGGACACTTTTCACCCATCCCCCTCTGTCTCAAACGGCGATCTTCGTGGTGACACATCAACGTACTGCCCTACCGGGCGCTGAATCATCGCCACGTGGTGAAGCTGCAACTGCGTGGATTCATCGTCGCCTGCTGACATCATCAACAAGACTACCACTGGAGGTCGCTGCCCGGAGCACCTTCCCTTTAAATAGCACGCACCGACGCCCACCCTTCACTGGCAGCAGTGGCATTGCATGAGCCACATCTTTAAAAAAGTTCATCGTTTACGCAGATACCCTGACCGGACACTTTTCACCCATCCCCCTCTGTCTCAAACGGCGATCTTCGTGGTGACACATCAACGTACTGCCCTACCGGACGCTGAATCATCGCCACGTGGTGAAGCTGCAACTGCGTGGATTCATCGTCGCCTGCTGACATCATCAACAAGACTACCACTGGAGGTCGCTGCCCGGAGCACCTTCCCTTTAAATAGCACGCACCGACGCCCACCCTTCACTGGCAGCAGTGGCATTGCATGAGCCACATCTTTAAAAAAGTTCATCGTTTACGCAGGTATTATTACCAACTCTTTTCTTTTTCTTTTCTTTTTCCATACCACTGCCACTGCTGCCACCAACTGTGTTCTCCTCCTGCTTGTGTTCGAGTTTGTATTTTATTTTTATACCATGCCAACTAATGCTGAACTCTCAAAAAAAATCGAGGATCTAGAGGCTAAAATTAACAGTTTAGCTAAAGAAACCTCTGATAAGGTGTTCGGCAGATTCTTGCTAAAAATGAAAGATTCCGGCATTGATGTTGCGGAGTTAAAGAAGGAAGTTGAGTCTCTTCAATCAAGTGCACAACACTTGAATCAACTTGTCGAAGACTTACGTGGACAAAATGCCTCATTGGTAAACGAGAATAAAGAACTAAAATTTCAAAACTCTTCACTTACTCGCAAGGTAGAAGAACTTGAGCAATATTCACGCCTCAGCAATGTTGAGATCAAGGGCGTTCCCTGTTCCCAAGGAGAGGACTGTGTCGCAATCATGGAAATGCTAGGGGAGAAGGCTGGATGTTCCATATCGCCTCATGATCTAGACATTGTTCATCGCGTGCCCACACGGTCTACTGACAAAAAAAACATCATTGCTCGTTTCTGCTCTCGAACTAAAAAATCTGACTTCATCAGTAAAGCACGTAAGGCCAAGCTTTGTGTCAGTGATCTAGGCTTCTCTAGCATTTCTAACGCACCTATCTTCGTAAACGATCATCTGACCCCATGTAACAAGGCCCTGTTTTCCAAAGCTCTAACACTGAAGAAAGAAAAAAAGTGGATGTTTCTTTGGACTGACAACTGTCAAATCAAGGCTAGAAAGACTACTAACAGCAGAGTTCTGCGAATCCGTGATCATTCCGACTTGACTAGAATAGACTAATACTATAGCAACCTGTGTTAATTGTCTCACAGCTTATCATGGCCTCTTTCCTGGAACCTAATCAAGTTAACTCTTTCATAAGTGGATTTCATTCCGTCATTCATTTTAATGCTAGAAGCCTTCGCAAACACTTTGAGGAGATTAATCATTTCCTTTTTTCATCTTCTAGCTCATTCTCATTAATTGCCTTGACTGAAACTTGGTTGTCAGACGTTGACAAAAATCTTTATTGCTTCCTTAACTACAATTCAGAATATTGTAACAGATTAAATAGCAGTCATGGTGGTGCGGCAATATATATCTCTCATGATCTTACTTATCGCAGACGACATGATCTACATTTACCCATCTCTAATTGTGAATCTGTCTGGATTGAAATAGTTAATTGTTCTCCCTCTAATGATAACAGAGATTTCATATTTGGATGCATTTATCGTTCGCCTTCATCATCAGTCGACGACTTTTTTTATAATCTTGACCATACTTTACGTACCCTTTCACTAGAAAATAAAAATGTCATTATAATGGGTGATATCAACATTAACCTACTCAACGACACATCACCAACAGTTATTTCTTACACCAGCCTGCTACAAAGCTACGGATATGAATGCTTAATTGATGTTCCTACACGACAGGTTCCTAGTGGCACAGGGACGCTAATTGATCATGTCCTATCTAACTTAATAACTTCACCAGAGGCAAAAGTTCTTGATATAGACATAACAGATCATTACCCATTGCTTCTACGTTTTAAACATAACTCGAGTCCTTGCCCTCTTCCACACTTCAGATATGTTCTGGACAAAGAGAGCTTCATAACTGCCATTGCTAATATAGACTGGTCTGAAATTAAAACTTTTAATGATCCTCAGAAAGCATTTTCTAAATTTCTTACAGTAATTATATCACTTATTCATAAATTCACATGTAAAAGGAAATGTAAAAAAACCATTGCATTCTCTCACAATCCATGGATGTCTAAAAAGTTATTAGCAGCTTTGCGTAAACGCGACAACATGTACAAAAAAACTAAAAACCAGCCTTTTAATACCAAATTAATTGCCCGATATAAAAGGTTACGTAACTCTATAAACAACCAGTTAAAAGCGCCTAACGATTATATCTTGAACAAAAAATCTTACAAGCCGGCAATAACAGCAAATTGAAATGGAACATCATCAACTCTTTTATAAACAGCAATTCTAAACCAGAACAGCTATCAAAAATTATATACAATAACTCAGAGTATAACTCCCCTAACCAAATAGCCAACGCCTTCAGCTCCTATTTTTTTGATAATGACACACCCTCTCCTTCACAAGTAACTCAACTTAATCGTCTCCCTCACACATTTTTTATTTTCCCCACAACGCCAGAAGAAATATATAACGTTATATGTCACCTAAAACCCACCAGTGCTGGAATAGATGAAGTTCTACCTGCTACCATTAAAATGATTGCCCACCTAATTTCTGATATCTTGTCTCATATTACTAATTTGATATTCAAGACTGGTGTGTTTCCTAACGAGCTTAAGCGCGGTAAAGTAATTCCAGTTCTAAAAAAAGGTGACAGTACATTAATACATAACTACCGCCCCATTTGTATTTTGCCTTTTTTCGGCAAAGTTCTAGAGAAATTAATCGCATTGCGTCTAACCAAATATCTCACTAAATTTAATATTCTCTCTTCATGTCAATTTGGCTTTCGTAATGGATACTCCACAGATTTGGCACTTATACATCTAACTGACCAATTAAAAAAAATAATTGACGATGGTCTATTCGCAGGTTCAGTTTTCATTGATCTAACAAAAGCATTCGACTGCTTAAACCATATTATTCTTTTTGCTAAGCTTGAGGCTATTGGCGTTCGTGGTCCTGCGCTCTCATTATTCAAAAGTTACTTATCAAACAGGGTTCAAATAGTGTCTGTGTCTAACGTCTACTCCAGAGAACAAACCACTAACATTGGCGTCCCTCAAGGATCCATCTTAGGACCACTACTGTTTTTGATTTATATCAATGACCTACCTAACTGTTTGACATCTACTAAGTGCATTCTGTACGCTGACGATACTACCATATTTTCCTCTGATAAACACATGTCACTTCTTATTAACAAGCTAAACACTGATCTACAAAATGTTTTAAGTTGGTGTAATGCCAACCTGTTATCTATTAATGACACCAAGACTAAATTTGTTGTATTTTCCTCACATCAACAACATTCGGCATTCTCCCCTTTAACTTTCGGCTTACACTTCATCTCTCCCAGTCCATGCTCATCTTTTTTTGGTATTTCCCTTGACTGTAGCTTGAAATATAAAGATCACATTTCTCACATCAAAAAGAAAATAGCATACGGTATTCGCGTTCTAATTAAAACTCGTCCCTTCTTCACACATAACACATTAATCTCGCTATACCACTCATTCATTCACTCTCATATTAACTACGGCATACTATGCTGGGGTAACACTTATAACACTCATTTGGCATCTCTCCAGGTAATCCAGAACCAATCCATAAGAATAATCACAAGGAGTTCACGCTTTGCTAATGGAAAATCCCTTTTACATGAAAACAACATCCTAACCATTTCAGAACTCACCAAATATAATCTAGGAATTTTATTCTACAAATATATGACTAAGGAACTACCATAAATCTGCTTCTCACCTTGTGACCTAATAGCTCATAGTCACACTAGATTTGCACTCAATAATAATTTTCTTCTACCTAAAGTACGAACTAACTATGGTAAACAGACTGCGGAATTTTCCGCAATATCGCTTTGGAATACTCTACCACCTATCATCAAAAATGCAAAAAATTTATACCAATTTAAAAGAGAACTAAAATCATTCATAATAAATACTTACTGAAACTCTCCTTGTTTTTTTTTTCGTCTTGTTTTTGAGTTTTTTTTTTAATTTTTTAATTTTATTCCGTTTTTTTTTATACCGTCTTGCTGTTAACAAGTGTTCTTATTACTCATATGATATAAACATGTTTTGATATTACTCTTCGCTCTCATCTGTACTACTCTTGCTTTATACATTGTATAACATCATGAGTGTCTTTAGCAGGAGGTCCCGATACAGTCTTTGACTATGGGACCTCCTTATGTATACTACGCACATGCAATTATCTGTATTTTTACTAATAAATAAACAAATAAAAAAAATAAAAAATTACGTAAGATAAAACGATCTGAATTATTTTGCACGAGTTATAATGAATTTGTTTGTCAATGGTAGCATCCCCAACGGCGCATGTATATTCAAGTTTCGGACGTATAAGGGTAGTATGAAGAAGCATTTTTAGAGATGAAGGAGTCGTTGAGAAGTTACGCCATAGGTAGCCAAGCATGTGGTTAGCATTGCAGATTATGCAGTTAGTATGAACATGCCAAGAAAAATTAGCAGAGGCATGCACAACTACGTATTCATAACAGTGAGCTAATTCTAAGGGAACATTATTTAAGCAATAAGAATTCATGCTGTTAGTTATTTGGGATACACGCATCATTTTACATTTGCGAACGTTTAGTTCAATTAACCAATGTTTCCATCAGTTAGCTGCACTAATTAGATCATATTGCAGTGGTTTGCATGCTCTGCATTAGTTATTTCATCAAAGATAACTATATCATTCGAAAATAAGTTAATTTTAGATGATAGTGAGGTAGGGAGGTTGTTAATATAAATGATAAAGAAAACATGCCGGATTACTGAATCTTGAGGTTCAGCGTAAGTTACGCTTCGAAGTGGAGATATAGGGGCGCTTGCTGTTACAAATTACGCGTGATTAGATAGGAACCGTTCAATCCCCTTCAGGATGTTAGTCTCAAGTTTAAGCTGACTTAGTTTATAAAGTAAAAGTGTATGACAGACCTTATCAAATGCTTTAGCGAAGTCTTAAAAAATGCAATCTACAAATGAGAAATGATCGAAAATACGAAGCACTTTGTGCGTAAAGATTGCAAGCTGAGTGTCACATGAAAATGTGTTTGTCTAAATTAATGCTGAGCTGGTGTGAAAAATGCAGCGGATTCCAGGAAGTTAACAAGATGTTCGGAAATTATATGTTGGAGTTATATAGAGCAAATGCTTGAAAGTGAGTTGGGGCGATAATTAGCTGTTAAATTTTTGTTGCCTTATTTATGCAGTGGAACCACCTTCCCGATTTTCTATTATCTAGGTTGAGTAGTTGTATCCAGAGATTGCTGAAAATTTTAGCTATTACAACGGAACTAACGGCATTGGTATTTTAAAGAAATTTTGGGTAAACAGAATCCTAACCTGGCGATGAGTGTTGGCTCAGCAAATGAATTAGTTTCGCAATGCCAGCCGTATCCACGATCACGGGAGGCATAACTACATAGTCGTGCTGGCGACTATGTAGTCGTGCTGACGAGCTAGGCTGTCATAGCGAGGGACAGAAAATTTTGCACAAATGCATCATTACGGGCGGCAGCGCACTGTTCAATAGGTATAAGGATTCCCAATGGGTCTTCCAGAGTTAGGTGCTCATCATGCATTGGGTTGATTGCAGCCCAAACCTTTTTCACGTTAGTCTTTAACATTGATGGAAGTACGTTAGAGAGAAAGTTATATTTGGCGTTCTTTAGTGGTGTTACGTACGTGCCGAATGCGGACTTGTAAGCGGACTAGCGGGTCAGTTGAAGATTGCTTTGCACAGCGATATAGGCGTTTTTCGCTGTTACATAGGCCCTTAGGATAGGTATTGTACCAAGGAGCATCAGAATTCAATGTATTGATGTAGAACGAAATGTACTTTCAGTTATTTTCTGAAATTTTTCGGTGAACATGTCCCAATTGTGCTGAAGCAAGCGATTTTCAAAATTCGTTAGGAAAGAATCGAGAAATGCAGTTAATTTGTTATCTATGGTGGTAGAGTTAGCGTTTCAGTAAATAAGTATAGTTTTTCTGATGGTATTCGGTATCGGGGTTCAAGTGCTAATTGAAGGCGAAAGTAGGTACTGATCGCTTATAACGCGTAGGTGCGTAATCTCCGAGATTGTATCAGGGTGAGAGGTCAAAACTAGGTCAAAGGTACTTGCGGCATTAGAAGCTACACGTGTAGGCTGTGTTACTAGTTGTGACAACAAATCAACTGAGCACGAATCTACATAATCCATAGCTCCTGCCGAAAAGGAAGACAATGAAGAAAGTTGATCATTCCAAGTTATGTTTAGAAGATTAAAATCGCACTGGAGTAGGATAGGAGATGAAGGAAATCGCGTGCAAATAAGGATTATACTACAGTATCGGTCACAGAAAAACACACGTTGTGCAGAGCGTGAGTGATAGCACACGTCTATGATAAATTGTATAGCAAAGCTCTATACCTCTACCGAGAAAGGAAATGTTCGTGTCATTGGCGGGGTAAGCAAAAAACTCCCCAGATGTGGGCCGATCCCGGAGATAGTACAATGCCGAGCTGACCCGCAGCGGAGACGAAGCAGGCGTTAAGCACTCCCCACACGTGGGCCGATCCCGAAGATAGTGCAATACCGGCCTGACCCGCGGCTTAGGTAATGCAAGCGTTAAGCACTCCCCATAGGTGGGCCAATCCACACAAAGGGCAATGAGGAGTCGACCCGCGGCGGAAGTGAACAGGTGTTAAGCATTCCCTATACGTAGGCCGATTCCGAAGATTATGCAATGCCAGGCCGACCCCCGGCGGAGGGGAAGCAGGCGTTAAGCACTACGGGATCGGCCCCATAGGTGGGCCGATCCCAAGCATAGTGCAAAGCTGGGCCGGCCCGCGGCGGAGGCGAAGCAGGCGTTAAGCACTCCCCATACGTGGGCCGATGCCGAAGATAGTGCAATACCGGCCCCACCCGTGGTGGAGGTGAAGCAGACGCTAAGCACACCTCATACGTGAGCGGATCCCGACAATAGTGCAATGCCGGGCCGACCTGCGGCGGAGGTAAAGCAGGTGTTAAGCACTCCTCACACGTCGGCCGATGCCCAAAATAGTGCAATATCGGGCCGACGCGCCGCGGAGGGGAAGCAGGCGTTAAGCACTCCTCATAATTGGGCGCATCCCGAACATAGTGCAATACCTGCCCGACCCGCGTTGGAGGTGAAGCAGGCGTTAAGCACTTCGCATACGTGGGCCGGTCCACAAGAGAGTGGAAAGCAGGGCCGACTGGCGGCGGAGGTGCAGTTCACCATTTAGAGGCCCACATACACAGCTGTGCTGGACATCCTTCTTCACAGAGTGGAAGGGCACTGAGTTTTCTTGTGGCCGATACTTACGGAAACCCAGACAGCATCTATATCGTCGCTGGTACCCACAATAGAAAATGGAATGCAATTTGAAATTGCCACAAGGACGCCACCTCCTCTGCGCGCAGTCCGATCGCAGCGATAAACCCAAAATTGTACAGCACCGTGAAACACTTCTGTGTCACTGGCATGCGCAGGCAACCATGTTTCAATAAGCGAAATGATTTTTGTAGGACATGTGTCAATTGCACACGACAGAGAATCGTATTTGGTGGAGGTGCTTCGGACGTTAGACTATAAAACTGAAACTTGAGGGTAGAAAGAAATTGAGCCACTGCTCCTCGCGCTTTCCTACAACTGAGGACGAGGCAGAACAGGATATGCACGCGCTACATTATCACCACGTTGCTTGAGTTCAAATTGATCTGAATTGACGTTGTACACATATGATTTTCCGTTATGGATTAACTATCATATCGTAATTTGAAAGGTTCCGAAGAGTCTTGGCTCTTATCGAATGCTATCAGTTTTCTTGGCGCGGTTCGTGTAGCAACGGAAAAATGCTCACATATATTATGGTCTTATGCTTGAATTAGCTGCGCAGAGACAGTAGTTTCTCTGTAGTTTTGAAGTTTACGAAGTGCACAATAACAGGACGGGATTTCTTAACCGTATATGAGCCCAGGTGGTGCGCTTGTTCGATTGCGTCTGCAGCAAGTGGCTCGGTAATACTACCAATTTAGGTGGCTATATTCAATTCTGTTTGTTGCCATGCCTCATTATTATCAGGCAGACCATGGGAAATTACATTCTCACGACGCAACCCATCTTCTCATTCATTTAAACAAGATTGAAAAAGATTATTCCGAGTGCTAACTTGTTTCATTGTTTCCATATTGCTGGAAACTTTCAGGCCGACATCATCAACATTTTGCGACTTTTCCTCTAGTCCGCGTAGCCTTTTTCTAATAACAGAAACTTTTGATTCAATTGATTTTTTTCCACTTCTTATGGTCTTAACATCAGCAGTAATCTCGACATGGAACTTCGACGTTTGTAAAGAGTGCGTAAGCATTTCTTTCATGAGCTTGAAGATTATGCTCATCTACACAGAGGGGTCATGTGGCAAGGACTCAATGTCAAGCAGAGATTCAGAGCGGGTGTTATGGCCAGGATTCAATTCAACGTCCTCCGAGCATAACAAAAGAAACCCCAGAGAACACACAAACGGTTTCACAGAAAACTCTTGGGCACGGGAGCAGACGCAAACATGGGTCATCGCTTTCCATAGCTCACAAAGAAAAGGAAGCACAAAGCTGCAAAGTTAATACATAGTGGTTAAGAGCCACACAAATTGTACTGCTCCCGTGCATGCTGAAAGCGGATGGGATTTTTATATAGCTGACAGCACGCGATGTCACGGATGAGCGTAAAGGGGAGCCAGACGTCATTTGCGCAGATACAGCAATGTCGATGGAGGGTGCTAACGGACAAGACAGGCTGGAAATGCTGAATATCGGAGGCAATGAAGCCGTGCCCTAAGGTATATGACCAAGCAGGCCAGAAGATAAGTAGCGCCTGCGAAGTGAAAACAAAGTGGTTGAGAGCCGTGTCAACGGCACTGCTGCCGTACCAATTGCAATTTTTCGATTTCTAGCTAAAGTTCTTAATAAGAAACATGTGTGCTAGTGTGATAGGATGATGTGGGCCCAAGCCTCACGCACGCAGCGATGGCACCATAAACGCAAAGAAGCTTTAATGACACGGGGACGGGTTTAGGGTAACGTACACGATAACACACACGGTTCACTTCATGAGTGTCCGTCGCTTAGGTAGTCAAGCACAGCGTCAATGTAGGAAGGCGTCTGATCGCATGTCGGTATCACGTACTCACGGCACGAAGAGACGCAACGATGAATCTGGAGCAGCGCGTTGCGCAGGGGCTGTAGGCCGGGGCGGATGCCCGGCATACGACGAGTCACTCGCTTGACAGCTGGGTCGGGACGTCTTCCCACCAGACGGTCAGACGGTAGTCCGTTCGGAAAGCTTAGCTGCACCGTAACACGCCGGCGTCGGATGCTCGCCCAGCAGTGGAGCAGGCCGGTTGAAGCCCAAGGACAGCCCGGCCTGTTCTGCCAGCACACCCAGGCACACCGGCGTTTGGTAAACGAACTGCTCGGCTCGTTCGGCACGGAAGGCCAGCCCGGGCAGCTCAGGCAGTTCGCATGGCTGCCGCCTCAGCCCAGACACTATCCACACTAACGATTAGTACCAAAGTAACCATCCTACGAATGCTTCCATATTGGTCGCAGGAAGTTTGGTAGTTACAATTAATGTTGCTATTGTTTCAAGGCAATGCAGTGGATAAAACAATAGTGGATTCAGAAAAAGAAACGTTGATTTGAAGTATTTTAATAAATTCTGTTTAAACGAACGCCGTAACTTCGACGTCATTCCTAAATTTCGTGTGTTTAGTGCTGTACGTATGAGTAGCGATATGACCTCATTATATTGCGTATTGAGCGCTCGGCGAGGCCATCCATATGAGGATAGTGAGTTATCATATGACGACTAACAGGTGCAGCTAGTCTTCAGCGCCGTCAGTGGTCAATTGTTCTGCACGTTCACTGATACGAACATGTTGAGTGCCATGATGCGTAAATATAGAAGGTAGTGGTCAAGACGAGCTACACGGTGCAGTGGCAGTAGTAGGGGCTTCAATCCGGGTCTGAAATGTAAAGTAAATGCCGCGGTCACAGCTTAAATATCTTGCAGAGATTTTTGGAAGCTGGACAGGCAAGTCCATGCCTCCTTAGTAGTTGTCAGTTAGTTAGTAGCTTAACTAACTTGTAAGTAACCTCAGGGAAGTGGAGGGCGTTGTTGTCTGTTTGGGCCGTTGAGAGACATCGCATCCAGCCACGCACTGCTTGAGCGTTTTCCATAGTTCAGGATGACCAAACCTTGTCGCAGTCGATGCAGCGCAGGCAAGTGATGCAGAGTAGAAACATGACAGGGCGCAAGCTTTCTGTAAACAACAAAGGTTAACAGAAGACCATCAGCGCTGTAATTTTTTTTATAAATGAATATTCAAAGATAATCAACGATGTTTCCGTTGCCACATTCCAGGACTCCGGCGTTGCTAATTCTTCAATGTGTTTATGTATGGACATATTGAATAAATGTACACAAGGCAGTCGTTGAAGTCGTCGTCGTCGAGTTCTCAGTTTGGTCACACAGTCGAGACATGCTGTTGGCGTCTGAGTGGCATTGCGCACTTTTGTATGTCAAACTGTGCTCGTGGAGGCACAGTACCCTGCGTGTCAACCAGCCAGAATGTTCGTGCAGCCAACTTTCGCTGTATAAATTTACTTGCTGTTCAAATGAGGTTGAGAGATCGGAAGGGTGAACACGAGACCACTAGGCACTCCAGCTTCGGGGCGGCATAATTTTCATTCGCTCTTCTTATTCTTCGAGTCCTTGGTCCCTTTCTGTTCAACTTGTGCATTAACGACATGATTAGGATAAGCGCGAAGCCAACATTTGTTATTTATGCGGATGACACGACACTATTATTCAGAAACTCTAACAGTACTACACTTCTCCTCGATATAAACAATTGCCTTGACAAATTACATTCCTGGAGCAAGCTAAACTCATTGGAGATAAATGTTGACAAAAGAAAGGCAATTCTCTTTTCACCCGAACACTCACGTGTTGTGCTAGAAGGTAATATTCTCCTCGGTAATGACATTATAGAAGTTGTGGACTCCGTTAAAGATCTTGGTGTCCATTTTTACAATCACATGTCCTGGTATCTGAATATCTATCCCGTTATTACCCCTATTGCAAAGTCTGTTGCTTCTTTAGCAAGGTTTGTATTCATTTTACCACAAGAGGTTAAACTAAAAATTTACAACGCTGTTATCCTTTGTCATCTTAACTACTCCGTCCTTGTCTTGGGAAAACCACAACAACGAACTTAAGTCGCATACTCGTACTCTAAAAGAAAGCTATTTGACATATAGCCAATTCACATTACCAGGCTCAAACTATACGATTTTTTCATCGTTCTAATTTAGTTTCTACTCGCAATATTTACTCATATCATCTGGCGATAAGATATAAACAAAGCATCGACAATCCTGGAAATTTATTAGCTTCCCTTGCAGATGCGCATGCGTGAAGAAAAGAGCGCTACAAAGACGCGGACAAAAAGAGGAACATGTACGATGGACAAGACGCTTGAAGTGCGTGGCAGTGTACAGCGCCGTGGCTGGTCCACGCCGGAGACTTGTGGCGAGTGTCTGTAACCTATCGCCCAGGGGCAAGGCGTTGATCATTTCACTCCCGAATGAAGTCGGCCGTTTACGAGTACAACCGACTTACAATCAAGGGCGTTTCACTAGGGCAAAATTCACCAGGGCATTCTCAAGGCGGTGTACTCAGGCCATAGTCTGAAGTGAGCGGGGGTTGTAGCGGACCCTTGTAATCCAGCCATGGAGGCCTCACCATGGAATGGCGTCCCTGAACTCAGACTATAGTCGTGAAACGGCCGGGAGTCGTGGCGGACCCTTGTAATCCTGCTTCAGGGAGGCCTTAGCACGGAATGAGTGAAATTGAACCAGACTGCAGCCTGCAGTTACCGGGGGTCTTGGCGTACCCTTGTAATCCAGCTTCATGGAGGCCTCAGCATGGAATGGCGTCCTTCAGAGAGTTCATAACCGTACTGTTAGGGCCGGGGGTAGGTTGTGTGCCCCTGTAATCCAGCTTACTGCAGGCCACAGTGGGAAGTCGGTTCAAGTTGTAAGTCGGTCAAGGGAAAGTACGACGACCATTCACGGTCCAGAGGTGCCTGAACGATGCGGATAGTAGCGTGTCCGAGTAATCCAGCCTGGGGGGAGTCGCGGCCTCTGGATCTGAGCTCTCCCCACCTCCTAGGGGTGCGTCACCGGCAACGTGCGAGTGGAGTCGCATGCTCGCACGGCTAAGCGGAAGAGCTCTTGCCGCAGCCTGGAATCGGTGGGCTGCGGTCGCAGAGAGAGGGAGAAGTACGGAGCCCTTTCAGTTTCGACACCCGGCAAAACGCGCGGGATGTCTACCCCCTCCTGCTATCCCGGTGCAGGGAATGTGCCCAGGTAAGCAGAACTGGCCTCAGCTGCGGCAAGGCTCGTCAGCTTAGCAAGCGAAACGGCAGCTGAAGCCGCACACCCCTTGTTAGCGTGGGTCGCTTGTATGCGATCCATGCGGCTCAACTGGTCCCTGTTATTTGCAGCCTGAAAAGGGTGAAGCCTGGGCCGGATCAGCCGTGGGGCTACCGGAGTACTGACAAGGAAGTGTTTTGTTCGTTGTGGTCTGGAAAACTCTGCGCCCAACTGTTGATGCCGGGACAATTCCTGGCACAACTCTTGCTACAGGTGAACCCTGTAGCTAAACATGTCGCCGGTAGCGCCTTGTCCGTCGTACATGTTCCTCTTTTAGGCCGCGTCTTCGTAGCTTTGTTTTCTTCAAGTATGCAAAACCAATAGGCCCACATCAAGCTTCTGCTACTTGCAGATCTGACAAATCGGATGCCGCTATATCACATTCCTTGCACGGAACCTTGGCAAATGCCATTTTCGAGAACATCTTATGGGGAGCAAATGCATCGCTGTTCACTTCCTAAGCTAATAAGTTATCTCGACAAACAGACACTAACGATAGAAAATAGTAGTAGAACAAGACTCCGCACGTTTTTGTACATACTGAATAATATCTTCAAAAGAAATTTCAAATTTGCTTATGTGTTAATAACATTGTGTTTCTTCTCATTTGTACGCCTTTGTTATTGTGCACTAGTTATTATCTGGTTCTCTATACTTGATTCTGTTGTTTGCTCGTCTATTTGTCACCTTCGCTGTGCCTTGTAAAAGCGGGCCCAAACCCTCGTCAAGTGTACTGGCTTACGCTTCTTGTTCAGGCCTCCTTCCAAATGTTCTTTGGAAAAATAAACACTATTGATTTGATTTGATAGCACCGGAAATAATATGCTGGCAGTCGTCACACAGTTGACCGAGAACAGCGCTCATGCCTACACTACTGACATCAGCGCCTAATTTTAGTCGAACCCTCCGGATCAAGATGCCTCGAAACTGGTACTGGTACTTAGAGGACCATGTATTGAAGCTTTCCTTGAAAAGTAGAGAGGAGCGGATGATGTAGCTGCAAATATTCATGATGAATGTGTGGATGTACGAAGTAGCAACGACGATGAAGAGCTGTATAAGGTCTTTCAATGCCTTCGACTGAATGACTTCGCGAATCCTAGCAGTCTTTTGCTAACCTGGCCATAAGACGTCCTCATTCACAAAGAAGCCGACCGCGATTGCTTGATGCTCGCCAATATGTAATTTCCTGGAACTTAAAATAATGATGGGTGGCCTAATTCAGTCTAGTAGCAACGAAAGTCGCCAATTATTCTTGTTGAATGTCTTGCCGTAAATAACGACATCGTCTGTATAACACACGAATATATTCTATTTTAGTACATGCAATCCTACGTCCATATATATTTGCATGTCGCTGGAGCACTTCACAAGCTAAACGGCTTGTTGTTAAGCCAAAACAAACCATCAGGCAACATGTTATTTTGCTTGTGTCACGAGTGCATAGGTATTTGACAATACCCGAACCGTGGGCAGAATGAGGATAAGTATCATGCCCTGTAAGGACAGTCAATGGAGTCGTCTGTTCGCGCGAGTGCACTGAATGTTTTTTGGTAGACCTTTAAGTTGCGATAAACCATACCGAATATTCCTGAATTGTCTTGGCTGTTAATGCGACGGGCTGCTTGCGCTCTATAGTCATCATCATCATCATCAGCAGCAGCAGCAGCAGCCTGGTTGCGCCCACTGCAGGGCAAAGGCCTGACCACTACTTTTCCAACTACCCCGGTCATGTGCTAATTGTGGCAATGTTGTCCACAGTATTCGTGTATTATTCCTTTTTGTGTCATTTCATCGTCCGGCTCGACTCTCACTATCATATTCGACGACAAAACATGCTGATTTGCTTTTGCTTTTCATAACGCGGTGAACGTTGGCGTTTGCATTTTCAGAGACAGAACACCATAAAGCGTTGAAAAGAAACCTTTTTTATCTACACGCGTTGTAAACATAAAACTAAATCTAAAATTATTTTGTAGATCAGAATTTAAAACTAGGCGTTCGGACGCTGACATTGTTTTTTCCTTTATTTTCAGGTGCCCGCTTCCAAACGGGCTTAACGTAACAGCAAAACCAGAGGATCCGTTTTGGCCCTCTTGTTGCAACACAAAGGACGCCCCACGACGTTCTAACCTCCTGGAACGGTCTCAAAGTAGTTCAACTGCTACACAGACAGGTTCCAGACTGCGTAATGACATGTCTTAAATTTTGTAAACCTGACTTTCGCATCCTGATAAACAAAGGTGTTCCTTCGTTAACTTTCACATAAAGAAATGACAGTAGATAAATAAAGCAAGGAGTGATAATAGCACTATAACCTACGCTACATGAGAACGTGTTGGAAAGCAATATTCTCAGTAGTTCTGTTGCTTCTTGTAATGCGAACTGTTTTGTCGTGTACCAACAAAAGTCATGATAATAATCACAAATTTGTTGTAAGAAAAGAAATTGAGCGAGTGGTGAATTAAATTTTATGCATCAAAAAGAAGCAATCCCGGGCCCCTCTTGAATCTCTCATGGTACCTCGCAGTGCTAAGGTATGTATTGCAGATAGTGTCCTTATTTTTTCAACCGACCATTTTTTTTATTTTCCCAGCCTAGAATGGTTTGCCAAATACGTCGCTATAGATGTGTTATTGCCTCAGAAATCAATAATTTGCAAAAATACCGTTAAAAAACATCAATCCATTAACTCATCAACTACTGCCATTTTATATTTCATAGCTACCAACCTTACGGCCGGAGTTTATATCGGAAAGTTGAAGTAAATCTGCCCGTATACAGAAATACATGGTGCCACTCTAATGTTTCTGTTTGCCTGATTAAGTACGCGCCACTATGACACGCGTCTCTGTGCCAAACACCTGTAGGGCCTATAAGAGTGGCGTGTAGTAAAGCTGCCGTCACCCTTTTCTGAGTCTACGAATTTATTCCGACCAGCATAGCGCGGGACTCCTTTCTCGTTGCATTGTTATTTAATCAGAGGGGTCAACACGGAGCGCTTTAACACGTCGTATAGCCAAACTATATCTTACACTGCCCTAATACGACACAGGGGTTTGCACTATTAGCCGCACTCCGCAGTGAAGATTGCCTGATCAGTTACAGTGGCAAACAATGAAAATGCGATTATCGCACCGCCGATAAGGTAGCCTCCCCGCCTGCGGGGTTAACTTATTGAACTATGGCAAATGCCCGGTTGCCATAGTCGGAAGTTCGAATCTTCGAATCCCTCTATATATATAGATATATATATATACATATATATATATATATATATATATATATATATATATATATATATATATGAAGTTGAGCTTCAAATTGGCCTCCTCTAGTGCGCAACTTCTGCAGGCTTGGCGTGATGCCTGTCACCGGCAGAAGCTGCCGTACGCGAGTGGGGCTATACTAATCCAGCTACAACCAATAAACGAAGGCCCACAAAGCTTCAACAAGACACTTCCTCACCAGATCTGGAATTGGCCTCCCTGGTGCAGTATTTGGCCACCCCCTCTGAGATGCCAAGCTTAATTACCCAATGGCCCTCAGTCCCCTGCAGCTGCGGAGCACCTGACCAATGTGGTGGTCATACCTGTAACGCAGTAGAGTGTGCGGAGAATCTCTGGATCCGGACACGCCACCAATGGAAACTGACCCATGTAACGCTTAACAGCCGAACGATTTCGAGTGAGGCTAGCTTAATAGGATTATGAGGAATTATCAGACATTGCTTGGGATATCATCGGTCTTAGTGAGATTAGAAGAACTGGTGAGGCTTATACATTGATGAATAACGGACATGTCCTCTGCTAAAGAGGTCTTGTAGATGTAACCAATACGGGGTAGGATTCCTAATCCATAAGGACATAGCGGGCAACATTGACGAATTGTACAGCATTAATAAGAGGGTAGCTGTAGTCGTAATCAAACTTAATAAGAGGTATAGAATAAAGGCAGTACAAGCCTACTCTTCAACATCCAGTCGCGATGATGAGGAAGTAGATCAGTTATACGAGAGATGTTTAATTAGCGATGCGAAATGTGCAAGCTCAATATACTGTAGTAATCGGCGACTTCATTGCAAAAGTGGGGAAAACGCAAGCTGGTGAAAATGCATGGCCTGTCGACGAAATGAAAGAGATCACTATACGATTCAAGTAGAGGGAACTTCGATGGGATGGAGCCGTCCGACAGGTGTCAGAGGAGGCTTCTTCCGGCGCTGAAACAATTCGCAAGTTGCGACATAACGACGCACAAAGCAGTAGAGACCCTACCAGAAGAACCGGCGTTGCACGCGGGCGTGTGTACGCAAAACTCCACGGTGTCACGCCGTTGGTGCATCGTGAAGTAGTTCAAGAACGACGGGTCGCATGTGACGAGGAACGACAAGCAGCAACTCAAGGCAGTCAAGGTTGATATTGCGGTGGTAGAGGATGCCGTCATGCAGCACGACCATGCCGCATGTGCCGTCGGTGCTGCCAGATTGCACTGCAGCGATGATGGACTGTAAGGATGCGTCACGTTGTTGTTCAGCGCGCATGTCGGTCATGTCAGTCAAAGTCATCACGTAGGTCACCGAATCATGCGCAATAGGATCGGGAGAATCCACGGGGTGACGCGAGAGGGAGTCGGCGTCCTTTTGGAGGCGTCCAGTCTTGTAATGGACACTAAATGAAAATTCCTCAAGCCGCAAAGCCCAGCGACCAAGCCTTTCAGTCGGGTCCCAGGGAAGAAAGCCAGCTGAGTGCGTGGTGGTCTGTGACAACCGAAAACGTGCGGCCCTTCAAGTATGGCCGGAACTTGGAGACAGCCCAAACTAAAGCCAAGCACACCCGCTCCGTGATGGAGTAATTTCTCTCTGCAGGTGACAGCAGGCGGCTGGCGTAAGCTATCACGCACTCGGTACCATTCTGATGTCGGGCGAGAACTGCGCCGATGCCATAACCACTTGCGTTAGTGTGGACTTCGGTCGGTGCCGACGGATCAAAGTGGGCACGTATGGTAGGGGAGAAACCGAATGAGAGCGGCGAACGCGTGAGCCTGCTCTGGGCCCCATGAGAGTTGCGTGTTCTTTAAGTCTGTCAAAGGTCGAGCAACGTCGGCGAAGTTTTTTGCGAATTGGCGAAAGTAAGGGCACAAGCCGACTAAGCACCGCACGTAGGAGGCAGAACGCAACTCAGGGAAACTGCGTACTGCGCGGACTTTTTCCGGGTCTGGTTGGACACCGGATGCGTCAACGACACTTCGTGTAGACACAATTGACACTTCGTGCAGTTCAGTTCAAGGCCGGCTTTTCGGAAGACTGCAAGAATTGCAGCGAGTCGGGTTAGGTGGCTGCCGAACGTGGGAAAAAAAACAATAACGTCGTCAAAGTAACAACGACAGGTGGTCAATTTGTAGCCCCGCGGAAGAGTTCATCATACGTTCAAGTGTCGCAGTAGCATTGCCTAGGCCAAAGGGCATGCCTTTGAGCTGATATAAGCCATGCGACGCGAAGGCCGTATTCTCGCGGTCGATTTCATCAACTGAAATGTGCCAGTAACCGGATCGAAGATAGATGAACCAAATCTTTTTAGCTCCGTGCAAGCAGTCAAAGGCGTCATCGATGCGTTGTAGTGGGTGGACGTATTTTCGCGTGATCTTTCTTCAGTGGAGATAATCGACGCAGAAACGCCAGGCACCATCTTTTCTTTTCACAAGGACGACAGGCGAAGCCGAAGGGCTGGCTGATGGCTCGATGAGCCCTTTGCGGAGCATTTTGTCCACTCCTAATTGGATGACTCGACGTTCAGCATACGATACACGATAGGGACGCCGACGAATATGACTCGTCCCTCCGGTGTTTATACGGTTGTGAACAACAGATGTTTGGACTTAAGGCCTGTCGACGAAATCAAAGATGTCACTACACGATTCAAGCAGGAGTCGTATGTCCGTGGCCTATGTAGAGTTGAGGTCAGGTGCAATCATACTCGCGAAGTAACCCGTTAAGGAACCAGAGCTGTCAGCTGCAATTGGCGCTAATATGCCAGTCTCGGCATTCAGACTGTCAATGTCAAATTCTCAAACTCTAGAAACGCTGGCCAAGAACATGCCGGCTGGAAACACTTGAGGGCACATGCTGAAATTAAGAAGCAGTAGAACGACGTCGTTATTAGTAATCGTGACCAACGTATGCGGAACAGGAACGTTCTGGTTCAAAATCACGTCGATGGTGGGGTGATGCACATATTCACCGTCACGAACCTGTGGCTGAGTGGTCAAAGTGACGTAAGTAACTGCCTCGGGTGACAGACTCACATTTTGAAGCGAGAACAAGCGCGGTGGGGCGGTACTCGGAGCATCGGCGACTTGAGGCGGTTATAACTGAAGAACACCGGTCGCGCAGTCGATGAGAGCAGAATTAGTGGATAAAAAGTCCAATCCAAGAATAACGTCCCGAGGGCACTTGTCGATCACAGCAAAGAGAACAAAGGTAGGGCGGCCAGCTATAATTAAACGCGCAGTACGCATTCCAAGAACAACCAGCACGCCGCCGTTGGCCGCACGAAGCACTCGGGCAGCTGTTGGGGTGAGGACCTTCTTTAAACATCTACGTAGGCTCTCACTCATCACAGAGACGTGGGCTCCAGTGTCGACGAGTGCTTGGACAGGTACGCCGTCTATTTTAACGTCAATTACACTTCTCCTTGTGGGCACAGACAGATGATTTGCTGCAGTAGTCGGCAATGCACCTCCGAGGGCTGGATTTCTTAGTTTTCCGAAAGGCTGCGGCCAAAAGCCACAGGGGACGAAAGGCGACGTGGCTGGGGTGAACGGGAACATGGGCGACTTGTTTGCGGTGAACGAGAGTGGAATCCGCCCAGTCATGGTGAGCGATTTCTACCACGTGTTTCTAGCAGAGTTGGCGGCCCTGTTAGACTCGGTGGTGGGCGAAACATTGCGGATATTTCCATCAAAACGGCTCAGGTTGTTCGGCGTTCAAGGTGTTGAGGGCCAAGAGTTGCGACAGTATCGGGCGATATGACCAATTCGGTGACAGGTGAAACATATCGGCTGGTCGTCCGTAGTTCTCCACTCAGTGGGGTCACGATAACATGGAGAGAAGCGTCAGGGTGGAGCGAAAGTAGTAGAAGGGCGTTCATTGCCTCTGGGATTGGCGACAGCACAAACAGAGTGTAAACCAATGCTTTCAAGTTCCTGGCGAACGATGGCTTGTACGTGGGGACCTGTAAATGTGCTAGCATCAGGGCTACACGAACAGAAAGCTGCGAGCGCCATCGCATCCAGTTCACGTCTAACGATTCGCATCGCGTCTTCTGATGGCGACACATGCTGCTGTGCGGGTCGATCTTCACACGTCGATGTTGCGGCAGTATTGGGAAGTCTGGCGAATGGTTGCAAGACACATCGGCTTTTGGCCTGCTCCAATGGTTGGCACTCTTTAATGACTGCGTCAACTGTAGAGCAGCTTTTGCACATGAGAAGATTAAACGCGTCGTCAGCAATGCCCTTGAGCACGTGCCCGAGCTTCTCAGGTTCTGTCATGTCGTGATCAGCTTTATGACAAAGTGCCAGCACGTCCTGGATGTACGAGACATAGGACTCCGTGGGGGTTTGGGCACAGGAGGCCAGTTCCTGTTTTGCGGCAATTTTGCAGCTTGCTAGCTTGCCAAACGACTGTCAATTTCTCTTTGCTTTGGTCCCAGCTGGTTAGCTCCTCTTCGTTGTTTTACCACATCTTTGCCGTACCTCTTTGGTAGAACAACAGGTTAGCAAGCATAAGCGCAGGGTCCCATATGTTGATTCCGCTCACGCGTTCCTACATGGCCATCCACTCTTCAACGTCGGCGCCATCGTTCCCGCAAGAGTTCCAGGATTGTTGGGTGGCACAACGACCACCGCAGGTGGCAGCGACGTAGCTTGCGACGGTGACGTTGGTCCAGCGTGCTCACCGTCATTCATGTTGCGGACGGTGATGCGACGTCAACTTACAGGAATGTTGCGAGTATATCAAAACTATACTTACAATATATATTCAGGATGAGTCAGAATAGTTAAGATAGCTGACCACCAACAACATGCAGCCTTCCTCTTCTTCAGTCGACCCTCTTCAGCCGACCCTCTTCTTCCTCTGTCTTCTTTCATGCTTCCGTAACAATGTTTTCCAAGGCGTTTACGTAAGCGTTCTGTACTCCTTGATTACTTAATGCCGCCATGACTGTTTCAATCTGTACTGAGTCAAATGCCTTTTCGTAATCTATGAAAGCAATATAGAAAGGCTTGTTGTACTCTGCGGATTTCTCAATAACCTGATTGATAACATGGATGTGATCCATTGTAGAATATTCCTTCGTGAAGCTAGCCTCTTCCCTTGGTTGACTAAAGTCTAGTGTTGCCGTTATTGTATTGGAGGGTATTTTGGTAAATATTTCATATAATATTAGGAGTAACCTAATGGCGCTACAGTTTTTCAATTCTTTAACGTCTCATTTTTTGTGGATTAGTATAATATTTGCATTCTTCCAGTTGTCTGGGGCCCTTGCAGCAGGTGCACTTCGTATGAAGAGCCGTCAGTTTTTCAAGCATTATATCTCTTCAATCTTTGATTAAATCCACTGTTATTCTAACTTCTCCTGCGGCTCTTCCTCGTTTCATGTCTTTCAAGGCCTTTCTGACTTCATCCTAGCTATAGGAGGAGTTCCTGCGTCCTGTTCATTACTGTTTCGAATTGAGGTATCCTGACTCTCTGGGTACTGTACAGGGCAGTATACAATCCTTCCGCTATTTTTACTATATGTTAGAGATTGCTGATGATATTACCCAGCTTATCTTTCAGTGCATACATCTTGGTTTGACCTATGCAAAGTTTCTTTCTCACCGATTTCAGGCTGCGTCCATATTTTACGGCTTCGACAGTCTATCTGGCGTTATAGTTTCGAATATCCCTTAATATCATTAGCTCTTTGTCCTCATCATCTCTCTGTTCTAAGGCAGAATATTTATTTGCAAGTACCAGCCTGAATTTGTTTACTTTTACCCTCACTGCTTCTATGTTGACCTGTTTCTTCTTGGCCAATTTAGCTCTTTCTCTCTTCAAATTGTGCTGAATCCTAGCCCTCGCTAACCTATGAGCACTGCACTTCAGCCTACCTATAACTTCTACATCCTGCACTATGCTGCGATCAGCAGAAAGTATAAAGTCAGTTTCGTTTCGCGTTTCACCATTACGGCTTTTCAAGGTCCACTTTCAGTTGCTACGCTTCCTGCAAATGGTGTTCATTATACCAAGCTTATTCCTTTCTGGGAATTCTACCAGCATGTCTCCTCTAGCGTTCCTAGAATCGACACCATAGTTGACAATTGCTTTTTCACCAGCCTGCGTTTTCCCCACTTTCGCATTGAATTCGACGATTACTACAGAATATTGAGCTTGCACTTTTCTCATCGCTAATCAAACATCTCTCATTAAACTGATCTACTTCCTCATCATCGCTACTGGAAGTTGAAGCGTAGGCTTTTACGGCCTTTTTTCTATACCCCTTATTAAGTTTGATTACGACTACAGCTACCCTCTTATTAATGCTGAATAATTCGTCAATGTTGCCCGCTATGTCCTTATGGATTAGGAATCCTACCCCGTATTGCTTCTTATCTAGAAGACCTCTTTAGCAGAGGACATGTCCTTTATTCAGCAATGTATAAGCCTCACCAGTTCTTCTAATCTCACTAAGACCGATGATATCCCAAGCAATGTCCAGTAATTCCTTAGAGTCCTATTAAGCTAGCCTCACTCGAAATCGTTCGGCTGTTAAACATTACATGGGTAAGTTTCCATTGGTGACGTGTCCGGATCCAGAGATTCTCAGCACACTCTGCTGCGTTACAGGTATGACCAGCACATTGGTCAGGTGCTCCGCAGCTGCTGGGGACTGAGGGCCATTGGGTACTTGAGCTTGCCATCTCAGAGTGGGTGGCCAAATACTGCACCAGGGAGGCCAATTCCTGATCTGGTGAGGAAGTATCTTGTTGAAGCTTTGAGGGTCTTCGTTTTTTGGTTGTAGCTGGATTAGTATAGCCCCACTCGCTTACGGCATCTTTTGCCGGTGACAGGCCTCCAAGCCTGCAAAAGTTGGGCACTAGAGGAGGCGCATTTCAAGCTCACCTTCATATATATATATATATATATATATATATATATATATATATATATATATATATATATATATATATATATATATATATATATATATATAGTAGTATAAGGAAACAGGTGTTAAGCATTCCCCATACGTAGGCCGATTCCGAAGATTATGCAATGCCAGGCCGATCCCCGGCGGAGGGGGGGAAGCAGGCGTTAAGCACTACGGGACCGGCCCCATAGGTGGGCCGATCCCAAGCATAGTGCAAAGCTGGGCCGGCCCGCGGCGGAGGCGAAGCAGGCGTTAAGCACTCCCCATACGTGGGCCGATGCCGAAGATAGTGCAATACCGGCCCCACCCGTGGTGGAGGTGAAGCAGACGCTAAGCACACCTCATACGTGAGCGGATCCCGACAATAGTGCAATGCCGGGCCGACCTGCGGCGGAGGTAAAGCAGGTGTTAAGCACTCCTCACACGTCGGCCGATGCCCAAAATAGTGCAATATCGGGCCGACGCGCCGCGGAGGGGAAGCAGGCGTTAAGCACTCCTCATAATTGGGCGCATCCCGAACATAGTGCAATACCTGCCCGACCCGCGTTGGAGGTGAAGCAGGCGTTAAGCACTTCGCATACGTGGGCCGGTCCACAAGAGAGTGGAAAGCAGGGCCGACTGGCGGCGGAGGTGCAGTTCACCATTTAGAGGCCCACATACACAGCTGTGCTGGACATCCTTCTTCACAGAGTGGAAGGGCACTGAGTTTTCTTGTGGCCGATACTTACAGAAACCCAGACAGCATCTATATCGTCGCTGGTACCCACAATAGAAAATGGAATGCAATTTGAAATTGCCACAAGGACGCCACCTCCTCTGCGCGCAGTCCGATCGCAGCGATAAACCCAAAATTGTACAGCACCGTGAAACACTTCTGTGTCAGTGGCAGCGCCAGCTTATGAATTTGAGGTCACACAGAAATTTGTGCCAGTCTTTTTTGACATAGGTTCAACATGTTAACCTTGGCAGCAGTTTCCGTAGCACCAATTGCTGCTACGGAAACTTCTGTTAAAAATTGCATTTTTATGCAATATATGAAAACACATCCCACAGAGCACTTTCGTTCTTGTATTTACTCAACGTACTCTTCCGAATGCTTTCCTTGAACAAGGTCAGAATCTACCTAATGCTGCCATTATGCTCGCTGCTGCAGACTTAAATTTTGAAGATCAATAAACGTTGATGTCTGTATTCGACAATGGAGCTAGGAACGACAAACGGGAGCTCAACAGTTTCAAGAGAGACTGAGGAAATGCCCGCATATAAATATCGGTGTCCCGAGATTTTAAACTGTTGCAATTTATCAATTTTTTGAAGTTTGCCTTCTTGGATGGCAGTTTCTTTTTTCACTGACTTTTCTAGATTTGAAATTGGTGCAAAGTTTTGGGTTATTCACTGCCACCACGGATAGAGTGTTTAATTTTCCAAATTCACACACCAATTGTGCCAAAGTTTAATAATATGCGAGGGCATGTAGCTGTAAGGGACCAAGCTACTGTTCTTGTGCCGTCGCGTGGGGCAATTCAGACTACTTTTGTGTTTTGCCTAATTGCATAGTTGGTTATTAATAAATATATATCTTCCAGAAAATTTTACTCTAAGCAATAAGGTCAATGAGTAAATTGTAGGCCGCCATTACAAGTTCCTACCCACCTTTCTGAATATTACATAGCTTTTTTTTTTTTCAAGCGTTAAGTGATGGCCACAAAAAGCATTCCGCACGACTAGTCGCGCGGCTTTGTTTGCATGCTTTTGTAGGCTGCTTTCAAGCACGAAAAAAGAGAAGCTTGGACATAGTATCGAGAGATATTGATCGAAGAACTTTTATGATGGCCTACAGTGTTGTCATTGACGATATTGTATTGAGCTTAATATGCGGAACCTAACTGATTTGCAATACCTTTTTAAATATTTTGGCGAAATACAAGAAATAGTCTGACTTCCTCGAACCAATGGCAAACAACATTACTTTGGTTCTCGTCAGCTACGTTGAACTCTCATATATTTCAATTTAGGCATGTGTTACGTCGGATGACCTGCATATACGAAGGATTGTAATCATGAAAGGAAATTCCCTGAAGAATAAAAATGGATTGGGCGACATGCTGCTGGCATCAACAAGTTATGACCCTGAACTTACCGCTAACCTTGACGAGAAATGTTTAGAATCATTTGTTTCTGCCACCGTTCAAGAACAGGGCAACAAATTGGTGTTTAAAAAACAAGCTGTATAACAAGCTGAGGTTCGCGCATCAAGCGATGGAACGAAGCATGTGAGCAATGACTTTAGGAGACAGAAGACGTGTGATCTGTATTGAGAAAAAACAGTGGTAGCTGATGTTGGAGTTCAGACTAACAGGCAATAATCAAGCTGGCCAAGCCGTGTAATGCCCAGGGGAAATAAGCGGTTGTCAATTAGAGTCACAAAACGGGTGCCAAGGGAAGTGCAACGGAAGACGACAGAAAAGTGGTAGGGTAAAATTTCGAAAAATATATTGACACGTGAACTCGTTTGTCTTTCACGGGCGAGCGCTTTTACCGTCTAAGAAATGCTATCGCTCAACGCAGGACGCGTCTACATGTATCGGACGTTCCTAGAATGTTATCGATGCTTCTATACGCTGGCTGTTGTCGCCGAACCTTGTGTAATCTGATTGCATGCATGAGAGAAGCGAATAGCGTAGAACTTTGTGGAAGGCAAGCGGGTCCCAGCGATTACTCTGGAACATTCGACGACTGATCTATAAAAGCCGACGCGCTTGACTCGCTGATCAGATGTTCGACGATCGCCGACTCTGCTCGCCGCTGTCGCCGTTCTTTGAGAGTAGCCTCTTCTTGAGGGCACAAGTTCGCCCAATGAAACGCTAGTTTCGTCTTCCTCAGTTTGGCTACTTCCTTCGCAGTCACTCACAGAAATCGTTAGGACACGAAAGTGAGACGTGTCTCCTAAGAAGCTATTGCATGTCTGCGTTGTGAACGCAGAGTCCGCTGCAAGAAAGGCACCTGTTTTGCGGGTCGGCGGCCGTGTTGCGGGTTCCCGGGTTGTCCTGTTGGCGAGTGGCGTTCTGCTGCTGAGTGGCTTCTGCGAAGGTGCGAGCATTTTGGTCCGGCTGCGTAGTATACTGGGAAGCCAGTTGAGTTGCGACGCGCTCAACTTGAGGAATGCGAGCAGCAGAGTTCGCAGCGTGCGCCACCAACGCGCGAAGGCTTCCTGCTCCCCGCTGGCGCGTCTCTCACCGGACCAAAACGAGATTTGCCCATTGACGTCTTTGCCTTTCTGCGCTGCTTAGCACAGCAGTTTCCTCAATTGGTGCCACCATCATAAGCGAAGGAGTAGGTGGCATGTAAGAACCACTGATGCATTTTGAAGCTACACTCCGTAGGCGACAAGGCGCCATAGGTACACGGGCGCGAAATACAAATGTGTGGAAAATGCCTCTTCACCTCAGTAGAAAGCCTACATCCCCTACACCGCCTACACCAGGCTACACGGGTTTAGAGCATCTGCGGCGCAGAGACGACTGAAGCGCTCACTGTCGGCACCCAACAGAGTCATGATGCAGTGCTTCGCTTCATCTTCCCTAGATCACCGCATGATTCCTGTCAAGAGAGAGAGAACATTTTAGGCGTTTACGTCGACATCACATCCGTTACAGGATGTTGATGGTGGACCGCGGCATAAACAATTTTCGTGTTAAAACTGCAGCCAGAATTATGAATCAGTTAGTGCATAATATGGATATTTGCAGATCGCTTGGGGAAACACCTGTCCTGCAATGGGCATAAAAATAGTCTGAATATAATTATAATACAAAGTGTATATGGAAGTACTCCCGAGGTACCTTGTTTTGAAAGTCGTTGTGTTTTGAGCAGCTAAGCGCACCTATGCTCTGCATAACAAAAATACGTTCGTGCAGAAAACGACAGCATGTAAGTCAACTCACAGGCCTCTCTAAGTCACAGTGACCTGTCAATACGGTGGCACATTATATTCAAAGATTATTTGAGTTTTATTATTTATAATTTGGCCACGTAGTAATTCTACCACAAAGACGTAGAGATAGGGAGGCAGGGGAAGAGATGCTGTTTAAGAATCCTGCTGAGGTTTGCCTGGTGGTACGTCTGGCCTGCTACGGCCGTACAAGCAGTATATGCTCATGTGTTTGGCCCAATTCTTGGCCATTCCTCTAAAATATACATGTGCCCCCCTGAAATTCCTACATAAAATCTACACGTACATGTCTGGTCACCTACATATTAAAGCACACCGGTGTAATAATAAAATGTAAAGTCATATTTAACGGAGTGTTTGACCTATTTGTTTTGTTTTATTTATACACTGAGTATTTGGAAGTAGGCATCGCGGTAGCTCAAATAGCTCAAGTGGCAAGAGAATCGCACGCGTAATTTGAAGATGTTGGTTCGTATCCCACTTGTGGCCAGTTGTCTTTTTATTCACTTTCATTTCCAATAAATTAGAATTTCCTTAATTCTGTCGGAAAACTCAACGCTATCTTTGGTTTCATTATTTGCTGGATTCTCACGATATGGCTATATATGAGCGAGTGAAAATAATGCTCAGGCACCATCTGACAAGTCCAGTTAGGGAGCTTCTGCAGTAATGTTTTTTCTACCCGTCATGCTCATTCATTTGCTGCCGTTCACATCCGCTCAACTAACGAGGTCGACAAGCTGCTTAGAAATACCTACAAAGAGAAGTAAAGCCTTCCTTTTATTGATTCCACTCCTCAGTAATAATCTCTTGGCGACTACACTACAGAAATATAGGTCATTACTTAACCAATACGAACGCCAAGTCCTCATCTTTGCTTTCCGCGCCATCTTTCGCCGCCTGGTGTACCCAGCTCCAAGTTCTGGCGTCGCCCATTCCCAAACACTGTCGCCTGAAATCCGGCAATAGACAAACGTGGCCACCATAGCTCGAAACATGCACTTATGCCAAACATCAGTGTGCCCGTACAAGAACCCCAAAACAGCGATATGGCGTTTACCACAGTAGCATCGGCGTAGGCACGGCTCAAGCACCTGCCAAGAAGTCCACACTGTCAACACTAAAAAACGTAACGAATGCCTCGTTTACACTTTTAGCGCTGTCCATTCGTTGGTAGAGGAGGCACAAATATTTGTCGACGTTAGAAGGCACAGAAGAGGGGATCGCCCACAACGCCCTGCCTTCTAAGTGTCACCGCGGTGCCCTGTTCAAACTCGGTTTTGGATGAACGATGACGCCACTAGCGATTTTGTCCCCTACGACGCGCCAAAGGGAAGACAAACGCGGTTGTCCTCAGCGAGCCGCAGTGGCCTTAGCCGTTGGACTCGTCATGACACCCCGAAGGCGATCGTGGTATATAGGCTACATTGCAGACTGCAGCTACGTTCAACCGTATTGCGTGTGCGCAGCATTTGCTTTGCTACAAGGCTTCAGTTTGTGCTCGCCCTCATATGCAGAAGTTTGACCAGGTCACGTGGTGCGGACCGGCCTTGTCCTTCCCAAGATTGACTGACAGATAGCAGCCACGTCCGACTTGCGCATTTTTTGAAGCGCTATCGATTAGTTTGTCAAGGGTCTACCCAGAGCTGCCACGAGTGAGAGCACGCTAGCAAGCGTGAGTATGGTGGGACCTTTACTTTCGCGTGGATAGAGGCAAGTTGAGCGTTCAACACCAGTCGAAATTGGCGAGACCCTACGGCTACGACACCGATAAGCAGGGTGGCCAACGTTACTTTCCTACGCGGGCTGTTGTGGCCTAGCGGGAGCAGACGATAGTCGCCTTATTCTGGCAGTACGTAGTTGTTATTGAAGGTTCAAAGCACACTTTCCCTTACTTGATGATGATGTATAGGGTTTCGTGGCGCAAGGGCCAGTCATGGCCAAAGAGCGCCAAACAATGGTGTTATGTACTCGGTGAGAAAAGTAACAACAAAGGGTATGGTGGCTGTCTATGACGAGATAGTGTGGCTGTATAGAGGCATAAGACAAGAAGCAGGGTATAAACATGTTAACATAATGACAATGGCTTGTGAGGTGATGATGATGATGATGTGTTGTGTTTTGTGGCGCAAGGGCCAGTTCCCTTACTTCAGGCTGTTTATTGAATTTCATAAGACACAGCGTAACAATGGGAAAAGCGCGTTCGTCCAATCGCCTTTTTTTTCGCTTTATGCCAGCTATTGGCTAAAATATTGGAGCCGCGTGTGGGACTCCGCTATATGACTAAATAAAGCGTCCAGAATACAGCGAGGAGCAGGTTTGCGTTGAAATCGAAGCGTTTCAGAGAAAGATAACTTGCCGCTTCGCTTGCGAGCTCCACGCACCGCTCTTGACTGCAAAATTTGATTGAGATATTCACACCAGCGATTGCCATCCGCGTACTATATTATTCCCCAAGCCCGAGGGGTGGTTCAGGGCGCGTTGAAGCGATGACAATCTCGCAGAAGAAAATGCGTTTCTTCTAGACATTCCCTATTGGACCTAATTCTACACTCACTCTGAAATCTTCATACACGACTCTTGACACTTGCATATATTAAAGCTGCTTGTTAAAGAGTAACATATTAACCCTCTATAAGCCAGATTTATTTTAACCCAAATACATATGTCCACCTCCGCAAGACTATGAGCTTACCCACAGAGACGCAGAAGATTTCTGGCCCGGATGCTGCAGTAAGGAACATGAAACTGACGCAACCATACGTAACGGCGAACTACGGGGGACACCTAAAATTCTGTATGAGTTATCAAAAGAATTTACCAAGTCCAAGTAAATAAATTATGCGGCCTTAACAGATCAAGGCAAGCATGAATTCACGCAATGTTCTTATCACGAACTATGTTACCTATTTCTTTTTTTTTGAGAAAGATTGTTTCCTTCTTAGGCTACGAACGCTGATGATATGTAGCCGAAGACATTTTTTTTAGTTTGATAAGTGCCATACATAATATCGTGCCTTTTTATCACCACATTTTACCGATTTTATCATCCGCATGACGCAATCGCCAAAAATCGCCAGCCTGAAATAAGTAACTCATTGTGCGCACCATCCCTGGTTCGCACACTAATTAATGACTGTTGAGGAAGTAAAGAGGCCAAGAAACTTGGCATGGTTGCAAGAATGTAATATGTGCTAATACACAACTTCTTTGTGGAGTTTCCCATGCCACGAAGTGGTTACGGGCGTTGGGCCCAGATTAGCAACGTTCTTTTCTTTTTCACTCAGGTGGCAGCTAAGAAACATCGCTCTGAGGTTTCAGTGCTTGTCGTATTGCCGTTAGTCGAAAATTTTAGGGGTTCTCTTGTATTTTGCTTTGCTGTGGAACGTTGAGTACATTATGAAGGTTAATTACAACGAAAACAGTCTTGTTTAAGAGGCAGGCCTTGTATTTACTAGTGTTTACGAATATAAACTGGGGTGAAAGCCTGAGCGAAGAGAAAACTCAGTAGAAAGCCATGCCTCACGTTTCCATTTGCAGCACTCTCTTCCAACGGCGCCGTCCATCGTTCTGAAAGCCGACCAGGACCAGTTAGTACCTATTGCCACATTCTATAGAGTCGCTGCGGTTTTGTGCAAGGCCATGAAGACGACGCTGAAGTAGTGCGCAGGTGGAAAAACAGAGGATGACAACTACCGTAGGTTGACTGCTCTTATAAAGTGCTTTTATACGACCTCTACACTGGCTCTCCCGATTCCTACTAGGTCGTGACACTGGCGGACGTCGGAGTATAATTGCCTCATGCTCGGCACCCCTTCGCGGAACCATACATCGAACGCGGAAACTCCTTCGTTCGTCGAAACACCTGTTCACCAGTACAGTCGCCGCCTGCTAGGCCTGAGGCCCGAGTTCAACCCTTTGTAAGACCCTGCAGGAACGCGTGTGCCTGCTTCCGCCATGGCCACTGTAACTTCATCGCAGGAGACGCTGTAGAATCCTAAGATCGCAGAAAGTTTCTATGGTCACGCTTTTGAATATGTCCAAGATTGGCTGGACCAATTTGAGCGTGTCGCCAGATATAATGAATGGATCTCCCAACAAAAGCTCGCTTTTGTCTATTTTGCTGTTCAAGACACTGCGCGGACGTGCTTTGTGAACCGGGAAAAAAATTTTACCACCTGGGGATGCCTTCTGCACGCAACTGCTAGACACATTTGCTAGTAGCGACAGAAGAGACAACGCGCAGGGCCTTGTCGAATCCCGTATACAAAAACTAAATGAGAGCGTTGCCATGTTTGCAGAAGATATCGTCCGCCTTTTCCGAAGAGCAGACCGTAACATAGCCGAAGGAGTTGCGCTATCTCTTGCATGGAGTGAAAGAGGAACTCTTTGCCAGACTCGTGAGGAATCCGCCAACGACAGTGGCCGAATTCACCAAGTAGGCTACAGCAGCGGTATTGCCAAAATGATTGCTGAAACTCACCGGTAAATGCTTCAATTCTACCTGAGAGCTGCGGTGCGTTCTGCGTGAAGTCATGCGAGAGGTTGTGCAAGAGGAGATCCGGCAGCTCGGGATTCTTCCTATGGCACCAGCGGTGGCTTCTGTCGCTGATATCGTCCGAGAGGAAGTTCGACCGGCCTTTTTTTCGCCCGACTGGCAGGTTAAGTATTAACCTACGCTGAAGATGATTGTTGTACACCTCCCGCCACCCCGATGCCTTATTTTAGACAGTCACTGCCACCACAGGCTATGCCGTATTGCACACAGCGATCGCTGGGCCTCGGTCTCACGGCGAATTCCTTGCCGGTTACCCTCTTCGAAAGACCGATTTGTGGCGGACCGCTAAGCGCTAAGCTTTCATAATGGCGAAGCAGGATATGTTTACCGGGCGTGACACTACCGCGCAGCTAGGTATCCGAGATTTCCCAGCTGATATTACACTCTAGCGGCACGTACTACAAGCGATGGCAATTCTACAAACTTCCGGCGAGAAGATTCAACGGCGCCTCGATCACGTTCACCATTTCCGGTTTCTTACACCCCACCGACCCGTCGCGATATTGCAGACGCTTCTAGGGGCAGGTCCCCTAGCCCACGCCGGGAAAATTAGAGGCAGCGACCTCCGCGGCTGAGGTGAGAAACCCTCTAATCACGGATGATCGAAGACTCTAAGACTCCGACGACTCCAAACACATCCCCTGCAACCGACGCCATCAGCGCCGATCTTTGTCGTTCACATTGGCGGCCATCGAGTGGCCGCTGTCGTCGATACGGGTTCGCATTTTTCAATAATAAGTCTTAAGCTTGCCGACAGACTGAGAAAAGTCAAGGTGCCGTGGAGCGGGCCCAATATCGGAACTGCCGGCAACCATTTGATGCCGCTGATTGAAAAACGCAAACCCAGAATAGTATGCACCGGATCAGCCTTCGTCGCCACTCTCGTGATACTCTTTCAGTGCGGTAAAGAACTCATATTTGAGATGGATTTTTTGAAAGAGTATGGTGGAGTGATTAATGTCCGTGACCTGGTCGTTACATTTTCTACGAGCTCAGACGACGTCGATCCTACGGAACCCCAGTGACCCCGCTTACGTATCGCCGACAACGAAGTGATGCTTCCGCCGCGAAGTGGTTCACTCGTGCCTGTAATTTTAATAATGCTAATATTTGTGGTTTTACGTGCCAAAACCACTTTCTGATTATGAGGCACGCCGTAGTGGAGGACTGCGGAAATTTTGACCACCTGGGGTTCTTTAACGTGCACCTAAATCTAAGGACCCGGGTGTTTTCGCATTTGGCCCCCATCGAAATGCGGCCGCCGTGGCCGGGATTCAATCCCACGACCTCGTGCTCAGCAGCCCAACACCATAGCCACTGAGCAACCACGGCGGGTTGCCTGCAATTTTCGACAATTTGCACATCGGGACTGGATTCGCTGAACACATCGACGCACTGGTACTGGGTCAAGGCGTTTCCATCGCCAGGGCCATAATAATGTACTAGACAGACATGATGAGCTCCTACTAACAAATTTTAGCAAGGAACGTCGACACATCGTTAAAGACACGGCTGTTGCTGACGTTGACGAATTTACCCCAATACAAGACTGCCTCTCAGTGCAGGACGCGGCGTCCACCATGCAAGTGCTTGCCCCTGTGGTAGATGTTAGTCTCACCTTATTGACCGTCGAACGCAATGTCCTTCTTGGTATCATCGAGGAGTTGAAGAGCTGCTCTCACCTACATGACGAGTTAGCCAAACGCCGCTCGCCAAGCACCGTATTGTCACCGAAGCCGACGCCAGACCAATTCGGCAGAATCCTTATCGTGTAGCACCGAAAGAGCTGAGCGGAGTGTAGCACCTTGTAGCACCGAAGAGCAGAGCCAACGCCTCCTAGATGGCAAGCCGGTGCACTCCGCTTATGATGTCATGTCATTTGGACCAAAATTTTCAACGTTACGTCGAGCATGACGAAAGCGGCCACGTCAGAAAAACCACGACTTACTCGAGAGTATCCCCATTAGGTTCTATCGCAATCGGGCAAGGTAGCATGAAGTCATGGATCAAAATGCACAGGCATTGCGCTATGAAGAGATGTTGGCAGAGTGGCCGAAAGGGAGCATCTGCTGGGCATTAGCACGCCAGGTGTACCTTGAGGGGAGTAAAGTCGAGGTGGGAGGGCATCTGCGCCACGCGTCGGTGGCTTCAGGCGTTGGTACCGCAGGCTTACACAGCTTGCTGGATCGGTCAGCACGTAAAGCTATGTTACATTAGCCTTAGCGCAAAACTCGAAGGACTGCTGGCGCCGTTCAACTGTACATTTATTCTTTCGCAATCACAAGCATAGCGTTGGCCGCAAGCGTTACCCAGTAAATATTACGGTTGCATAAGCTGCAGTTGCCAGGAAATAGCAGCTGTAGCATATGAAGCAGGGAGTGACGTAACTACGCTTTCATATTTAACGGAACAAGCCCACTAGCAATTCATTTTCTTTGCTTTCTGATAGGTCTATGGAAAGGCCACGCATAGATAGATCTACCAAAGAGCATTATGAACGAGATTAGAGGAAACGGCAACAGGAACGTCAGTACGGACTATGGTGTCGTACTAAGGCTGGGTCGGACGCTGCCGTTCCAGCCCAAAGCAAACCACGCATCATTAGAATGTCTGTAGAGCAACGCGAATACGATGAGCGACGAAAACAGAAGCAACGTAAAGATGCACAAAGTCGTCGTGCTCAGGCTCGGCAGGACGCAGTTCAAGGCTACGTCACATTGGTGTGCTTCGTTGACCAGTGCTTCGTTGGCCAACAAGCTTCATAGCGTGGATAGCCTGGATTTTCTTTTTTAGTTTTTACGGTAGCATATTGGCAGTAGACAGGAATCATTTGAAAGATATTGCTGAGAAATCAGGAACGCCGTATACCACCGACATGCTGCGCGACAGGCGACCGAGCTAGCACCTGCGGCCACCAAGGTCGGCCGGCGCGCACCGCAACCGACCGCAGCTGAGCCCTTGGGGGTGAGATAGATACGGACCGCGCGGCGGCTTCCAAGAACTAGTGTTCCTGTATATGCTCCCGCAGGGAGCAGAGTTGCGCATAGGTGTTCCGGCGCCCCTCGCACCGCTATTCGCCGAGCGCTATGGCGCATTACGAAAATGACGTCAAATGTTTAACTGCGCCGCTGCGAAGCCAACTGTACGGGCGCGACACCGACTCCTTTCTGTCAGTGTCATCGAAATTGCAATCAGCGGACCATCGAGCGTGCGCCGCACCGATCGGCTCCGTGCTGCAGGTACGGTGTTCGATGATATTGAGGTATTAACTTTGGTGAAGTGGTACGAAACACATCATTTTGAAACTTGTACTCGAGTATGACGGGGTGCAGCGCACCATACTGCAGAAATTGCATGGGAGGTGGCAAAGCTTTTTACGTAGTGCCGTGCGGACGGACCAGACCGGCCAGCTCCGAAAGGGACCACGATATGCGACTTCCGTTCGCCTTGTTTACAGTGGTGAGTTCAGTTTGTTTACACTAAAGCAGCATTTATATTGAGTAACACTCCTGTAGACGCTGAAATGCGTACGTCTGGCATGAGAGGTTGTTCACTTATGCAATTTTTGCTGCATATGTGCAGCGCGACACACCCGCGTGACAAAGAATGGACGACACGTCTGTGTCGCGCTGCACATATACGCCAAGAATGTGGTTACCAACTCGCCCAATCCGCTGAGTCGCTTGTACGATTGTTCTTACTATGCGTCTCTATAACAGTATGTACAAAACAGAGCAAATACTAGCAGATATGATTTCCCGCTGCATCCTGGATTTTCTATACTGTTTCTTTTTTTTTTGTCGGCGTTCTGATTTGTCATGTAAGGTAGAATAATGTACTCATGTTCATTGTTTTGTGATATGCCAAAACATCGTGCGCTCCCGCGGGTGAGACAGCTGTAATAGCTTCAGCATTTACCGCCCTCAATATGTTGCTTGTCCGATCAGCCTTAGTCGATGAGAGGAATGTGGAAATATTTTTGTACGTTTAATAAGCGCTGTACTATAGTAAATTAACCTGAGTAGTATGAAGAGATAAAGAAAAATGCGTTGTCATATTACACTCTGCAATGTGTGAATAATTACTTTGCAAGTTTGCATCTTATGTGATTAGTGCAATAAGAATCACCTGTTGTCACTCTTAATAACTTGTTGCCTTTCCAGTGGCTCGGAATTCTGGCCGAAAGGCTCCAAGAACCAGCACTCATCGCCTGCTGGCACCTGACATTGCTCATCCGTTCCCTTGTACGGAATAAATTCGATCTAGAAGCTCATGCATCTTCAATCTTTTAAATCGAAAGCTTTACTGGCCGCGAACTTGCGATTTCGCGGTGGCAGTGCTCCGAGGAGGCACGTGACGTCCCAATGCGCGCCTCGCCGCGGATATTTCTCTCTCTCTCTCTCTCGCTTCCTAGCCACTACTGCGCATGCGCCACTATAGCGCCGAGTCACAGGTGTTCCGCCGCTGCGCAGCGCCGCGCCTTTCCTCAGCCGCGTTTCCTATGACGTCACATCGCGTTCCTCGTCGGTGCGCTCGCCTCCGCTCGCTTCGCCAGGTGCGTCTCATGTCTGATAACATGTCGGAGGACTGAAAAGGAGAGCTCGCGTGCGCCGCAACTATTGAGGCGACAGTATGGACATACCGCATAGATGCGTAGCGAAAGCTAAGGCATAGCATGGTTAGCCTTGGTTAATATTGATTGCAAGTCCAGGTTAGTCTGGTTGTCTAGCTATGTACCGGCGTTTAGCCAGTCGTTCCGCGTGCTGTTCGCCTGTTTCCTGGACGATTCGTTTCCTCTTCAGCTCGTTCCAATATCGATTTCAGGCCTCCTCCTGCTTATCAGAATTGTCGCCGTCCATACTGCCGCCTCAACTATAGTGGCGGCGCACGCGAGCTCTCCTTTTCAATCCTCTGGCATGTTATCAGGCGTGCGACGCAGCTGCGGAGCGAGCGGAGGGGAGCGCATCGACGAGGAACGTGCTGTGACGTCTTAGCAAACCGCAGAAGCGCAAAGGCGCGGCGCTGCGCAGCGGCGGAACATAGCGGAACACCGGTGGCTCGGTGCCGCGAGTGGCGCATGCGCAGTAGTGACTAGGAATCGAAAGAGAGAGAGAGAAATATCCGCGGCGACGCACGCGTTGTGGTGACATGTGCCTCCTCGGAGCACCGCCATGGCGAAATCGCAAGTTCGCGACCTGTATAGCTTTCGCTTTAAAAGCAATTGAAACACCGCGCGTCATTTGCCTCCTGCGCGCTCGAGGAGTCGCTTCACTGCAGAGCTGATACACAACGGTGGACTTATGCGCAACTCTGCTCCCTGCAGGAGCATATACAGAGACACTACCAAGAGCTACCAAGAGCGAGACCGCAGCGCCAGCACGCGGGCATCACGCGACTGTCTTACCGACGACAACCCGTCTCGCCCCGCAGTGTTGCTGTATCCTCCGTCGAGGCGCGCTGGCGACAGTGCGACACCGCCTCTCCTCACGCAACACCTGATGTGCTATCGGCCGGCAGCAAGTGTGCCTATTCGCCTGCTCTGCTCCGCCGAGGCGCAGCCTATAATAATTCAGGCGCAGTTTCGCTGCTACACATGCCGGCTTTTTCGCTCTAAGAAAAAGTGATGCTTTCGCATCAAAAACTTGCAAAAGTGGATGAGGATGAGGGAACATGAACATTCTCATAGTCTCAAAAACGTGGCTGATCGGTATGACGCGTATGTTGCATTTTCCGCATGTGTGAGGTTGGGCTGGTTGTGCTCTGCAATATAGCAGAATTAAGAAAAAGATGTGGTTCACTGAGCGGCTGTGAGGTGAGGCTTTTGCAGCCTGTTGTCAAGTCTCTGAGGAGGCTCGTTTATTTCTCAATTTTTTTTTCATGTGGGAAGACACATATAAGACAGACGGGCAGATGACTGAAGAAACTAATGGCAGAGCATGCATCTGCAATAAAACTAAGTGATTTAGCTAATCTGGCCGCGCGCTGGCGCCTCCTTCCAGTGCAATCATAAATTACGGCAAACTATGAAGCTGGTCCAGTTTTGTTATACGAGTAGTTAGGTACATAATAGGCGGATTTAATGAATAATGTAAGATCACTGTCATGTGGGTTACGGTGACACAAATGATCGGTTGTTACTCTGAAAACGTCATCCAGGCTGTAGTTCGTGGATATGTCTGAGCTGTCGCAGACACCTGCGGCGACAGCTTAGAGATCGGCGCGAGCACCGTGACAGCCAGGAAAATGTCGCGCCGATTCCGCACCTGCAGAATGTAACTGCTACAGAATGCGGCTGCTACAGATAATTATTAGTACGGGCGCCACGACTGGCAACTGAAACAGCATGACCAATGGGCTAATGCATGCGATCTAGTGGCAATGTTTATAATGTGGGACCAACGAGACTGTAAAGTAGTAGTGAAATAGAGTCAGGGCACAATTACAGGGGAGTAGAGCAAAGCTTTTTAATTATGATTCAGCGTTGAGGGCTGTTGCACTTGCGTGATATGCATGAGAAGAATTAGTGAGTCAAACAGCACTATTATGAGCAGATTCAAGGGATCTACATAGATATATCGGTTATACCGGTTCCATGCTGCAGACGGGTACTCTAGCTTTCATCTGATTGGTGTTCTCTAATTAAACAACCGAAACATGTGTGGAAGTGAAATAAGCATTTCCTCACTGAGCCCTTTCATATTTTCAAAGCAGGGGTGCTATGTAGGATGCGCCGAGTTTGGCGAAGCTCTATATCTTCACTAGCTATGGCGACATGCCATGATGAAACAATGGTGCCAAGACAAAGACTGTCCCTCGACAGGCCTCCAGTTTCATTGTTTTATCTAGATTCACACTAAGTGGCTATCGTCCCTTGGGTGTTGCCGTATCTGTGGCCGACAAACTGGAGCTTCGTAACCATACCATCGGGGCACGGCCTGTACCTTCTTTGACTACAGATAACATTACACGCACATGCAAGCTATAAAATTAATGCATTTAGCACAATAATATTCGTCCCTTTAATGGTGTTGGTAAGCATTTTAACTTTTACAAGCTGTATACTGAATGCATGTTAGACCGATTTGTAATGTATTATCCTTCCCGTTATGACACGAGGGAACGCTCCGCCACGTCTAGCCTTTCGATGAGATTGGCTCCGCTCGCTACGTGTTTGTGCTCGCATTTCCGAGCACAGATTGGTGAGCGCCTGGCTTTCACGCAGTGCTTTTAACAGATGACTTGTTGCTGGCGTTAACGTTAGGCGGTGAGAGGAAGTGAGCGTCGGCTAGCGCAGCAGCGGCTTGCCGCGCGCTTAGCGTGTAAGCACGCATGAATGCTGGAAAACAATCATGCAGGCAAAGGGTCAGAAAAACATGCTTTATTTTCTTTTGATTTGGGTTGCACTTTCATAGTGGGTAGAGCCGAGTGATGGTTTCCAACAACCGCAGGAAAGGTCTTTATACTGTGTTGTCCTGAGCCATCGATCGCTTTTAACAAACGCAGGAAAGGGTCCTTGCAGCGCACTTGGACGTTAATTAACTGCCACCTCTTCCATGTGAGGTGAGACTCCAGCTGCGGTCCAGTTTCCCTGTAACCGCTGCTGACGCGGTACCGCTTCACTTCTTGACAATACCTTTCTATTTTTTACGTGTGAGTGCCCGTGATGGGGTGGACATTTGCAACACATTTCTCCACTCGAATTGGCATTTCAGAGTTGCACAAAAGAGCCCTGACCGGCCAAAATGCGATTGCTGCCGCGTCATTACGATATCCATGTGCGATCGCTGCAAGCTGCAAGCACCTTGGAGTCAAAAACACGCACAAATACTGTGCACATGTGCACAGATGCACCTTGATTCGGGAAGCGATGTCAAGCGATGCCAAGCGATGAGTTGTGTCCAGGGCAGCTCGCTCTTCTTCGCAATGCATCGCAGGGGCTTTGCGCACACCGATAAACTGGCAAATTTTTCACATTTCTGCATAACTACGGACCTTGTAATAATGTACCGTCATTTTGCACTGACAGCCATTGCTCCTGTCTCTATGGCTAGAGCGTCGTTTTTAGTTGCTGAAGCAGCCATCCTTAAACAGCCATGACGCGGTGCTCCGTTGCCATTACCATAATCGACGGGAAAGGTCAGATCATTGTCGTCACTGCCTTTGTCTAGAATATTCCTGCAGCTCCCCTGGCGACTACTGACCGTATGAACTCCATCGTACGTGCTACTCTTTAGAACGTATCCGCTGTAAGCTTTTGCCTCACTGTCGCTACTTAGCGTAAAAAATTGCTTAATTTAATAACTTGCCCAAAATCTATGGGTATGACCATTCACAAAAAAAAAACTCAGGTAGTTCAAGAAAGAAAATGTTTTCTTAGTTTATCTGTTGCATCTTAACTTATCGATTTCAGGGAAAGTGCAGGGGACAGAATGGGGTGCATGCGCCCTGTTCGTATTCGACGGAGGATGTACAGAACGGTCATGCCCGAAAGAGGAGGCACGCCCTTGACTCGCCCGAGAATGACGTGGCAAGCGGCTCACGGCACGCTTCCAGATGGATAAACGAGCAGTCATGCTACTGCTAAAATACGATAACACGTTGATAACAATACGCGGCGCTAGCGAGTGTCTTTGAGCAGCCTTCTGCGATTGAAACGCGGATGCCGCGCGCCACATAGGCTCCACTCATGTTTTCATATGTAGCTTTTTGTCGATATTCTTTTTCCCCTGCTGTTCTCGCTCGTTCCATGCTGTCACCGGTCACTGACTGCCATACAGCAAAACTTGGCTAAAACTCATGCGAACGAGAAACACGGAGAATCCTGCATAGCACGGCAGGCTTCGATCAAGTTGTCGCTGGAAGAGGTGGCTTTCTTATACACTTAGTTTTATTTTCTTTCTGCTTAATTTCTGTCGTTCTGTGCTATAATGGCGTTGTTTTGCCTAGTTAGTCGTGCACTCGTCAATAAGTTGTATTCCAATGTCAGCTCCTTGATTTGTTGCATCTTTCGATTTTATGTGTTTTTTGAGTTGTTTAGCCTCAATGAATTCGCCTCGACTAGCTCAACTGTTACTGCTTCGAAAGAGTGCGAGCTTGCGGTATGTTGCGGTGCGTAGCTTGGCAGGTCCAGGGTGCCATAGGTATTTACCGGGGGGTCTGGCATCTCCACAAGCTGCACGCAGAGTCTAGGTGACATAGGTTCTGCAGGTCACTCATCATTGGTATGTAAATAGAACACGGGTTCTACTCGGTTCAAGCTGGTAAATTTCCCCACCTCCATAAGTCTGCAGTAGTCTATGAAGACGATGTAGATATTGATTCAGGCTCCTTGATCTCCATAACTGAAAGCTCAATTGTGCAATTAAGGTTCCCAGCACATACGCACAAACACACACTTGCGAAATCGGCAACTCTGGGCTGCACACTTACAAATACAACAAAGCAACACCTCGTGCCAAGTTTTCTCTCATAATTGCTAGCACATCAGTTTGATTTATTTTTTTACGTATCCCCTGCGTTTGTAGCTATGATTGTCATTGAGGCGTTGCCGCGACGTACTGTAGTAGAAGACGCTCGGGCGGGCTCGCTAAGCTAGTAAGGGTTTGCATGACAGTGAATTTGAATTTTTAAAGCGCCTAATAGTGTATCATTCTACTACAGGGTTTTGCTGTTGCCTGGGCACTGATAATGACGCCATCCCTGGGAAAGCACGTGGGAGTAGGTTGTACGACATACGTTTGTGATGTTAAATAACAATAAAGTTATTTGTGAGTTCAGCGCGCTCCTGTGTGTTTCCTGCTATCTGTCCTTGTCGTCTGGTGTTTCTCCTTGAAGACGTTCAAGGGTTACTGCACTTTACGGTGCGAGACGGCTGCGCGATGTGCCTTCCCAGCCTGCATTGCTGATAAATTCTCGATGGAAAGTCCGAAAGAAATTTAATCTATCTCTTGAATCACCTCTTGTTTGTTTGGGGCCGTCAAGCCTAACCATCTTTGAAAAAATATAATCAGATTCGCTTTTCATAATTTACCGTTATTTAGTAATGTTTGCCATTTTAATGATTCGTCGCTATATTTTGTGCCTGTTCTGTCTCATTAGGGCAATTTTTTTTTCAGTTAAACAATCACCCACCTTTTTTACTGACTTTTTGACCAAACAGTGTTATTTTACCGACTTCTAAATTATAAAGATTGGCTGAATATGGCATCTAGAACGCTGTTTATTATTGAAAAGGTACATTTAAGTGGTCGAAACTCGCTGTAATATGCATAGGCTCTATGCCGAAGACAAACCAACGATTTCATTCACATTGGTAACCTTCACATTGCGATTGGGCTTCACAGCACAGTGTTCATCATATCCTTCACATTTTGCTAAAAAATTGAAGTTTCTTTATATTTACAAGACCTATTTGAATGTGTTTAAGTTCGGCGGGTTTAGCGGTGTCACAAATTCCTTCGATTGGTAGACGAGCATAGACGTGTCAGATAGCTAACTCAGCAAATCGAAATGAAATAAATGGCTTATTCATATTTAGAACACAGTATATCGGTTGTCTAAAAGAGAAGTTAATATAAGAACGGCTCAGCTCGTTCAGGCGAAATTGAGCAAATCGCTTTTCTTTTTTCTGACGGCTTTCACACAAATCAGTACTTCTCGGCAGCTTTCAGCTAGATCCAAGGCAAAAGATGTCGTATTTGACCTGTACGAAGCTCGGGTAAATGTCATCGCCGTGTTAACATGCGGCAAAGTTGTTCCGCACAATTTAGTTCGGCTACCACGAATGTCGGGAAGCGCAAAAAATTAGGGATAATGTCAAAAATAATTGCATTGCAATGCTATAAAGACTACGTTGCATTGTTCTTTTGAATCGTGCTGTATTTCGAACCTACGAATGCGGAGGTAATTAAATGATAACGAGGAAAGCTTAGAACTTTCTGAAAATGTGACGGCGAAAGTCTATTTGGACCTTCGCTTGATCCACTGTTGAACTTTCTTTTGAAGTTACTGATGAGGTGCTGTGTAAGTTCCTGTTGAACCTTCTACATTCTAAATTTTGCATTCCAAGAACACCTGCGTTACATTAAGGCCGAACGTTGCCCTCGTCGGCCCCTTCGACAGCTTCATGTATAGCCGCTTCCTTCCGACGGCGGTAATGGCAAGCGGCATTTCGAGCTGTTCTAGCCTCGTCTGCATTGGCATATTTTCTCGGTCATGTCCGCCCGCGACTCGGGCCTGCTGCGTCGTCACCCCATAGCGATGTCGAAGGAAGGTCTGCGCACTCGCGCCGACTTATACAAGGCGCGCAAGCATGCTGCTGCCGTTTACAGAGCGTTCTGGGGGCGCCGCCGCTGACATTTCACTCCTCCTTCGAATCGCCTCTGTTAATAAATGCATTAGAGTTTCTGTACATACCTAAGGAGAAATTTGTCCGTCAAGCAGGACGATAAAAGGCTCATACCTCCTTAAGCAATGCCTCACACCTCCACTAATTTCTGCACCTGAACATGCCACCTTGAATCATAGAGACCTAAGCCGCTCACGCTAAAATTTAAGATGTCATAATAAGCCTTGTAAAGTGTAGGGTTAGGCGATCGAGTATGGACATTTTCCAATACGAATCAAATATGAAGCGTAAGTATCGGTTATCGCATCGAATATGGAACAGAGAAACGCAGAGTCACTTATTTATAGCAGGGATATTTATTTAGATTTAGTTAGGTACACAATTCTATGAATAGACAGTCAACTATGAGGGACAATTACGATCGTTTTAAACACAAGAACGCAACAACTGCCATGAACCGAACGGCACGAATTGCCGCTTACAGCTTTAGTGCCTGACGGCAAGCACGCTTTCCAAGAATGACAAGCTGCTGTGTGACCAACCTTCCAAAAACTAAAAATACACAGTCGTTGAAAAAATACTAGAAGTTGTGTAAAAGGAAAAGAATAGTTTAACGATGTATTTATGTGCCCTAGAGACGTTAAGGGGTCTCTATCACATGTTTTAACGTTAAGTGTAAAACAGTAACACGACTACGCCACAAGATAGACTAATTGGCAGGCCAGAAACAAAAATAGCCGGTTGTAGTGTATTGGACGAAAAGAAGTGGAACCAATGAGAGTAGCTTTCTAAGAGCATCATTTTTCTTAGAACTCTCGTGCATATTTGTTACTCAGAACCACACAAAACCAAAAGATAATAAAAAACAAAAGCGTAGGGTGAGATTGTTTGTAGTTTTTATTGCAAGTGTGAAAATGAGAAGCACAAGGAAACTTGAGCAAGAAGCAACTTGCTGACGGTGTCAGCTAAACTCTCAACCTGCACATAACGTGCGCGTTGTACTAGCAGCAGCCCTACGGCGATGGGAGTTCCCAGGTCCACGCATTCTTAGGTATTTAGGTATGCTTAGAACATCCAAGGAGGGCTAACCAGTGCCACACTTTCATCACAAAAGCAAAAAGAGCTTGCATTTCTGATTTTCAACGCGATAGCGTTAAAGACCGCATGTCGCAGAAAATCCGCCATCGGCTTCCCGCGCCACAATCCTTTCTGCAAAAATCATTTTGAAGGATGCAAACCCACCCTCGCATACACAAGGACACAGAACCTCCATGTAGCGCAAGGAAGCTACTGAAGTGATTGAATTTCTCAAAGCAAAATAGGTCAGGAAATTTGCAAAGTGCGACTTACAACCTACAGACATGAAAGCGTCGGATTGTAATCTTAATATACAAGAAAACTTAATTCTGTTACGCGAGAACTCCAACGAACCCATTTTAGAGTACTTTTACCATGCACACACGAGCCACGGCGTCTTCGATTTGCACGCGGCTGCACGCGCAAATCATGGAGCCCACGGAGGCACCCGGTTCTTTACAACACCTCCAAATGGCTCTCGCCTCTGACGCATCGCGTCAAACGCAAGAGGCCGCGTTTGCAGCAGAAATTTTGCATTCGTGCATAGCGTCCAGCGCAAGCGTTACGCAGTAAATATTACGGTTGAATAAGCTGCAGTTGCCGGGAAGCTGCAACTGTAGCACATGAAGTAGGGAGTGACGTAACTAAATTTCATATTTAAAACAACAGCCAGAGTAGCAGCTGATTTCCCTTGTATTCTGAGAGGTCTATGGAAATGTCACGCATAGTTAGATCTCCCTAAGAGCAGCCTCAACACGATTAGCGGAAATGGCCACCGGAACGTCAATATGCACAACGTCGTCCTTCTAAGGCTAGGTTGGACGCTGCGGTTCCCTCCCAAAGAAAGACGCGCACCATTAGAACGTCTCTAGAGCAGCGCGAATGCACTGAGCGAGAAACGAAAATCAACGTGAATATGTACCAAGTCCTCGTGCTCTCAGGATCGGCAGGCCCCAGTTCAAGGCTACATCAGGTTGTTCTGTACGATCAGGTGATACCATAGCTTAGCTGGCCAACAAACTTCCTAGCATCGATAGCAGCCCGTCTTGATTAGCTTTTACGGTAGCATATTCGCCGTAGACTGGAATCATGTGAAATATATTGCTGAGAAACCAGGAATGCCGCATACCACCGACGTGCTGCGCGACAAGAGACCGAGCTACCAGCTGCCGCCACCAAGGTCGTATGGCGCGCGCCGCCGCTAAGCCTACTGGGGGCGAGATAGATACGGACCGCGCGTCCACTTCCTAGAGCGATATGGCGGCGCCTCCAGGCATTTATTTCTCACATTCTTTTTCCATGTGGGAAGACACATATAAGACAGACGGACAGATGCCTGAAGAAACTAATGGCAGATCATGCATCTGCAATAAAACTAAGTGATTTAGCTAATCTGGCCGCGCGTTGACGCCTCGTTCCAGTTCCATCACAAATTACAGGAAGCTATGCAGCTGGTTCAGTTTAGTTACATGGTTAGTTTAGGAACATAATAGGTGGGTTTACTGAATAATGTGAGATCACGGTCATGTGGCTTAGGATGACAAGTGATTGGGTATTGCTCTCAAAATGTCATCCAGGCAGTAGTTCGTGCATATGTCTGAGCTGTCGCCAACATCTGCCGCGACAGCTTAGACATCGGCGCGAGCCCCGTGACAGCCAGGCAAATGTCACGCCGATTCCGCAGGTGCAAAATGTAACTGCTACAGAATGCAGTTGCTGCAGAAAATGTGCTAGTATAGGCACCAGCTCTGGCAACTTAAACAGCATGACCAGTGGGATAATGCATACGACGCAGTGGCAATATGTATTACCTAGGATCGACGAGGCTGTAAAATAGTTGCGAAGCAGAGTTAGGGGACAATTACGCTCTAAGAAAAAAGATAGTAAAAAGTGAGTCACGGCAGCTTGACTCTCTTTGTTCTCTCAAAGACCCACTTTTACGCGAGCAGAGTCACAAAACAAGAGTCAGCATTTGTGCATGGGTCATTTGGCTCTCCATAGCACGCGAAGAGTCTTCGTGGAAGATCGCGACTCATCTAATAATCGAGATCAGTCTGGCGAAAGAAAGATTGAAATGCAAGAGAAGAAATAGCGGATAACGTCTTATGTTTTAGGCAGGCCCTCGGGTTCCTGTTCTGGTTGTAATGCAGTGTGTATCATTCTTTCATCCTTGTCATGTTCTGCAATTACTTAGAACTGTATATATTGATTTTCCTTGACCATGTTCGTTAATACATCACACGCTTAAGCGATAGCTGCTTTCCTATGCTAAGGAAGACCTGGATTTGTCACACTGGATTCTGACCATAAGTGAATAAAAAAAAGTGTATTGGCTACTAAAGAGAGCACAGGATCGAGATAACAAGTTCAGTAGGCGCACTCAACAGTGTCGATTGTAAATGTAATTCCCCGACCTACAATTAAATTTCGAAGATTTAGGTTCCAAAATCAAGATCTTGTTATGAGGCGCACGGTAATGGAAAACTGCAGATTTATTTTCAGCAGCTCGGGTTACTTAACCCGTATAAAAATGACTGTTGATTAACCATTGATATATTTTTGGGGAATTGTTGAAACAACGGACTTCAACAAATTTTCAAAAGCAATTGAGTTCGCTCAACACTTGCACAACAATAATACCGTTGAGTGTTCTTAATAAACAATTGTTTCGCTAATTTGTGTTGATTTTTCTAGTTGTTTTTTGTTTTGTAGCAGTTGTGTCCAGTATACATTAATTAGGACTCGCATATGAAGACATTCCAAAAATTTAATGCGAATCGTTCCAACCTCATTCCCTTCACTCTGCGGCACGTAGTTTCTTCTTTCGCGTCTTTTTCATAAAAAGAAAATAATGTGTTACCGACGAGGTGGCACTGAATGTCGGCCGTCGAGCCCAGTGCTCTAACCATTAGGCCACGAACGCGCGCATGCTCTTCTCGTTCGAAGGCCAGTAAGTTATGAAATGCTTGGCGCGTGCGCAGCGTGCCCCTTCCTCGCGCTGTCGCTACAGCTGGCGCTTTCAAGCGCCTATCTCCGGGACCGCCCCACTTTCGTAGCCGTTTTCGCTCTGTAAAAACTCGAGCGTTAGACTAGCTTCGTGATCGCCTAAGTTCATAACGATTTATTTCTTCGCCGGTGTACAAATGCCAGCGTCGTTTTAACATACACTAGATGACATAGCAATCGGTACGATCCAAAATGAGCACGTTTCGGGGAGTAGAAGAACGCGAAGTTCACTCGCAAACACGGTGACTACGCGCATGTGGAGTTCCCCAAACGTAGACACAGCGGCAGCGCGGCCGGCGATAAGACAGGCGCCGACACGCGACGACGCAACCTTCGAGCATCCGACGCGCTGTGGAAACCATAGGATGCAAGCGGCACACACGCTGCAAACATACACGTGAGAGATCTTCGAATTCCCTACTACGCACCCTCTGTCTGGAAAGTAAATATAGCTTTTTTTATCCAACAGCCGTGGTACTAGAGATCAAACAACGAACACGCTTTGAGATAGCAGCGCGCAGCCGCTATAACCATTGACTTCAAAGCGCCTCTGGTTCAGAAACAGCCGCAACAGTATCGCAGCTAATCGCTGTATCTGCGGCTGCTCCCGACTCTCGCCTTGCAAGAAGCATGCGATTTATTTGAGCCTCGCCGAACTGTCGTCCTCTCGTCTCCCAAGCCTGCAGGACAAGTCCCGTATGTTCAGCTATATAGAAGAACACCAAAGGGACATGAAAGAAATACAGGTAACTAACTGTTATCATACCTTACTTGTCACCTCGTCATCTGCGAAGGTGCCATAAACTATTCTAGTAGCATTACTTTTGTAAAAATAATAAAATTAGTAGTAATTTTTAATTCTAGGTGGCGCTACCAACGTCAAGGTAGCGTGTGTGTGTGTGTGTGTGTGTGTGTGTGTGTGTGTGTGTGTGTGTGTGTGTGTGTGTGTGTGTGTGTGCAAGCGGTTGCAACCGTTGTAGCTTCGTTTTGTGTACACTTTTGCAACAGTACACATCGTTACCGCTAGTTTCGTAGTCACATTTTTTGGTCGTACTACTTATTGTTTACGCTGCAAATTAGGTTGTTCTTAAAACTTTATGAAGGTTAGTGGATGAAAAATTATTACTAAATAATTGGTGGTTTTTCCGTGCGGTTATTTTGTGTTTGAAAGGTTTTTATAACTCCATACGAAAGTGAAGCTTTGAACGGCTGTCGGACTCAGTTAGTTGGTTGCCGTTGTGTGGTGGTTCACGGCTCGTGCTTTTTAATGAAAATATTGTTTTCGTTTCGGACATCATGACGCACATTTTAGTGAAATGTTTTAACGACGATAAGTGGGACATTTATCCGTTGAAGTCGTTCGCTGACCCAGCTACTAGTCTTCGGCTGATGCGCGAGCCTGGCTCTTTTGATGAGTTACGCGGCAGAGGTCATGATGCCTGTTGGAGAGAAGGCACCCCGAAACAGTCGCAGGCGAACTTCTGCAGATAGGTTTCTTGTTTTCTTGGGCTACGTGCCCAAGAAGCGAGAAAGGAATCTTGTTTCTTGGGCATGTAGCCTTTTTTGTATTTTGACATTTACAAGCATGAGATGTTAAGCACACCGTTCACTTTCTTCAAGCAAACCGTATGCCCCGGAGCGAAAGCGCGCGATACTAACGCTCGCTGCCGCCATCGCTTCGTTTGAAACAATAGTAGGCGAAGACGCGCGGCACCCCACATGCGTAAAATTGCATTGCTTCATTTGTTCCGGTCTAATGAGGTTTTCTTAATTTGTATGAGAGAACACAATTCGAACATAAGGATCAGCTTCCCTGAGCAGTAATAATGTTGTACAGTGGCCACGCCATCTTTCATAGGGGCACACGTGGGCGTCTAAGCGCTTGTTATCGCGTTCCGATACGTGAGAGGCGCGCTGCCTTTCAAGGTATTGAAGCAGACACTACGAGCTTAGGAGAACCGCGACAAATAATTGTGCAGCAGGTGTGCAGCTGTACTACTTTTGTGCCACACTCGTACCGGAAGGCGGTGTTAATATTGAAGGCGGTAAATTATTGAAGTATAGTCAATAATTATTCTTTCACAATAAAAAAAATAAATTATGGGGTTTTACGTGCCAAAACCACTTTCTGATTATGAGGCACGCCCTAGTGGAGGACTCCGGAGTCCTCCACTACGAGGACTCCAGAAATTTCGACCACTGGGGTTCTTTAACGTGCACCTAAATCTAAGCACACGGGTGTTTTCGCCCCCATCGAAATACGGCCGCCGTGGCCGGGATTCGATCCCGCGACCTCGTGCTGAGCAGCCCAACACCACAGCCACTGAGCTACCACGGCGGGTTTTTCGCAATGGCATCAGAAGTATGCAAGATTAGTAGGCAGGCCTGCCTGCCTGTCTGCCTACTAATCTTGCATACTTCTAGTAACTTTACATGTTGTTTGAATAGATATCGGCAATTTGTAGTCTACTAAGAGCTGAGTTAGCTACAGCGCACTGCTTTTTGTCAAAATTTAATACACAAGAAATTGCCCGCAAAGATCACTGTATTTACCCGTAGCGTAGGACATAACTCAAGAAGCAGCTAAACGAAAACTAAGGACATATATGAAATCTACATGAAGAACAATTGGCTCTCACTGGAAACATCTAGTACAAATAATAAAAATATTTCGAGTAATATTCAATCAGCAAAACATGCCCCTTGCTATAGTCACCTACAACATAACGACGCAAGGTTGAAGGCAAGTCCTCTTGTCGAAGCGACTTTGGCCTGTCTTCTGAGGGGCTGCTGTTAAACACTGAATTTTCCTGCATTTGCCAGAAGTGCAGTACTAAAACGTTTGTGAATGTTCAATTGGTATTGGCACACTTACAGAAAAAGAAACACTTCTGTGAAATACAGAATCGACTATAACTTTGTTCGACATTTACATTTTGACTCCATCTTTGTTTTGTGCATTGTACTGAGTGTTTCAGGAGTGACTGCCGCTAATTATTGAACATAACTGCTGCATGACAATGCGACCATTTTCGCTAACAGAAATGTATAGCAGTGGCAGGAATTAGAATTACAGTACTCAATAATCTCTACTTTGTAAGAACTTGGACTAGCATCAGTTCTCAGATACACAACCCAAAAAGCAATGATCAAATAGGTTTCTCTTCCACACAGAATTGTCCCACAAGGCTTACAAAAGGCTTTGTGGCAAAGTATTATCTGAAACAGCAAAGCATGTTCCATCAAGTATGGTGACAAATGTTTCAGAGCTGTCAGTCTGAGGACTCCTACAAACTAACAATACAGTCAGCACTGACTAGCTTCTATAAGGGGATGTCAGCCATCTTGTTGAAATTAATAAAACTTCAATTATTGTGATCTTGTTTAGGAAGACATTTGCAATTATGATGCAGTTCTAATCTCTGTCACTTTTGCAAATATTTTCCATTTATTTTTTCAGGCTACAATTTTTGGTAATAGTGGTATTCATTGAAGAAAAGGTAGTACATGGCATTTAATAATAAAGGTACTGGTCATTGTAGATTTTCTGTCTTCAGCATTTGTTCTGTTGCACAGCTGTATTTTGTAATCTGAAATGATGTACCCGCCTCCTTATGTTAGCAATAAACAGGGAAATCTATCAGTATATTTTGTTTAAAATACAGCTGATCAACCCGATAGTTAGGCTATTTGCTAATTATAAATCCTAACGATAATACTTCAGGACCATAAAAACAGATTGGTGCTGACTCACAACTGTGCCCAGCTACATCCACGCAGCTATGCCATACAAGGTACATGTTTTCAGAAGAGCCAAACGCCCCAGAGAGAAAGCAACAGTAACTCATTGTTAGCCAGCCTATACAAGCAGATTATGCAACAGATGTAATTCATGCTGAGTAAATAGATAAATCAGTCATGTGAGGTGTCTTACTTTACGTTGCAAGTTCGAAGTTCTTGTAATCTTGCTTGTTTTTATCTTCTTTCCTTTGTGAGCATGAGCGACTTGGTTGTCTTGGCGCAAAAGTGTTTCTTCATCACTAGGAGTCACGAAAGTTCGTTTACACATAAAATTCCCAGTTACTAAAATGGTAGGGTTCAAGCTTAGTTATCTTTTATATGTTTAGCTACGAATTAGTTTTATCGTTCATTGAGACATTTCTACGCAATGCACAGTGGGCACCCAAATTATAAATATCTGTTCTTGCTTTCTACCCTGCTCTGGAGTTTTCTTACCCTAGCATTGGTGCAATGGCCTGTGTACACCTGCACAAAAATAGGAAAGTGGCTGAAGTTAAAGGTCAACAACATAATAAAAATATAAAGCCAAAATATCAGTTTGCAATTGTCCTCTATAACCAGAGTTTCGCTTAGAATTTTAAAAAGAAAATTGACATCTCGCTATGGTTTGAGAGTTGCTTTGGGCACCAAGTGAACTGCGTAGCACCTGTGCTAGAGTACACAACAAAGCAAAATATCACTCCAGATTGGAGCGGCAGTGGAAAGTTAAGTACAGATATTTTATTTCACGCACCATTAATGTGGCTTATCATCTGCTCCTGTTATGTGGGAACGCATACATTGGGAAGACAATCCTTTGCGCCAATGTTACCTTAGCACGACACCAAAGAAAGGTAGAAATCAAGAACAGGTATTCACACTTGGTTGCCCACAGTGTATTATCTGGATGTGCTTCACTGTACAAAAGACTACTGTGGCAGATAATCATAAAGACAAAGACAAAAGAATTAAAAGAGGAATGTGTCAGTCATCCGTTCGTGACCTCCAGTGTTTATAGAAACACTGCTCTCGGCATGTGTGCCAAGCCATAGGGAGGCTTTCCTTAGCTCAGCCATGCTTGTTAAGTTGAAAATTGGAATAAGGAAAATCACAAGAACATTGCATGAGTGATTTCTTAATGTAGCACCTAATGTAACTTATTCATGTATGTGCTGAGGGTAGATTACAGCCAGTGCATAATGTGCTCTTACAGGATGACTTGTCATGAGTGAAGGAAGCCTTCCTCACATCTTCCTCTTTGCTTCTTTTGGATATCTGTGCACCATGGTGTACTGTTACAGCTGCGTGCATGCAGCTGGGTATAGTTTGTTGATGTGTTCTGCTTCCTCTCCTGTCCTTATCATTCGTGCGCTATCTTTGCTGTAACAAAATACAGCTACCTGTGCTACTTATTTTGTCAGCGTGTTTGCATTACGGCAAGTTTTGTATTAGTGGTTATTTCAATCTGTGAAATTGTCTGTGTCAGATACTATACATAGTCTTGCAAAAGTATATGTTACCATAAAGAAATGATCAGTATAAATCTTGCTGATTTATATTTGTAATATTGTCAGTTATGAAGTTCTTATACACTGTTGCATGTTGTATGGCAGAATAAAATTGATGCACAACTTTTTAATGTGTGTTTTTCAGATCAATTTTCAACTCGTGCAAACACGCACAAGTTGTGTGGGAAAAGTACCAACAAGAGTGCCATAAGACAGCTGTTCTTACTGTTAGATTGGATTATCAATTGCCAATCAGTTGTTTTCAGCAAGCATAGTATAATGCATGGATTATGTTCTCTAAGTTGTAATATTGTTTTTATTACCCTTTATTATCTGGGTCTCCTTTGTACATAAATGCAGCCTTTTTTATTTATTATGTGTAGCTTACTTGCTAAGGATGTTAAATCATAAGTTCTAAATAAAAATACGTGTCTAAGAACACTGAAATAGGTCTAACTTAAAAATCTTTTGACATATAAGAGACCTGTGGGCATATGCAGCTGCAGGCTACATATTGGATGTTTATTTAAGACTGTTTTGCTTGGTTGGCCATTGATTCCAGTTTAATAGTAATGAGAACTGTCTTGCTTTCATAGTGATTCTGTGCTGACTGATACATTTGAATTTTCCAGAAGGCAATAACAAGGAGTGATGAAATGTTAACTTTTTCTTGGTAATCTGCCATGTGCTTTCAGGCAAGTTTGCTATAGATTCTTTATTATCCTATGTTCTCTTTTCACAGTAGTCATCTTGAGAACTAGCCGTAGTCGTGTGTACTTACAGCAGAAGTTGTTGACATATATTGAAAAGCGGCTAGACACTCTCATCCAAGAGTCAAACCGCTTACATAAATGAGGTATTTTGCTCTATTTGCAAAAAACCTGCACCACGCACTAAGGGTAACATGACACACAGTGCTAGAGTCATCAGACTCATCAAGAATAGTTACCCGAATCCTTCTGCAGTGGTCATGTGACCATTTACCTTGAGTCAGATGACTCATCTATAATAGTTAACGGACTCCCTCAGCACTAGTCTTGTAACCCTTTTGAGAGGGTTTTGAAGACTACTGCAACAGAGTGCGTATGACTATTGTGTGCGGAGTCACGTAGCCACCTTGTATCGAGCACAGATTGTGTCGGGACTCCCTGTCGAGAGTTCGGGTGTATCCCACAAAGTGTGTCGTATACGTGACGAGTCCAGACTCGCCGAAAAAAGTAAGCTATACTCTTTTTTTTTCTTAGTGTGTACAGTGGAGTAGACCAAGGGTTTTTAAATCTGATTTAGCGTTGAGGGTCATTGCATTGCGTGATATAAATGAGGATGATTAGTGAGTCAAACCGCACTATTATGAGCAGATTCAAGGGATCTATGTATATGTATATATATATTGGTTATATGGGTTCAGACGGGTACTCTAGCTTTCGTCTGATTAGTATTTTGGGATTAAACCACTGAAAACCTTAGTTGAGGTAAGATAAGCATTTCCTCGCTCAGACATTTCATATATTCAAAGAAGGGGTGCCATGCAGGATGCGTCGACTTTGGGAAAGCTCGTTATCTTCATGAGCTATGGCGACATCCCATGATGAAATAACTACTCGTGCCAAGACAAAGTTTGTCCCTCGACATGTCTCCAGTTTCAGCGGCGATTGTTTCTTGGGCGTTGCCTTGTGTGTGGTCAACAAACAGGGGATCACGTAGTCATACCTTCGGTACACAGTCGGTGCCTTCTATGATTTATTTATCGTTCAACAGTTAACATTACCAACACATGCAACATATAATTTAAATGCATTTAGTACTGTAATATTCGTCACTTTAATGGTGTTGATAAGCATCTTAACGTTTACAAGGTGTACACTGAATGCGTATTAGACCGATTTGTTATTTATTATGCTTCGTGTTATGACACGAGGGAACGCGCCCGCACCGCTTGCCTTTTGATGAGATTGGCGCCGCTCGCTGCGTTTTTGCGCTCGCGTTTCTGAGCACAGATTGGTGTGCGCCTGGTTTTCACGCAGGGCTTTCAACAGATGGGTCGTTGCTGGCGTTAAAGTTAGGCTGCGAGACGAAGTGAGCGTCGGCAAGCGCAGAAGCGATTTGACGCGCGCTTAGCGCGTAAGCACGCATGAATGCCGACAAACACTCATACAGGCAAAGGGTCGGAAAAACACGCTTTACTTCTTTTCACTTTGTGATGCACCTTCATACTGAGTAGAGCCGAGTGATGGTTTCTAACAACCGCAAGAAAGGGTCATTATACTGCGTAGTACCCAGCCATCCATGGCTTTTAACAAACGCAGGAAAGGCTCTTTGCAACACACCTGGACGTTAATTAACTGCCACCTCATCCACGTGAGGTGGGACCCCAGCTGCGGTCCAGTTACCCTGTACCCGTAGCTCACGAGGTAGCCGTTTACTTTTAGAAACAACTTTTTAGTTTTTTCCTTTCAGCGCCCGCGATGAGGTGGACAAAGTTCACGCTGTGGTTGACTGTCCCCCGGCGGAGGTTGAAGCTAACCGCGTTAGCACCCACTAAATTTGCGATACATCTGTATGAGGCCCATTCATCACTGTGTATTATGGTCTCCGTTTGAACATTGCCTTCAATAATGGGATCTAGTGTCTCCACGACTCGTCGGTACACCTTCAAAAGTCGCAGTTCTCCTGTCGTCGACTAGACCGCGCTGAAGACCCATGTTCCACGATCTGCAACACCGCCGTAATTTTGGCGGCTCGGCGGGACGTTGTTTCCTGTCATCAGGCGGCCTCGATTGTACTTTAGCTTGCCATGAAGAAGCCACTTGTCAATTTGCTCTATCTTCCGGGGCCAGCGAGAAGTAATCGCGCAGCAGCTTGTCCCGCTCGACATCACGGGCGTAGTTCGTCAAGTCGGCGATGGCGTGCTCTGACAGAGTGAGGAACTCGCCGGACATCTCCTTCAACAACCACACGTCTGCGCTTTTGCTCACGCAGTACGTCATTCAATTAACTTGCGGGCTGAAGATGTCGACTTTTGGACTTTTCAGACGCTCCGTGTTCACGAAGTAACCTTTCTTCTCTCTACCCGCGCATTGCAGCGGTACCGTGTAACTGCGACAACTGCTCTCGATAGTTGTTGCATGGATAAGCAGCCCGGTGCCGATTTTGAGTGTTCCTATACAATGTGACTACGTCGCCTTCGCAGGTTGGTTGGTCCAAGTTCAACCACAGGTTCCTGCAGGGTCCCCAGCACCCTGATGCCGCCGTCGAACCTGGCCTAGCGCTAGGGCGCTGTGTATGCATAGCGCATGAAGCGGGAGCGACCCGAAGTGATCGCACGAACTTTTCTTTCGCAGTCCTGTAACATTTGTCTGGGCTTGGAAAGTGTAATTTACCCGCTACGCTGTCTGCGGAGACAAGGTTATTCGCTTACCTAGTTCTACAGCCAGCCCACTGATGTTTCGGAAAGGCGAAAATGACGCTGAAACCTTACGTCGGTCATGTAGGTGAACGGGTTCGGACAGTCATATTGACGCTCCCTGCCACTGGATGCGATCCCACTGGCTGCTGCGGCCGCCGCCATGTTTCCGAGTTCAACTGGGAAGGGGAGGGGAGGGGTTCGCGATGTACAATTTTGGCACGTATTCGCATGTCAATCCAAAGACTATGTCACTCCCCACCTGAGACATTTAACTCTTCTGCGCGCACCCACCACACCTTGGCCACGTCCAAATTATTTTTCGGCAACAGCAATGCCGTGCTGAGCTGATAGGCATCAACTATCCTGAACACCGAAATAGAACACTCACAATGCACTGTCATCAGGGATGTCCTGAGCACCACTATCAAAAACAAATTGGCGACAGTCGCTTGCTTATGCACATACCTTCGCGAGCTGTGATCGCCCCACAAGACGGTTTCATTGACTGAATTTTGGCTATGTAGCTCACAGCAAGTTAATATAGGCACGTCACTGTGACTGCTGGCAAGGCGATGATGTGCGTGGTGGACTACGATGCTGAGGTGTTCGTAGTGTTGGCTAACAAGAAGGTATCGCCGCTGTCGTTTGAGATGCCTGCTCAGTCATCAGTGGTGCTTCGGAGCCGCAGTGTCGCAAAACGGGTCAGCGTCAAGAACCCCTCGCTTTTCTAGACCCAGCTTAATGGCATTTGGCGCAAGCACTGAGCACTAAACGGTTACAACACGTTCCTCCAAGTGTCACTTCATAGTTGCACAAAAGAGCCCTCACCTGCCATAATGCGAATGCTGCCGCGTCGTTACCATATCCACCTGCAATCGCTGCAAACTCCAGCAAAAAAAATCGGCAAGCACCTTGGAGCGCACAGCACACAGAAATACTGCGTACATCGGCACAGAGGCATCTTCATTCGGCAAGCGATGCCAAGCGATAAATTGCGTCCTGGGCAGCGCGCTCTTCGCAATGCATCGCAGAGGCTTTGCACACCGATAAACTTGCACATTTTCACTGTGCTACGTAACTACGGACCCTATAATAATGTACTGGCATTTTGCAGTGACAGCCATTGCACCCGTCTCTATGGCTAGAGCGTCACCTTTAGTTGCTGAAGCGACTGCTTTGAACAGCCATGCAACGGTGATCCGTTGCCATTCCCCTAATCAACCGGGAAAGGTCAGGCTATTCTCATCACAGACTTTGTCGAGTATAGAATTGCAGCACCCGTGGCGACTACTCACCGTATGAACTCCATCGTACGTGCGACTCTCGAGAAGGTATCCGCTGTAAGCCTTTCGCCTCAGTCTCGCCACTCACAACAAAAAAAGTTCAAACATTTGATATCTTGCCCGAAATCTATTGGTTATGAGCATTCAGAACGAAACACAGATACTTTAAGAAAGGAAATTTTTGTTAGTTTATCTGCTGCATATTAATGCATTGTTTTCAGGGAAAGTGTAGGTGAAAGAATGCGCCGTATGTGCCCTGTTCTTATCCGACGGATGATGTAGAGAACGGTGATGCCCGAAGGAGGAGGCTTTTTTCTGGTACTAACGTCGATCACCTTCGCTCTAATTGTAATGAAACTATAGTTCAGCTACAACATTGGCCCTCCTATAACTCTATGAAGATTAACGAAAATAAAACAAAAGCAGTGATCTTTCGGGCCAAGAATAAGCCAGTCCCTCCTCATGCCGATATTATTTTAAACTCTCATCCTGTAGATATTTTTGACCATCTTAAATGCCTCGGTGTGACATTTACAGCACACGTGTCCTGGGAACCCCATGTGAACTCACTAGTCACAAATCTTCCTCGAATAACTGAAATAATTGGTCATCTCAGACAAATTCTTCCTGCAAAACGTAATATAGTTACTTATAATTCTCTTATCTATTCACATGTTAACTGCTGCCAACTTGTTTGGGGTACAACTACATTTTCGAACCTACAATAAGCTTAAGTTACGCAAAACGATACCTACGCCACGTGTATAATGCTGATTTTAATGCAACAACTACAGGTTTTTGCATAGAGCGCATATAATTCCGGCTTATAAATTATACCTCTGTCGTTTAAGTAATAGATTTAAATATGAAGTGAGATATAACATAGCTAACTTCGGTAAACTGGCACAATCAGAAAAAAATGAGCACTGTTATGCTACCAAACATGAAGAATATTGGATCGTTATTGCACCCCGCTTCACCTCTGGCATGGAACGTCTATGTTATTCTTTGCTTTCACTGTTAAACTATTATCAATCTACTAATTTTGACTTACTTATTTGTTCCATTGCTAAACTTAGATCTATGTTTGCAGAAGAAGAAAACTGATTAACTTATCCTGGCATTCATTTATTTATTTATTTATTTATTTCAATGTTTTCGAGTCATTGAGTTTTACATTTGTTCTGCACTGATCAAGTGTCTACATTTGTTTATTGACTGTTTTTGATTGCTGATGCCCAAACGCCGCTAATTGCGTGGGGCTGCGGACTCGTCAAGCCGCCTACTGGCAGCTTTTTTTCCGTTGTCCTCCATCTGTAATGTACAAGGTGGAAATAAAGGTTTCATGTATTCATCTGGAGTCAGGAGTCTCAAAACGCTTTCTCGATTACAACCTGCAGTGAAAATAACTGTCAAATGCTTGCGCCGATGGGGTCTCTAGCTCTAAGTAGAAAAAGAAATGCAGCCCTCGAATGTACATGGCAAAGAATGGCGTGTTATGTAATCATCTTTACCGAACCATTTTGCCTTGCATTTCAGTGCAACAAATTTCCTGGTGCAGTTATAGTCATTTCACTTATCTAAACACGTCTCCACATTGATGTAAAACTAATTAGATTTGTTTACGCCCTACACGTTGTGGTTGGAGCTTTTTCGGTTCCCTAGGACACATGTCCGCAGCATCTTTGAAGGGGCCCGAACGTATTTTTATCGAAGTATAGCAATGCAAGTTAACTCAAAACACACTTTTTCATAAATACAATGCGCAAAAAGTTCAGCAGAAGTGGAGTTATTGGCGCTCAAAAATCGCCACAATACCCTTCGTGAAGCCCCCTCTCCTTCAATATTTTGCACTGCGATGGCTACGATGTTGCAAGGCGTGCCCACTAGCTGCGCCTACTGAACACCGGCTTGCAGTGCAGCTCAAATTTGTTTTTGAATTTTGATGAATGTGCCTCTACCAGTTTTCGTGCCTGCAGCACGCCAAATTCGGAGGCTATCCTTCAACTTACGGTGGAGTTCACGGTGTCTGACTTTCGCGTACTTAGTAGCATGTGCCATACTTACTATTAACGTGAAAGCATTACCTGACTTATACCTGAGATGACCTTGAATACAGCGCATCGTCCGCTCGGATGGTACGAAAGCTATCATCATAGTTGGCATTGCAGCAGCAATACCGGCAACGTGCTGAGCAGTCCTTTTTGCCTCAGGCTACAAGTTATGACACTTGTAGCGCGTCATAGTAGTACAAGTGCCACTTGTAGCGTGTCATTGAACCAGCGCCTGCGCAGCTTGGACAACAATGGTGGTCCTCAGTCACTAACTTGGCAAGCGTTCATCGACACTTGCTGAATGCGGCGTCATGGACCTAGTCATTGTTTCACCCATCACGGCTCTATATATCGCCTCTACTTCAGTGACGTCGTCACGTGCCTTTTTGGGCAGCTATACAGACGCCCGAAGCCCTCAGCTTCACCAGTGGGCATGGCGGCAGCAATCCTGACAACATACGGAGCAGTCCTTTTTGCTTCATGCTCAGGTGACTAGGTACTAGCCAACTCATGATTATCGATTAAATCATTGTTTTTTACTGTTGTTGCCCTGCCGGCTGCATTATTGTCTTTTGAGTTGTATGAGTCCGGACGCTAGAAACCTGCTTTGCGGAGATTTGGAAGCAAACCTAGGTCCTTCCAAAAGAAAGCTTTTCTTAGAACTGCTAAATTCAAAGCAAAATTCTTTCAACTATACAGCCACATACAAGTGACGCAAAATGAAGTGCAAAACAATTCATCCAAGTTAACAGAAAGAACTGATGACACTGAGCGATGATTAGGTAGTCTAAACATGCTAAACTCTAAAATACATAGTATCAAAGCAACAATGAGTAACCACGAGAAAAAATTCGCGAATATTGTAAAAAAAAGTCGATGACCTGAACCGAGGCAGAAGAAATAAACTGATAATTTATGGCTTACATGAGCCTCAACTTGAGACGTCAAAAGAGCTTGAGCTCAAGTAAAAGCGATGTGTTCAAGCAAAAACTAGGCATAAACTTAACTAGCATCGAGAGGTTTCACAGACAGAAAAAAATAAGTGATAATAAAACCCGTCCAGTCATCCTCAAGTTCTCAGACTACCGCGAAAAAAATTTCTTGGTAAATAAAACATCACGTGAACTAAAAGGCTGTGTGTTGTCACTATCTGAAGACTTTTCTATGCAGGTACGCGGCGTACGGAAGCTTTGTGAGGTAGTTCAGTAAATGAAAGGCAGAAAACTAATAATATAATGTTAGTTTATGGTAACATGAGTATTAACCGTGCTTTGTTTGGCTGGGACGCTGAAGAAACAGCCCCTTATAAGCTCCAGAACGCAAAGGATCAAAATTGACAACGTAAGCACAACTCAGGCCATTTGCGAATACTTACTGTAACTTGTCCTAGTATGATAAATAGCAATACTGATTTGGAGGTAATTCTTCTATCATATAATCCACATGTGATTTTAACCGAGACATGGCTTAGGTATGAAATATATGATAGTTCATTCCACTTGGCTATAGTGAATTCAGAAAAGATACGGCTAGCAAGGGTGGTGGTGTAGCCATTATTTTTAAGCATAACAGTAAAATAGAAAAATTCCTGATGTACTAGACGCTGTGCGTATTTTTGCAGAGCCCCACCATGAAAACATCAGATATACTTGAGCTACTGTGTGCAGACCTCCCAGTTCATACGTTAATGCCGCAAATTAACATGTGAAACCAGATGACCACATCATCCTCTCAGGAGATATGTGCCAAATGTTGATAACGAAACCATGTCGTTGAAAAGTGATAACGACATTTTAGGTGAGGTTATGCAGCACATTTCATTCTCCATTTATTTATTGCAGTTAGTAGATAAGTATAGTAGAATTCAGGGTAACTCTAAAACAATCTTAGGCTTTTTTGTAAGTGTGGCCGTTACTAGCCAAACCGCTGGCGACGTATTTCCCGGTATGTCAGATCACGAGGCTGTATTATTAATAATAGGTAATATAAATCTGAAAGATAACTGTCATACCTTGCGTTTTCGCAACTTCTCTCATGCGGATGATGTCTCGGTTGTAGACCTGCTTTCATTTCATTTGGATGCATTTTCGCAAAGTACACTTCACGTGCATGACCTGCGGGAGCACTTTAAGTGTATTGTTAATAATTGCATTGGGAAGCTTGTACTAACTATGGTTAAGGAAACTGTGAGGAAGAAGACGCGCCTCGTGGCACAACCGCGTCGCCAACTCGCGGCTCGTCTCGGCTCGCGCTGTTGATTGCTGGCGTCCGCTTGGACAGTGCTTCGGGCTGCCTCGCCGTTCCGGGTCCCTGTGCCTTCGCATTGGGCGCCGCCAAAACACAAAAGAAATAATGAGCCTCTAGATTTCTCGGGAGACGCTGGGAGGCAAGAAGCCCAGCTGAATAATTTAAGAAATATAAAATAAATCGGGTAATATTTCGCCAAATCAGGAAGAAAAAATTATTTCTGTTTCTTCTCAGCTTCGAGACCAAGTGCCTTCTGATGAACAACGTTACTATAAAGAATCGCTGCCACAATTCGTCACGCCGTCTCCAGAAAAATTGTGGCGGGATGTGTCTTCAAAACATTGGCAACCTGATGTGCTTGAAGTTGATGGTATTCATTTGGATGATGAAGTGAAATTTGCTACCGCATTTAATGAATCCTTAAACTCTGTCTTTTCTTTTGATGATGATGTAATACGTGTTTTCGACAGTTCTTTGCCCCATATTCCTGATTTGTGAAAAATTTAACGTAGTATATTCCACATGCTCCTAAAGCTCAACGAAACGAAAAGTTCGGGTCCAGATGCCATACCCAACACTTTCCTGAAAAGTTATGCCGAATGGATATATATATTTACTTACACACTGTGTTTTTTACGTTCGTCAGAGGAAGAACAAATTCCGAATGACTGTAGTACGGCCCTAGTGGCACCACTTCATAAAAGTAGTGCAAACAGTGTACAGAGAATTACCATCCAATCTCTTTAACCTCGTACATGTGCAAACTATTAAAGAACACAATAGATAAACACATTTTAGATTTATTAAACAAATCTAACATAATCACCGAATTTCCAGATGGTTTAAGAAAAGGGCATTCAACTCGCATGCAAGTAGTTGAACCGTCTATGATTTTGCCAAGTCTATAAATTTTGTAAAGAAAACTGATGGGATTTTATGAATGTTTGAAAAGTATTCGACGAACTATCAGACAGAAAACTAACACTTAAATTGGATACTCTGCTTAGAAATACACAGCTTGTTAACTAGATCTCAGAGTACTTAAATAATCGCCACCTTTTTGTTCTATTCAGAAGTCACAAATAAGACCAAATAATAATGAAATCAGGTGTCCCACAGGGCTCGGCTCTGTGGGAGCTTCTTTTTCTGGTATACATAAATGATATTGCAAAAGACATCTCTGTTGAAATAAGAGTGTACGCAGGCAACTGTGCTCTGTGAAGACATGTAAACAGTTAATTGGACGAGGCATTAATAAATTTGAATTTTCAGCGTGCTGTTTTACGGTGCAAGCGTCAGCAAATGTGTATAAACTTCGATAAAACTGTTCTAAGCTGATCACTCGTAAAAAAGAGACCCTTGGAGTTTCAATAGCAATTTAATTATTTCTTTCTGCCTGAGGTGTCCTCCTACAAATGTCATGGGTAATGGATTTCTAATTTTCATTGTATGAATAAACAATTGAATACATTGAGGTGAACGTATACCATAAGTTATTTTTTTAGAAGGGCGCTATCACTAGCTACCTCCAATGTTAGAAGATTAGCATATAAATCTATGATCCTCCCAATTTGAGATATGCTGTTATAATCTCATATATATTAATGACATGGTACGATAATATGTTGATAATAAAGAGATATTATAATGATATAAATGACTATAATGTGAATATAATAATATGATATGATACACTTATATTGAGAAAATTGAGAAAGCGCAAAGAGTCGTACAGTTTATTCATCAGAATTTCAGACGCAGCTCATTTCGCGAACTGCTAACATGTCCTAACCCCTTTACCCGAAAGAAACCGCTGGTCGAGACTAAAGTTTTCGTATTATTTAGTTAAAGGGCACTATAATGTTCGCATTAGTGAATTGGTTCCTTGTCCTCTAGGTATTCCCCATGTCTGAGACTCGACCTAACATACGACACCTTTTCGCTCTTATAATGACTACTTTCTACTTTTTTCCCGCGAGCAGTCACTGACTGGAATGATCAGTAGCAACAGCGTTGCCCTAACCGCTTTACCCGAAAAAAACCGCTTATCAAGACTAAAGTTTTTAATATTTATTTAAAGGGGACTATACTGTTGACGTTAATGAATGGGTTCTTTGCCCTCCAGGTATTCCACACGTCAGAGAGACGACCTAACATATGATACATTTTCGCTCCCATAATAACAACTTGAATATTTTTCCCGTGAACAGTCAATGACTGAAATTACCATTAGCAACAGCGTTGTCCAAGCATATCAATTATCTGTTTAGCTCCTTATTTTGATAACTGTAACGTACTTTCTAGCTTTCTCAACGTAATTTTATGTGTTCATGCTCTCTTTTAGTAGTGTTATTTTTGTAATAATGTTCCTGTTTTATGTGCATTTCGTAACCTCTGCTTGTTTGCTTGTGCCATTAGGTTGCTTTTCTTTCACTTTGCCACCCACCCTGCTAAAACCCCATTAATGGTGGTTCCAGTACCAATAATTGTAAATAATAAAATAAATGAAAATCATCAGGAATAGCTCATATTCTTCAAGCAAGCGAGAAATTGCAGACTTCTCCCTCTCGTTATGCAGAGGCTACAAGCACTCAGTAAAGTGAAGCGTACAGTGCATACATTCATGTAATTAGGCATACAGAAATACAATGTAAAGAATGTGCAATGTACATACAATGTACCGAAATGCGGTGTCTAGTCGAGTAGTAAAAGAAAGTACTCGTCACCGCTTCAATGGCTCATACCCCCATCAGCAAGTGAAAAAACCAACGGCTCATACTCCGGTAAGCCTGAGGCCACAAGTGCGCCCTAAAGTTAAGCGAACAGTACATACATTCATTGAAATCATTCACTGACACGGAGAACAGCATACGTTTCAATCCCCTGCTGAGCGAATAGAACGTAAAGTAGAAGAGAAACGTCGTTGGAGCGAGTTTGACTCCGCTACACGAGTGCGCGAGGCCGCAGCTAAGTGTTTAAAACGAGCTGAACAACCTGAACTGCGAAGGCAGCAACATGGCGATGCAAAAAGGCGCCCTACAAAGTGTGCTGCAGGCCTTCGCCTTCACGTGTTACAGAAGTGTAACAGGTTGCAGTATTTTATGACTGCAATTACCTCTGCAGCAATCACGTATTTTCTGAGCGTCGAGAGAAACGTCTTTATGTTCACTCGTAATGGGCGTTGAACATAACGGCGAGACACCCCGAATGTCTGTAACTATGAAAGCAGACGACCTGTTCCTGTCAGATGTTGGCACGCGGGCAGGCGCACCACGCACCTCGAGCCCTGTCGCCCAGGGACCCCTCTGAGCACGTGGTTGTCATCAGCGACCCGCAGTGCGGTGAACGAGTGGCTCGCTTGCAGAATATGTGATCGCCGCGTTAACTATGTTGCATAACCAATGCCCTTACATGCAAATGTAGTTCGGTTGATGTGTGTGTGACAGAGCTAGAATAATTAGCCGAGAAACTTGGGATATAGTCGATGCTGATGAACTGGCTGTCACATAGTTACTAGTGCTAGCAAGACTAAGTGTAAAAAAACGTCGGACAGGACAGAGTGTTAAACCTCAACTGCCAAGCTTTATTCAGAAAAAGAATACATGCTAGAAACCATCGTATGCTAAAATAAATGCACAGACAGACGAATAAACGAATGTGCCATGTAGGAAAAGACCAAATGCGCAACGAAGCCGCTAGGCGCCCATAGCAAGCCATTACAAAGCATTCGTCAAGTACTTCTCAAGGTACAACACCTCTTTATCAGTGAGTGCCACTGATGGAGCGCTTACACATTCATCAGCCGCTTTTGAAATGCAATACTCCTCAAATATTTCTCTATATCATTGCCTGGCGAACCGTCTGAGCACTTGCTTATTATGAAAACGCGGGGATCATTTACGTGTACATCTAGGGCTACGGCTGTGGTCAGCCAAGTGGCCAGCGCCTGCCAGAGCCGGTAAACCGGTAACTCAGGCACCTTCCTGATTGTCCAATATACCTCTTTCCATAGGGAAGTGGAATTTTGTAAACCAGCTCTACATTGCAGTCAACAAAGCGGGGGACATGGTCCGTATTGCATGTATTTCACTCCCGGCGCCGTTCACCAGACTTCACATTCTTGCGAGCTTGAGTGGCGGTGAGAATACAACACCCACAGCGCACTTACTCGCGACCTTTTTTAGGCGATGGGACAGACACCCTATGTACGTATGGCACGGCTACAGGAGTCTCCTGCGACATGCGTTATTGCACCGAGTGGCTGGCGGGTCAGCTTTTACCTCTTTAATGAGGCTCTCAGTGACCGAAACCAAGGTGTAATTGGGATACGTGGCGCTACGTAAACGGCTCGCTTGTTGCTTTGTGCTGCATAAAACCTGATGCACAGAAGATTCAACCAGAGAAGCTGTCAGGCAATTAGTAGCTATGCCTATTTTTGCTTTCATTGAGTGCGCAGAACGATAGTCAAGCAAGGGCTTTTAGCTCCTAAGAGAGTAGATTCAGCAAACGGAACTATCATTTACAGTGATACAAATATCTAGGAATTGTAGGCGAGCATCTACTGGCAACTCATCTATGAACTTGGTACCAACTCCACACATTTCCAAAGCACCCACAACGTTTTTATCCTCATAGCTGCTCCCCTCAGGCTTCACATCTTTCAGCACAACAAGAAAGACATCGACATACCCAGAAATCTTAGCTAGAAAAGTATTGTCAAGTAACAATAAAATCCGAATGTCAACACCAGATAAAAGCAATTCAAATAAATGAGGCGCTATGCGCGATGCGATGCAAACACTCTCTTTTGGGACAGAAGTGCCCTGGTCAAAAGCAACACGGATATAAAAGAGAAATTCTAAGCATCTCAACTAAATTCTGAAGAGAAGGGCAAATAGCATTTTGAAATCGAACAGGACCAGACCCTTCGATATGCTCTTCAATGTGAACAAAAAAGCTCTTCAATGTGAACAGAGAAAGCGAACAACAATTCACTGGTGTTTTCATGAGCGGAAAGGTAGTTAACCTGTTCATTAGAGTTGCGCAACATGAACAGGTTATTGACATGCAACGTTTCAAGGTGTTTCTGAGGACATTTTGAGATTTCTTCTTGCCAACACTCTCCTTGAGTTGCAGTTGCTCTGAGAGGGCGTCTACATTGTGCGTCTTAGTGGAAAAGAACATTGCCCGAGTATCTCTGCTCGTGGCCAGCATATGCTTCCTGAGGCCATCAAGATGTAAATTGTGGCATAGTGTCAAGGCCTCTCTTCTTGACTCTAGTCTCTCGAAGCGATATTGACTGAATGTAGAAATTTCTTACTCACAGCAGGACATGCCTTTTCAAGAAACCATGGCTACGAAAAGACAACGACCTCTTCTAGAATTTTAAATTCTTGTAGGATAATACCCTGTATTTGTAGAAGTCCGACAGACAGGAGGGTTTCATTTTCTTGTCGCAGGCATGCTTTCTTGAAAAGGCACGTGCTGCTGTCAGCAAAAACTTCGTACGCTCGGTTAATATCACGACGAGAATCAAGAAGAGGACCTTGACACTGTACCAGAATTAGCATCTTGATGGCTTCAGGAAGCGTATGCTAGCCACGAAGAGCGACAGTCACACAGTGTTCTTTTCCGCTAAGACGCACAAAGTAGACGTCCCTCTCAGACCAATTGTAACGGAAAGAGAGGCTTGGCAAGGGGAAAGGTCAAAATTCTTCAGGAACTCCTGAAATAGTTGCATTTCAATGACCCTTTCATGCTGCGCAGCTCTAGTGAACAGGTTAACTACCTTTCTGCGCATGAAATCACCGAGGAATCGTTGTTGGCCTTTGCTATTGACGTAGAAGTGCTTTTTTACGCCGTTGCCCAGGCTGAGCTTCTAATTTGCGTCAGGGAGCATATCGAGGTGGCTGGTCCGTTTACCTTCAAAATGCCATTGGCGTTTCCGTTGAAAATTTAGTTGAGATGCTAAGATTTTACATCTCTTATACTCTTGTTGTTCCTGACCAGGAAATTTTTGTCCAAAAAGAGGGTGTTTGCATTGTACCGCGCATAGCGCCTCTTTTAAGTAATTTTTTAACTGTTGTTGACAATCGTATTTTATTGTTATTTGACAATGCCTTATAGCTACGATTTTTAGCTATGCCAATGACTTTCTTGTTGAGCTGAAAGGTGTGCAGCCTGAGGGGATCGGCTGTGTGGTTAAAACCGCTCTGGGTCATCTTGCAAAATGTGAAGTTCGTCTCAAGCTCACATTTGAGGTCCAGTAGATGGTCGCCTACAATTCCTAGATATTTGTTTCACTCTAAATGATTGTTCCGTTTTCTTGGATCTACTCTTCTCGGAGCAAGCAGTCATTGCTTGACTACAGTTCGGCACGCTCCAACTTAGTTAGGAGGTATAGCTACTAACTACCTGAGAGCTGCTCTGGTTGAATCTTGTGTGCACCAGGTTTCCTGCAGCCTTCAGAAACACGCGAGACGTTTACGTAGGGCTGGTATTCCAATTACACCTTGGTGTCAGTCACTGAGAGTGCCATTAAAGAGGTGAAAGCTGACCCGGCAGCCTCTCAGTGCAATAGCGCACGTCCCAGGGGGGCTCCTGTGACCGTGCCATAGGTACACGGGGTGTCCGTCCCATCTCCTAAAAAATTTCGTGAGCAAGTACGGTGTTGGCGTTCTCTTTTCAGCGCCACTCAAGCTCGCAAGAATGTTCAGGCTGGTAAACGACGCCGGGAGTCAAAGTACATGCACTACAAACGATGTCACCCACTTTGTCGACTGCAATGTGGGGCTGGTTTACAAAATTCCACTTCCCTATGGAAAGAGCTTTATTGCACAAGAAGAAAGGCGCCAGAGTAACTGGTTTAAGGAGCACCGGAATTCTGCAAACGCTCTCGCAGGTGCTGGCCACTTGGCTGACCACAGCCGTAGATGTACACGTAAATGATCCCAGCGTTTTCATAACAAGCAAGTGCTCAGCGGTTCGCCAGGCAATGATATAGAGAAATATTTGAGAATTATTCCATTTCAAAAACGGCTGATTAATGTGTAGGCGCTCCATACGGGCACTCACAGTTAAAGAAGTGTTGCAACCTGAGAAGTACCCGACGAATGCTTTGTAATGACTTACTGTGGAAGCGTATCGGCTTCGTTTCGCATTTCCTTTTCTCCTACGTGCCGCATTCGTTTATGCGTCTGTCTGCGCATTTATTTGAGCATACAATGTTTTTTTCATGTTTCTTTTTCTTAATAAACTTGTCACTTGAAGCCTAGCGCTCTGTCCTGTCCTTCCTTTTTTCCCTTTAGTTTTGTTAGCCCTAGTAAGTACGTCACACCAAATGCAGGGCTGTAGTTGCCGCTGGCGCTTATATGTTGCCGTCTCGCCACACTAAAAATTAAATTAGAGTTTTACGTGCCAAAACCACATTCTGATTATGAGGCACGCCGTAGTGGAGGACTCCGGAAATTTCGACCACCTGGGGTTCTTTAACGTGCACCTAAATCTAAGTACATGGGTGTTTTCGCATTTTGCACCCATCGAAATGCGGCCGCAGTGGCCGGGATTCGATCCCGCGACCTCGTGCTCAGCAGCCTAACACCACAGCCACTGGGCAACCACGGCGGGTCCGTCTCGTCACACTAGCTGGTGCGCACAGGAGCTCTTCTGCACCAGCTTGACGGAAAAGTTGTAGCCACCTCTAAAGAGCGAATTAAGAAGCGCTGATAATAGCCCGACATGAAGCGTTGTCAATTAAGGTATCTAGATTGGAACTTCCAGGACTGAGTGTTCATTAGTTGAGTGCACAAAAGTAAGCAAATCAAGCGAGATCCGATGTTTACGACACAGATAACCAGTGCGGCCAACGTTTCCATTTTATCTAGGAAGGCACGGCCGAGTACGAGGAGGCACTGGTGGGCTTCTTCCGGAAGTAGTAAGAGAAAGAATTAAGCTGATGCAAACATCATTTTCGATTGGTGTCAGCGATCAACCAATGGCATCGCTTTGTGTGAATTCATCCGCTGAAGTCAATGGGAAGCTGCCGACCGCTCAGAAAAGGGTGAAGAGAACGCCTTTGTTTAAAACAGCGATGTCGAGAAAGAGGTGACATTGCTCGTTTGTGAGAACCAAGTGGTACGCATGAGCGCAACATTAGGTTGAAACACTATGAGCAGCATATTCTCTGCGCAGAGTGCGTTTTCCCCAAACCAGAGGAGTGGCACAGTGCCCCTTTAAAATCGTTATTCGTACGGGACAGGCAATAAGTCTTACCAGTGCTAGCCCTATCTTTGTGCATAGCTTGGCGAGGTTTGAAAATGAAGCACTGCACACGTGCTTCGACATTCATGCTACCTGTCAACCAGTGGAACAGGACTGAAAGCACGTGCTTCACCCATCATTGTACACATGGACTGCGAGGTTGGCTCCTTTACAGGACAGACGCATGGAGCCGTGTCGTCATAAAGGGCGCGAACTGGCTTCAGTTTTTACATTGGCCACGAAACGTTCTACTGTCGATGTGCTTCACCGCCTGCAGTCGGACAACGTATTCTTCCACCCGCTTAGGTGTTTGGTTAAACTTGATATCCCTGCAATTGGAAGTCCCACGTTACACCACACAGGCAACTTACTCTGTTTGGTATTGATCTAATCTGAGGCAGTTGTGCGCACCTAGTACGGATTAAATTGGCTCGCAATCTGCCTCTACTATACCTTTTGTAATCTTGTAACCAGTGATCCCAGTGTGGTGCTAATTTGACTATACATGAACATCAACGGTTGCTGTGCTTGTTTCAACCATGGATGCAGGTTATTATTCCTCCTGGCAGCGTATCCGAACATCGATGTATGATGTGCTGAACACAGTCAGATTTTCTCGACCTCACTTTGATATAGTAAAAGTACGGGTCGGGACTGCAGGCTTTAATTAGATGCCTTTTATGTAAGTTCCTTTTACTTTTGCGGTCACTCTCACCCATCATAGTCCGTTTCCTTACCTCACTCTCTTATTCCAGCGCAGAGCAGCTGGCTAGAATAAAGTACCTCAGGCACACGTCTCGGCGAATTACATAATTTAGCGCTTTTCTCTCTGTGCGCTAACTCTGCAAGCTATTAATTGTGCTATGAGATGATGCCTGTATTATAATTTTGTTTCGTTTGAAAAATTAATAAGGTTCTTGAGCATGCAATATCCCTACCTCCCACCCCTCCCGCACAATATTAACACCTAATGGTTAACTCCATACTGTAGCGTGGTCGGAAATGAGCAAGGAGGCGTTTCTATTATGACAGCCTCGAACAATAGAGTCCGTAAATCATTGCATTTTCGCGACGTCATGCGAAGGCTTGCCTTTGTTTTCAAATGCAAGACGCCAAGCTTTCCGCCCACCCTACCGAAATTGATGCCGCAGGCATCTCAATAACTGAAACCCAGCAATGAATTTCTGTACGCCCCGCAAACTCAAGATCAAACAAGCATGATGAGCTGCTTACGCCACCAGGTGACGAACAAGGTCGAAGGGTTGCCTTTGAGGTTTTCAGCTTAGGGGGCTTGTTTTCGTCTGACAAGACCCACTGTCAAAACATTATCTCTCGAGATGTGACTTGCTCGACCACTCTTTAGCACTTTGTTCTGTGTACTTGTCCCTTGTGCCCACAGGCATAAATGTCACGTTAAGAGGAAGCTTTAGCTCGGGTGCTCCTACCTAAATACGTGTACAAAAGAGAATTCGTTTTTCTCAGCGACCACTCGACCAAATTTGACGAGGTTAGTTGCATTGTAAATAAAAGCTTAAAATTTAGTGCCTGCTTCTTTCTAATTTTTTATTTAGGTTGTCCATGTCAGAAATTTCCAAAAATAGCACATTTCTACAAAATGAACCTATCAAGTTTATAATTCTTTTACTCAGCAATCAAAAATGATATCACAATTCTGTGAATTGCTTAAAATAGCATATCTAAAAGGGGAAAATTTATATGTTACACGTGAATCTAAAGAAAAATGGAGTATTGTGGAAATAAAGCTTTTTCAGAACCCTTGTACACAACGTAACAAATACACCTAAGATAAAATTTCACATATCCAGATTATCCGCTTTGAATGATCTAATGGAGGCAATTTACAGAACCGCGATATCTACTATTGATGAAGACCTAATAATTTGTAAACTTCGTGCTTCTATTTCTTTCGAACTTCCCAATGTTGAAGTATAACAAAATTCAGCCCCTAAATCGAGATTCCGCTTCCATCAATCACTAGAATTTAACTTTTTCTCTCAATTACAACACATTTAATAACATCGGCTCTCGGGTTATTTCAGCAAAACATTTCTGCGTTTTACATGTATTTAAATGACTACATCGCGGTTGGGCCCGTGCTAAAGCTTCCTCTTAACGAAGCACAGGTTCTGCGTGTACCAGCGAACAGTGGACACAGGTATTTTATTGCACACTTAGATAACTGGTTACTCTATTTTGATATTGTTCTGTCTTCTTCGTCTCCAGGAATAATACAACCGCGATCACGAGGGCAGTCATCGCTTTTTACAAGATAAGTGGACAAACCGCTTCAGAGATAAAGAAAAGTGGTGGGCTCATATTTCAGCTCCTTCCACCTCATCCTTCCTTAGTGAAGAGTAACAGGTCATAGCAAGCTCTTCCTCGAGCCGACCTCTCGACCTTTATGTAAAAAAATATATCTTTCTCCTATTGATTTTTCACGCACAGAATAAATATAGTCAACTCAAAAGGTGAGTCAGTGCTGCTATTTGCTCCTGTTGTTCATACGTATAGAGTCGATGACTCCCACTGAGTAGCGTTGCCAACTACTGCTAGCGCAAGTATAAAAAAGGGACGGAGTACATCTGAAGAAGTGCTTACCACTTCTAAATAGTGCCTGCTCGAAGCGTGAGTATGATGTTCTTTTTGAACATGCTATTTGAACAGCCATATATAAACTTTATCTATGGTGCAGGTTCAATAATACAAGGAAGGTTTATTTGGGTGTAGCTGATCACATTTCTGCATATATGTATACGTAGCTTTATGTGCTTCGAATGAGAGTACCAGCAAATAGTCTTATTCGATCATTTCGCCGTCGCCATTTTTTCTCATTGCATTTTCGAAAATTGCGTCGGGGTCATATTGTTGTGATGCCTTTGTGGTATAACTCTTTTGATGCCATCGTTGTTGTTATGTCGTATTATTCAGACTTCGTCTTCCTAATAATGTCATGCCGTTGTCCTCATACTATCGCCGTCATTCCGACATCAACATACCGTCAATTCATCGTGATCGTCGTATTCCATCGACAATTACCATATTATTGTGCCCTTGCCATCACGCCACCGTCGGTATACCGTCGTTGTCATGGTAGGCTCGTTGCCCCATTGTCGCCACAAGGTCATCAATCGTCAACGTCATCATTAATCGTTTATATTTTTTCCCTTTCGTGAGTTCCGCCCTGAAACCGTCATGGTACAATTGCCGTCATTCTGTCATCGTCATTCCACAATCTTCATTTAGCGTTGTCATCACGTCGTTGCCATCGCTTTCGTCACGCCATCCTCATAGAGTCGTAGTCGAGATTCTGCACGTCGGTGACGTGTGGCAACATGGCGCAGAGAGTCGTCATAGGATTCCTTCCACAAGGCAGCTCCAACGGCATGACCGACGTCGTTTCTTCCACTGCCATGATTAAGCGAAGGTTACGCAGAGAAAGACCGCATCCCGTGTCTTGAATTTGATGAGAACGTACGTGGTATTCAGGCGTTCTGTAAGGCTATTTTTGTTCGGGTGGTAGGCAGTTGTCCTGCGGTGAGTTGCCTGGCTGTAATGCAACATGACCTGAGTATGCTCCGCCATAAAACATGTTCCCCAGTCGGTGATCAGAGCTTCAACCGCACTATGTCATAGCAGGATGTTCTGAACGAAGCATTGCGTCAGTTGCGGTGCCTTTCCGTACGGATTTCGTTTCGACGCAGCTGTTAACGTCTTCCGTAGCCACAATAATCTACCTTTTCCCGGATCCTGACATTGGAAATGGCACCAAGTCAATTGCGGTCTCCTAGAATGATCGACAAGATGGCTCGACTGCCTGCAACAATCCCGGTTGCCTTGTTTGTGCTGTCTTCCGTCACTACAGTCTCGACATGCCTTGACGTAGTGGGAAACGTCGGCGTTCAGTAGGACGCCCAGTTCCTCTGGACGGAGTGCTGAGGGAACAACAAGGAGGTAGTTAGCACTGACTGGTGAGAAGTTGCTTACGAGGACGTCCTGTTGTAGAGAAAACGAAGACAATCCTCACCTAAGTGTCCCGGGAAACGTTGGTGTTGCCTTCCAAGTACTCGACGAGGCTTTTTAGCGCTGGGTTTGCTCAATGCTCTTCTGTGGAAGTTTTCGTGCTTATTGTTCCCAGGAAAGCGTCGCATCCTCGTCCCCTTGCGGCGGCGGATCAATGCGGACACATGATAGGTAGTCGGCATCAGGCCTCATTCACACACCCCTCAAACGCTCCATCAGGTCACCATCAGGATACCTGTTTTAGTTAGGGGAGAGGTCTTCCGACCCATTTTCTCCTCAAAAACGGGTTGCCGGCGATGCAGAGCGGTGCTCGACGCTTCCCTCGCCAGCACCATGATTAGAACGCGGCCCGAACAAAATGGGTCAATTGGAAATTTAGGAGCCGTCGCTAAATACAGCCATGCTACAAAGCTAAAGCTACCAAGAGCAGCACCTGCTGCTCTCTTTACATCTGCGTTGCAGATATGGTTATTTTCCACGTGCGGTTTATGTACCAGTTTTACCATCATTTAAACATTATTTAACTGCAGATTATATTTCTCTAGGTATTGGCCAACAGGGGACCAATCAGTCAACACTGTACAAAAACCGTCATGCTGCCGACGTCACCACCTGCCGTGGTCTGTTCGTACACTGCTCCGTCGCGCCTGCTGTGCTTTTCTCTGACGTGACGGCGACGCGACGGAACATTTGACGGCTCTGTGAATGCGGTTTCAGAGTGCTTCCTTCCGGACTTGCAGATGACGGCGATGTGAAATTGAACGAATATAAGACTCCAAAGTGCGAGGCGTCCTGAAGGGTCTCTTAAATTTATCAGCCAACAATGCATGGTTCTCACTTACGACTTTGAAGAGCCCGTCCTACAGGTAAGGGCGTAATTTCGAGATAGCCAAAATAATGGCAAGACACTATTTTACCCTCGTAAAATAGTTCGCTTTCGCTTTCACCAGCGACCAGGTAGCGCAAACAATGACTCTTTCAAATCTGTCTTTCCACTGGAATAGGACGGCGCTGAGGCCTAGTCTGCTTCCATTAGTGTCAGTTTCGGTACTGGCTTCTTTATGGAAGTGGGTGAGTACAGGTGCTGACTGTAGGCATCGTTTAAGCTCTTGGAGTGCTTCGATTTGTGGCGTTAGCCACCTGAACGCATCGTCGGTTTCCGTGCCGTATGTTGAAGGCTCGGTGATGCGGGGAAAGTCGTTCACGAAGCACCTGCAGTAGGCACACAGAACAGCGAATCTGCGCACGCCCGTCTTGTCGATGGGCTGTGGAAAGTCAGCGATGGAAGATGTCGTCTGCTGATCAGGATGGACTCAAGATTTGCTGATGACGTCACCCAGAAACAGATGCTCATCGTAAGCGAAGCGACACTTTCCGGCTTTAAGGTGAGCCCTGATGACAAGATCGTTTCTAGCGCTGTCCCAAGCTGCCGGATGTTATCGTCGAAATTCCTATCGAAGACTGCTAGTGTTTGTCGAATCTTCGATTACTTCGAAAATCAGTCGTGGTATCTTTGGAGAATACTTTTGAAGTGTCGCTGCTTACTCATGGGGAGGCTCAGATTGATGTCGAAAGCTAGATCGGCAATTATGGCCGCCGAGGTAGGCGCAGAAGAATCTCACAGGACAAAAGCATTTCTGGTTTCCATATATTTCTGGATGAATATGATCGTCGTGCCCTTTCTAAGGTTTTTGTACTGCTTGCATTACTTGCATATGTAAAGAGCATTACTTTCGCTCTTCCGCCGCGCAGTGCAGCGATTCGTCCGGCGGTGTCGATTTCGAGGTTTAGCCGCAGATGTTGATAACCTTCGACGACGCCTTCTCTGTCTCAGTGCGTTTTGGTGGCGACGGAAATAACTATACTGATAATAATGATACAAGACGGGACACTGACCTGTCCTTTGAGCAGGATGTATATATGCTGGCATACTACATGCCACAACCACGTTCTCAAAAGTGACGCGCGCCGTAGTGGTGGACTCCACGTAAATTTTGACCACCAGGAGTTTTTTGACGTGCACCTAATACGAGTTAAGAGGTGCAGCTGTGGCTTAGAGGTCGAACATCGCTCCCGCGTGCAAGAGGACCATGGTTCGAATCCCGGTGCCACGCAATTTTCCACCGGATTAGAAAAATATCCGCATGCTGATCAAATTGCATAAGCAGGCCTGGAGTGTGGCCTGATCCCGCTGACCAGAACCGGCAGCGCACTCCCTCACCAGAGCAGAATTGGCCACCCTGGTGCAGTACTTGGCCACAACCTCGTATATGAATGCAACGATCAAACCCCCGCCCTCAGTTTCCAGTAGCTGCGAAGCAACTGACCACGGCGGCGGTCATACCTGTGACGCAGCAGAAGGTGTTACGAATCTCTGGGTCCGGACAGGCCGCCATCCGTATCTGAACCTGGCAACCTTTAACGCTAGAACGTTACCTTGTGAGGCGAGTCTAGCAGTGCTGTTCGAGGAATTACCGGACAGTAAATGGGATATAATAGGGCTCAGTGAGGTTAGGAAGGCAAAAGAAGCATATACAATGCTGAAAAGCGGGCACGTCCTGTGCTACCGAGGCTTAGCAGAGATACGAGAACTAGGAGTCGGATTCCTGATTAATAAGGATGTAGCTGGTAACATACAGGAATTCTATTGCGTTCACGAGAGAGGGGCAGGTCATGTTCTGAAACTTAATTAGAGATACAAATTGAAGGTCGTACAGGTCTACGCCCCTACTTCCAGTCATGATGACCAGGAAGTCAAAAGCTTCTATGAAGACGTAGAATCGGCGATGGGTAAAGGCAAAACAAAATACGCGATACTGGTGGGCGACTTCGTTGCCAGGTTAGGCAAGAAGCAGGCTGTAGACAAGTCAATGGGAGAATATGGCATAGGTTCTAGGAATAGCAGGAGAGAGTTATTAGTTTGCAGAACAGAATAATATGCGGATAATGAATGCCTTCTTCCGCAAGCGGGACAGCCGAAAGTAGACGTGGAGGAGCCCGAACGGTGAGACTAGAAATCAAATAGACCTCATACTCTGCGCTAACCCTGGGATCATACAAGATGTGGACGTGCTCAGCAAGGTGCGCTGCAGTGACCATAGGACGGTAAGAACTCGAATTAGCCTATACTTGAGGAGGGAACGGAAGAAACTGGTACATAAGAAGCCAATCAATGAGTTAGCGGTAAGAGAGAAACTAGAGGAATTCCGGATCAAGCTACAGAACAGGTATACGGCTTTAACTCAGGAAGATGAGCTTAATGTTGAAGCAATGAACGACAATCTTATCGGTATCACTAAGGAGTGTGCAATAGAAGTCGGTGGTCATTCGTTAGACAGGATACCAGTAATCTATAGCAGGAGACAAAAGATCTGATTAAGCAACGACAATGTATGAAGGCCTCTGACCATACAGATCGAATAGAACTGGCAGCACCTTCCAAGTTAATCAACAAGCGTAAGACAGCTGACATAAGGAAGTATTGTATGGATATATTTAAACATGCTCTCAGAAACTGAGGAAGCCCAAAAGCCGTGAAGAAGAAACTAGGAATAGGCAAGCATCAGATGTATGTGTTAAGAGAGAAAGCTGGCAATATCATTACTAATATGCATGAGATCATTCGAGTGGTTGAGTCCTATAGAGATTCGTACAGTACCAGTGGCAACCACGACGATAATGGAAGAGAGAATAGTCAAGAGAATTTGAAATCCCACAAGTAACGCCGGAAGAAGTAAGGAAAGCGTTGGGAGCTATGCAAAGGGGGAAGGCAGCTGGAAAGGATCAGGTAACAGCAGAATTGTTGAAGGATGTTGGACAGATTGTTCTGGAAAATCTTGCCACCCTGTATACGCAATGCCTCATGACTTCGAGCGTACCGGAATCTTGGAAGAACGCTAACATAATCCTAATCCATAAGAAAGGGGACGCCAAAGGCTTGAAAAATTGTAGGCCGATCAGCTTACTGTCCATTGCCTACAAAGTATTTACTAAGGTAATTGCAAATAGAATCAGGAACACCTGAGACTTCCGTCAACCAAAGGACCAGGCAGGATTCCGTAATGGCTACTCAACAACATACCATATTTACACTATCATTCAGGTGATAGAGAAATGTGCCAAGTATAACCAACCCTTACATATAGCTTTCATCGATTACGAGAACGTGTTTGATTCAGTCGAAACCTCAGCAGTCATGGAGGCATTACGGAATCATGATGTAGACGAGCCGTATGTAAAAATACTGAAAGACATTTATAGCGGCTCTACAGCCACCGTAGTCCTCCATAAAGAAAGCAACAAAATCGCAATAAAGAAAGGCATCAGGCAGGGTGCTACGATCTCTCCAATGCTAGTCACAGCGTGTTTACAGGAGGTATTCAGAGACCTGGATTGAGAAGAATTGGGGATAAGAGTTAATGGAGAATCCCTTAGTAACTTGCGCTTCGCTGATGATATTGCCTTGCTTAGTAACTCAGGTGACCAACTGCAATGCATGCTCACTGACCTGGGGAGGCAAAGCAGAAGGGTGGGTCTGAAAATTAATCTGCAGAAAACTAAAGTAATGTTTAACAGTCTCGGAAGAGAACAGCAGTTTACGATAGGGAGCGAGGCACTGGAAGTGGTAAGGGAATACATCTACTTAGGACAGGTAGTGACTGCGGATCCGGATCATGAGAGGGAAATAATCAAAAGAATAAGAATGGGCTGGGGTGCGTTTGGCAGGCATTCTCAGATCATGAACAGCAGGTTGCCATTATCCCTCAAAAGAAAAGTGTATAATATCTGCGTCTTTCGGATACTCACGTACGGGGCAGAAACCTGGAGGCTTACGAAAAGGGTTCTAATTAAATTGAGGACGAGGCAACGAGCTATGGTAAGAAGAATGATGGGTGTAACGGTAAGGGATAAGAAAAGAGCAGATTGGATGAGGGAGCAAATGCGAGTTAATGACATCTTAGTTGAAATCAATAAGGGCATGGGTACGACATGTAATGGGGAGGGAAGATAACCGATGGTCATTAAGGGTTACTGACTGTATTCCAAGGGAAGGGAAGCGCAGCAAGGGGCGGCAGAAAGTTAGGTAGGCTGATGAGATTAAGAAGTTTGCAGGGACAACATGGCCACAATTAGTGCATGACCGGGGTAGTTGGAGAAATATGGGCCAGGCCTTTGCTCTGCAGTGGGCGTAACCAGGCTGATGATGATGATGATGATGATGATGTTGGTTTGGGTGATGATGATTATTGTTAGGATGATGATGAATACGCGTTGAACGGGCGTTTTTGCATTTCCCCCACATCAAAATGCCGCTCTTGAAGACGGGATTTGATCTCGGGATCTCATGTTTAGCATCGCAAAGGACAAACCGCTAAGCAACCACGGCAAGGCTACTTGAATATAAGAAACCAGAGAATACGTGACTTTGTTAGAAAGCTGGAACACTGTGCCAATCATGTGTTAAGCGGTGCCGTAGTAAAAACCGCGAGGAAGCTCACCCATTCATTTTTTCTTTCAAATTTGGTTGTAGTTGAGTACAGTTTCAAATGTTTCGTATGGCTAGAAAGGCTCCACTCAAGCGTTCTGTAATGCTATAGATGCGTTTTCGGCAATGCTTCCTTTGGTTTCATGCGCCTGTGCGTATATTAAACTTGGTTTGTTGATACAAAGGTGTTATTGTAGTTTCTAGCTTCCCAGAAAACTCCACGCTGTTGACAGAACATGGATAGCGTGTGACCTTTTTAATGCAAACGCTAAAAGAGAGCGCAGTGAACTAAAGAGCTTGTGCAGAAGCTTTGTTCTCAATGTGTTAAAATTACATGCACTGCTCCGCGGAAATAATGTACCTTTTACTTTAGCTGGTAAGATTACGATCACGGCTTGCTATGCGAGAGCAAGGACGTGTTTCCGTTTTTATGACCCGTTTTAGACAGCAGTCACCGCGTTTTGCGTGTGTTTGTGTGTATGTGTGCCGAATGGTTAGTTCTGACTATGAGCTGATGGCCCTTGCAGCTTTTTGGCCCGTCACTTTTACAGCGGGTTCACTTAAGCTTCATTGCCCGTAACGCTCGTCAAGTAATTTCGAAGTGTAGTAGCTTTGGCACGAATAAAAAGATGACCTCACACCACCAATCCTTGTCTTTTTTTTTGCTACCGGTTTGCCACACAAGAGGGTATAATTTATTTTTACATAAGTACTATTCTTGTAAATATTCTCTTGGTAAACAGCCGGCGCGAAAAAATTGCGAGATTGGTGATGCTTCATGTCTTTTTATTCAAGTGCAAGTAGTGGAATATCTTAACTGCCAGTGTTTCGTTACTATCCACGCCTTGGCCACTACCTTGTATAATCAAGTTTGAATGTATTGCTTTAATGTAAGCACCACCTGTCAAACTGCAACGCGTAGTTTTGATCAAAGGCAAACAAAATTCGCCAACAAAGCCTACAAACAGATGCACAGAAGACGCGGTATCAGCGGGAACATATTTCACTGGGAAAGCTTGCAGTATTAACTGTTTTTAGCACCTTGCTATTTACCTTAAATCTAGCAAGTATGGCGCCCGATAACGGTTGTCCCAGATTACTTTAAATAAACACCTTCTCCACTACGGAGAAAAACAAATTCCTTGTTTTACTAACAGCATTTCCGAAATCTATATGTACGGCTGCTTATATAATGCATTCATTCACAGTAATCTAAATTATTGTATTGCTTCCTGGGGTCAAACATATCATTGCCACCTTTCTTCCCTCCAACATGTACAGAATCAAGCCATTCGCATTCTCACCTGGAGCAACCGACGTTCACATGTTACTGATCTGTACCGGAAACTGCACATACTGAATATTGACAATCTAATCAAATTTAATGTCTGCACATTTGCTTATCAAGCAGTTAAAGACCATAACCCTCTCAAATTTGTTCTTATCCCACACCTCACTAACTGAAATATTACGCGCTTTTCCTCCAATAACAATTTCATACTCCCTAAGGTACAAACTAACTAGGGTTCACAAAGAGTAGCATTTGTTTAATTCAAACTTTGGAATTCATTGCCTTTTAACATCAAATGTGCCTTTTCTATATCGTCATTCAAACATCACCTTCGCATTTTCATGTTTAACCTATAGCTCCGTTTATTGAATATGTCTTTTAAAACACAACTTTAGTTCTGTCGTTTCTAATACTGTTTGCTTCGTTTCTTACTTCTGCTTAAGCCTTATCCCTACCGTTTTATATTTTCCACTGTATTATTCTTTTGCATCATTATGTATTTGCATTTGTATTTGCATTTTCGTATTTTTATAACTCGCTGCCCTTTTGTTGTCCAGTAGTATTAGTGTTCTTTTTAACATTATAAAAAGTCCCCTACAGTGTTTACACTATGGGACTTTTTTCTGTACTAAATATCAATATTTTTGTATCTGCACTAAGTATTCAATAAACTTCAAACCTATGGCGCGTAACAAGTAATTACAGGAAGTGTGCCGTTTTGGGGGACGCGTTCATGACGTTCAGGACATTTCAACTTACGAATTGCAGCCAGCAAGTTAGCAAGGCGCATTCAGTTGGAATTATTTTACAGGACGACACGAATTTTGAAATATTCTTTGTCAAAGTGTGCAATAAGATGCCTGGGCGGTCCAGTTACTTTCGCTCTTCTATGCATAAAATCGCTTTTAAAAGTAAGTGGAACAGTGCGTTGCTACCGTTAATTTAGTGGTGCATATCTCGAAACTTGTTCAATCCGCCACAAGCGAAGTATATTGATTTTGTAAAACTTAATAATTACCCCATATATAGACGAAGCTCAACATCAGTGGCTGATGTAAGTAGTCTCAAAGAGGATTATACCGTTACTTTATGCCCAGCAACAGTGTTAGTGAGCGTGACTGGATAACGCGCGATGAAACAGAATAAAATTGCACATAAGACTTAAACAAAAATACGTGGGCTCATAGATCTCTGAAGCACACCAAGCTATTTGTGGAATATATTTTAGTGGAATTGAGTCACTTGAAAAAATTTTAATGCTAACTATGGAGATTAACTTGGCTTAAACCTGTTGACTGCATGTTCTCTACTGTCATAACTTTGTTTCCCGTGGCCCGCCCCCTTATTGATACCCAAATATTTGAAACCCAATTACAGTTTCGCTTAGAATGGGTCAATGTTAATACAGCCAAAATAAGTATCCAAGCAGTTCTGGTAATGCAAGCCAACTGCGGACACTGAATACGTGGTGCCGAATGTTAGTACACCTCCAGCCCCTGGAATGTACTCTGAAATAAGTTACCTCTTCTTTTCAGTAAACGAAGCAGGCGCGAGGGATCTGCGTGTCCTTGTCCTTGCGGACGAATTTAGTGAAGAGATTATCAAGCGCTGTCCCATTGTTCTCCCTTGATCAGCAAGGTGTAAGTCTGCATGCTATTACCTTGAACCTTTTCCAAGAGGCTCTTTGTAAATGCGGCTGGAATAATATGACCTCATCATTCTGTGAATATGTGTGCGAAAAGGAAAAGTGCCTGTCGACTGGATGTGCCACGTCTATTTGAAATACAGGAGTAAAAAGACCTCGTCATATAAGATGAGGATTCACCATTTTTACGGTAATATTATTACGGTATCACTATTACTACGCTATAGTCTTTCTCACAAATGTTAAAAAGAAGGGACGCAGTAGAGGTATTCACCTACTTTCAGGTGCCACCCTAAGAAATACGAATGAAGCAGAGCGTCTTCGAAGAAGCAAATAGTTGCATGAAAAATTATGCAATACTGCGCGAAAGAGTAATTAGTTCAGAAATTTAAATATCGTCATTAGACATCACCACACACAAAAAAAACTTCTATTCGTGCCCCGCGCCGCCTAGTGGAATTGGAAAGTGACGGCTGGCTTTTCCAACTCTACGTGTCTGCCGCTTCTGCCGCACGCGTGAAAAGATCCATAGGTAGCACTTATTACTATGAAACTAGCCACGACCAGCACAAAATACTTGCCTAACGTTACGTTTCTGACGTTCTTGTGGCGATTGCTACGTGTATTTAGCTGGCTGTGGTGAGGGCACGCGAAACGAGGCACGTTTATCCCATCAAATATACCGTGTGTTTCAGCTAACACTTTAGAAGTAATAATGAAGTTGCCTGTGGCAGATACCACAATACTAGTCCATGAGCTGGTGTACTCAATGAGGCGGACATTACTCGCAAGAGAAGAGAGAAATAACTTTTATTTTCTCGGTAATCCGAGTCAGGACCCGGTTCACCTTAGGCGGGAGGATTCCTTACTCCAGGAACCCTCTGGCCTGGGCTGCCTCCACTGCCCGGGCACCGAGACTGCGTTGGTCGTCCACGTCTTCAGAGGAAAGCTTGACCTCCCAGGTTTCAGTTGTGTTGTAGATGTGCAGTGAGTTGGCTGCTGTTTTTGTGATTCTATGGAGAGTCCTTGTTTGCAGTCGTCCTGCAGAACTTGTGAAGTTGGGTCTGTGGATGTGTCACCTAGTGGACAATTCTAGAACCTGTGTTGCTGGGTGTCTGCGACGTCGCAAAAGGTGCGTGTTTATACTCCGAAGAGTATAGTATTTGCATAATTATTCCGTGTGCATCGGTGTTTGTCTCTAGGCGGCGCAGCATGGCTTCTTTTTCTTTGCACAAATTCTAACGTAGTGAAGGTGCGTTCTGCTGCTGAGTTGGTGGTGTTACACAAGCTCGGAGCATTTCACGGCGTTGTCATCAACGTTGGGAGGCGGCTTCGTCTGGGATGACAGGAAAATCCGGCTGCTACGCCCGCTGGCAGCGGCCTGTGCCGCCTCATTTCGTGTCATGTCCTAATGGCCTAGAATCCAGTTGATATGAGTGTCGGGGACCGGGATGCGTGCGATGTGATTTCGATTGATCTTGAGTGCCGTATCTGATATGCGTCCTTTTTATAGTTGCCAGCTGCTGCTTGGGAATCTGTTAGGATTACCGATACTTCAGGGCAAGTTGTTATTGCCAGAGGGATTGCCGTTTCTTCTGCAATGTCGGCGGTTCTTGCTCAGATGGTGACAGCTGTGAGTTCTTTACCTTGGTAATCCATGACGCTTAGGGCAAAGGTGCTTCATTTAATATGCCAGGAAACATTGGTGTACCTGATATCAGGGCGCTCGCGTATTTCTTGCAGAGTGCGCGGATTATGCTTTTCCAACACGCCTTATGATAAATTGGATGCATAATGTACGGATACTTGCAAAGGTCATATAGTCCTGGAGTGCGGGCGGGACTTTTGCTTTCTAGACTGTGTCGGCTATGTAGCTGACGCTTTAGTTGAATTTGCGCAAAAGTGCAGGTCCATTGGGTGCCAGCTTGAGCCGCTCTATTTGGGCGATTTGATGAGCCTCAGCAAGCTCTTCATATGCATTCTGGACGCCGAGTTTGAGGAGTTTCTCCGTTGATGTCATGGGTCAAGGGTCAAGGCTACTCTGATTGCTTTTCGAATAACAACATTGAGTTTCTTGATTTCAGCCGAATTAAGTGGCAAGTAGGGAGCTCCCTATTTGATAAAGCTGGTTAGGAGGACTTGGATTGTCCTTAGTATGGCGTTTTTCTTGAGTCCACTTCTTCGGTTTTTGACCCTCTTGAAGAGGTGCGTAAATTGTGACAGTGGGCATTACAGATGCGGGAGAGTGGCCACCCCTGATCAGTCCATCTGGATATGAAGTCCAAGTACGCGTGGGGAGTCGATTGCAGGGATTTTCATTCCGTTGAGGGAGACGCTAGGATCGGGTTCGACATAGTTGGGGAGTTGCTTCCGAGACCGCAGTCGCGGAGAAATTTTTCTACAGTTTCGACGGCTTCTCGTAGATTCTGTTCTCGTTGTCCCATAGTATGTCTTTCGGTCCGCAGCGCGCTGTCGTCGGCGTAAGGAGAATGGTATGGCGTGTTGTTGCACCCGCTACCGGCGGCCTTGAACTGAAAAGTAAGCAGTTAAGACGACGAAAACTACTTTTGTAGTTCAGTTCTGCCCTGAGGGACTTGAAATCAATTACTATTCGCTCGACGTGCACACAATAAGCAGTAAGCGACGGCACAGCGCTGTGCCAACATATGTGCACCTGTCGGTCGCATTCGCTATGTAGATGGGAAGGTCTGTAGGTGTCGATATGCTGACGCATGTCCTAATTCAATAGATGGACTGCTTACATCTGCGTCAAACGGCAAACAATGAGATGGGTTATTCGGTACAGCAGCATCAACAATTGCCTCACTCAGTCATATACCAACTGTGTCGGCAAAGGCATCCGCTTTTCGCGCGAGAACACCGCCAATAAATGAGCACTTATGTGAGCACAGTTTTCTCTAATAATTCTTTATCGCACGAGCTAAGTGTTAGTACAATGAGGTTAGTGATACAGGAGAACCAGTAATAAATTAACAGCCCGTAAAACACGTATCGGGATCACAACTGCCGTTGCCTAAGCGGCTCGGCGGCTGATGCTCACGCGTCTCAAGGTGGAACAACGCGGCTCATATAAGCAGATACGCAGCTTCTGCAACGTTTAGACATTGTTTCATGTCACCGATGCACCTTTCCCTGAATATTTGGAGCTAACGACTTCTGACTGTAGATGTTGATGTAAACAAATGTACCGCTTTGGTAAATCCGACGTGGAAGGCTTCGGTAGAAGACTTCTTGAATATGCGAAGTGTTTAAAGAATGTGTCACAATAACACAAAAAGCAAGGTACAAGTGCGAAAATCAACCGCAATACACTCTTTGGCAGCCACGTCAGCAGACGGAACTTAGCGTGTGCATTTATCGGCGGCACTGTTAGCACAACAGCGCAGTCAATCCCGCTTACCCAGTATTCGGTGACTGTTGCATGGCTTCCCAGGAATGACATACTGTAGCGTAAAAGCCATTACTAATTATCTGAGACCCAAAAACCGCACAACCAATGCGCACTCAACAAAGGCGCAAGAACAAATCAACAGGCGAAAGCCTCGGCACCTTTCCAAAACGTCTCCAGCGGCGTGTGGCAGAGGGCAGCATAAGAGTCTAAAAAAAATTGAGGGACTTTAATGAAAAAGGCGGATTCCATGGGAACTGCTTCGGCTTCAGTTTCCCAGCTTCCCACGTGGTTGCCTCGTATGCATGGGGGATGGCGCAACATTGCAGATGGAGTACTGCGGAACGGTGCGGCGTCATTGGTGGGATTTTTAGAACAATTAGAAGATTGTGATCGGCCGAGGCTACAGTGTAGTAGAATACGGTTGAGTGGGACGAGCGGCTGGGGTGGCGCGTGCTTTGCAGTGAGGCGTGCGTAGACGAAAAATAGTGCGATCGCGCTGCGATCGAACTGGGTTGGCCCGCATCAAGGTTGCGCCGTTGGAAACTGCTGGCGATACCGCTCTGGGGGTCGCTCGTACGGCTTCGCGCTATACTGTTTGCGATTAGAGCGCTCAAATGATATTTATAATTGCACATGACATGCATTTATGCCTTAGGAAAAGGCGTCTTTCTTCCTCTGCTTTATTTCATTTTACTGATTTTTAATGCCGCTCAGTGACTACGCGTGCATTGCGGCCGCCGTGTCGCGCGGGCGTAATTGAGTCGCGATCGTCGGATCTCCTGGCACACTTTCGCTCGCACGTGGAGAGCAAGACGCGTGGCGACGGTGTTATCACCCTTGGACTTTATACGTACGGGACATCACGGCGACGGCCAGATAAGAAATGTGCGTGTAGTGTCTATTTATTTGCAATAAAAATTTTAAAAATACAGCAGATCCAACGAATTGATGTCTTAATAGAATGAAGCTTTCTGTGGATGGAAACGCGAGTACACACACGCACGCACACATGCCTGGGCCCACACAATTTATACACATTCTTTTGTTATGCGAAGTTAGTTATAACTAGCTACGGCGATGGAAACCTTGAACGCATCATGGTTTTAGAGGCTGCATCCGCATACGCACGTAGCAACATACGAATTTCTTTCTATTCTATCCGCAAGACGCGTTTGCTTCCTCGTTACGGTGCAACCACGGATGCGCAAAGGTGGCCTTTTGGTTCGTTTTTTACCCTTGGGTGACCGGCGCTGCTCCTGTCGTTGTTGCACGGAGGCGAACGCCATCTGATGGTTGCGCAAGGTATCCACTAGCCCGAGCGGCACCTCCGCTCCGCTCTGTGGGGTTTGCCTTTTCGGAAAAAGCACTGCGAAGCTGATGCCACGGCCACAAAACCCGGCGAGAGTCACCAATAAAAGGCTCACTTTTGATATCTCCATGCTGCAAGAATGTAACATTGATTTAAGAGTGTGTAGGTTGGAAGCAATAGATTCTGTGGCAATACGTTTGTGAGGCAATGCTCTTTAGCCTCTCTAGCTTTAGCACCATTTTATGTCAAAGAAAATTCAAAGGACTTGCTCACACGTATTTCTCGTCAGGGAGAGTACGTTCGTATGAATAAAACAGTAAAATTATACTTCAGTAAAAATTATGTGTGCTACGGTAATTAATTAGTAATTCATTTCCCACTCCTTCCAGAATATTAAAAGGCTACTAAGGGCTGTTCGTCGGGTTTACAGCAACAAATCAGATTTTTCAGGCATCATATTCAGCGTATCAAGAATGATACGTTGGGCTTTCTCGAGTTAATATCCAAACATACATTACACATATATTAAATGCTGTTGTAGAGCACACTTAAGACATAAAAACCTAATGTGCCCGATCTTTCCATCTTGTTTGCACAAGACTTTTAGAACACACACCCAGCCAACGTAGCACATAATTAAATGCTGCTCTTCTGTTCAACAGAAATGGTGCATGACCTAAAACAATCAAAACAAGCGTGGTCCTCAGCATAATTTGCAACATCAGGTAGTACCCGCGGCACGACCAAAATCAGAGTGGACGTGCTGTAATTTGTTTGATATTCACCAACCGCCGTAGGCACGCTTCAAACGCTATCGCGCTACACGAAGTCCAATTTCTTTTTAATTATACTAATACAAGCCCTGTTACTTACACAGGGTTGCATTGTAAAAATAATGAAATATATCTATAGCGGCTCCACACCCACCGTTGTCCTCCGTAAAGAAAGCAACAAAATACCAGTAAAGGAGGTGTCAGGCAGGGAGATACAATCTCTCCAATGCCATTCACAGCGTGTTCACAGGAGGTATTCAGAAACCTGGATTTGGAAGAATTGGGGAGAAGAGTTAATGGAGAATACTTTAGTAACTTGCGATTCGCTGATGATATTGCCTTGCTTAGTAACTCAAGGGACCGATTGCAATGCATGCTCACTGACCTGGACAGACAAAGTAGAAGGGCGGGTCTAAAACTTCATCTGCAGAAAAATAAAGTAATGTTTAAGAGTTTCGGAAGAGAACAGAACTTTACGATAGGCAGCGAGGCACTGGAAGTGGTACGGGAATACATCTACTTAGGACAGGTAGTGACTGCGGATCCGGATCATGAGAGTGAAATAATCAAAAGAATAAGAATGGACTGGGGTGCGTTTGGCAGGCATTCTCAGATCATGAACAGCAGGTTGCCATTATCCCTAAAGAGAAAAGTCTATAATAGCTGTGTCTTACCAGTACTCACCTACGGGGCAGAAACCTGGAGGCTTACGAAAGGGTTCTACATAAATGGAGGACAACGCAACGAGCTATGGAAAGAAGAATGATGGGTGTAATGTTAAGGGGATAAGAAGAGAGCAGATTGGGTGAGAGAACAAACGCGAGGTAATGACATTTTAGTTGAAATCAAGAAAAAGAAATGGGGGGAGCATGGGCAGGGCATGTAATGAGGAGCGGAGATAACTGATGTTCATTGAGGGTTACAGACTGGATTCCAAGAGAAGGGAAGTGCAGGAAGGTATTGCAGAAAGTTAGGTGGGCGGAGGCGATTAAGAAGGTTGCAGCGACAACGTGGCCACAATTAGCACATGACCGGGGTAGTTGGAGAAGTATGGAAGAGGTCTTTGCCCTGCAGTGCGAGTAGCCAGGCTAATGATGACGATGATGATGATGCTTTAATAACATGTATACCACTAGATAACTCTAGCTTTAGAATCACGCCACACCATTTATTCCAATGGTTCATAATATAAATATATAGGTCATAAGAATAGATCATAATAGAATAGATCGTAAAATAAGATAAACAGTGTTGTTGCGTAATAAAAGTTGATAGGCCTATGCCATAAATTCATCAGCCTTTAGACTTACATTGGCTGAGAGAGGGAGAGAAAGAAACGTTCATTATTCAAAACTGGTTCCCGAGCGAGGCCCGGTATCACCTAAGGTGGGAAGGCTCCTTAGTCGAGAAACCCTCTGCCTTCGACTGCCCTCTTAGCCCTAGGGCCTAGTTGCCATTGGTCTAGCAGGTCCCCGAGGGCGAGCTTAGCCTCCCACGTTTTCAATACGTGGTCTTTGTTTTCTTCTTGTGCTCGTTTCGCATGCGCTTCCGGTTGCATTTCGCTCCCTTCCTGCCGCGGGCATTCCGGGATCAAGTTTGCTAGGATGTCGGTTACGTTGCAGAGTGCGCAGAGGTAGCCGTAGAACGTCTGGTTGAGGCGGTGCATTAACGTTCCGTGAGTTTCCATGTTACTTTGTAGGCGTCTAAGTACCATGCTTTCTTCTCTGGCGAGTTTAGGGTGCAGTGGAGGGTGCACCCAATGTTCGAGCCTTTAGTGTTATAATATTGCCGAATAGTTGGTGGGTACGGCCTTCAGCTATTCTTTCTGCGCAGTACTGACTGCGACAGTACCGTTTTTCTAAAGTGAGGACCAGCATCTTTTTTGTCTAGCCTGATTTTTCCTGACATACTTGCATTTCCCCACTACGGGGAACTCGACAACAATGGAGTGGTTGTGAGGTGCTCTTTAGGAAGGAGGTGCGCGGTCGTACGAAAATGTAATAATTTCAAAAGCAATCTTAAAGGAATTGAAGGTTTTTGACCAAAAAGTTAAAAAACATACTCAGTAACCGTGCCTTAACTTCCTTTTCCATCTAGATTTTTATTCCGCACTTTACTGCCACTCGATTGCCCCGCAGAAATACCACACAACGGTCCGATCACCAACACAAATCGTGCTCTCGACCGTCTCAATTTAACAAATTGATGGAGTGCAGGCTCACGGGAACGGGAAAGAATCGCAACGCTAACAAAGCGACTCCAAAAAACATGGAAACTTGCTGTAGTAACACCAATATACACAAAAACCTAATAATTCAAACGGCAAGAAAAAAGCTCAGTGCCATTACACTCTGTGAATGTGGGTGACATTATATACGCTGATAAACTATATTGGCTTAAATAAAAACACATACCGCATGAATACTCATTTTCTACCGTGTATAACATTTCGTCACTAAGTTGACCGTAGCTTTGTGATCCCTAAGGTGGACTCGGCATTAGCAGCCTATCACCGCCTTCGCACCCATTCCCACTCACTCAGTCGTTGTTCGTAAGCATGTTTTTCTTCCTCTGTCCGCACAATTCGCGGCTTACGCATTATACAGCTGGAAGGCAATTGTGATAACGTGCCGGCGGGCCCATGCAGTGTGCGACGTCACCAGCCAAAGGGAGACACCCAGGTGGTTGTTTTCAGTTTGCCGTTCTTGATTTATTTTATTTATTGCTATTTTGTTTGTAGGGAGACTCTATCATAGAGTCATCTGCGGACGATGCATAGATGGTTAGTGGCCAGGGTATGCCGCAGCTGTGAGGCCAGCTCCGACGACGCACAGGTGGTGAATGGAGAGGTATACCGACGATACGCTCTTCCTTTCTGTCGAGACTGAAGCGTTTTTATGCGAAGCATATTACTAGAGCTCAACCCAGCTCCTCAGGCGCGGCGGTGTCGCCTTCAAGGCTGACCACGTGACACCGTGACGTCACGACAGAGGAGAAACGGGGCTCCAACTCGCGCCGTCGCTCGCGGCGTCGCGGCGGTATATAAGCAGCTGTGCTTGTTTCTAGGTGGCTTTGGCTCAACTCTTGCAAGATGGGCTGGGTGGGAATCGAAGCAGGGTCTCCGGAGTGTGAGACGGAGACGCTACCACTGAGCCACGAGTACGATGCTTCAAAGCGGTACAAAAGCGCCTCTAGTGAATGCGGTGTTGCCTTAAAAACGAGCTCTTTCTAAGGGTCAGGCGTGTGTCGCTTGCTCAGGCGCACATTTCGTTGCCGCGCCGAACGCTGCCTTGCTCGACGCTCACCGCGTCCAATGCGGGGTGCATAGTCGCTGCGCCGTAGCCCATTGTCTTACATCCCTTGGCGGGTCGACGGGAACGCTGTCGCGTTCCACTCTTGAAGGCGAAGCAGAGTAACGCATGAGTTGTTTCTTCGTCTAGCCGAACCAAATATAGCCAAGCAACAGCAGTTCCCCAGGCTAAACAGTGGTTCAACAACTAAAATAAAGGCTAGTATGCTTCGCATCCTGGGCTTAACCTTAGCTAAGCCACAGCCATTTTTTGGTCTACGCGCTTATTCTACCCACGAAGCGATACGCTTGAATCTAGCGTATAACAGCTCCGCTGTAAAAGCTTTGGCAACGCTTAAGCTTCGCCTGTAAGAGTAGGACGCGACAGCTATAAGGTTGCCGTGATGTCGTTTCTCATCACTGAGCCAAAAACCAGAAAGCATTCACTAAGACCCCCTCTAACGCACTTCAACCAACGAGCCTTCGTGACTGTTTCGCATCCCGAAAGTGCTCGCTCCATGTTCCACCCAAATCGCAATTTCCTTTTCAGCTGAATCATTTTCCCTTAGTTACGGGAATCTCTGTGAGACATTCTGCGCCAGTGTGAACATTCTTTGGCCTGTTAACAAATTTTATTAAATCTTTACGTCCATGGGGAGTTTTCCTTTATGCCCAACGCGTGAACAACGCTGATAACTCCGGATTTTGCGTGCAACAAGGCCCATAAGGCTATCGCTTTAGAAGTGTTTCAGAACCTGTGAACGTTCCTCAAGCAGCTGCATCATAACATAGTTTTATCGAAAGAAATGTCTTTTTGACACATTCAACCTTTATGCGCCATTTTCTAAAAGACTTCTATGACAGCGAAGTTTCTACTTGACAGAACGTTGTTTGAACATCTCTTGCCTTTCTTGTGTCCGTGTACCTCTGAGGCGTGGCTTCTTTGTCCGTCGGCGAAGGACGTGGGCCACCTCGGAGGTCTGCCAGATCTGACGACATCAGTAGTGGCCGTGTGAAGAAAGCGGACTGATCCTCACAGCCACTCCGATAGCGAGGACACCCTTATCTACTCACTGAGCAGCGAGGAGACCTTCGACGGTGATTCCCAACTTGTTGTGAGCCGTAAGGTTAAGAGACGTTACACCAGGATCTCTTCGTCCTCGAGCACATTGAATGAACGACCGCAACTGAGGCCTGTGACCATTGCCATCCTTTTTGTTCCTCCTGTGCCCGACGGGAACATGAAACACCTCAACAGGCAAACCGTATCGGCGGAACTGGAAGGATAGGTGCCAAATGAAATTACTGATATCGGAGTGAGTACATGTAATGTCGTACTGGCGATTGTCACGCACGAGGCCGCGCTGAATACGCTGCCCAACGTCACTGACCAGGACGGAATGAAGGTCCGTTCCCACGTCCCGCTGAGTTCTCATGTCATCACTAGTGTCATCTACGAGGTAGATGCCGCCATTCCCAGCTCCGACATTGAAGTTCTTGTAAAACCAGCCAGTGAAGCTGCTGTCATCAATAGTTTTACCCACCTGTGCAACTCAAGTTCTCTGAAAATAGTACTCAAGAAAGCCGAAATGGTGGGCCATTTTGGGCTTCCTGTACGACCATTCGTACCGAAGCCACTACAATGCCTCAAATGCATGAAGCTCCGCCACGTCAGATGCGTATGAACGAATACATCAGTGTGTTCTCTCTGCGCTGAAAGCCACTCCGCGAGTGATTGCAGGCCAACTGTTCTTAGATGTTCGAATCTTCATGGGTCCCATGAAACTTCGTCACAGAATTTCCCAAAGATCAAAAAAGAGGATGTGAGACGGGGCTAGTTGGTATTCCATGCTGAAATGACTGGCGCGAAAGTAAAGACGGGACACTAATAAGGCGACAAGTACCAGCACTTGTCCTTGTCACCTTTTTAGTGTCCCGTGTTCACTCTTGTGCTAGTCACTTCAGCATTAAAAACAGTCGGCTCTCCTAAAATAAATGGCGAGAGACCATTCGTCTCATTAGGGCGCTGCAAAACCATGAGAAAATGGCGACATCATCGCCGACGTTCGTTGAAGAAACTCGGTGTCTACCGCATCCATCGCATGCACTGCTACTCCACCTATCTCACCGCCCAGACCGATCGCTGCTGATAGGAACCAGATTGGCGAAAAAAGCAAGGCTGCTGGTGATGCAGTTTTGTCGTGGTTGTCAAAGCCACAGGCACTTGCAAATTCACGATGCACATCGGCAACCTACAATGCTGATCTTCCTGCCATTAAACTACAGGAAGAGGGCGAACGAGTGGTCGTAATGTTTCTGTCACTGATGAATGCCATTCGAGCGCCGTCCGCTCAGAGTGCACTTCATGTACAGAATGCTATAAGACCAGTACTTGCTACCCTTGAGCAGACACCATGACTCAACCAAAACAGTCGTTTCGCACTGAGATCAGACAAGCTTCAATATTATAGTTGAACGCCAGAGGACTGAGGTCCCGCATCTCATTCTGCCGTCAACATATATTTTCACAAATCGAATCCCATAATCGCTATTTGCAAATCCAAAGTACTTACTCCCATCAAATTGTCAGGGTATTAATCATTTCTTACGTCGACGTGCGAAGAACGCAACAAAGTTGTGTACATCCGCACGGGTTTTACGTATGCACATCATACAGTCCAATCACGTGATAAAAACCAATATGTGTGTCTACGTTAACCCTGATTGGTGTCTCCATATCCCCGCGAAGTCGATTTGAATGCGATGGACTTCGAGACCAGACTAATGGTCCTTGGAATATATCGCTAGATTTGAACGCCCATCACTTACTGTGGGACAGCTCGGCAATCAATTCCAGGGGCAGGAATCTGGTATCGTTCGTCTCTGGTCACGACTTTTGTGCCATGAATGATGGCAGTCCTACGTACCAGCGAGGCCTTAAGTATAGCAGTTGCCTAAATTTGACTTTGGTATCACGACGCTTCAGTTCGCAAGTTGGGTGGTTTTCAGACATAGAAACATATGGAAGTGACCATATCCCTTCATATTTTCGGATTAGCGGGGCTATCAGTTCTACCTCATCAAATGCAGTACGAGGAATCGCCTGAATAAATGTAAACTGCACATAGAAAATGCGCGCAAAGAAGATGTTGGCCGCCACCTGGAGTATGCCATCACAGAGGCAACGAAGGAAGCTTCATGCCTCCTAACGTTGACAGCGAACCATCCCCAATTTGACGTAGAACTGGAGAGGCGAACCGTACTTCGACGACGAGCTGAAAGGAGATGCACTCGCGCGAAGACAGTTTGTGTCCTGAGAATGGCACAGGAACACAAAAAAATCCAGCGCCGTTCGGACAAATTGCAGAGACCACGCTGTTAGGCCGTTTGTGAATCACTGGACAATCGCAAACGGATTTTATGCATGTGGAGGACGGTTTGTGGCCTGCGATCGTCTCTGCAACAGCGACATCCTTTCATGGTCTTAGCCATACAACACTGCCAGACGTGAGGTGGCGAATGATTTCTGTGTGTGGATCACTGGAGTGAGTGTCATCCCGAACATCGAGGACGTGAGCCCCTGCTTCTCGCATCCTTGAAATGAAAATTTCATTTACGATGGAAGAACTCGACGCCTGTGTGGCTGCGTCTCGGCGCTCAGCTTCGCCAGGGCCCGACGGCATCACCTATGCAGCTCTTGGCCATCTTCGACAAGAGGCCAGACAAGAGCTCTTAAATTACTGCAACCACTCATGGCACCTAGGCATTCTTCCTCAGCATAGGAAGATTAGTAGGCTAATACCACTTCTCAAACAAGGAAAGCCACCTTTCGACTGGCCCTCATACGCCCCATTGCCTTGGCAAGCTGCATAGGGGAAGTAATAGAAAAGAGCATTCTTACGAGCCCGGAATGGTATCTTGAACACCACAATGTGTACCCTGACTCCTTGACATGCCTTCGGCTAGGCAGGTCATCAATAGGCAATGTTATTGACTCACAACACTTATGCAACAACAAAAATGCCTCAAGGCCATATCAGAGGCGCTCTTTCTTAGTCTGCAAAGGGCCTACGACAATGTTCCACATGTAGCAATTCTCAAGTCATCGGAGGCTCTTGGAATCGGTGGCCGAATGTGCCAGTGAACCCTCGACTATTTGACTAGGTCCTTTTTTTTGATGACCTAAGATGGCCTGACTGCCAACTATTTTGCACACGTTAGCGTCACACAAGGCGGTGTATTGAGCCCTATTCTCTTTAACCTAGCTATGGTTGGTCTTGCTGAAGTATTACCCAAAAGAAATCACATATCAATGTACGCTGATGATATTTGTGTTTGGTCTTCTGCGGTGACTTGTCTTCAATTTCGGACAAGAATTCAGCGGGATGACACCCTAACCTGTTTGTATCTCCACCTGAGTGCGTCCATCGAAAAAGCGCATTATTCGCTTTTACGCACAAACCCAAGGCACCGTACTCTGTTTCTGTCAATGGCCAGTCTATCGAATACCAGAAGTATCAGCGCTGCTTAGGTGAGATTGCTGACAGGGACCTTTCATGGAGCCCCCAGTACAACTCCCTGAAGAGAAGACTAATCTCGATTGTACATATAATGATGTTCCTGTGCGGAAAAACCTCGGCCACGTCAGTAAGGTCCACGCTGCAGCGGTACAGACATTGTTTCTTGGCTTTTTCCCGTACAGATTGCCACTTTTGGCGAACACATGTGAGACCAAAATTCGTACCCTCGAAAGTTTACAAGGCTAGGCTCTACAAACATGTATTGGATTACCACAATACGCCCCCCGATTCACGCTACAATCATGATTGCTAGAGACTTCTTGGTTCCAACATATAACAAGTGACAAGCTTAGTGCCCACACTCGACAACTGTGTCGCGTACCAATTAATTATATTGCTGCTTTGCTAGCACAACTTCAAACCACATTTTCCAAACTGGTTGAGACATCAACGCTACCTTCAGTGGGTCTTTACACCAGCAGCAAGACCGTTGTTACCCCTGTGGTTGCTACGACAGCCACAAGTACAACTCGCAATTCCGGGAATCACGAAGAAGACCCGTCATTCAACAGTAGTTCTACTTCAGTTCACATTGGTATTACTTAACGAGGCATATAAAAAGAACGCACATTTACACCGATGGATGTGTATCAGCCACCAACTCCACAGGCGCTGTTATCATGCCGGCCTTAAAAGTTACACTTACTTTCAAAGTATGCCATATAACGACCTCTACGGCAACAGAACTTGCTGTTCTACATGCCACTGTTAATTACACCGCACAAGCCAAACCTCAAAAGTGCGTCCCTTTTTGTGACTCCAAGGCAGCCCATCAGTCTGAAATTAGCTTTACGACGCAAGACCGATGAACAGCTGGTGTTTGAAACCAGAGAGGTTCTGCTGCAAGCCATCATAAACGGGCATGACATCATCTTCCAGTGGCTTCCGGAGCACTGTGGCTTTGTCAGAAATTAGCTTGATGATTAGCTTGAAATCAGCTTGATGATGATACCGCTTGGTCTGCCCATAAAGAAACTCAGACACTTTCTATAACCTTTTAAAGGACAGATGCTGCGAGGGGTCTTCGCTTACTTGCTCTAACCATGCTGAAACATTGCTCTCCAAACATTTTCTCTAACTGCCCTCTCCACAGGCAGGATCCTACAATGAAGCTGCAAATTCCATCGAACTTATCTCGCCGTGATGCAACTTTAGTGTACCGCCTTTGGTTAGAGAAGGCCTGTTAGAGAAGACCTCCTGACGCGGCGTGCGCGACAGCAGCCCACAGCAGCAGTGGGAACGTCGAAGCAAGAGCCATAGAAAGATTCGCTTCAATATACTAAGCTGTATATATTCTGAAGACCTATTTCGTGCAGCAGTTTGCTCTATAGCAGTGAGTAGCACTTCCGGCGGTGTGCCACACCTTGCCTCAGCGAAACGCACGAATACGAAATCATTACCGCGTATTACTTGTTTCCATGCGATCAGCTGCCGAAAATACAACTGTGTGTTAGGTAAAGCAGTGGGATCCATTTATGCTGCAACATGATGTAGGGTAGAGGGATGATATGTGCACGGATTGTCTGCAAATCTAATGACTGGCATAAGAAATGGACTGAATATGTGTCACCAGGTTGACGGGCTGCTGCTACGTAAGGACTGCCTGAGTTTCCTGCTTTTCGCGATGCATGGCTTCATCCAGATAAAAAAATAACTCATTCATCAGCACTGTATCGCTAACTTCCGAAGATTCCGCGGAACGTCAGCAAGACGTTCCGCGTAAGCAATCGGTTCTGACTGTGGCGAATGGAACTCAACATTAACAAGTGTAAATTTGTGAGAGTATCCCAATCTAACGATAACCTGTCTGTGCACTACCTCAATAATATTGCTTTACAAACGAAAAATTCATATATGTACTTAGTGGTCCACGTAACATCTAAATTAACGTAGAATCATCACGTTGGATCTTTAATTAGCCAAGCCAACCACCTTGCCGGGAAACTTACGCTGCAACTTTTCTCGTACTCCATGTCCTTTAAGATGACTAATTTATAAAACCCTGTTACGCCTAAAATTAGAGTATGTTGCAGCTATACGGGAACCCTTTCGCGAAAATCTAATGCATTCCCTCGAACTAATACAAAACTAAGCAACTATTATTCTTCGAAGCGGCAACTGTGCAGCGCGCGTATCTTCAATGAAATAATATCTGGGTCTCCAGCCGCTGGCAACACGTCTAAGGATTTTCCGCGTTTCATTCTTTCATAATCTTTGTCACTACCCAACTGTTCATCCGAAATTCATCTCGCGACCATATTATTTATGTCACCGTACTGATCATCAGCCTAAAGTAAGAACTCGTGCAGGTAACACTGTATATTTCTTTCATTTTTTGCACGTACCTGAAAAGATTGGAATCTACTTCCCTCTCATATTGTTTCCAATAATAATAAAAGTTTCCGAAAAGCATTACGGAAGACTAGCAAGCATTTGCACGATCTATTGTTGGTTGTTTTCTTTTTCAATGTTACTTATATACGCAATGTTCTATTACTGTACCTATCATATTTTTAGCTAATATTGTCAAATTACCAAGTAGTGTGTATAAGCGCGTAACGTATTTCCTTCCTATTTTATGTGTAACTCACACGCCTCGCTAATGCCGAAAAGGCCTGATGGTAGTGAAATAAATATAAAATTGCGAACTGTTCCCTTATTGGAAAATGGGAGTAAGCGAAGCTTGTCCTGCGTGTACATGACCTTCGTCACGGTTAAGTAACCCGCAGGTAATGGTGCCGTATTGTTTCGGCATCCTGCTCCCTCAGCTCGCGATGTTCTCGGTGTTGTCGGATTGCCTGGGATCAGTTGGCTCTAAAGGCGCGTTTATAGTCCGATATTATGGGCGCGCGGGCGAGCGTGATTAGACTCCGGGCGCGTCGGAGCGGGTTGGCCGCATCTGGTTACGTTGGCGGCGCCAGTGCGTCGAACCATCGGTCGAACTATAGACCGTTTTTATGCTTACAAAGAAAGTTCCCAGAAGACTTCCAGTTAAGCCGTAGTGGACAACACGTTAGTAGTCTATAAATTCATAGGACCCTCCAGCTGGCACCAGTTTTGTTAGGGAGTTCGAATAACGAAAGCGACTTCGAATAATTTCCGTGTACAACTTTTTACTCAAATGAAGAAAGACTACGCAGCCTGGCGCAATTCTCACGCAATCTTTAATGTGTGGACGGCTTTATTTTTTTCCGGCTACTTCACCTAGTTTTTGCTCTTCGACCATCTGGGTATTTGATTTCCCACATGTTTTGAGTAAAATTTAAAAAACTTTTCACGTTTATAGTCATACGGATTTTATTAGTACATGAAGAATGCATATTTCCATAGATAAAGCAGAAAGAAAACTTACACATTAATAGAAGGAAAGGAACACGCTGCACTCCTAGTAGTAAATACTACTCTTATTAACTTAAGCAAGACGTCGAATACTAAACTGGAATGGTCACTGCTATTCTAATTCTACAGTTGCTAGGACTGTCCGACTACGCGAGGACAGTGGAACGAGAGCGGGGTGCGGCTCACGAACTGTTCGGGCACATGGTCGCGCAGATGAAGAATGCCGAACTGTCATCGACGGATGGTATTGGTCGGGGCTTGAGCAAACTACAGGTATTCGCGAGGTGGGACCTTCCACTGGGCTGAGGTGGTTCAGCAGTCCAGGTTCTGCCGGTAGGAGTCTGGAAGCTGTGGCTTCATTCTGGAGACGCTCAGCTTTCAAACAGCGTTTCAGAGAAGCCTGCGTATGGTTCTGAGATGCGTGGCGGACCTGTGCGCGCGTATGCTGACTATTGTTATCTCACTGGCCGCGTACGGAGCAGAGCGCATTTGTGACGCAATCGGTAATGTGTCGCGCTGCTTTGCTAGAAAAACCTTTGTGGCGTGGGTTACATTCCACGCAGCATGAGGACAAACTTAAAAAGGTTTTTTTTTAGTTTTACTGAGGAGATGTAGGAAATCAAATAGCCAGATTGTCGCAGAGCAAGAACTAGGTGAAGTAGCCGCCAAATACTCGTCAATTTCAAATTTAGGAAAGCCTTGTTACTGGGATTTGCGAAATAATCCGCGTGTATATATATATATATATATATATATATATATATATATATATATATATATAGACGTGGAGCAAGCAAGGTACAGTGCACGAACGCATCAAGCCGCGTTTGCAGCGCTTCAGCTTGAGCAGCCTATGCAAACTCGAGCTCACGCGTCCCCGGACAAATGGCGATGTAGCTGCAGTGCCGAGAGCATTCCTCTTCGCTGCAGTGGGCCACTCCTCCGGCCGAAACGTCAGTACCAAGATATGCAATACCGTCCGTCCTTTTTTTCTTTTTTGAATGCCATACTTTCCCATCTAGCGCGAAACCCTTCGTCTTGTTTGCATGGATATATATATATATATATATATATATATATATATATATATATATATATATATATATATATATATATATATATATATATATAAATACGAGGACAAAATATAAAGTTTTGCGAAGAAACACTCGAACTTCCCACAACCAGTATGCAGCACGAAGGGGTTCATCGCCTGGAAAAATATTCTGCTGAAAACAAAAAGTCCCATAATCGCAAAATTGTCTTCATTCAAGGACAAGCAATGTATCCTGTCCGCAGCACGTAAACTTAAGGCGACAACATTTTCCATTGGCCACTTGAAGAGCATTTTATGTTGGTGCTCGACAAGCTGTACATAGACAAACAAATATACGTCTACGACAACGCTAGCGACGCTGTAATTAAATCTACCCGATAGCTAGATACAAGCCCAAGCTCGCAAAATAATCAGCTGCATTTCTTGCCGCAAGCCGCTCTCGCGATCTCAGTGGCCTACACTAACATCCCAAGTTTGCTACTAAACGCGATACACATTGCGCTTTTTTAGATGATAGTGACTCATACATAATATCACTAACGCAGACATGACTGAATCCAGATATCGACCACAATGAGATTCTGCCAGAAAATAATCTTTACCGAATTTATAGAAACCGCATCAATAAGCACGGTGGGCGTGTAGATATCGCCATTAGAAAAACCCTTCATTCATACTTTATCGATTCGGGGTCATCTCTCGAACATGTGTGGGTTGCTTTTCATGCGTCCTCCAGCACAGTACTGATTGGGGCCTGTTACTGGCCACCAGAATGTAACGATTCCTTTTTGAATGACTTGCGGAACAGTGTTACTAAAGCGCTGCAGCTGTGACCATCCAACCACGTTTATCTTCTTGTTGATTTTGATTTGCCGCTTATCGACTAGGAACAAATGTCATCTCCATGTCATGTGTCTCTGGAACTAATCAATATAACGTCAAATTCTATCCTCTCCCAAATAGTGAAGGCGCCTATGTGCGCTTCCAATATCTTGGACTTGGTTTTCACAAACTCTCCTAACCGTTCCTAAACGCTCCTAACTTCCGTTTCAAATATGAGCGGCTTTAGTGAACATAACCTCATCCAGCTAGCTGTTAGCATTGCGAAGACCGTGTCTGGCACAACAAAAAAAATTCGCGATTACAACAGAGCAAATTCCGATGAGATTAACGCCCAAGTAGAATGATTTTGCCAAGTGCTACTACTTTCATTTAATTGTCGATACGTAAACGACAACTGGGTACTCTACGGGGGAAAACTAACTACATTAGTAGACCGGTACGTACCGATAGTCTCCATACCTAACCATACATCCAGCCCTTGGTTCAACAAGTCTCTTCGCAAACTAAGGAATAGGAAGAAGCGTTCGTATAACAAGGCTGAACGCGTGCGCACTGCTGAGGCTTGGCAGATATACAAAGACTGTTTAATAAATTACGGCTCAGCGATTGCTTCCGCTAAAGATAAATACTTCTTAAGACCTACCATCGCTAATAACTTCCAATGTCAAAAAGATTTGGAAAACCATATCTTCGACAAGAGATACTAACACCATAACTTTATATAGAACAGGAAACATACCTATTTCTAGCGCCGATTGCCCCACCGCATTCCACACGTTTTTTTTTTTTGTGTGTGTGTGTGCCATCTGTTTTCACTCAGGAGTACTTTTCCAATGTTCCAACTTTTCCCGAACTTGACGCCGCATACATGGAACCTATCGTTATCACTGTTAAAGGCATTCAATTACTCATTAGTAACCTCAACATATCCCCTTCAGCTGGTATTGAGAACATTAATTCCAAGATCTTAAAGAACAGCGTCGCTGCCTCAAGCATATTCTTATGACATATTTGTCAACAATCCCTAGCATCTGGAAAGTTGCCCGCGGATTGGTTAATAAAAAAAATATTAACGATTCACAAATGTGATGTTCACTCGCCTGACAACTATCGGCCCATATATTTAACCTGCATATATTGCAAAATGCTTGAGCACTTAATCTTTTCACACGTGTACAGCAACCTAGAAGCTCACATCTTTTTTTCTAATCAGCATGGTTTTAGGAAGTAATTTTTCTGTGACACACAATTATTTGAACGAACGACTGACTTGCACTTTAACATGGACAGCAACCTTCAAACTGGCTGTATCTTTCTTGACTTTTCTAAAGCTTTTGACCGCATGCCCCACTGCCGCATAATATATAAATAATCTGCCCTACTACTTCACTCGTTAACGTTATCCTGGATTCGTAATTTTCTTTCTTTTCGAGAACAGTTTACTGTTGTTAACAATATTTGTTCCCCACCTTCTTCTTTTAGCTCTGGTGTGCCACAAGGTAGTGTCCTCGGTCCCTTACTTGTCTTAATCGACATTAACGACTTACCCACCCCGATTAATTCCCGAACGCGCCTTTTTGCCAATGACTGCATAATCTGCTGTCCTATCCACACGACTGATGATCACTTGGCACTTCAAGCAGATCTCAACCTTATCGCTAACTGGTGTAACAAATGGCTCATGACACTGAACTTTACAAAGTGCGAGTTGATGTGCATCAGCCGAAAATGTGTAAATTCTAAATTATTGTGTCACCTTAATAACACTATGCTCTCCCACACTTCATCATACAAGTACTTTGGTGTCCTTCTTACAGAGAATCTTTCATGGGTCCCACACATCTCTTCTACATGCACTAAAGCGTCACGTTTTCTTGGCCATCCTACGACGCAACATGCGAAATGCCCCGAGAAACATTCTAAAACTCGCTTTCCAAACAGTCATTTTACCACAGTTAGAATTCGCCTCCTCAATTTGGTCACCCCATGAAAATTACCTAATCAATATGACGGAGAGGACAGAAACTAGAGCAGCTCGGTTCACATCACGTAACTACGGTATAAACTTAAGCATTACACACATTCAACTAGACCTTCTACTGACGCCATTAGATATCCACCGCAACATCGCCCTTCCGTGCTTATTCCACGAATACACTTACACTAATAAACGAACCCGGGTACACCTGCAAACACCCGGCTCTTCTTTACGCAGTTTACATAATCAGATCAGTTTCATGCGCATATACGGTAAACAAATGCATTTAATTCACCTGCACTACCTCGAGCCATTCGTCTTTGGAATAACCTCCCTGATAACATAGCCTCCATATCTAACCCCGACACGTTCCGCTGTCAGTTACCCACGCTTTACCCATTTGATACCTTCCACCAATGCCCAGTCTAGTGTAATTGATTGCGCATTTTTTGCAGTGTTGTATCTTATTTGCATAAACAGCATTCCTTTTGCTCTGTCAATGGTAACAAGTGTTCGTGTGCTTTCAGATATTGATTTGTATTCCCTGTGCCTTGAATATATTATAGCACGGCAATCTTCTTATTGCATTGTTCCTGTTGGAAATTTGTACTTTTTATATCTTTACTGTTTAAAATCTCCTTACGTTACGCCATGCCATCGCGACTGTAGGCTTCTTTTGACTAAATAAATAAATAAATAAATAAATAAATATGAGGAGAGAGCGACAGATTAGAAAGAAGGAAAGCATATACGAAAAATTCTGCGGAGGGACTTAACACTGTTTGCATGTGCAAATGTGACAGAATTAGAGCCCCTTCGGTGACATGTCCTTGCTGATGTTTTCTACACGCATTAAAGTTCCTCTTGCTGATTCGGTGCGTATTTTTGCCTATAAATTGGCCGCAGGCTGGATCATTTTATACACTCATCACGTGGCGTTGAGGTTCCATCTAGGTGGACAAAGCACCGTTGAAATCCAGAAAGCAAGTGACGCACGCGAGGAAGCCGGCTAATTTAACACAAAAGACATAGAGCACCTCCACTCCATTGGTGGTGCGGTCACGTGCCCAAAGACGCACGCACTAGTCTACACATTTAGTCAACCTGGTTACTGCTACGTGACGTGTGCAGCAACGCACGCAACAGGCACACGTTTAGTAGACCCCCAACCATGTACACGCCGTAGCGTCGGGGAAGCGTGCTCGCCTCAAAACCATTAATTTACTTTGTTGACAGCAATGTCTGCGAAATGCTTGGCGTCAATTCAAGAATTGCTGAAGCCTTTTTACTCTTTGCGCCGTCAGCTATTTTTGGCACAATCAATTAGTGGCGACGCCGGGGACGGAGGATTTTCGCGTAAGGGGACGCGTAATACTTTCGCTCTAATAATGCATCATTACGTCACGAAGGTTCGACAGTGACGTGGCATTCGTCAAATGTTTATTTATGGCCACGGGCGAACGCAAGCTAGTAAACATGCATTTTCCGTATCTCTGCCCATCTTTCTAGACTGCGTGCATACCGGACCTCGAAAACATTCTTTTTGGAAGGATAAATTCGGCATATATACACGCACATATTTACCTCTTTTTCTTCCTTAGCGGTTGTAGTTGATGGATGGCGGGAAACGTGTGCGCAATAGAAAATCTAAAAACAAAATCAGCATGCATATCGGGATTTCGACCAGGTATTGGCATATCTCGGGATTTACTAAAGAAAAGCTCATTAAACCTACTTTTTCCTTTTTGTACGCACAGCTAGTTTTTGCAGACTTTAGCCTACATCCTAAACGCAACAAATACCTGCTTCGGTGACTCAGTGAGTATGGTGATGCGCAGGTGGGCATGACATCGCGCGCTCGATTGCTGATCTTAGAGTCTGCTATATACTGGCGCCAGAATGCAAAAACACTTGGGTACCGTGCTTTCCGTGTTCTTTAGAGAAACCTAGCCTCGTCAGAATCCAACTGCAGCCCTCCACGACGTCATCCCTTAGAATGAATAGTGTTGTTTTAGGACGTTCACCACAGTATTTTTTTCACGCAAGAATCTAGCCATAAAGGATGGAGTGCCTTTTCTCCTTGGAGCCTCTTGGCAGCACTGTATTCGACATTTGAAAGGTAATTGTAGCCTACACAATTATTCTTGTATGCCTGACCAACCTATTACCTTTGCTCATGCTTGAAAGCCTCCGAAGATTTGCTTTTTCTTTAGGAACATTTTGTCATAGACTTGCGCAGTTGCTGATGCCTCTATTGGCAATGCTGGAGCTGCTAAAGCTAAATATTCTGACAAGTACACTCTACCTTTTTTACAGCCATTCTGAAGTAGAAGAATATTTTATTATAATGGCGACCTTGGTGTGGGCGGTGCTTATTTTTGCGACATACTTCTGTCTGTCTCTCACTTCACCGGGAAAAAATACCCTTCGGATTAAAGATAGTAAGTTTAGCAATCTTTAACATCAGCCGTCTATTTCGCCGTTTCCCCTAAACATTTCATTGTGCATTTATTTGGAATTAATACATACACAGCTTCACGGTTTATAATTATTTATCGTTCTAGGAAGTGTACCGGCAATATTAAGATAGCATTACACACGGGTCGTCGCCACTTCCTTCTAAAGCAGACGCCAAGGCCGGAAAGTCCACTCCCGACAAAAGCGTTTATTTTGCAAACGAAAATAAAATGATATGGCTTCAGTGTCATACAACAGAAAATGCAGTACAATAATCCATGAATGCACTCAAACATGAAATAGTGCATATATTGTTCCAATTCACGAGTATTCATTGCAAGTTAATTTCATACAATATGCATTCAAGGCATTGTTTTGTGTAATTTGATATTGTAGAAGAAAGCTTCTTACAAAGGCCTTCACACAAGAATAATTCTCGGAGCCTTTCGCTAGTTCATCACTTCTTTTTCTTTGAGAACATTCAATATAACGAATAGTATTGCTTTCCTGATCTGAACATTGAGCAGACAAATTACTTGCGCCAAGCGAACACAAAGCGACGTGTAGTCCCCAGTAATATGTGCTAAATGTGAGCTCCTAGGGGGGCGGGCGGGAGAAAAAAAATAAAACAAACATGCTAAATGCAAAAGTGATACAACTTGGGGCTGCTTGTGTTTATATAGAGATATTGTCATCAGTATTTTCAAATTTCTTACGTACCCAATATAAGTTGAAACGTGTCGCATTTACTGTGTTGTTCGTAGAAAAAAAATGCTGCGTTTATCTCCTCTTTCCTTTTTATTTTAGCTCATTGTTCCTGAATTGAGGGGCAAAATAAAAACATTTTTCTACCTACATGTAAAGTATGTTGTCCAGAACGCATATTTCCATAAAATATCACAACGTAAATAAAGCTCTGCACACCACTCCAGTGCAGTGTAACACATGTTAATGATGTAAATGTATGACACAGTTAGCTACAGAGCATTGAAATGAAGTCCATATCCCAAAAGCAGTGTACTGAGACTCGCCAGCCAAAGAAAGTGTATGCCACTCAACGAGAAATTTGAGCAATAATAACAAGTGCAAAAAACATACTATTTTTGTTTTACGCAGATGTTTGCCATTATCGTGGCGTAAATATTTCGCATGGTAAGCGACACCAAAGTCAATATCCTTGTGAGAGATGGACATGCAATGCGACAATTTCTGGACTTTCAATTGAGGGGTAAGAGAATATTGATTAGTAAAATGTTTTTATTACATGCGGAACATTGGGCATAGTAATAATACATATAGCAAGCGCACGAGGAAATTGAATGAAATAATAAAAGAGCTGACAGTAATGAAAAATATTACCATCTCAGTAAGTCTTCCTATCTTATGAGAAATTAAACATAAAAGAGTATTCAAATAGCGAGTGTTTTGGAAGTATTTTCCCGAGATTAGAAGAGAACGCAAGCCCATTTGATCGCATCAAAAAAGAAAGCAGGGGACAGGCTGGTGGCTGCCACCAAAATGGGCACAATGCCTACCCGCTCTTCAGAAATTCGGGGACAACAATTTTAATGCATCGTTCCCTAGATTTAATATATGCATCTTTTTTTATAACTTTCATACACATGACTTCCTGTTTTAGACGTTCGTATGTGCGAATGTTTAAGCACACGTCTAGGTAGTGTATGGCGCCGGCAGCTGCAAAGCAGTAACGAGTACGTTTATTGATGCCATCCCGAAGAAATAATTTAATACACAGTTTAGACACTAAAAAAGCATGGGTCTCACTGGATCAATGTTACCTAAGGTAACATGTTGAAATTTCGTAAGGCGATAATGTTTTAGGTACTAAATTCTCCTGGCAATAAGAAAAAAATCATGAGCAGGGTGACTTTTATGCCTCATGGCCACAGTCAAAATCCCTCAATGCCATGGGAATACAACATGAAACTCAGAATACTTATACACTCGAACAAGGGAATCGATCAACAGGGTTAGTGGACCTCTAACTTTACGTCAGCCAACCAAGTGACAGTGGCACTGTATGATGTTGCTCAGTGAGGTTCAGTTTTCAGCTCTTGCTGACATCAGCTATAAACAAAGTAAGCACAAATTGGGAGATAAAATTGACGTTGTAGGCCACAACCGCAATACATTGAATCTGTAGCGATTTTTGGTGCAACACTGAATGGAGAATGAGGAAGTTATTTATACTGCCTTTCGCAAACAGATGTCCACCTCCCGAAATCTTCGAACCATATAAAAATGCCCCAGGGCCATGGCCTTTCTGCTGCAGCCGATACAAGGACGAGCTGTAGAAAACCCACGGAATGGATGTTTTCTTCAAAACTGCATACATGGATAAAAAGCGGTGTGGTTATTCATGAAACTGTAATCGAAACTCTGCAAGGGTGTAGTTCACTGACAGTACTACAGAATTTGGAGCGTAACACTGTGGTTTTTTTTTTAAATAAAAAGCATCTTTTGATTGATGCCAAACAGTATGTGGTCTTGTTTACTCTAGTACATGTTTACTCTGCATCTCCGTAACATCTCAATTTAGAATTCTGAAACGTAAATAAATTAGAAAGTAAATTCGCGTTACTATCTCGCTTTGAACGAAGAACTCAATCGATTTGATAGGGCTGGTTTACCAATGTTGTTCAATGGATAATGCATCCCCCAATGTAAAGGTAAATCAAACATTTCTGACTTCGCAGAATGGTTTCCACTATTCGAAATGCATGTAACGTTTGGTATCCTTTCTTTCGTGATTTAACTTACACGTTAATCAGGCTAAGGCGTGATGGATAACGATATATTGTTTGGCTCTTCAGTTTTTCTCTAAGCATGCTGTTTTACCACGGATAGGTAACGTTCTGCATGCAAGGAATGCAAGATTGCAATGTATTGCTTACTGTAATATTGCATGTCTTTTTTGGGCCACGTTAGAAGTTTAAGATATATATTTCTTCCTTTTGCAACAAAGTCGAACCGACAAGTAAACAATATGTGTCGTCGTATTCGCCTTTCTTTTATCCACTGGGCGAAATAGTGTACCTCCAGAGTCCTCGTAGAAAATATTAAATGAATAATACACGAAATAAAGAACTTTTTAATGTTGATGACGGTATTCCAAAATCTTTTTTGGTCTTCCGAGTTTCTTGGGCATACGCAAAAGATATTTTTCGCAAACTAATACCAGTTTCTGGAAAATTACTAGTCTCTAGTACAAGACTACTAGAAAAAACTAGAAACTACTATGCCTCTATTAAAATTTTGACATTTAGAGCCCAGCTCTTAATGATCCGTTCTTGAGGCGAGCGTCGGCGGTGGCGGCGGCATAACCGAGCGGACGAGCACAACAGCGAAAGATGAAAACGCCAACGCGGAGCGGCATTTGAAATACGAGGTGCATAACCGGCGGATACCATTGTGAGCGGTCGCTTCAGTCATGTGTACGCGGTTTCATGGGGACCCGCCCGACACCTCGTTGTGTACTCGTATCTGGTCGCAGCCGGACCGCTTCTTTCGTACTAACTATCGCCTACTCGCGTCTGCTCTGCATCGCGCGGGTTTGGTTTACTTGGTTCGGTCTCGTTCACGCTTGTTTAAATTGTCATATTTTGTAATCTGACTATGCACGACGCCAATTGTGTAGTACTCTGTGTAAGCCAAGCGGCGCCACCGATTACACATGAGCCTTCGACGAGGCATGTATAAAAGCCGAAGCGCTTGAACCGCAGATCAGATTTTCGACCACTGCCTACTCTGCTAATGTCTCTCTCAAATTCTTTGCCTCAGTATATCGTGAAGTGAAAGCAAGCATAGAGCTGCGCTCAAAATTAGCGTTATGTAGTATCGTATTAGTCGCTGAATTTTTATGTTACTTTCTTTAAGAGGCTTTACCGCCAAAGTTACATTTGACAGTCGGATAACTGGGGGTATTCTCTGGCGATCGCCTGCGACGATGTTGTCACTTTCGCGTGATGTAGTGCAGAACCAGCCCATCAAATAATCCGCTTTTACTCAACCAGCCAATAAATGCGCACTGAAAGTTATATCGCCGGAGGGGACCTTCCGAGAATACGTTCCCTGTCACACTTCCACAGTGGGGAGACGTATTTATAAAGGAGCAGCAAAGCACATCAATGGGTCAGTGCGAAGATGATGCCGATGTTTATGTCACTGCTTGATTACGGAGTTTAGGGAAATTAGAAATCTGCTCACTAATTTACAGTAATATTAGGATTCGCATCGCTCTTCTAGGGTACTGAACATTTCGCATTTCTATGTTAGAAAATAACAGCTAGCAACACTTCTGTGGCACTGAAAGTTCAAGTATTCGCCATGGCTAATTTGAAATTCGCTCTCTGCGTTTAGGTTAAAGAGATAAACAGCTCTCAAAGAGGAATGAGGAATTTGCAGTGGAACTACCAAACGCCAAGCTCAATTGCCTCAGGAACGTGAACGATATAAAAAGTATTTTCCTAAATAGTTGGGTAGCATACGCTGGGGCCAGATAACTGAAAATTTAACCGTAATACCAACCTCACAACTTATAACCTATAACCTATAACTTTTTTGCCAGGTCTTATTCAAAAGTTTGAAGATTTTACCAGCTCACACCTCAAGTTTTGTTAAAGGGTATAAATGTCCTTGAATTATAAATTTCACGCTGCGAGTAATTGTGAAATGACGACATGCACTAGCACATCAAGCAGAGTGCATAACATGTTTAGCCAATTGCACTGATTCCGAGTTTCACGAGACCTCATTATTGGGTGATTCGGTGGTCATATCCGAGCTCCTGCCTGTGTGTAGTATCCTTTCGTTGAAAATGAAGTTCCCATAGAAATCGTCGCGGCCGTCTTATTGCTCTCTCTGTGTTTGTTGTCAAGGTGCATACATGGTCCTTGTTCTTAAGTTTTATGGATATGTTAAAAATTGCTTGTTGCACATAATGCAGGTCTAGTCCTTGAGCTAGATAACTGACAGAGGGGCACATTAGTTGCGCGAAAATTGAAACAGATATTCAACTAACGAAAATCAACTCATTATATTTCAAATCATTTTTTTACGGTGCATGTTGTAATTTACTAATTGTAGCCGGTGAGATTGCAAGGCGCGTCGACTTGGAATGAATTTCGAGAATCATGCCAGTATCGAGATATGCGCCTTCAAATTTCCAGTAAAAATACGTGTTCCACTTACTACTTTAACGAAACGCTCGTTTGTGCATTGGAGCACAGAACTGGAACAGCCATGTATTTCGTTCCACAATTCGGAAAATAATATCTCGAAACTAGGGTTATCCTGTAAATACATTTCCAGTAGATACGTTTTGCAAGGTCGCCGGCTACAATTCGTAAATTGCAATATGTGTCACAAAGTAATAAATATGAATGTAATTAGTGAATTTTCATTAATTAGTTGAGCATGTGTTTCCATATCGTGTGGCTCATACAATAATCCGACTCAAGGACAAGAATTATGCAATCTGCCAAAGGGGATTTCGAAAATTGCATAAAACTTGGAAACGACCATCCGGTATGTTCGATTGTATTACTCCTCACTCATTCAATTCACGCATTCAAAAGCTCCCAATATTATCCTCTTATGGCTTACCTACGCTGAGGATTCATGCATAATTTTGCTTATTTCAAGGGACACAATACGACAATAGCTCCTTAAAAGAGCGCAGTAACGTTACATTGCGGAGCACTATTGACCACTGTGTGTGCTCCTATTAGTTCAGCTCATAGTGGGGTCCGTAAGATTTGGGAAGATAGGTCATATCTGTGGAGTTACTTATCGCTTTTATTGATTTACAGTTCTGTACTCCGTGATTTTTTTCACATAAACTAAAAGTGGCAACGCGCTGGCGAAACGCGGTATGCTTTTTTTTTTCATGTAACGGCTCCTGTTGCGGAATTAGCGACTCCTCATGTTGCCATACTTTTCCTATAAAAGGGAATTAAAAGCACAAGCCCGTATTCAAGAAAAAAAATGCCTTACGCTGGAATTTCCCGTAACAGTAAAATTCACCCTATATCGGTGTTTCACATACTACTAGGGAAGGCGACCGGCCAATGGCAAAGGTCACTTATGAAAAAAGCTAAGCGAATCCATCCCACTGGTATGTGTCCATGAAGCGCACGTGACATTTATATTAAGAATTCACGTGTACTTTATCGCGCTATTTTCAGAATGAGTACCAGTGCATGGCCGCACATATTTCTGCTTCTAAATACATAAACCTGTATTCAAGATAAACTGATTTGCAACGGATTTGTGACGAGTCTTCTACGACGCTGAACGGGTATAATATTGAACCAGACAATATAACCCCAGTTGTACCCGAATATATACGCGAACAGAATAAACACTTTATTTGAAGTAATAAATATGATAATCAAACGTATTCCAATTATAAGATTGCACAGTCCTTTTAAACACTACGTGAAACATAATTTATCTTATAAAACAACTGTGTAAGTAAATCGATAACGCCAAATAATATGGTTTACTTTTCAATTCGTGCAGGTTGGTGCAAGATATACCGGTACTAAAATATTTCTACGGATTCACAACAAAAGTCCTGTAAACCTCGCAAGTGAAAAAAATGATGATTTTGTACAGTGTGTTCTTGCTTTATACAGTGAGTATTACAATGCAGGAATCGACTAAAAGATACACCAATGGATTATATTCCTTTGAAAATCGTAAGTACACTTTTATATGAAATATTTACCAGCCATGTTAACTTTTATATTATTATGTAGCTTTTCAGCATCCTATGGAGTAAGTATACTTCACATAACAGCAACGCAGTTTTCGGCGTTCGTGTTGATTTTGAAGGCAAAAGTGCCACTTTATGTTTTCAATCGGCCTTCTACTTTACGGGCGCTGGCGGCATCTTTATAATGTTAAACTTATTCTTTAAGGAATAAACATCCTTAAGGCATAGGACGCAAAATGTTCTTTGATTCTAACATATACATCTCAAATATTTGCGCAAGTAGCCTCAACTACATAGTAAATGAAAAATTGAAGTTCTCATTGTTCTGAAAACACTTTTTTCAAAGCAAAGCTAAGCAGGGTTTGCCAGGCTGAACAAATTTTTGCTCTAGACCCACTTCCAGCACAATATAGAGTAAGTTGAAAAATTGGCAGCCACATCGATCAAGAAAATGTGCAGGCTACGCGACCATGCCCTGGTTCTAGAGACACGTATGACTGAATTTGACTAAACATATAGAAAAACTGAGAAAACGTTTATACGTTAGCTGGGATCTCCATTTATTGGCGCATAGCTGAAACGGTATAATGATCCGTGGGACTTCAATCAAGGCTTCTGCGGCGAAACAAGAGGAGCAATCATTGCAGGTATATATATATATATTTATATATATATATATATATATATATATAGTTATACATATATATGCTGTGGCACTTTATCAGCTTCAGACATAGCGTCGTCATCTTTTCGGCATAGAGCCAAGACGTCGAGGATGTATGAAACGTACGGCTCTGTAGATGTCTGAACACGAGACGCAAGAGCCTTTCTCACGGCGACCTTTGAAATTGTCCCAACTGGTTATCTCGTCGTCATGCGTCTGGTGCCACACGCGTGGGGTGCCGCGGAGATAAAAGATGACAATGGCAAGCATGATCGCTGGCATGTTCATATAGCTTGACCCATTCGTCAACGTCCTGTCCCTCCAGGCCAGAGAACACACCAGGGTCGCGATGTTGGGCAACCGTGACGACAGGAGCGGTTGGATAAGCCGAAGGCGTTGCAGAGGTGGTCTCGTCACCGGGAGGCATGGTGATAAGCTCGATGTACCGACCACTCCGGAGTTCCGTGGCGAGGACGGGGATCGCTCACCTCCACCAGAATGTTACGTGTAGAAAGATAAAGACGGAAGAGGCTATTTACAAGCTATTTACACTGGACTGGAGCCAGAGCGCCAAGCCGACATTTTCTCGCGCCAAGGGCACAGCCTCACTTCGTCGTCGTTCTCGCGGTGGCTCGTCTCTCGGGTATCTACCGATAATATCGTAATAATAATAAGCCGGAGCACTTTGGCGCCAGTTCTGTTCCAGCACGCAGAACGAAGTTGACGTTTGTGTGTGTCTCGCTCTGACACTTTTTCGGGCTGTGGCTGTCTTGCGTTAGTGGCCCTTTTTCAGACGCAGTGCCCACGTTGCTGAGACGAACACGCCTGTTACATTTGGTGGAGGTGCTGGGTAGTCCCTTTCTTCGTCCTCGGGCTCTGCAGCCGCACTTTATCATCTCCCGCTGCAATTACTGAGAACGCCACTGCCTCTCAAACCATACCCACCCCTGTGCCTGCCATGTGTCTGGTGCGGTTCGTCAGCGTGACCCTCCGACATTCAGCTGTATTGACTATCGCGATGTCGAAGACTGGCTGGCCGAGTATGAATGCTGTAGCGCGTATAACAAGTGGGAGGACGCTGCCAAGCTGACTCATGTAATCTTTTGTCTGACTGATGTGGCCAGCTTATGGTTTAACAATCACGAAGCCGATTTTATGACCTGGTCGGTTTTCAAGGAAACCCTCACTTCGTTCTTCCGTCGGCCAACCGTGCGCAAGCTTCGAACTGAACACTGCCTGCGTGGCCGGGCTCAACAAAATGGTGCGACCTTCACGAGCTATATTGAAAATGTTATCGACCTCTGTAGGCGGGTGAACGCTTCAATGGTGGAAACCGAGAAAATAAGGCACATCCTGAAAGGCATACAAGACGATGCCTTCCATATGCTGGTAGCCAAGAACCCTCAGACCATCACCAAAGTAATCGAACTCTACGAAAACTTTGATAAGCTGCGTGAGGAGCGCTTTTCCACGCGTTATACCACTATGAAATCCGCGAAAATTTCAGACTTGGAAACCACACGCACTGGAGCTGAATATCCCACCATGCTGCCACAAAATCAGCAGTACATCCGCGAGGAAGTGGCCCGCCAGCTCTCCCTTGTGGCATCTGTTGCTGAGACCCCTACTGCATTGGATAGCCCGCTCCGTCATGTCATTCAGACGCAAGTCGCTCAGACATTCCCATCCCCTGCGGCATCAACGCACGTTACAGCGCCTCTCACTTAGGCTGAAGCCGTTACTCGCTCATATGCACGATCCTGCCAGCGCTAAGCAGCCCAGTCACCAGCTTGTACTCGCCGCCACATCCCGTATGTCCGGTTCACGTATCCAGCGTACACACGTCCAAGACCCTCCCACAACCCATGGCGTACTGCGGGTAACAGCCCCGTCGGCTACGCCTGCGGTATCACTGGGCATGTTGGGTGCCACTGTCGCTGCCATGTAGGGCATTTTCCTGACCTCCCGCCCCGCTTTGAATACACACCACGAAGAGCAGAACGCCATGTTGACGCTGACGATTCCGACTTTTATTCACGTCGTGCTACCTTCAGGTCATGTCGGTCGCCTTCCCCTTGCCACTGCTCCACTTCCCCCATGCTTCAGCGGTCCAGTTTTCCACTGATAGAAAACTAACAGCCGCAGTTCCTGAGTCAAGAACTGCGCGGTCGTCGAAATTTTCAAGCTCTCACACTTTGCCCCAAATGAAACCGCAGTGTTTATAGATGGTGTCGCGACTATACCTCTTGTAGATTCAGGAGCTGCCGTTTCACTGATAAGTGAACTACTGTGCCGCAAACTGAAAAAGTGACAATACCGGTTCCTGACCTGTAATTACGGAGGGGGATCTCGCAGCACGTTAAGCCCTTGGCGGCGTGCACCGTTCGTGTTTTCATTGAAGACGTGCCGTATGTTGTCGAATTTCTCGTCCTCTCGCGGGCGTCGCATGATTTTATCCTAGGCTGGGACTTCCTTTCCGAACATCATGCTGTAGTCGACTGCACTCGTGCACAACTGGCCCTGTATCCGTTCAGTACGATATTTGCAGATCCCACGTGCCCGTCACCTAAAATGGTCTTCGCTGCCGATGTCATCATTTCTTCGTTCTCAGCCGCCTTAGTGTCCATCCGCTTTGGCTCTGTCACCGATTCAAGTGCCTTTTTACATCGTCTGAAGATTGTGCCCATCGTCGCAAAGTCGTACTTCCGTTTGCTGTCATAAAACTTCCTGATGGTTGCGGTGCAGCTTACGCGTGCGTTCCTTTTCCCAGCGCTTTCAACACTTTATTACACGGCGAATATCGGTCATCTGGACACTTTCATGCCATCTTTTCATCCCAGGCGACTTGTCATGTAGCACTACTGCTTCTTCATGCAGTGCCTTCTGCCACCGCGCCCGCTGAACGTGACTAAGACATCTTGCTGCACAGCATAGATAACGCCCTCACTCAAGCCCAACGCAGCCAAGCCATTAAACTACTTCAACGTTTTCATGCGTCCTTCGACCTCGACCAAGCTTCCTTGGGGCCAACGTCTGCGGTTCTTCACTGTATTTACACTGGTGACCATGCTTCCCTGCGCCAACGTCGCTGCCGAGTATCACCAACCCAACTCCACGTTATTAGCGACGACGTCGATCATATGGTGAAACGTGGCGTGATACAAGAATCCCGCAGTCCCTGGACTTCCCCGGCCGTATTGGCGCGTAAACAGGATGGTACGATGAGGTCTTGCGTCAATTACCACCGACTAAACAAGATTACACGCAAGGATGTTTATCCGCTACGGCCTATTGAAGACGCCGCGGATTGCTTTCATGGAGCAGAATTGGCCTCGAGCTCCACCACATGAAAAGCTGGCGCCACCGTCGGCGTGACGTGCTATTAGGGATCACGTGGACATAGCGTTCCCGTCGGCTGCTTCGGGAGCGCCGAAGCGAGCTGAAAACGAGAGTTTAAATTCCCTCGTACGCTGCGGTCCTCATTTAGTGGCGAGATTCTCCCGCTTCGAGTGTCTCCTTTACAACGCTTGAAAGCACCACAATAGGTAGTGGCTCCCTTTGAAGGCGCGCAACATGGCAGGCTACTGCTCGGTGCCGCAGTGCCGGACGTACGCGACGGATCCCGGTGTCAGTCTTATTCACACGTAGCCGCAGGACAAGAAGCTGCGTGAAGCTTGGCTCGCGAAACATAAAACCGGCAAACAGCCATCGGCTACAACTCGGGTATGCAGCAAGCACAGACGCAAGGATGATTTCTGCTACGGCGCCGGGTCTGTGATGTTCGGAAAACGCGCACTGAGACTCTCGCCCGAGTCCGCTGCCCGACTAATGTCATGACGGTTTGGTCTATGAACTTGTCGATGCTATAGATACTGGCAAGTTCACTGGAGTGGAAAGGGAGCGGTAAGAAGCACATTAAAAAATATCATGGCATATGGTCATGTTTGTGTTATGAATTAATGCACTGGATTACAAAAAAAGAAGCAGAGGGAAATCGCACGCTGAGAACACCGATAAACATACAGTGCGACGCAACTCGAGAAATAATATTGGATCGTCCAAGAATTTAGAAGAGGAAAAAAAAGATTGAATCGTCGCGACGGCACATCACAGTCCCCGTCGAAGTCTCTACAATGAAATTATTTTTGAACAACTCTGATAGCGCCCACGCAACAGTGGTTGCTTGTATACTGTCAAGTGCTCATATTATGCGGCCTAAAGCTCATGGCACGGTGCGAAAACGCGCACGCGGTCAAAGCGAAACAGTGCGCGGACAAGCATGCAGACGCGCAGTCGGTCGCTGCGAATCTGTGCGATCGCTGCATTGAGGCTTCATTCTATTACGCTCCATTCAGTTATACAAACACTATAAGAACATATTTCACATAGTTTGCTCTCAGAGTTTGCCTACCTTTCACGCAAGAAGACGGTTCGGGAAATTCCATCGCGGCCACCGCGCGCAGTGGCGTTCACTGTACGTATTCGGTAAAGAGATAGCGTCTGTGAACGATTCTGTGCTTTCAGTTGGCCCATGATCATTATTTTGACAGTAACAAACATCTCTCGTTTCGAAAGTACTTACAGAAATGTGCGGGAGAGCTCGTGCGTGGTGTTTTCCGTGAGCGCTGACAGCAAAACCTATGAGGAGCGCGCCACGTGATCCCTCATACTACGCCAGCCAGGCGCTTCCGATAGATGGCGACTCCGTAACTCCTCGCCGCCAATATTTCACGTCGCTGGATCTGCGCTCCGGCTACTGGCAAGGGCCCATGGCATAATCCGACCACCTGAAAACGGCTTTTTTCAGCCAGGACCAATTATGTGGTTTTAATGGGATGCCGTTTGCAACGCATCTGAAACTTTCGAGAGGATGATGAACTCTACTCTCATAGGATGCAAATGGCAGGCCTGTCTGTGCTACTTAGACGTATCTAAGACACGTATCTAATAGTCCAGACGTGTCTGGACTCCCTTAATTGTTCGTTACAATATAGTAGTATTTTATGCAGAATATTCCTGTCACATCACTCACCTTGAACAAGTTCTCGAGTGTCTCACTGCCGCAAAATGACAGGTAAACTTGAAAAAAAGAATGCCATCCTCGCGCCCATAATCTTATAAACATAGGCCACGTAGTCTCCGAAAAGGCATCTTATCGGATACAGCGAAAATTCGTGTGGTTACCTACTCACGCAAGCACTGCACTCTCAAGGAGCCCCGTAGCTTCATCGGCTTGTGCTTGTATTTTCGGCGTTTCATACGCAATTTCGCCTTCATTATCGCCCTCTCGCCGCAGCTTCTTGCTAGCAGCACTGACCTCTCGACTTGGAATCCCGAGTGTGATAAGTCAATTACAACGCTTCGTCGACTCCTCACATCACCTCCAATACTGCGTCAATTTCATCCTACCGCACCTACTGAAATGCACATGGCTGCTAGTATTATAGAAATTCGTGCCGTACTCGCCCAACGTAAGTAGGGTGTTGACGAGTATTTTTTGGCATATGGCAGGTGTACATTAACAAATGCATAGTAAGATTGCTCCGTAACGGAAAAGGAATGTTTGGCCGTCGTTTGGGCAATCCGTAAATTTCCTACTTGCCTTTACGGTCGTCAGTTTGTTGTTGTCACCGGCCACTATGCCCTATGTTGGATATCGTTAATGAAAGATCCCACTGGACGCCTCGCTTGCTGGACTTTACGCCTTCAAGAATGGAATATTCGTGTCATTTATCGTTCGGGACGAAAACACTCGCACGCTGACACCTTTTCCCGTTCGCCCCTTTCTTGTGAACCTGTGCGCTCAACAATTTCCACCTGCGGTTCGTCATCCCTCGCTCTCACCGACATACAGGTGGAACAGGGCAAATATACCTGGATTGCTTCGCTGCTTCACTATGGATCTCGATCTTCGCCTGACACCCTCACGCACTTTTCGTCGTCAACCTCCACACTTTGCCGTTCGTGAAGGCTTGGTGTAC